>NC_089490.1:139648765-140324765 GCF_036850765.1 Saccopteryx bilineata
AGAAATCAAATCAATCTTAAAAAAAAAAAAAAGAAAAGAAAAAAAAAAGAAAGGGCCCTGGCCAGTTGGCTCAGCGGTGGAGCGTCAGCCTGGCTTGCGGGGAACCCGGGTTCGATTCCCGGCCAGGGTACATAGGAGAAGCGCCCATTTGCTTCTCCACCCCCCCTCCTTCCTCTCTGTCTCTCTCTTCCCCTCCCGCAGCCAAGGCTCCATTGGAGCAAAGATGGCCCGGGCGCTGGGGATGGCTCCTTGGCCTCTGCCCCAGGCGCTAGAGTGGCTCTGGTCAAGGCAGAGCGACGCCCCGGAGGGGCAGAGCGTTGCCCCTGGTGGGTGTGCTGGGTGGATCCCGGTTGGGCGCAAGCGGGAGTCTGACTGTCTCTCCCTGCTTCCAGCTTCAGAAAAATTAAAAAATTAAAAATTAAAAAAAATAAAAAGAAAAAGAAAAGAAAGAAATCCTCCAGCCATTCTATTCGTGCAGCAAGTTTTCTGGAGGGTTTTTTAAATTCTATTTATTTATTTATTTATTTATTTATTTATTTATTTTGCAAGCAAAAGAGACAGAGACAAGGACAGGGAGAGATGAGAAGCATCAACTCACAATTGTGGTACCTCAGTTGTTCACCGATTGCCTTCTCATACATTCATTGATCATGGGGGGGGCAGCCAAACCAGTGACCCCTTGCTCAAGCGAGAGGCCTTGGACGTCAAGCCAGCAACCTTTGGACTCAAGCCAGAGACCTTGGGGTCACATCAATGATCCCACACTCAAGCCAGCAATCCTGTGCTCAAGCTAGCAACCTCAGGGTTTTGAACCTGGGTCCTCGGCATCCCAAGCTGATGCTCTATTCACTGTGCCGCCTGGTCAGGCCCTGGAGTTTGTTTTAAAAGAAACAACACCTTTTCACACAGATAACCTTCTGGAAAGGCAAGAATCCTTCTTTCACCAATAGATAGGGTATCCTCCACTGTCTCTGAGGGTTACTGGACCCTGGCCACAAGTGTCATATGCTATCCCAACCCAGGTACACACAGCCAGGGGACTGTATGAGTCAAAAGAGTGGGGCCTGGCCCTGGCCGGTTGGCTCAGCGGTAGAGCGTCGGCCTGGCGTGCGGGGGACCCAGGTTCGATTCCCGGCCAGGGCACATAGGAGAAGAGCCCATTTGCTTCTCCACCCCCCACCCCCTCCTTCCTCTCTGTCTCTCTCTTCCCCTCCCGCAGCCAAGGCTCCATTGGAGCAAAGATGGCCAGGGCGCTGGGGATGGCTCCTTGGCCTCTGCCCCAGGCGCTGGAGTGGCTCTGGTCTCGGCAGAGTGACACCCCGGAGGGGCAGAGCGTCGCCCCTGGTGGGCGTGCCAGGTGGATCCCAGTCGGGCGCATGCGGGAGTCTGTCTGTCTGTCTCTCCCCGTTTCCAGCTTCAGAAAAATACAAAAAAAAAAAAAAAAAGAGTGGGGCCTGACCAGGCAGTGGCACAATGGATAGAGCGTGGGACTGGGATGCCGAGGACCCAGGTTCGAGATCCCAAGGTCGCCAGCTTGAGCGCGGGCTCATCTGGTTTGAGCAGAAGGCTCACCATCTTGGACCCAAGGTCACTGGCTCGAGCAAGGGGTTACTCGGTCTGCTGAAGGCCTGCGGTCAAGGCACATATGAGAAAGCAATCAATGAACAACTAAAGTGTCACAATGCACAACGAAAAACTAATGATTGATGCTTCTCATCTCTCCGTTCCTGTCTGTCTGTCCCTGTCTATCCCTCTCTCTGACTCTCTCTCTCTGTCTCTGTAAAAAAGAAAAAAAAAAAGTGGGAGCGCCCTGGCCGGTTGGCTCAGCGGTAGAGCGTCAGCCCGGCCTGTGGAAGTCTGGGTTCGATTCCTGGACAGGGCACACGGGAGAAGCGCCCATCTTCTTCTCCACCCTTCCTCCTCTCCTTCCTCACTATCTCTCTCTTCCCCTCCTGCAGCCAAGGATACATTAAAGCAAAGTTGGCCCGGGCACTGAGGACGGCTCCATGGCCTCCACCTCAGGCGCTAGAATGGCTCCGGCCACAACAGAGCAATGCCCCCCAGTGAGCATGCCAGGTGGATCCCAGTTGGGCACATGCGGGAGCCAGTCTGCCTGCCTCCCTGCTTCTAACTTCGGGGGAAAAAAATAAAGAGTGGGAGCAAAGCTACTCTAAACATCTCCATGCAACCTTGAGCCTGTGGTGGCGCAGTGGATAAAGCGTCGTCCTGGAAATGCTGAGATTGCCGGTTCGAAACCCTGGGCTTGCCTGGTCAAGGCACATATGGGAGTTGATGCTTCCAGCTCCTCCCCCTCTCCTCTCTCTCTCTCTCTTTCTCTCCCTCTCCTCTCTAAAAAATGAATAAATAAATAAATAAATTAAAAAAAAATAAACATCTCCATGCAGGGATCTGGCAAGTTTGCTCAGTGGTAGAGTGTCGGCCTAGCATGTGAATGTCCCAGGTTCAATTCCCAGTCAGGACACACAGAAGAAGCACCATCTGCTTCTCCACACCTCCCTCCCTCTCTTCTTTCTCTCTCTTCCCCTCCTGCAGCTAAGGCTCCACTGGAGCAAGGTGGCCCCTGTGCTGAGGATAGTACCATGGCCTCCGCCTCAGGGGTTAAAATGGCTCTGGTTGCAATGGAGCAACAGCAGCTCCAGATGAGCAAAGCATTGCCCCCTACTGGGCTTGCCGAGTGGATCCCTGTCAGGCACATGTGGGAATCTGTCTCTCTGCCTCCTGCTTCTCACTTAAAGGAAAAAAAAAAAGAGAAAACATCTCCATGCAGTAAAAACAGCCTCCATTTGGAAGGTCATTTCCTCACTGTTGACAACAAGGTACCAACCCTGATCTGCACATTCATGAGCAGGCAAAGACCAAGGAAATCCCCTTCTGAGGAACAGCATGGAGGCCATCACTGAGCAATACTCATTCAACAGGTGTTCCTGGTACTAAAGAGCTAGTTCCAGCACACAATCTCATACCTCTGGCAGATGTTCCCCACATACTTTCCAGAATATTTTTCTTTGGAAGGGAAAAGGGAAAATTTTTGTTCAAGAGCACCCAGAGAGAGCAGCATTCTGGGCAGCCCCACTGTACACAAATGAAGACCTGAGCCTAGGCTAAAAGAAAAGAACTTCACGGTCCTAGACTCCAAACAAAATCTACCCACAGTGCCCTGGCTCAGTGGATAGAGCATCAACCCAGAGTGCAGATGTCCCAGGTTCGATCCCCGGTCAGGGCACACATGAAAAGCAACCATCTACTTCTCCTCCCTCTCCCCCTTCTCTCTCTCTTCCCCTCTTGCAGCCAGTGGTTCGACTGGTTCAAGTGTCAGCCCTGGGCACTGAGGATGGCTCGGATGATTTGAACATTGGCCCCAGACAGGGTTGATGGGTGGATCCCGGTCAGGACATATACAAAAGTCTGTCTACATTCCCTCCTCTCACTTTATAAAAAACATATATATCTATCAATAGTAGTTCACAGAACTTATCCCTGCAACATCCAGACAAGACTAACGACTGTGATCAGTTAGCAACAGCAGACAGAATGGCAAAAAATCCCTCTGATGAAAGGTAAACAGGGAGTACCTCCAGTTCTTACCTCTAACCCCCAGCCACCACCACCACCCCACAGCTGCACCACACTATCTGGAAAGATCTGGAGCCTCAGGGGAACGCTGCCTTGATCTCAAAGAAGGGTTCTATCCTCTAGGTTGGCAACAGGAAACCAGGAATGAGAGACTGAGGTCTACTGAAGCTGGTGGTTTCAAGAATACTACAGGACTTGCTTATATCCAAACCTGGAGTGGTTAGTGAGCACCCAGGGAGAGAGCAGGATCAGTATCAACTACTCACAAACCTTTCAGATGCTCTTGAGCCAAGTTTTAAACAGGAGGGTGAACTTAAAAGAAATCTAGAGCCTGACCTGTGGTGGCGCAGTGGATAAAGTGTCGACCTGGAAATGCTGAGGTCACCGGTTCGAAACCCTGGGCTTGCCTGGTCAAGGCACATATGGGAGTTGATGCTTCCAGCTCCTCCCTCCTTCTCTCTGTCTCTCTCTCCTCTCTCTCCCTCTCTGTCTCTCTCTCTCCTCTCTAAAAATGAGTAAAATAAAAAAAATAAAAGAAATCTAGAAATCCAGTCTGACAGCCTTCAAATAAGAACCTGTAACCATCTAACCCAACAAGTTTCCCTAAGAGAGATAGAATTCAGTTTCTTTACCAATTAGGGGACAGGTCAAATAGTGAATACCATCTGGTAACTTCTTAATTATGGCAGGAGCTGTCCACCAAACACACCACAGCACTGATGGCCTTGACTGAGGCCACATCATTGGCCCAAGAGGTCCCAAGACCTCACAAGAAGGTCCAGGCTAACAAGCTGGTTCCCAGCCCCAGATGCTTCATCCTTCTGCAAACTCTGATAAAGCAACTCAGCAAAGGCAAAAATCTCATGACTGACAAGAATGCTTCAAAGTGTGAAGGAAGAAACTCTTAACAAATGGCAACATCTATTAGTAAACTGTGGCTTACATTACACAAACCAATTAAGAACAAACTGAGAAACAATAAAAAGATGCCATACCTTTCTGACAACAGAAGGATGCCAGGAAGGTGTCCCTCAGAAAGTGTGTTCAGAGAACCACCAACTGTTCTCACCACCCTCAACCCTAGAAGGTAATAAGAAGCCCAAATGGAGGTGAAGGTGGGCTATACCTGGCTTCTCTCGGCTGTCACAGCTCCCCAGCACCCTCCATGGACCCTTCCCATTATGTAATCCTCACAGAAAGGCCAGAGAGAGGAGGTGCTAGACAAACTCAGGGCTTCGCCTCTAGGAGGAGTCTTGTTTATCGTTTCCAAAGAGCCAGAATCTAAGGAGCACACAGTAAACTGTGCTGGGGGTCAGACACCTGGAGAACCCCACTCTAAAAGGAGCAAGGCTGCAAAGGCCTAACTGCCCCACAGAAGCGTAGGAAAAGTGAAGTGCCTGACTCTCAGGATGTGATGACAAGGAGACGGGAATCCTGAAACTTGCTTGCTACTTCTCCCTCAAGTCAGAGTTTTCCTTGCCGATAAGATGTTTAGCACTAAAACTGATGTGTTTATAAGGTGCAATGCAAAGGTCATTTGAATCTCTGCCTTAAAATAAAAAGACCTAGGCCTTGGCCAGTTAGCTGTTATAGCATCGTCCTGAAATGCCAAGGTGCGGGTTTGATCGCAGTCAGGGTACATACAGGAAGCAACCAAGTGGAAAAACAAAATAAATGCTTCCTCTCTCTTGCTCTTTCTTTTCCTCTCTCTTTCTAAAATCAATCAATTAAATAAAGTTTATATAGCCCGACCCATGGTGGCACAGTGGATAAGTGTTGATCTGGAATTCTGAAGTCACTGGTTCTAAACCCCACACTTGCCAGGTCAAGGCACATACGAGAAGCAACAACTACAAGGTGATGCTTCCCGCACCTCCCCCACCACCCTTCTTTCTCTCTCTCTCCTCTTTCTAAAATCAGTAAGTAAAATGTAAAAAAAAAAGTTTATATAAAAAAAAGACAACCTGAAGAAATCTGCAAAGGCCATGCAGGCTCAGGATATGCCCTCAGTGGGACTTCACTTACATTTGAAATTAACCCCTGCCTGACCTGTGGTGGCGCAGTGGGATAAAGCGTCGACCTGGAACACTGAGGTCGCCGGTTCGAAACCTTGGGCTTGCCTGGTCAAGGCACATATTGGAGTTGATGCTTCCTGCTCCTCCCCCTTCTCTCTCTCTCTGTCTCTCTCTCTCTCACTCATTTCTCTCTAAAAAATCAATAAAAATAAAAAAAAATATTAAAAAAAAAAAAAAAAAAAATGAAATTAACCCCAAACCAGGGGGCTGCACAAAAAGCAGGACTCTGCCACACAAAGTTCATATCTAACACGAACTGGAATGTCTTTCTTCCACTTGCACACACCAGAAGTCAGGTTCCTCTCCAGCAGGAAGGGCCAGAACACACACACACACACACACACACACACACACACAAATACACGTGTACATATATATACAGAGGGCCAGCACATACTTTGTCTTCCAGGCAAAGGTGCATTTCTAAGCTATCATTGTTGAGAATATAAACTGCACATCCCAGAGAAACACTGTTCTAGGTGGGGTCAAGTTTCCAAGCAATCCACAGAGTTTACCTCATTCCAGTGTCTCTGGAGCATAATCCTACCAAGAAAACCCCATCTCAAGCGAAATAATCCCTGGGAAGTCACCCAAGGTCCCAGGCCACAAGCTCTCCCTGCAAGGAGGCTGCAAGACAGGCAGGGCGAGGGCATAAGGAGAGAAAAGGCGGAGGTGTTCATTACCATCCTAAGCCTTTACCTAAGGCTTGCTGGTGACCCTCACGCATCCTCCAAGGCCCACCCCACTGCTCTGCTATGCCTTTAGAAGCCTCATACAGACTCACGTCCTACTTAACCAACCAGAACCAAGATCCAGCCTGAGGCCCAGGCCCTGCAGAACTGTCTCCAAGACCGCTGTGGCACTACTGCCAGGGTGGGGTCTCTGTTCTCTCCATGGTCCAGGCCTCCTCCTGAGTGTTCATCAGGTTTCAGTGGGGCAAGAAGGGGACTACCTAACTCTTCATCGAGAAAGCTACCATGGGACAAATTAAAAGTGCTACAGAAAATACACACTGAGCACAACTTTGAGGACATCGAAAGAATCATCTTTACTTAACACATTGAAAAGAGAATTGGCTACTAAAGGGGAAAAAAAAAAGCATTAACAGTGGCTAGCAATTATTAAATACTTTACTTGGTACCAGGCACCATGTCAGCACTTTACATGCCTGATTTCATTTAATCCCCATAACCACAGAACAAGGTACTGCTAATGTTACCCACACTTCACACAGGGACTGCCATGTTACACTTTACACAAGGGACTGCCACTGTTACCCACACTTCACACAAGGATCTACATTGCAACCCACACTTCACACAGGGGACTGCCATTTTAACCCATACTTGACATGGGTACTGCCAAGGTCACCCATATTTCAAACAAGATACTGCCTTTGTCACTCACACTTCAGATAATAAACTGCTTTTGTCATCTACACTTCACACGAAGGACTGCCAATGTCACCCACACTTCACACGGGAACTACCGATGTTAACCACACTTCACGCGGGGACCGCCATTGATGCCTACACTTGACAGGTAAGAAAGCTGGGGCTGAAAGGTCAAAGTGATTGGACAGAGTCACAAGGTTAAAAAGTCAAATGGGGATTTAGACCCAAGTCTGCCATCTCCCAGACCCACATTCAAATGTGAACTACTGCAAATCCAGAAGTCTGACTCCTAGACTATCCTTGGGTTGGATCCTTCCCAGGGTTCTGGGAAAAGTTCCTAAAGCAAAGATCAGTACACACACAATTCCTCTTCTGAGAGCATACTAACTTAACCCTTTACTGAATTGCTGAGAAACCTCCCTAGAGGCCGAGTCAGCATCCAGTGGACTTCCTTCTGTTCAGATAGCACAGCCCTCAACCATTTAAGGCAGTGAACAGAGAAGGCATAGACCAGTGAGGAGACTGGCTTCCCTGGCTACTAATAAAACAAGCAGAGTTCAAGGATGGCAGAGACACAGGACCCAGGGGACAGCCCAACCCCTGCAGGGAGGGCTTCCCACGTGGGCAGTAGCCAGGGCATATGCCAACTTTCCCAGCTCTGTTTATGAGGCACAAGACTGTTGCCCTCACCTAACTCACCTAATTCCTTACTGCCACCCTCAATCCCAAAATCAGGACCCTGACAATGTCATGTGTCACTACCAGCCATGTGCCGCTCTCTGACCCCACGTAGTTTCTTCCAAGTGTCAAATCCCCAAGGCCCCTTTCCTTCCTGAAACCACAACCCCTCCCCATTCTCAAAACCAGTGTCATCACTTGGCAGGACACCCACCTACCCTCTTCTTGGCCTCTACCAAAAGAGCCAAGATTTGAAAACATTTGAGTAATACATGAAACAAGGAAAATATCTCAAACCAGGAAGCAGCAGCTGTTGGAATAATAGGATATTCCAGAGAAACATCTTAATCACTCTGGGTCTTTCTGGAAAAGTGGCCAAAATCTCAACCTGAAAAATTCTCAGGACCTAGAAAATGTGGGTTACCAACTAGCTCCCAGAGCACTGGAATCATATCAAGCCTCCTCCAGGTCCCTCTAATTGCTACAAAGCTCTTTCTTAAGACTACATTAAAGGCTGTGTCTAACACTACTTCATTCCTGGGAGCAGAGCAGAACAAACTTTTCCTACATATAAGAGATAGTCCCCTCAGATATTTCATTCTCTCGCCTATCATTTATAACTCTCACCTAACACAAAGCACTATTACTTTGGAGAGGAGGAGATGCTAGGACAGATCAAGTTCTGCAGCTGACCCCAGAGCCAACAGCTATCCTGAAGGATCACATGCATGCCCCTCAGGCATGTCCTGAGGGTCCTGACAGTGCCTCCATGCCTCAAACCAGTGTCCTTCCAGCAAAGAAGCAATGTAGCCATGCAAGGCCACAGGGCTGTCTCACCAATACCCACCTTCTACCACGCAGTAGACATAACCTAGCACTACCCTCTCCGGAACCCAGCTCACCTCACCTTTGCTCAAACTCAGCACCCCTAAAATCAAAGACCCACAGTCTGGGGGGCCTGTGTCACCTACCAATCCTTACTCAGCTGCCAGCACCCAGATTTGTCCCTGCCCACCTTTACTCTCAGGGCACCCTATCCTGTCTCTCCATGTGGCCATAGATCCCTGAGAACAGGAACGGGTCATCTCATTCATCAATGGACTCTAGAAGCCTGCCTTTTACTGAAGGCCTTTTTTCCTGACTGGCTTCCCTGATCAATTCAAGTTAACATTCTTCTCCCCAGAAACCTCTGAGGTTCTTCATGCTTTTAGGATGAAGTATAAACAGTCTTCTATTTAAGGTCGTCAACAATAATCAGAATCTGTATTTTTCATCTTACTTTCCCACCACAACTTTCCATAAACCCTGATGTCTGGGAGGGTGATTTGCCAACTTAACCCCTCCCTGATGCTCCAGTGCAGGGGACATTCCTTGTGAACAGTCTAGCCCAGTGTCACTTTCTCCTCAAGAGCTGTAAACCCTCTTAGACCAAGAAAACCAGACCTCTTCTCAGAAGAGTAGGGGTGGAGGGAGATGATGGATGGGACAGGAGACAAGACACAGATCAGATGCCATCTTTCTCACAGCATGGTTGTAACAAAAATGATATTTGCACAAACACCAGAGTAAGACAAGGTACACAGCCTCAACTGATGCCTAGGAGCTGGGGCCACCTGGCTCCAAGAACAAATCTATAGCCCACTGGCTAAGATCTGCTTAGAGAATCCCACAGCCAGCAACCCATCTCCTGCTCTGGTCATTTCATCATGTAGTGATTATAAGCCCACACTGCATTTCACTCCATGGGGTCCTGATCAGAGTTGTTTATGCTCTTAAATGTCAATGGGTTAACTTCAGAAAAACAAAAAAGAACCCAACAGTGCTTCACAGACTCACAAGGCTGGTTAAATTAAAGTTACCCTACTTTTTTAAAGCACTTTGTTTCCTTTTCCCTTCTGCAATAAACCAAGGCAATAAGCTCCTACCATCTCAAACTTCATAGGTGATAGCAAGTCTCTGAGCTGCTTTACCCAATGCTCACCCCAGATGATGACATGACCACTTCTGTTACTTTTTATGGCAGGGTCACCTGATACTATCTCTGGAAAGTGAGAGGAACTCCTTCCATACTCCCCAAGGGGTGAGCAGGTATGTACCTGATGGCTCCAGCAACAGGAAAGGTCTTTGTTCTATCTTGAGCTGGATCCTGACTCACCCAAGGGTCTCCTAGAAACCCTTGCCACCTCCCACCCCCAATCTTCTCTCCTACAAACAAAATATGTTCAACCTCTCTAACCAGTTCTGTGACATGGTTTAATGCAGTGTTTTTCAACTGCCGGTCTGCAAAAGCTTTAACCACCCTGATGTTGTATAAGGGTTATAGTCTAGTCACTGGGTCTATAATCTTCATACAGTATCAGGGTGGTTAACTCATGCACCAGCATAAAATTTCTGGCAGACCAGCAGCTGAAAACCACTAGTTTAAAGACCACTCCAGCCTGACCAGGCAGTGGCGCAGTGGATAGAGTGTCAGACTGGGATGCTGAGGACCCAGGTTCAAGACCCCGAGGTTTCCAGTTTGAGCGTGGGCTCATCTGGTCTGAGCAAAGCTCACCAGCTTGGACCCAAGGTCATTGGCTCAAGCAAGGGGTTACTTGGTCTGCTGAAGGCCCATGGTCAAGGCACATATGAGAAAGCAATCAATGAACAACTAAGGTGTCACAACAAAAAACTGATGATTGATGCTTCTCATCTCTCTGTTCCTGTCTGTCTGTCTGTCCCTATCTATCCCTCTCTCTGACTCTCTCTCCGTCTCTGTAAAAAAAATAAAAAAATAAAGACCACTCCAGCAGCCAGAAAGACACCCCCAGATGTAAAGGATACACAGTAAAGAACCATTCTAATGCTTTTTAGCAGCCTGGGTCGTACTGTTCTAGAATCACCCAGAGTCCTTTGAAGAGTGTCAAAGCCCCTCTCTGTTGCCACAGACTAGTACATCTTACCACTGGAACCTGGTCTAGGACCTGACATTAAGCCAGTTCCACTTTATTTCCATAGGTTGCTTTTAAAGATTTTGAAATGGTCACCAGCATGTCACCTGAAGGATGTCTACCCTAGTAAGTGTTGTGTGTTTTTTTTTTAGTAGACAGGAAAAGTAGGTTTGTGCTCTTAAAATTGAAAGCCATCACCCACTCAATTCCAGAACAGGGAACACAGCTACATCTTTTTTTTTTTTTAAGGCAGCCCTGAGATTCCAAAAGCAGCCCTGAGTTCTTCCCGTGTCCTGACCCATCCTCACACGATGATGATCTCCATCGGCTCAAAAAGAACACCTGCCAATCGACCTATGTAAGGAAGAACCTAAAAACAAAACAAAGCCATGAAGAAATAAAGATGATGGCAATCAGACCAGGGTAGCTCCAGGAAGGAATAAAGAGCTATATGTTCCCTCCCTTCTGCAAGTCAGCCACTCCTTTTCTCAAGCCTCAGTTTCCAGTGTATAATATCAAGGACTACCCCACTCATCTTGAATGAAGTCTGTTTACCACATGCTGAGCACAGAGCAAAACTGCACACAGAAACAAGCTAGTCCCAAGTGAATCCTAAAGTTGTCTGCTGCCCAAGAACTAAAACTACCATATTTCCTCATGTATAAGACGCGCACACCCCCCCCCAAGAATTTGGGGTCTAAAAACTGGGTGCAGCCATGTGGACGACCCACGTTCGAGACCCTGTGGTCACCAGCTTGAGTGCAGGCTCATCTGGTTTGAGCAAAAGCTCACCAGCTTGGACCCAAGGTCGCTGATTCGAGCAAGGGGTTACTCAGTCTGCTGAAGGCCTGCAGTCAAGGCACATATGAGAAAGCAATCAATGAACAACTAAGGTGTTGCAACATGCAATGAAAAACTAATGATTGATGGTTCTCATCTCTCTGTTCCTGTCTGTCCCTGTTTATCCCTCTCTCTGACTCTCTGTCTCTGAAAAAAAATTAAAATTAAAATTAAAATTAAAAAAAAAAAATAGGCCTGAGCCCTGGCCGGTTGGCTCAGCGGTAGAGCATCAGCCTAGCGTGCGGAGGACCCGGGTTCGATTCCGGGCCAGGGCACACAGGAGAAGCACCCATTTGCTTCTCCACCCCTCCGCCGCGCCTTCCTCTCTGTCTCTTTCTTCCCCTCCCGCAGCCAAGGCTCCATTGGAGCAAAGATGGCCCGGGCGCTGGGGATGGCTCTGTGGCCTCTGCCTCAGGCGCTAGAGTGGCTCTGGTCGCAACATGGCGACGCCCAGGATGGGCAGAGCATCGCCCCCTGGTGGGCAGAGCGTTGCCCCATGGTGGGGCCGGGTGGATCCCGGTTGAGCGCATGCGGGAGTCTGTCTGACTGTCTCTCCCTGTTTCTAGCTTCAGGAAAAAAAAAAAAAAAATAGGCCTGACCTGTGGTGGTGCAGTGGATAAAGCATTGACCTGGAATGCTGAGGTCGCCGGTTCAAAACCCTGGGCTTGCCTGGTCAAGGCACATATGGGAGTTGATGCTTCCTGCTCCTCCCCCATTCTCTCTATCTCTTTCCTCTCTCTCTAATAAAAATGAATAAATAAAATCTAAAAAAGTAAATAAATAAATAAATTTAAAAAAATAAAAACTGGGTGCATCTTATATAGTGGTTGTAGTCTTTTTACTTGCATTTCCTGCTTTTTTGCACTTGTTTTTGCACTCATTGTTGAAGACAGTGATTCATCATCAGACACAGATGAGGACAAGCTAATGGATGGGAGGTTTTTGTGTGTGTGTGTGTGTGTGTGTGTGTGTGTGTGTGACAGAGAGAGTGACAGAGACAGACAGGAAGGGAGAAGCATCAATTCTTTGCTGTGGCACCTTAGTTATTCATTGATTGCTTTCTCATATGTGCCTTGCCCAGGGGCTACAGCAGACCGAGTGAACCCTTGCTCAAGCCAGCGACCTTGGGCTCAAGCTGTGACCTCAGGGTTTCAAACCTGGGTCCTCTGAACTCCAGTTTGACGCTCTATCCACTGCGCCACCACCTGGTCAGGCTTAATGGGAGTTTTGACAGTGATGAGCTGTATGAATTTCATGATGAATAAACTTAAGTTCAATAATATTTAAGACATTTCTTTTCAAATTTCAGGCCCCAAAACTAAGGTGTGTGTCTTATACATGGGAGCGTCTTATACATGGGAAAATACAGTAGTTACATTTCTAACAATGTGCTTGACAAATACAAATTGGCAGTAAAGCTGCAATTAATTACATTTCAACCTAAACTCAGTATGTTAATATCTTTATCCAAGAAAACTTCAAAAGCAGACCAGGCAATTACTACCACTGACACCTAACACTCTTTGTCTTCTCCCCAGACTTCAGTATCAAGAACTGTGGCTTGAGTCAGAAGGAGACCCCCCTTAAAAAAAATCTCAGTAATAATAGAAACTAAAGGTTTGGGGAGACAGATAACCCACAAACAGCTGAGGTCAGTTAATCAAACAAATGTTAAGGAAAACACTAATCAAACCCTCAAGATCTCCCAGGGTTCTAGTAGGTAGAATCCCACCCAGGGAGGGATCTGACTAGAGAATCCTCTGAAAAAAAAACACTGCCATTAAGAGGGTGGACATTAACCCTTTAAATGCACAGGAACAACACATGAGGCAACAAAAATAAAGTTCAGGTGTTCTGTCAGGATACACAAGTCCTGAGAACATCACAGGTCTGGGGTGACTCAACCAATGCCTTCAAATCAAGAACTCAGTTTGCCATGCTCCTACTTTCCTCAGACTGCTGAGCAATTGGGGAAAATGTGCCTCCTCTGTGGATGTGAATGAAGGTTGTGACAGCCAAGTTTTCAAAACTGACTGGCAGAGTAGCCTGCCCAAAACACACAAGAAAACTAAACAATCTGTTCAGTGCCATAAAAATTCACCTACTGGAACTCAAGTGACCTGGCTTGAAATCTGCTCACCTCCAAGGTCATGGTGAGCTGCTGCCTCCATGGTAAGAATGTTTTAAATTTAGAATTTAAAACATTTACTCAATTTAAAACATTTAGCCCATTTACTCAAGGGCTAACTGCACAGGACAATGGGAACTGAAGGAAATGTTACTACACAGGGTTTTTCACACTACTTTTGGATAATCTGACAGAACTTTTTAGGTGAGATCTCCTTACAATGAGCTCCCAACACCTCCAAATTGTTAGGTTTTAGTAAGATTTTGTTATAAAGAAATTCTAGCTCCTCAAATCTGTTTCATTGTGCATAACTGAGCGTGATACCCCAGGGGAATCATCCAGTAGTTATCACCTAGGAGAAGAATCTAGTCTCAGAGGTGAATGGAGGAGCAAGGGGTGGGATACCCCTGACTACTTATCCTCAAGCCACCCCATAAAGTGAAATATACAGTGCTGACCTAAAGTCAGGTGGCCAGGAGACCCACCCAAGGCTGAAGAGTGGTAAGCAATAAATCTGTTCATTCTCCCAACCAGCTAGAGAGCTGGAAGTCTAGAAGCAAGATGGAATTCAGACCAGGCTCTCCCATTTGTCACTACATGCACCATCAGGCAATCCATTTACCACCTCTGACCAGAATCCACTCAAGGATAAAACCAGAGATGTAGGAATACCTCTTGATTCTCAAAGGCAGGACCTCATGACAGATATGCCTGTGAAACATCTTCCCATCTCACAGATGGAGGGAGTGTCCCTGAAATCAAAAGTGGATTTCAGCAAGCCCAGGGCCAGAAGAGGCTGCCTCCTTTACCCTGGTGCGGCCCCACAAATCCAGCCACTCTGCATCTCTAGGCAGGCACTGAGGCTAACAGGATAAAAACATGCAAAGTCTGAAATCAGAAATGCTGGTGACAAATCCCAATTATAACTAACTAAGCAAGGTGACTCTGGCAATGTCACCCTCTGTAGAAGAACCTCACCTTCTTCCATATAGATCAGGAGTAGTCAACCTTTTTATACCTACCACTTTTGTACCTCTGTTAATAGTAAAATTTTCTAACTGTCCACAGTAATGGTGATTTATAAAGTAGGGAAGTAACTTTACTTTATAAAATTTATAAAGCAGAGTTGTATAGCAAGTTAAAGCATATAATAATAATTACTTACCAAGTACTTTATGTCAGATTTATATCTTTTTATTTATACTTTGGTTGCTCCACTACCACCCACCATGAAAGCTGGAACGCCCACTAGTGGGCGGTAGGGACCAGGTTGACTACTGCTGATAATAGATGGAAGTGGAACAGTCATTAATGCTTTTGTTCTCTGCCCCATCTGTTCTAGTAGTCATAATGGTACACTCATTGAACTCCAATTTATTGAGCAGGTAGACACACTAGGTGCTGGGCTAATTCATTGCATTTATTAGCTCACTTACTCCCAATTCAGCTGTTCAGGGTAGACAATAACCACCTTTTTTAGAAATGGGAAACGGAGGGCAAGGTTCAGGAAGGTCACAACACTAAGAAGGGGCTGTGCAAAGCTCACATCCAACCTCTTTGTGGCAAAGCCAGGGCTGGCCCAGAACCCTATTGCAGGTATTTGCTGCCTGGGAACAGGTCCACAGCCTCACCTGGTAAACACTAGGCGGCACTGTACACAAGCGGCCTCCCTGGCACCAGGAGCTGGCTGGCCACTATATTGCAGCAGAATTTTTTTAAAGTGTGCTCAAAGGCACCATCTCATTTAAACTAAATTGTTTGATAGTTCAAACCAAAAGATCTGACCAGAAAGACAGGTCAGGTGGTATGGGGTCTGGAGACAGAACTGCAGGAAGACCAGCTGCAGGAAGGATTCTTTAACCTCAAACAAGTGGAGAGACTTTCTAATCCCATGCTGTCTCCCTCTCCCGGCCCCCAGCTGCAGTTGTATCAAGAAGCCTCAAAGTCCTACAGTCTCAAACCTTCCCCCAAACTCCTGCCTCAACTTGCAGGAAGCTCCCTTTTGGGTTACCAGCCACAGACTGCCAGTAACTCTTATCTCAAATGCTGGCCTTTCTGTTTCTTGGATAAGTATCAAATTTTTAGACCTTCCTACAAGCCCAAGAACTGGATATCAGGGAAACCGGAAAGCAAGGTCCCTGTGAAACAGGGGTACCTTTGTGAGGATGGAGAAAGTGGGTACAGAGCACTGAAAGAATGCAAGGACCCTTTCCCAGTCACTTCCTAAGGCTACCTGCAAGTACTCTATTAAATTCCTTTGTCTTCTTAAAAACTAACCTACATTTTCATCTGCCAGAAAGAGGTCACAAATGCAGTCTAGAAAGAGGGGAGGGGCAAGAAGCCCATGGTCTGACATCCTTCTCGACTAAAAAGTTCTGAATCACATTTGCCAGAATCCACATGCATGCAGTCTTGTCCCCAGCTGGTACTTTTGTTTCTAAGAACAAAGTTTGACCTGACCAGTGGTGGCACAGTGGATAGAGCATCAACTTGGGATGCTGAAGACCCAAGTTCAAAACCCCAAGGTCACAATCTTGAGAACAGACTCATCCAGCTTGAGCACAGGGTTACCGGCTTGAGAATGGTGGCTGGTTTAAGCCCAAAGGTCGCTGGCTGAGCAAGGAAGAGGTCACTGGCTCCACCGAAGTTCCCATCAAGGCATATAGGAAAAGCTATCAGTGAACAACTAAAGTGATGCAACTACGGGTTGATGCTTTTCATCTCTCTCCCTTCCTGTCTCTCTCTTAAAAAAAATAAAAATAAAAATGAAGAACACTAGTCTCACTACTTTCAACTCACTGCTACCACTTCAGGTTCCTGTCTTTTTTAATCTCTACTTTTTAACATGCTGCCTTCCTAATTCAAGTCAGAGAAGTAGCTTTATAGTTAGCACATATATTGTACCTCAAAGAATAGCCATCTAAGGCCAGATGGTCTAACTCCTAAAACAGTTCAGATAACTCAAGAGCATCCATCTTAACAGTTAATCAACCATATTTAGCAGGCAACACAATTCTGTAAGCCTCAAAATGTAATACTGCCAACACCTACTTCTGGTTCTGGTGTACTTCCCTACCTGACAACTGTTAAAAGGAAATTCTAGGGATGCTCATGAAGACCTCATCTGTTTCATAATCTTCCTTGTTTTCTAAAATGAGCATAAATTAACTCAATTAGCAGGGGGAAATTGTCTAGGGAAAATAGCCTTGGCTGTTTCAATGGATGGCACAGAACCACCCCAAGTCCAAGAAAGCATTTCTCCAGAAAAGCACTTGCATTGCCTATTCTTTTTTTAGAGGTTAGTACACTACCAGTCCTTAACTGGATTCAGTGGTAAGGGCATAATGTTTCTGTCTCTGTTGAGAATTTATATTTTCAAGACTCGGCAGGTCATTCTTTTTAAGTGAGAGGAGGGGAGATAGTGAGACAGACTCCTGAATACACCCCGACTGGGATCCACCCAGCAACCCCTTTCTGGGTATCAGGAAAACAGGAAAGCAAGGTCCCTGACAAACTCACCTGTGAAACAGGGGTACCTTTGTGAGGATGGAGAAAGTGGGTACAAATCAACCAAGCTATCCTCAGAGCCTGAGGCCAACACTTGGACCAACCCAACTAACCTCAGTGCCTAAAACCAACTGAGCCACTGGCTACAAGAGGGGAAGATAGAGGAGGGGGAGAGGGAGAGGGAGAGAAGTAGATGGTCACTTCTCATGTGTGCCCTGATCGTGGATTGAACCCAGGATGTCACCGTGCCAGGCCAACGCTCTATCCACTGAACCAACCGGTCAAGGCCTCTGCAGGTCATTCTTAATTTTCTCCGAAGAAAATGCCAACATTTTATAATGGCTTCACTACCTTCCCAATCATGTACTTTAGGAGCATCCTTCAGGTATCTGCTATTTAAGGACCAATGAGGTCCTAGCAGCTGAGACTCATCATACCACCCGTTTGAAACCCCAGGCTTGCCCAATCAAGACACATACGAGGCCTGACCTGTGGTGGCGCAGTGGGATAAAGCGTCGACCTGGAACACTGAGGTCGCCGGTTCAAAAAAACCTTGGGCTTGCCTGGTCAAGGCACATATGGGAGTTGATGCTTCCTGCTCCTCCCCCTTCTCTCTCTCTCTGTCTCTCTCTCTCTCTCACTCCTCTCTCTCTCTAAAAAATCAATAAATAAAATATTTTTTAAAAAGTCATATAAGACACATACGAGAAGCTACACTGCTCACAATAATTAGGGGATATTTCAAAATGAATATGAAGCAATAAAAAAAGCATTTGATTTTTTTTTATTAAATAAGAACATCAGAAAAGCAAATTAACAAGTCAAAGAAAGTTGTTCCATTATGAAAATAAGATGCAAAACCAACTTTTATTTTCTTGGTGAAAATGCACTATACAGAAGGCTGAAAGTACTGGAGAATCTCTGCATGTTCCCTGATCTTGAATGTGCACATCCTGTAATTTCCCAGCCCTTGCAACGCCCCTGTAACAATATTTGCCCGAATGCAAAGCCTGGAGAGCCACAAGGATGTCTTGAAGCTGGTCAAACACAGACGACAGTGGCAACAGCACTTGGAACATCCCAAAGTGAGATTAGCAGACTGTGGAATTGCTTTCAAGAGACTGGCACAGTACAAAGAAGACAAGGGCAGGGTCACCCACCTGCCACAACAGCAAGAGATGATCACTACTTGACCTTATTGGCAAGAAGGAACAGGCGCAGCAATGCAACAGAACTGCAGGGACAGTTTCTTGCTGCCACCAGACGACGGATAGCACCCAGACCATACGAAATCGGCTCCAATGTGTTGAACTGCATACCCAGTGACCAATGGTATGCATTCCATTATCTGCTGAAACACCGCAGAACCCGTAGAAGGTGGGCTAATGAGTATCATCAATGGACCCGTGATGAGTGGTCAACTGTCCTCTTCTCTGATGAGTCACGGTTCAGTCTGCAGCCTGACAATCATCGTGTCCTGATCTGGCGTGAACAAGGAACATGAGAGAATCCATGTTTCATGCAAGAAAGGGACTCTTTCGGTGGTGGTGGAATCATAGTGTAGGCTGGCATCAGCATTGGTGGTCATACTGATCTCCACATCAAAAGAAAACGGATTACTGACTGCTGTCAGATACTAAGATGAGGTCCTGCACCCTATAGTGGTACTCTATGTTGGAACAGTTAGAAACAACTTTCTTTTCACGGACAATAATGCAAGGCCCCACATGATTCAGGAGGCAGGAATTGAACACATGGACTGGCCTTCACGTTCTCCAGACCTGAATCCCATTGAACATGCTTGGGATACACTGAAAGACATCTGTCCTGGAGCAAGGATCCCACAAGAACAGCTGGACAATCTGATCCTGTCCAAGCCCCATTGCTGTTAGTGTGTTTTGGCAGTCTTGTGTGACCATACGCCCTACTGAATAGTCAATGTGTAGCACTCTTGTCCAGTTTGACATGCTTCACTCCCACCAATATGTATCACTTGCTACTCAATCACAATTTAGTGTGCATCTCATTTGCATAATCAAACAACTTTCTTTGACTTGTCGTTTGCTTTTCTGATGCTATTTAATAAAAAAAATCAAATGCTTTTTTATTGCTTCATATTCATTTTGAAATATCCCTTAATTTTTGTGAGCAGTGTAGTTGATGTTTCCTGTTCCTCCCCCTCCCTACCCCACCCCTCTTCTCTCTCTAAAATCAATAAATTAAAAAATAATAATCAATTTTAAAAAAAACTACTAACCCTAGTCAAGAGATTTTGCTGTTGACATTTTGGTACAAATCCTTTCAGAATTTTTTCTACCAAGAGTAGCATTATTTCTCTCGTCATTATCAAAATATAAGATTGTAGGATCTGCCAAATGATACTGCATTAACAGATGACTTGACATTTTAAAAAATGATGTCATCTGAGTGGAAAAAACAACACATCCAAATCAGTAATAGAGAAACCATCCATCCTCTATAAAACAACCAAGACAAGAGGCAGTCCTCTATAAAAACTAGCTTCAGAATCTTAAGAAAAAGGAATGAGAGATGAAGAGTGGGGGAATAAGTGAGATGAGAATCTAGCAAATCACTCTCACAATTCTCATTCTAAACTGCTTGCTTTAGAAAAGGGCCAACTTTCCTGTATTGGAAGCTGAGGAAACAAATGCAAAGAGGTGACTGTGACTCTGGTCTGGCTCCTTAAAGGCCAGCTGGTAACTGAAGACAAACCATGGTTAAAATGGTGTCACTAAGTCACCCCACACCTACAAGTAAAGGGCACTGGAGCCTGAACAAGTAAATGTCCTTGTGTTTTAAGGAGCTCCCAGGAAATGCTCCCACACTGGGTTTGCAAACAGAACATTCCTGGGCTCTGGTACCCCACACAGAAAGTTCAAGCCCATCTCTGCCTGGAAGTCTCCATTTCCTCAACTGTAAAGTGGGGACTCTACTTCCCTCCTCCCCATCAGATTACTACCATTACTGAAAATGTCTGCACACTGAGCTTAGCATACAGTAGGCACTCAAATCTGGGGACTAATATGATCTATTAGCCCCTCTCCATAGCTTGCTCTAACAAGCTACTGATCTTCAAGTAGGGATCATACTAATGCCAACTGGATGCTAGCAAACATCACTTTACATGATCTAACTTAAAAGAAAACTTGTAAACCACTACCAGAAGAAAAAGAATGTCAACAAGACTGAAGCAAATGCGTAGAAGTCCGTCTGTCCTTCAGGTTCTCTGTGCTGCTACAGCCAGAAGGTGTCACTGTGGGAAACAGACACACAGAACCAGACTTAACAAGCACTGTGAACTCCAAGAAAACTTGAAGTAAAAGGGTGAGGAAGAGAGAAAATTAAAGGCCAAGTGACTCACCTGAACTTTGATCTAAAGAATCAAAAGATAAGCTTGAACTACACCCCTAAAGACCTTGGGTCTCAGATACACAAAGTCAAGCAGTTCCTGCAAAATTCCCAGGGCACAGCAGAAATGTGCACCAAACCACTGTCATTTAGTTACCTAGGGAGAAGTCCCCGTTCATTTCTGGGTCCCTGTGTGCGCACACATCAAGTGTCAGTCACAGTCACGACCTAGCTGAGGCCCAGCCCATACGCCCTTCCTTGTTGAAGTGATCAATTCCGACTCTTGGCAATAATCCCCTTAAAAGGCCAGCTGCTGCTGTCTAAGTCACTGATGCCTACCCACTCCAGGTGGGGGGAAAAAACTCAATATTGCCACCGTCTAAACAGGGAGACAAATTTAAAGAGCACGGCCCTGTGAGGGGCTGGAGCAAAGTGAAGGAAAAGGATCCTGCAGCTCCCGGGGATCAGGCAGGAAGAGCGCAAGCGAGGAAGGGACGACGACCCTGCAGACGTGGGCGCGCGGGGACTCTTATTCTGACACGGGACCTGCCTCTGCCGCCGCCGCCGCCGCCGCCACGGGGTCCAGCGCCGCGGCCGGGACGGGTCTGCCTGGGATCCCCGCGGCCTGCCCGGACCCCCGCCCCTCGCGCCCACGTGACTCCCGCCTGCCGTCCCCACCAACCCCGCCAGTCCTGGCCGCTCCGAAGCGGCGCCTCAATAACCGGCCTCTCCTCGGCCCCGGAGAAAGTGCAGAAGGTACAGGGGCGACACCGCGACTTGCCTGGACCCCCGCCCGGCCCCCACGTGCCCGGGTGGCGACATAGCGCAGAACTTTCCAGGGCAGCGCGAGACTGACTCTCCCGAAATACAAGGACTAGCACTCGCTTGCCCTCACTTTTTCACGCTCACGAGGGGTGTCTCACGACCCCCAGACCTGTCAGGTCCGCGCCGCCCCCACCGCTCCAGTCTTCACCGGCCCCCCCGGCCCCGCTAAGTTTAGTCCGGAACTTACGGGGCCGCGGGCCGGCCGGGCCCTAGGGCAGCGCGTGAGTTCGTGGGGCCTTGGGGCCGGGGTTGCTCGCGGGTCCGGGCGGCCGAAGGACCGGGGTCGCTGGGCCACGCGCTCTCGTTCCGTCTCTGGGGCCGCCCAGGCCCGCGGCGCTCGCTTCGCTGGTCCGCCCGCCCGCCCGCGCCGCCGGCCAGATAATGCGCCCCTCGGCAGCACACATGGAGCCCGGCGCCGGCGTCACCGCCCGGGACATGCGCACCAGGTCAGCGCGCCCGGCCTGCGGCCCCCAAAACACCGGGGAGCTCTTAAAGGCGACGCCGACCGCCCGCGCCCGGAGGGGCGGGGCTATGCAAACCGGGGCGGGGACCTGATTTGCCGGCAATGCCGGCCCCACCCCGGAAGCACCGACCTCTGGACCGCGCTCCAGGCGGTGCCCAGATCCTTCGGTTTCCCACGTGGGCCCCGGCAGGATCCCAGCGCCGGGCAGAACTGGCCGCGACCAGGTCAGACTCACGTCGCGCTCGCGACGCGCTCACAGCTGACCTCAGTTCAGCTGAGCTGCGCGACCTGGAACAACTCAGCTGCTTCTGAAAACCGAAGTCAGAATGCGGAGTCGTCACACAGAAGCTCACCTCCCCGGGACTGAGTAAACCATCACTTTTCCAGCTCAGTTAAGAGTTCTACGAAGTAAGCTCCAGACCTACCCACTTCTAGACACTTGGGGATGACTTGCGATTCCTCTCCAGTTACCTCCAAATGTGCTTCAGTGCCTCTGGAAGAAAGGAACCTCCCAAGAAAGGAACCTCCCCTCTGCCAAGAAAACAAATAGGCATCCTTTCCTCTCCAATGACATGAAGGAAACACGCAAAACAGTCTAACATGAGAGAGTATGACCTTTGGAGATGTTAAACTACATAGAGCAGAACAATTTCAAGAAGGAAAAAAAAATATTACAGGTCTCTCAATATCAAAATCAGTTCTGCAGAATCACCAAGAAAAGTCGTCTTTTTTCCTTTTTGGGGGGGAGGCGGACTGACCAGGCAGGCGGGCGCAGCGCAGTGGGATAGAGCATCCGTCGGCTAGGTTCGAAACCCTGGTCGCAGCTTGAGTGCAGGCTCACCAGCTTGAGGCCAGAGTTGCTGGCTTGCGAAAGGAGTCAATGGCTCCACTCCAGCGGCTGGCCCCCCTGGGGGAGGAAGAATGGGGGGGAGGGGGGATCAATGAACAACTAAGGTGCTGCAACTATGAGTTGATGCTTCTCATCTCTCTCCCTTCCTCCCTGGCTGTCCCTGTCTGTCTGTCTCTCTCTCTCTCTCTCTCTCTCTCTTTCTCTCAAAAAAAGTCCTTTTTCATGTTCTTTTTCCACCTTAAAACAATTTATAAGACATCCAGTTGTTTGTAATACATCCTAATACATATTGACACAATTTAAACAAAAGTTGCACCAAACTGCACTTCCAATGTACTCTGATATTTTCTATTCTATTTCATTTTTTTTTTAAGTCTTTTTTTTTGTGTGTGTGTATTTTTCTGAAGCTAGAAACGGGGAGAGACAGACAGACTCCCGCATGCGCCCCACCGGGATCCACCCGGCACGCCCACCGGGGGCCACGCTCTGCCCACCAGGGGGCGATGCTCTGCCCCTCCAGGGTGTCGCTCTGTTGCGACCAGAGCCACTCTAGCGCCTGGGGCAGAGGCCAAGAAGCCATCCCCAGCGCCCGGGCCATCTTTGCTCCAATGGAGCCTCGGCTGCGGGAGGGGAAGAGAGAGACAGAGAGGAAGGAGAGGGGGAGGGGTGGAGAAGCAGATGGGTGCTTCTCCTGTGTGCCCTGGCCGGGAATCGAACCCGGGACCCCTTGCACGCCAGGCTGACGCTCTACCACTGAGCAAACCGGCCAGGGCTTTTTTTTATTCATTTTAAGAGAGGGGGGGGAGAGAGGGGGGGGAGAGACAGAGAGAGAGAAGGGGGGGAGGAGCTGGAAGCATCAACTCCCATATGTGCCTTGACCAGGCAAGCCCAGGGTTTTGAACCGGCAACCTCAGCATTTCCAGGTGGATGCTTTATCCACTGTGCCACCACAGGTCAAGCTCTATTTCATTTTTTAACACAGAATCAGGCCCTGGCCAGTTAGCTCAGTCGGTTCAATCCCTCCCTGGTCAGGACTTACACATCCGTGAAGCCATCGATGAATGCACAGCTAAGTTGATGCTTCTCTCCCCCCACTCCTTCCCCTCTGTATCTCTAACATCAATTTTAAAAAAATAAAAAGGAAATTAATATAATTCCAAACCATGATTGCTCTTGTCCCCAAACTTGAAAAACACAATGTAGAACGTTTTACAAATAAAATTGTTTTTCTGCTAGGTGCCCCACCCCCCAGCAAGTTCAAAAGGGTCTATCTTAATTCTGGGTCAAGTTCCACACATAAATGGCAACATTTTGTCATTGATTCCACCCCCCCATCCCCCAAATCTTCCAAATACTTAATGCGACATCTGACACAACCTCCCCCGGTCAAAAGACAAGCATTTCTCAAACTAAAAAATGATACAAAACCCCAAACGCATTCCCTGACCCAGTTTTGTCAACAATTTGCTTTGTTACAAAGCGATTCAAATGTTCACATTTAAAAACTAAACAAAAACAGCCTTATTCTCAAACAGGTGACTTGGTATAGGAATGCAAGAAGCTCCCTGGACCCCATATACAAGGATTGGTTAAACCAAATACCCAGAATTTTCACTCTTAATTCAGCAGCTGTATATATTGAGAACTGCTTGACTCTACAACAAATTAATCAGATGATGTATATTAAAGCAATACAAGCAAAATATTACTGCACTGCTTCTCACCTGGGTCTTGATTAATGCCAATTAACTACAAACAGAGCAAATTGTGGTCAGGTGGAAGACCCAAGACTTGAGACAGACGGAGGGATTCCAGAGTCTGAACTGGCAATCTCTGTGTGAGTCACCAAGGTGACAACCACCCTGTTTTAAAAAGGGAGGCATCAGCTGTAACATATTAATGACACACCCCTGTGGACTGAGGTGTGTACTGGTGACAGGTGGGCTGCTCCAGAGGGCAGCACCAACATCTCCAGCTAGGAAAGCAGGAGTGGGGTTGGGGTTAAATGGTTACAAGGTTTATTTTTGTAATAGGAAGAGAAAACCAAGTGTGTAAATGGAAAAAGCAACAGTGAATCCAAACCTGTTTGGCTTCTCTAATGTTCAAGCCGGTGAATGCTCAGACTGCTTGGACTCAAGGCTGCCTCAGTGTCTGCTACTGGACTAAACAGCAAATAGTTCAGCTGGGTAATTATGAAATATGATGCAATCACCCTCAGATGCCATTCTAAGGCTGAAGAAACTCTGAGACAACTAACTATGGCTAGAACCATATCTTTCTCGAAGTTTTCCCTCTGTCCTAAGAACAAGGAAGTCAATTAATACTTACAGATCCCAGTTAATATAATACTTTAAAAACACTTGTTATTTAGTTAAAATTTCCTTCCAAAATCACTTTAAATTTCATATTCTTCATAGACCAGATAGATCTTTGCTAATAATAGCTAAGCCACCTTTCATCCTAACCACTACTAAACTATTCTAAATATCTTTCTAATATACTATTTGATACACTTCTAAATACCATCTGAGCCTGTTCCTGCACAAAAAAGAGCTGAAGAAAAATTTGGGCCAAAATCCAAGTTCATGTCCTTTTTTTTTTTTTTTTTTTTAAGTGAGAGGAGGGGAAATTACTAAGACAGACTCCAGCATGCACCCTGACCAGAATCCACCCAGCAACCCCAGTCTAGGACAATGCTAGAATCAACCAAGTTAGCACCTGAGCTCAGCACCTAGGACCGATGCTCGAGCCAATCAAGCCACTGACTGCAGGAGAGGAAGAAAGAGAAGGGAAAGAAAGAGGGGGAGAGAAACAGATGGTCACTTCTCTTTTTTTTTTTTTTTATTATTTATTCATTTTAGAGAGGAGAGAGAGAGAGTCAGAGAGAGAGAGAGGAAAGAGAGACAGGGGGAAGGAGCTGGAAGCATCAACTCCCATATGTGCCTTGACCAGGTAAGCCCAGGGTTTCGAACCGGCGACCTCAGCATTTCTAGGTCGACGCTTTATCCACTGCGCCACAGGTCAGGCAGATGGTCACTTCTCTTGTGTGCCCTAAGTAGGAATCAAACCCAGGAAGTCCATATGCTGAACTGATGCTCTAGCTACTGGGCCACCCACCAGGACCTCCTGTCCTCTTTTATACGTTCACATAGCCAAAATCTTCACAATAGTGTGAAACTGACTAAAAAAGAGTAGCATCACTTAATGAAAGGAGTAGCATCACCTTAAACATTCATTAAACTTTTTTCTTTTTTTTTTTTTTCTTTTTTCCAAAGCTGGAAACAAGGAGGCAGACAGACTCCCGCATGCGCCCGACCGGGATCCACCCAGCATGCCCACCAGAGGGCGATGCTCTGCCCATCTGGGGCGTTGCTCTATTGCAACCAGAGCCATTCCAGCGCCTGAGGCAGAGGCCACAGAGCAATCCCCAGCGCCCAGACCATCTTTGCTCCAATGGAGCCTTGGCTGCGGGAGGGGAAGAGAGAGACAGAGAGGAAGGAGAGGGGGAGGGGTGGAGAAGCAGATGGGCACTTCTCCTGTGCACCCTGGCCAGGAATCGAACCCGGGACTCCTGCACGCCAGGCCGACACTCTACCACTGAGCCAACTGGCCAGGGCCTATTAAACTTTTTTTAATCAGGAAGTTTAAAGTTTCTGGTGGACAAAATTTAAGGTATCTTCTGTGATAAACATTGACAAGAACTATCTAAGAAACCACTCATCCCAAGGGTTGAGCAAGGATAAGGAGCCTGCAGGCACCAGCTGCAAAACTTCACAAGGAGGTGGCAGAGAAAGATACAGATTGATTTCAATGCAGAAAAGGCACTCATAGAAAAGATTGAGGAAGGGGTTGCTCCCCTGCCTGGGGAAGGGCCCAGGACATCTTTGCAGATATGACATTTGAGCCAGCTTTAAAGATGAGCATCTGAGACATTCAGAACAGCAGAGGCAAAAGCCAGAGCTGGCTACGCCTAGACTGTGGGGGCTTTGGGGCAAAAAGGGCTGAAAAGAGATAGATTCTTTATACTTTAAACTTTCTAGATGTAGCCCTGTTGGTTAGTGTCATCCCAACATGCTGAGGCTGCAGGTTCAATCCCCAGTCAGGGTACATACAAGAATCAAGCAATAACAGCATGAGTAAGTAGAACTAAATAATTGATTATCCTCTCTCTCTCTAAAAAAAAGAAAAAAACACAAAACAACTTTCTAGATGCCATTTTCTCTCAAAACACAGAATGAACTGTCTACCAGTTACATTCACAATCTAAGCAAACCTGTTTTCTGAGAAGCTCTCTAAAGAATAAACAGTATAGCCTGACCAGGTGGTGGCGCAGTGGATAGAGCATCGGACTGGGATGCGGAAGGACCCAGGTTCGAGACCCCGAGGTCGCCAGCTTGAGTGCGGGCTCATCTGGCATGAGCAAAGAGCTCACCAGCTTGGACCCAAGGTCGCTGGCTCCAGCAGGGGGTTACTTGGTCTGCTGAAGGCCCACGGTCAAGGCACATGTGAGAAAGCAATCAATGAACAACTAAGAAGTCGCAACGCGCAAAGAGAAACTGATGATTGATGCTTCTCATCTCTCTCCATTCCTGTCTGTCTGTCCCTGTCTATCTCTGCCTCTGTAAAAAAAAAAAAAAAAAAAAAAGAATAAACAGTGTATATATTCAAAGATATATGAAGTTTTTATTTTTTTAAGTATTCTTATGAAAAGAGCACTAACCACTTTCCATACTTTGCATTTTTAGTACTCTAAACGCTGAAACTGTTTTCTTTGAGTTTAGGGATAAAATAACCATGAGAGGATTGTTCTTAAGTTTCTTATTTCATCCCAAATTCATGCTCACATGGTAAGATTACAAAGCAATTGGCTAGGAAAAGATTCATTTTATGTGAATTTGATTTTCTCAGTTCTTTGATATTTTTAGTCCTTACAGTGATACTCTATGAAAAATATACAATGGTCTCTCATCTATCATGGGGGGCTAGGTTCCAGAACCCCTGTAATAGGTGAAAATTCATGAAGTAGCAACCTTATATTTACTTTATTATTTATATATATTTAAGGCTTTGTTTTGATTTAATATTCTTTTACTATGTTTTAATTAATATTCTTTATATTTTTATATTGTTTTCAATTTTTTGGCTAGAAAATGCTTATTTTACCGCAAAATTAAAATAATAAATATACAAAAATACCTATATACCGCAAATCCCGCGATATAGTGAAAAATCCGAGATACAAAATTAGATATATACAATTTTAAAATCCGCAATATAGTGAGACCACAAAAAGTGAACCATGAAATAGTGAGGGATGACTGTACTCATGCATTACGACCCTACAACAAATGTTATTTTTAAAATCACATTGTTTTTTTTTTTCGTTTTTTTTCTAAGTGAGAGGATGAAGATAGTGAGACAGATCAGGTCCACCCAGCAACCCCTGTCTGGGGCCAATGTTTGACTCAACTAAACTATTTTTAGCACCTGAGCCTGATGATACACAGACCAACAAGCTATCCTCAGTGCCTGGGGAGGCCAATTTGGGCTCGAACCAATCAACTCACTGGCTGCCCCAGGGGAAAAGAGAGAAAAGGGAGGAAGGGCGGGGACAGAAGCAGATAGTTGCTTCTTCTGTATGCCCTGACAGGGAATTGAACCTGAGACGTCCATATGCTGGGCCAATGCTCTATCCATTGAGTAAACCAGCCAGGCCAAATCACAAAATTCTTACACTAGATTAGAAGTTTATGCGAGACAGATAAGCACCCATTTACCTCATCTCTGTCGTGTATGTTGAAAACTTCTCTGTATCAGCTTTCTAGAGATGGGCCACTTTGTCAGCATATGTGTGCTTTGTTCTGAGTGTCATTTCTATCCACTATTCTGAACCACTTGGTATCTATCTGTACAATGTGAGGTTTAGGCTCCATCTGCAGTTAGCCTCTGAACCACTATTATAGGATTCTGAGCACAAATGCTTCCCTACAGGGTTAAATACAAATAGCTCAGAAGTATCACCATGAACCAGAAGTGTATCTCCCACTCTGTCTTCATCTACATGTATCACAGTATGCAGGGCAGGGAATATCACTTTTGTGTCTATACACGGCTTACAAAAAATGCCTACCTAAGTCTTTTTTTTTTTTTGGTTTTAGAGAGAGGAAGGGAGAGAGAGAGACAGAAATACCAACCTGTTCCTGCATGTGCCCTCACGGTGATCAAACCTGCAACCTTTGCGAATTGGGATGATGCTCTGACCAACTAGAGCTGTCTACCTAAGTCTTTGAAAAGTTACTAAATGAACCATGTTTTCTCCCATCCAAGTTCTAACCATGCCCAACCCTGCTTAGCTTCTAAGATCAGAGGAGATTGGGCATGTTCAGGGTGGTATGGCCGTAGACTGTGAACTATGTTTTCTATGAATTAAAGAATTAAAAGGGAAAATCATGCCTGACCAGGCGGTGGCGCAGCAGATAGAGTGCCGAACTGGGATGTGGAAGACCCAGGTTCGAGACCCCAAGGTCACCAGCTTGAGCATGGGCTCATCTGGTTTGAGCAAAAATTCACCAGCTTGGACCCAAGGTCGCTGGCTCAAGCAAGGGGTTACTCGGTCTGCTGAAGGCCTGTGGTCAAGACACATATGAGAAAGCAATCAATGAACAACTAAGGTGTCGCAATGCGCAATGAAAAACTGTTGATGCTTTTCATCTCTCCGTCCCTGTCTATCCCTCACTCTGACTCTCTCTCTGTCTCTGTAAAAAAAATAAAATAAAATAAAAAATTTTAAAAGGGAAAATCATAAAACTACCAGAAAAAAATGTTTTATGACAGTTTTAAGTCTAGAGGTCAACCTATTCAAACCCACTTAGCAAAGAAAAAGTGTTAATCACATCAGCCTGTTAATAAACTTCCTTGATTTCAATATGAAGAAAAGCATGTTTTAAAAACTTGGTATCCAGCCTGACCAGGCGGTGGCGCAGTGGATAAAGCAGGGGTTGGGAACCTTTTTGGCTGAGAGAGCCATAAACACCAGATATTTTAAAATGTAATTCCGTGAGAGCCATACAACGACCCGTGTACGTTAAGTATTATCCAATAAAAATTTGGTGTTGCCCTGGAGGACAGCTGTGATTGGCTCCAGCCACCCACACCATGAACATGAGCAGTAGGAAATGAATGGATTGTAATACATGAGAATGTTTTATATTTTTAATGTTATTATTTTTTTTTATTAAAGACAGATACAGCCATCAAAAGTGCCACATCTGGCTCATGAGCCACAGGTTTCCGACCCCTGGGATAGAGCATCACACTGGGATGCAGAAGACCCAGGTTCGAGACCCCAAGGTCGCCATCTTGAGCATGGGCTCATCTGGTTTGAGCAAAGCTCACCAGCTTGGACCCAAGGTCGCTGGCTTGAACAAGGCGTTACTCAGTCTGCTGAAGGCCCACTGTCAAGGCATATATGAGAAAGCAATTAATGAACTGAGATGTCGCAACAAAAAACTGATGATTGATGCTTCTCATCGCTCTCCGTTCCTGTCTGTCTGTTCCTATCTATCCCTCTCTCTGGCTCTCTCCCTGTCTCTGTAAAAAAAAAAAGGAAAAACTTGGTATCCAGTTCACACCCCACTTCCCCAATTGTTAAATGGCAGATCATCCAACTTTATATCTCCAAAAGTTTTCCTAATAAGATGGTCCTCTTCCTCCTTCCCTGGTGCCCAGCATTTCACTATAGGTGGCAGGTATACCTAGTTTTCTCCTTCACAGTTTGATAACAAATACCCAGGCCCTCTTTGCATGCTGACCTAGTCAGGCCTACATTCTACCAACTCATGGTTTGAGAAGAGTAAGATCTTTACTTTATTTTTTTAATCTTTTCTTTTTTTCTTTTTTTCTTTTTTTAGCACGAGATAGAGAGAGGCAGACAAGGACAGCAGATAGGAAGGGAGAGAAATGAGAAGCATCAAGTTGTTGTGACATGTTAATTGTTCATTGATTCCTTTCTTATATGTGTCTTGATGAGGGGGCGGTTTCCAGTTGACCCCATTGGAGTCCTTGTTCAAGCTAGAGATCTTGGGCTCAAGCAATGATCTTTGGGCTCAAGCTAGTGATCATAGGGTCATATCTATGATCCCACACTCAAGCCAGCAACCCAGAGGTCAAGCTGGTGAGCCTCTGCTCAAGCCAGCAACTTTGGGGTTTTGAACCTAGGTCCTTAGTGTCCCAGGTCAACACTCTATCTACTGCACCACTGCCTGTTCAAGCTCTTTCCTTTCCCCTTCCCTTCCCTTTCCTTTTCTTTCCTTCCCTCCCTCCCTCCCGCATTCATTCATTCCTTCCTTCCTTCCTTCCTTCCTTCCTTCCTTCCTTCCTTCCTTCCTGCCTTCCTGCCTTCCTGCCTTCCTTCTTTTCTTTTTTAATCTTTACTTCAAATTCAGGTCAAAAGTCAACCTTTAATAAAGATTCTCTGAGGCCTGGCCAGATAGCTCAGTTGGTTAGAGCAGGGGTCTCAAACTCGCGGCCGTGCGGCCCACCCACCAATTTTGTGCGGCCTGCAGACTAATCAAACTTCGTGGAATAATCTGCGGGCCAGTCTGCGGGCCGCACAAAATTGGTGGGCGGGCCGCATGCGGCCCGCGGGCCGCGAGTTTGAGACCCCTGGGTTGGAGCATCATCCTGAAGAGTAGAGGTTGCCACTTCGATCCCTGGTTAGGGCACATAAAGGAATGGATTAATGTTATTGTCCCTCTCTCTCCCCCCCTCCTCTAAAAAATCATTAAAATAAAATACTTAAAAAATATGTTAAAAAAAAAAGATACTCTGAGGAGAAGCACCCATCTGCTTCTCCACCCCTCCCCCTCTTCTTCCTCTCTGTCTCTCTCTTCCCCTCCCGCAGCCGAGGCTCCATTGGAGCAAAGTTGGCCCGGACGCTGGGGATGGCTCTATGGCCTCTGCCTCAGGCACTAGAATGGCTCTGGTTGCAACAGAGCAACGCCCCAGATGGGCAGAGCATTGCCCCCTGGTGGGTATGCCGGGTGGATCTCAGTCAGGCATATGTGGGAGCCAGTCTGACTGCCTCGTTTACAACTTCAGAAAAAAAATACAAAAAAAAAAGATACTCTGAGGGTTAAACATCAAGTTTCAAGTTTTATAGGCCCTGGACAGTTGGCTCAGTGGTAGAGCATTGGCCTGGCGTGTAGAAGTCCCGGGTTTGATTCCCAGCCAGGGCACACAGGAGAAGCACCCATCTGCTTCTCCACCCTTCCTCCTCTCCTTTCTCTCTGTCTCTGTCATCCCCTCCCACAGCCAAGGCTCCACTGGAGCAAAGTTGACCTGGGTGCTGAGGATGGCTCGATGGCCTCTGTCTCAGGCGCTAGAATGGCTCCGGTTGAAACAGAGCAACAGAGCAACACCCCAGATGAGCAAAGCATTGCCCCCTAGTGGGTTTGCTGATGAATCCCAGTCGGGCACATGTGGGAGTCTGTCTCTCTGCTTCCCACTTCTCACTTCAGAAAAAAAAATACAAAGAAAAAAAAAAGTTTTATACACATAAAACCTAAACCTTGAAAATACCATGCAAGTTGGCCCTGGCCAGTTGCTCAGTGGTAGAATGTCAGCCCAGCATGTAGAAACCCCGGGTTCAATTCCCAGTCAGGGCACACAGAAGTGACCACCTGCTTCACCACCCCTCCCCTTCCTCCCTCTCTCTCTCTCTCTCTTCTGCAGCCATGGCTCAAATGGTTTGTGCAAGTTGGCCCAGGGCACTGAGGATGGCACCATGGCCTCACCTCAGGCACTAAAATAGCTTGCTTGCCAAGGAATGGAGCAGCTGGCTCCAGATGGGCAAAGAATCACCTGGTACGGGGCTTTCCAGATGGATCTCGGTTGGGGCACATGCAGGAGTCTGTCTCTTTGCCTCTCACTTAATAAAAAAAAGATAAAAAAAGAAAATACCCTGCAAAAAAAAGAAAAGAAAAATAACCTGCAAGTTAAAAAACTGTTATGCTATGTGAAGAATTTTATACCATCTTAAATGATGATAATTCTCAAAAGAAAAAGATTCAGGTCTGAATAGGTGGTGGGGCAGTGGGTAGAGCATCAGCCTGGGATGCTAAGAATCCAGGTACGAAACCCTGAGGTCGCCGGCTTGAGTGTGGGCTCACTCGGCTTCAGCATGGGGTTACTGGCTTAAGTGTGGGACCATTGACCTGACCCCATGGTTACAGGCTTGAAGGCCAATGTTGCTGGCTTAAGCAAGGGATCACTGGCTCAGCTGGAGACCCCCGGTGAAGGCACATATGAGAAAACAACCAAGGAACAACCAAAGTGCCGCAACTATGAGTTGATGCTTCTCATCTCTCTCCCTCTCTCTCACAAAAGGAAGGAGGAAGGGAGGAAGGGAGGAAGGGAGGGAAAAAGATTCAGAAGCAGCACCCAAATCTGTTCTCTTGAAGCTCCTTAAAAGATTAAACTCCATGCAGACTGCTTACCATTACAAAGAGAGTCTAGATTATCTAATTTCACTGGCCAGCACTGGCTTCTGATTGAAAAATGCTTATCGAGAGCTCAATATAAATAAGATTTTTGAGTTTAATGTTGTCTACTACTAGGGCATATTTTATATGACTTCCTACCTTTGAGTTCTGAGTTAATGTTAATGTTGGACTTTACTTATTAAAGGTACCCAGTTCAAACTCTGACTTTTAGATGAGCATCACCTCCTCGAATCAAGGGAACATACTAGGTTGTTTTTCATCACCAGGTCCTTGCCTGTGCCCATGCTATTCCTCTCCCAGAATATCTAGCCACCTACTAACAAGTAGCCCTCTCCATCCTTCACTCCTTCCTTTGATGACCCTCCAAATCGCCCCCTCCTTCCCTGATCCAACTGTGACACTTTGCTGCACTTGCCAGTTAATGTACCTATCTTTTCCTAGTAGTCTGGGTTCCTGTGTCCAGCCAGGTCTGACCCCTTAGCAAGTTAGGTAAATATTATTCCTCACCCTCAAAGATGAAGCTTTTACTAGCACTGATAGCAGTCATATAGAGTATAGGTTGAGCCTTTTTCCTAGGACTTACAGTGCCACGTTATGCTTCAGGAGACACTGCACGTCCTTACGGCAAGTACACCCAGTGTAAGGCTACAATGAACTCAGAGAACTCACTGAGAAAAATTAACCAACCCAGGAACCTCTAGATCACGGCCTTTAGTCATGCACAGCACTTGTGGCCCACTGTGGACTGGTGTGCTCTAGTATAAACTGCCATAGAATCTGTCCAAACTTGGATCTCAACCTTGAGAAGAACAGTCAGTCTTGATAGGATTCTGTAACAACTTCTTTACAAGACACCTACAATAATCAGATCACTTGCTTCGTTCTTACCATCCCTACCCCACAAATTGGGAGACTGAGGCTCAAAGAACTTAGGCCGCTTACAGTTAGGCCACTTTCCTACAGTCACAGAGCCAACAAGTGGTGAAACCTGGATACAGACCCAAGGCTTTCTGGCTGTAAAGCTTCTAGTGCACAGAGCCTACTGTAGTACTTTTACAAAGCAACAAAAACAAATAACAGTAAAGGATTCTTCGACAGTACACTCTTGCAGAAAGACCTATTTGCTGTCTGCTTTCCTAAGTTCTACACACCTCTCCAAGAGCATCCCTCTACAGGCAAGATCCTGCAGGCAACACTGTGATAATGCAACAGGAAATCATCCTTTTTGGCCACCCTGTCAGAGTTCCGAGTTTGTGAGTACATTAGCTAAGCCCCAGAACTGCCAAGTGCTCCCAATTCTAACAAATCAGCTTACCAAAAAAAAAATTGTTTTTTATGCTCAAATTGGGACCCAAAAACTCAGCCTGAAAAAAAAAAAAAAAAAAAAAAAAACTCAGCCTGGAGGGCAGAGGAATAAGAAGTGAGAAAGGAGCAAGCATCCAAGGACAGCTGAGCCCAGAGGTGGGATCCTGGTCACATGCACAACTGCATTACTTATTTACACCCACTTCTGGCCTCTTCACCTCCATAGTCAGTACTTGGGTAGAAGAAAAGAAAAAGAAGACAAACTAACCAGAAACTCTCCTTGTAATACCCTCTTCCTCTATCCTGGAGTCCATGCCCCAGTATCCACCCCTCTCTCTGGCTCCCTCACCAATATACTTACCTAAGAAAAGCACCTGTCACCTTACTGATCTATGTGGACCAACATCCAATCTGGCCACAAGGCCCTGGCTGGGTAGCTCAGTTGGTTGGTGGTGCCTCGACATGCCGAGGTTGCAGAATCAATCCCTAGTCAGGGCACATACATAAATCAACCAGTGACAGCATGAGTAAATGGAACAACCAATCAATGTTTCTCGCACTCTCTACCTTCCTCTCTAAAAATCAATAAATAAAAGTTTAAAAATTAAATAAATAATCTGGCTACAACACAGGAAAGTCAAAATAGCCCTTTCCCAAACCCAGTGTAAGTGGGAACCCAAGGGCGGAGGGAACTCCATGTACCATGAACCCACCAATACACAACAAAGCAGTCTATCTATCTGAAACCTCATTTTTCCTATGCTGTAAGTAACCACCAAACACTTTCCTCATCTGAATTTATTTATTTATTTATTTATTTTTGTATTTTTCTGAAGCTGGAAACAGGGAGAGACAGTCAGACAGACTCCCGCATGCGCCCGACCGGGATCCACCCAGCACGCCCACCAGGGGCAACGCTCTGCCCACCAGGGGGCGATGCTCTGCCCCTCCGGGGCGTCGCTCTGTCAGGACCAGAGCCACTCTAGCGCCTGGGGCAGAGGTCAAGGAGCCATCCCCAGCGCCCAGGCCATCTTTGCTCCAATGGAGCCTCGGCTGCGGGAGGGGAAGAGAGAGACAGAGAAAAAGGAGAGGGGGAGGGGTGGAGAAGCAGATGGGCGCTTCTCCTGTGTGCCCTGGCCGAGAATCGAACCCAGGACTTCTGCACACCAGGCCAATGCTCTACCACTGAGCCAAATGACCAGGGCTTTTTTTGCATTTTTCGAAGCTGGAAACGGGGAGGCAGTCAGACAGACTCCTGCATGCGCCCGACCGGGATCCACCAGGCATGCCCACCAGGGGGTGATGCTCTGCCTCTCTGGGGCGTCGCTCTGTTGCATCCAGAGCCATCCTCAGCTCCCAGGCCATCTTTGCTCCAATGGAGCCTTGGCTGCGGGAGGGGAAGAGAGAGACAGAGAGGAAGGAGAGGGGGAGGGGTGGAGAAGCAGATGGGCGCTTCTCCTGTGTTCCCTAGCCAGGAATCGAACCCGGGACTCCTGCACGCCAGGCCGACGCTCTACCACTGAGCCAACCGGCCAGGGCCTCATCTGAATTTATTTTAAGGTTTCAAATAAGGCAGGAAGGGCTTTTAGAGCTGTTTATCTCTGCATAATATGCACTGCCATGAAGAAATGCCACAGAATTCCAAAAACATGCTGCCGCGAACGTCAAGAAAAGCAAAGTTGAAAATGCTCCTGGCTGTGGCCATCCGAGACTCTATTTACTCCAAAATTACAGCCACAGTCTTCCTGAATAAAACAGTGCCAACAGCCAACAATCAACTGGGAGAATGCCATAATTTCTACCGCCTTATATAGAGAGAAAACAGAAGCAAGAAGCCCAGTGAGGACATGCAAAGGGTAGTGAAGTTTCACTTCTAAATCTCCAAGAAACTCCACCCCAAGCTCCCAACATCCAGGGATATTCCCAAAGAAGCACTACAATATTCTTTCTTTCATTTGTTTACTTGTCTGTGACTGGGATGTAAGATCCTTGAAGGCCTAATGCACCTGTCCTGCTTACTACTAGACCCCCAGCACCAAGCATGGTACACACCTGGTACAAGGTAGGCACACAACCACTGCTGAATTATTTGCTGGCATAGAAAATCACATGAGCCAAAAGATTTTCAATCCAATTTAAGTTGCACTTAAAAAAACAACAACAACCTGTGGTAAATAAAGCCCTTCCTTGAGAGCTCTAATGTCCCTTAGAGGCCAGTTTGGAAGACTGAATTTGTATAAACAAAGGCAGCCAGGTTGAAGACAGGATAAAGCCAAGCTTAATACCAGAAATTAAAAATAACACCATCCAGCCTGGCCTGTGGTGGCACAGTGGATAGAGCACTGACCTGGAACACTGAAGTCACCAGTTTGAAACCCTGGGCTTGCCTGGGCAAGGCACATACAACAAGCAAGCAGTGAACAATTAAAGTGAAGCAACTATGAGTTGATACTTCTCGCTTTCTCCCTCACTCTGTAAAATCAATAAATAAAATATTTAAATACATATACACCTATACATATATATATAAAACACCATCCATTCATTTGAATGGAACGACTTGATATAGTAGTTATTTCCCAATTGCAAAAGAGGTCAACTTTCTTATCACCAAGATCCCACAGGGATTTAATGCCCCCTGTGCTGTGTCCAACAGGAAGGAAACCCTGACTTCCCTAGCTATTTCAGTTATATAAATCAACAGTTTATTGTTCACAGTTAGAAATTAGGCAGTGTTGGGACCCACATGCCTTTTAGAGCTGCCCACCAAAGGATAATCATGTTACATTACATCTAATAAATGTACATAGATCAATATTATTTCTAATTATTCAAGAGTTTTTATTGCTGTAAGGATCTTTCAATTCAGAAAAGAAAGGTTCAAAAAACTTCCTGTTAGATAAGAGACTGGGCAGTGGCACCACTATCAACCAGGGTGAAGTCTGTGGCACACAAGGAACACAGCATAATTTCAAAAAGGATAGTGATTCCCTTTAAAGTTGTTTACCTGATTTCTTACACATTAAAAATAATAAACTCTGCTCCTTTCTCATATACGAAATAACTGGCCTTAAAAGAATTAAGAAAAATTTAAGATTGGTGAGTATTTCTAGGCCACAATAGTAAAGTCACTTTGTGTGTGTGTGTGTGTGTGTGTCAGACAGAGACACAAAGGGAGGTATTGGTGATATTTCAAGAAACGGAAAAAACCCTTTTCTTCAAACTTGGGAGCAGCCAACAGGGACTGAGCTCAGATTTTCATCCATTATATCCCCTTGGGTTTTAACTATCAGGGGTAAATGCCATCTGTCTCCACACTACTAAGCTAAAAAGGCTGGGCCCAACTCACAGCCATGATTATGATTTTAGGGCTCTCACTAATTGCTAAGAAAGAATCCTCTCAAAAAACAAACAAAAAAAAAACCTGTCCTGCCCACCTCAGCCTTCACCACCACCAGAGGCAGAGTTAGCATCTCCACAGCCCTCTCTATCCTGGGAGCTCAAGGTGAATTCTGATCTCTTCATGGCACTAAGCCACACCCTGGCCCTCTCAAGGTACTATTGTGTAGCACCAAATGCCTTTGTACATCGCTTTCCCAGTCTTTTGTTCCCAAATCTGATCCATTTCCCCAAAAGAACAGTTATTTCAAGGATCTAATGTCTAAGAGGCCACTCACCATAGAACTGCTCCACATCACTCACTCAAGCAGTCCCAAAGTATGGATATTATCCTTTAGGTTTATGGTTCTCCTACTATTTTCTTCCCATAATTTTTAGAGTTCATTATAATCTTCTATCTTGCCTATGGTCTAATTACAGTAATACATCTCCCTACTTGGCCTTAACTCACAAATTAACCCATTTTACAGAAGGAGAAGGCAAGGCCAAGGCAAACAGAAATGTCTGCCGCACAGCAAATCCACCTACATCTACTATCTGAACACATAAAAATTCAATGAGACCCAGGGGGCAGTGAGCTTTGCAAGAGACATACCAAGTTTCTTTTTCCTTTTTTTTTTTTCCACTTACTTTATTAGTTTTAGAGAGAGAAGAAGGGAGAGACAGAAGCATAGATCTGTTCTCATATATGCCCTGACCAGGGATCAAACCCACAAGCTTTGCGCTTCTGGACAAAGCTCTAACCAACTAAGCTATCCGACCAGGGACAAGTTTTTTTCTCTTTGGGCATATTTAGCCTTGGCAAAATGTCAAGTGCTTCCTGGCCTGGGAGTGCAGGGCAGAACCCTAATCTCCTGAGCACAACAACCAACCTTTATTGCACACCAACCATGAGATAGAGACTGTGCTAGTTGCCTCCTGTTCATTGTCTCAAATTCATTCATTCATACCTCTAGAAAGTACTTCCCATATGTGTCTTCACACACATTCACAGAGATGTAACTCCTCAAATACATATTTAATAACATGCCAATTTTGTGGTATAACTTGTCCAAGACCACAAAACTAGGAAGGCCAGACCCAGAACCTGAATCAGGTCCTTCTGACTTCAAAGCTCTGTCTTCCCTAATATCCTACCTAGCTGTTCCTGTGGGTTTCATTTAAAATAATAAATATGCCTGGCCTGTGGTGGCACAGTGAATAGAGTGTCGATCTGGAATGGTGAGATCTCTCGTTAAAACCCTGTGCTTGTCCAGTCAAAACACATACAACAAGCAAGCAATGAACAACTAAAGTGAAGCAACTATGAGACTATGAGTTGATACTTCTCTCTGCCCCCACCCCTCCTCTCTGTAAAATCAATAAATAAAATCTTCAAAATAAAATAATAGCCTGACCAGGCGGTGGCACAGTGGATAGAGCGTTGGACTAGGACATGGAGGACCCAGGTTCAAAACCCCGAGGTCGCCAGACTGAGCGCAGGCTCATCTGGTTTGAGCAAGGCTCACCAGTTTGAGCCCAAGGTCACTGGCTCTAGCCCACTGGTCAAGGCATATGAGAAAGAAATCAATGAACAACTAAGGTACCACAACAACGGTTTGATGCTTCTCATCTCTATCCCTTCCTGTCCGTTTGTCCCTACCTATTCTTCTCTCTGTCTGTCTCTGTCTCTGTTACAACAATAAAATGAAATGAAATGAAATAAAATAAAAATGCCCTAGCCAGATACCCCAGTTGGTCAGAGCACTGTCCCGCAGCAGAGAGGTTGCCAGTTTGATCCCTGGTCAGTGCACATACAGGAAAAGATTTGTTCCTGTCTCATTCATTTATTCTCTCTCTCTCCCTTCCTCTCCCTCTAAAATTAATACATTTTTTAAAAAATTTACTTTAGCCTGACCTGTGGTGGCGCAGTGGATAAAGCGTCGACCTGGAAATGCTGAGGTCACCGGTTCGAAACCCTGGGCTTGCCTGGTCAAGGCATATATGGGAGTTGATGCTTCCTGCTCCTCCCCCCTTCTCTCTCTCTCTCTCTCCTTTCTCCCATCCAAGTACTAACCAGGCCCGACCCTGCTTAGCTTCCGAGATCAGACGAGATCGGGCGCGTTCAGGGTGGTATGGCCGTAGACCTCCTTTCTAAAATGAGTAAAAAAATTTAAAAATGCCTGACCTGTGGTGGTGCAGTGGATAAAGTGTCGACCTGGGAACACTGAGGTCGCCGGTCCAAAACCCTGGGCTTGCCTGGCCAAGGCACATATGAGAGTTGATGCTTTCTGTTCCTCTCCCTTCTCTCTCTCTCTCTCCTCTTCCCCCCCCCCCCTCTCTCTCTCTGTGTCTCTCTCTCTAAAAAAAAAAAAAAAAATTAAAAAAAATTTTACTTTAAAAAATAAATAATAAATATGTGCCAGAACTTCTCTGCCCTGTCTCAGGGAACCCTAAACCCTGAACTTCCCATCATCCTTCCCCTGCCCTTCAGGGCAGTACCTACAGCTGACCAGGAAGAGGTAGTAGAAGAGCAACCAGGTCTGCAGCAGCTTCTTGCCTGGACTTGACTACCCCAGGAGCAAAGGGCCCAGGAAATTCTCCAAGCACTTCTCCACAGAAGAAAATAGCTCGAGTTGAAACTTGTGTCCACATGGTCCACCAACAGATTTAGAATTCAAATTATAGCCTCGGCAGGAGTCTTCACAAAGGACTCAAATTTAAGCAAGACCCAGATGGAAACAAACAGGAGAGAGACAGCCTTAAGTCAAACTGTAAAGTGAACTGCAGTTCTAGCAGAGTCAGAACGAAGAACTCACTGAAATGCTAAACCAAACAGGAGTTCAGCCTATATTTTAAAACTCCACTTCAGGAACATTCCACATTTTTGGCCTGAAACTTGTGCATGGACACAACGTGGTTACAAGGTTACTCAGGTTTCAAACTGAGTTCACTTCTGTCCTTTGGACCATCTCTCAATGCCAGCATTCATCTACTTGGGCTCCAGAGAGCTCTGCGTTTGGCAAAGCAGATAAAATTAGCTATTGGAATAAACTCAGAATCTAGGGTGGGCCATTAAAAAAGTACATATAAGATTTGTAGGCCCTGGCCGGTTGGCTCAGTGGTAGAGCATCGGCCTGGTGTGCAGGAGTCCCGGGTTCAATTCCTGGCCAGGGCACATAGGAGAGGCGCCCATTTGCTTCTCCACCCCCCCCCCTTCCTCTCTGTCTCTCTCTTCCCCTCCCGCAGCCGAGGCTCCATTGGAGCAAAGATGGCCGGGCGCTGGGGATGGCTCCTTGGCCTCTGCCTCAGGCGCTAGAGTGGCTCTGGTTGCAACAGAGCAACGCCCCAGATGGGCAGAGCATCACCCCCTGGTGGGTGTGCCAGGTGGATCCCGGTAGGGTGCATGCAGGAGTCTGTCTGCCTGCCTCCCCATTTCCAACTTCAGAAAAATACAAAAAAAAAAAAAAAAAAAAAAAAAGATTTGTAAAAGCCATGTAAAAACTTCCTATGGCCAAGCTGAACTCACCTAAAACTTAGAGAAATGAAGTCAAAACCCCTTTCCCTTGTCTCCCTTCTACCCTTCCTGGATCTAAGGTGACCCATTTCCTGCTTCTTGGTTTGCCTTTCAAACCAGAGTGGCCCACAAACCGAGGAGCCTCTAGTGATCAAGGAGTAATCAGAGGACCTAGGGAGAGAAAATGTAGCAAAGATATGGAAGAGCATTTTTCTTCTACCCACCCCTACCTTTTTTTTCTTCAGGGGACGGGGCGGGGGGTTGTTACACTACGCAGGAGGACTAAGGCACGGGACAGGAAGTGGATCAGTCAGTCCCACAGCTTGACAGTATGATAATGGAGGAACAATTTTCAGGCCCTGGCCTGGCCTGCCAACACAGTTGTTGCCCCATGGCTCAAAAATGGAGTAACCAAGGTGGTCATCTGGCAACAGCTCCTGCTCACAAATCTAACCGGTCTTAAAGGACAGGAGAAAATAGTGGGGTTTTTTTGTTTGTTTTGCCTCTCTGTCTCCCAATTCCCCTTTCAGCCAAAATCCCTCAGGTCCCTGGAAGCTGAGATAAAAGTTCAGAGAAGATCCCCAATCTGGCAAGAAAGACTGAAGGGAAGGCCCATTTCTTCTTCCACTATGGAGGGAAGCTAGTGCCATAAACAGAAATAAGGGAATCCTCAAGTTCCAAGGAAAAGTTTCTCCCTGAGTGAATAAAGAAAGGAAAATCAAAAACTAAAAAATTAAAAGAAATTTAAAAATTTTTTAAAGAGAATCAGGAGGAAAACCTCAGGAAAGGAGAAATGTCCTCAAGTAAGTGAGAAGGAAACACCTTGGGATGCGAGGACACCCCTCAGAGAAGTGAAGAAACCCACTATGTCTGTCATCAGACGAGGGTATATTTTAGAAATGTGGAGGCACAGTTCCAGGATGTGAGGAGCCCTTAGGAGTGAGACATCTCCTATTAGGGGGAGAACCTCTGCAGAAGCCAGGGACCCCTCCAAACATTGCAGCATCCATATATTATTAGGGACGCCAAAAGAAATGGAAAATATTTTGGTAAAGTGAGGAATTTTTTCTCCAGAAACTAATAATCCAATCAGATGTGTACGATACTTGGAAGAAGGAGGTCACCCAAACAAATGAGGACAGAACAGCAGGAAGAGTATCTCAGAAAAGCAGAGGTAAAGGGGACCATGAAAAATGATAGACGCCTTAGAAAAGCAGGACGAAAAGGGGCACAACAGAAAAGTGCGACAACAGGTCAAAGAAGCTGGGATCTCCTCAGAGAATGTAGTGGGGGGATCCCTGGAAAAGCGGGAAGGTCTCATCAGAGAAGTGGGCTCCCCCAGAAAAGTGAGGGGAGGGTCCCCCAGAAGCAGGAGTGTGTCCTAGGAGAAGCGGAGTTCCCCAAGGAAGCAGGGAATCCCTACAGGGACTGGTGGTCCCAGAGAGGTGGAGGGTGTCCTCGGAGAGGCAAGTCCCTCAGAAAAGTGGAAGGTCTATCAGAGAAGGGGCTCCCCTCAGAAAAATAGGGGCATGCCGGAAAGGCAGGTCCCCACAGAAAAGTAGGGTCCCTCACAGGAGGATCCTTCAGAGAGTCGGGGGGTCCCCACTCAGACGTGGAGTTTTCCTCAAGAAGCTAGTCCCCTCAGACAAGGGGGTCACGCACTGGAGGCGGTCTCCTCGGAGAAGCGGAAGCCCCAGAGAAGACCTGGGCACCGGAAGCTGGGGACCCGCCACCAGCGGCGCCGGCCCCCCACTCACCGAAGTTGCTCGGCGCCTCCAAGGGCAGCTGCTGGGTCCCAGGCGGCCTCGGGCGACAGAGTCGGGTCCGGTCTGCTCAGGTCCCGTGGCAGCAGCTTCCTCAGGTGGCGCCCGCAGTGGCGACGACGGACAGCGGACCGACCGACTGCGCGGGCGGCGCGAGGCGCACTCAAGCGGCAGGGTTGCGCGTGCGCGGGCCGGGGCGCTGACCCTGAGCGGGTGGAGCCGCCGCGCCGCGCTCGGAGCCTCGGCTCGGTCTGCCCTCCCGGTCTTACACTGAAATTGCCCGCTTCGCAGCTCGGCTTCCCCGGTTGCTAGGCAGATTTCGTCTCGCACACTTCCGGGTTGAAGCACGTCTCACCGAGTGGCGGCGCCGCAGACCAATGAGGTCCGAACGGGGTTTCTGAGATCCTCGCCCCACAGTGGGCGTGACCAGCCTCACGACGGACAGCGTCCGACGGCCAATGAGCATGCGGGCCGGCTCGCCCTAGGGATCGCGCCGGAGGCCTGGGCGGGCCCGAGGGGGTTGGGAGGGATAGACCGCAGTGACTGACAGATAGCCTACTAATGATAGAGTGGAACGGGCCTCAGAGCCAGTCAAGACCCTGAGGGGGCGGGCCTAGACTTAGGGGAGGGAACGCCGCGAAGGGCGGGGCCGGGGAGACGCGTCAATCCGTGGCCGGCTCGCTCGGACCCTGGAAGGCGGTTCGACTGGGCAGCTAGGTGGCCAACTGGCTTGGCTGGGGGTTCCCCGCAGTGCTCAGCAGGGGCGTCCCACCCACAATGCACCGGAGGCACCCTGGGCTGGGCGGGCGTGGAGCCGATACGCCTGGTGATGGGCGGGGTCGCGTAAGGCGCGCTCTAAGGAGACTGGTCGAGCTATGGCTCCACCCTATTCTCGAGGGGATTTATTTTTCCAGTTCTCTTTCCTGACTGGAGTTGTAGGTCTGATCCCCTTCTGAAGAGAAATTTGGGGATTTTTTCCCTGGTCCCTGTTCTGAGAAGAATCTTAAGGATTCTTTGCCTGGCTTTAGTTCTTTTTATTTAATTTTTTAAATTAATTTATTTATTTTTGCCTGGCCCCAGTTCTAAGGAGAATCTTAAGGAATCTTGCCGATACCCCCTCTTCTGAAGAGAATCTTGGAAGTTCTTGCCCTGCCCGCTTTTCTCAGGAGAATTGCCAGGATAAGACTAATTTTGTAGATTGGGAATCTCAACTCTCTTTAGTAAGAAAACTTGAGGGGGCTCAGGCTTCTGCTCCCTTTACTAAGGAGAACTTGGAGAATTCAGGACCCCAAATTCATTGTCTTTCCTGATTAGTATTTGGGGAGCACACCCTGCCTCTTCTGAGCGTTACTGGAGTCGTCTTCCTCCCTTGTCTGAAGAGCAGTGGGGGTTTGGCGCCCTAGCCTTTCTACCTGAAGTTAACTTGGGAAATTATCTTGTGTGTCCCCTAACCAGAGGAGAAATTTGGAACCTCAAGCACCCCTCCTCTCAACAGAGAGGACTTGCAGGAGACGGGTGCCTCCTCAATCCTTTTCTTTTTTTTCTTTTTTTTTAATTTTATTTATTTTGTCACAGTGACAGAGAGAGAGAGGGACAGACAGGAAGGGAGAGAGATGAGAAGCATCAATTCTTAATTGTGGCACCATAGTTGTTCACTGATTGCTTTCTCATATGTGCCTTGACTGGGGGGGGGGGGTCTACAGCAGACTGAGTGACTCCTTGCTTGAACCAGCGACCTTTGGCTCAAGCTGGTGAGCTTTGCTCAAACCAGATGAGCCTGCGTTCAAGCTGGCGACCTCAGGGTCTCGAACCTGGGTCCTAAACATCCCAGTCCGACGCTCTATCCACTGCACCACCGCCCAGTCAGGCTTTTTTTTTTTTTTTTAACAGAGACAGAGAGAGGGATAGATAGGGACAGACAGACAGGAACAGAGAGATGAGAAGCATCAATCATCAGTTTTTCGTTGTGCATTGCGACACCTAAGTTGTTCATTGATTGCTTTCTCATATGTGTCTTAACCCTGGGGCTACAGCAGACCGAGTAACCCCTTGCTTGAGCCAGCGACCTTGGGTCCAAGCTGGTGAGCTTTGCTCAAACCAGATGAGCCTGCAGTCAAGCTGGCGACTTTGGGGTCTCGAACCTGGGTCCTCTGCATCCCAATCCGACGTTCTATCCACTGCGCCACCGCCTGGTCAGGCCCTCCTCAATCCTTTTACAAAAGAAATGTCAGGAAGTTGTGCTTGAGCTTTTTCTAAGGAGTATCTGATTGTTGCAGGAAAGGTTCTTTTTTACCTAAGAATTGTGACCATTTGACTCCTCCCTAGAAAACAGTAGGGAGTTACACTTTCTTTCTATTTTTCTCTTTAATATTTTTATTTATTTAGAGAGAGAGGAATGGAGAGAGGAGAGTGAGAAGCATCAACTCATAATTGATCCACTTTATTTGTGCATTGATTGCTTCTCATACCCACCTTGACCCAAGGGTTCCAGCTCATCCAGTGACCTCTCACTCAAGTCAGTGACCTTAGGATCATGTCAGTGATCTCTGGCTCAAGCTGGTGACCTCAGAGTTTCTAACTGGTGATCTCAGTGTCCTAGGCCGGTGCTCTATCCACTGTGCCACCACCAGTCAGGCTATATTTCGTTTTTGGAAAGGCTACCCATTTAGTCCTTTCCCTCCCCCTTTTTTTCTTTTTTTTTAAATTGATTTTGAAGAGAGAAGAAAGGAAAGAGAGAGAATACATCAATTTGTTGTTCCATTTATTTATGCATTCATTGGTTGATTCTTGTGTGTGCTCAGACCAGGGATCAAATACACAACCTTGGCATATTGGGATGACACTCTAAACAACCTAGCCGAGACTCTTTCCTCCCCCCTTTTAGAAAAATTTCCCAGTCTGACCAGGCGGTGGCGCAGTGCATAGAGCATCAGACTGGGATGTAGAGGACCCAGGTTCGAGATCCCTAGGTTGCCAGCTTGAGCGCGGGCTCATCTGGTTTGAGCAAGGCTCACCAGCTTGAACCCAAGGTCCCTGGCTCGAGCAAGGGATTACTCGGTCTGCTGAAGGCCCGCAGTCAAGACACATTTGAGAAGGCAATCAATGAACAACTAAGGTGTTGCAACGTGCAATGAAAAACTAATGATTGATGCTTCTCATCTCTCTCCGTTCCTGTCTGTCCCTGTCTATCACTCTCTCTGACTCACTCTCTGTCTCTGTAAAAAAATTAATAAATAAAATCTAAAAAAAAAAGAAAAAAAATTTTTTTTAATTTTTTTTCTTTTTCTTTTTTTTTTTTTCTTTTTTTTTTTTTTTTGTATTTTTCTGAAGCCGAAAACGGGGAAAGACAGTCAGACAGACTCCCTCATGCGCCCGACCGGGATCCACCCGGCACGCCCATGAGGGGGCAACGCTCTGCCCACCAGGGGGGATGCTCTGCCCCTCCGGGGCGTCGCTCTGCCACGACCAGAGCCACTCTAGCGCCTGGGGCAGAGGCCAAGGAGCCATCCCCAGCGCCCGGGCCATCTTTGCTCCAATGGAGCCTTGCTGTAGGAGGGGAAGAGAGAGACAGAGAGGAAGGAGAGGGGGAGGGGTAGAGAAGCAGATGGGCGCTTCTCCTGTGTGCCCTGGCCAGGAATCAAACCCGGGACCCCTTGCACGCCAGGCTGACGCTCTACCACTGAGCCAACCAGTAAAAATTTTTATTGATTTTTAGAGAGAGAAAAAAAAAACAGAAACATCAATTTGTTCCGGTATGTGCCCTGACGAGGGATCAAACTCACATCCTTTGCATATCAGAACGATGCTTTAACTAAGTTATCTGGCCAGGGCTGGGCCTCCCTGTTTTGTTTTGTTTTGTTTTTCTTCTTTTCCTAGTGAGAGGAGAGGAGATATAGAGACAGACTCCGTATGCACCCTGACCAGGACCCACCCGGCAGCCCCTGTCTGTGGGCTGATGCTCTGCCCATCTAGAGCCAGGCTCAAAACTGAGCTATTTTTAGTGCCTGAGGCGGAGGCTCCACAAGCCATCATGAGCACCTGTGGCTGCTGTGCTTGAACAGATCTGAGCCATGGCCATGGGAGGAAAAGAGGAGAGAGAGAGAACGGGGAGAAGGAGGGGTAGAGAAGCAGATGGTTGCTTCACCTATGTCTCCCGACCAGGAAACAAACCCGAGGCCTCCATGCACCAGGCCAACACTCTACCACTGAGCCAACCAGCCAAAGCCTGGGGCTCCCCTTTTTTAAAGAGAATTTTTCGCCCTGGCCGGTTGGCTCAGCGGTAAGAGCGTCGGCCTGGCGTGCGGGGGACCCGGGTTCGATTCCCGGCCAGGGCACATAGGAGAAGCGCCCATTTGCTTCTCCACCCCCGCCCCCCCTCCTTCCTCTCTGTCTCTCTCTTCCCCTCCTGCAGCCATGGCTCCATTGGAGCAAGAATGGCCCGGGCGCTGGGGATGGCTCCTTGGCCTTTGCCCCAGGCGCTAGAGTGGCTCTGGTCGCGACAGAGCGACGCCCCAGAGGGGCAGAGCATCGCCCCCTGGTGGGCAGAGCGTCGCCCCTGGTGGGCGTGCCGGGTGGATCCCGGTCCGGCGCATGCGGAAGTCTGTCTGACTGTCTCTCCCAGGTCCCAGCTTCAGAAAAATATAAAAAAAAAAAAAAAAAAGAATTTTTCCATGCAACTGTCTACTCTCCCAACGGTCAAATTTGTTGCCCTTCCTGATTCTGTTCCCTGTTTTCCAGTTTCCTTCTCTGCTGAGAGGTGCCCTTCCAAGAAGCATTTTTGCTTTCCAACCACTTCCAAATAAAACTAATCAGTCACTCAAACTCTGCTGTAGCAGGTGCCATAGCCTAACAGGTGTCAGAAGCCTTCGCCTCTGTCTTCCCCTTGTTGGTCTGAACTTCTTGCATGATTTACCCCCCAGAGAACCTAGTTTTACCCTTAATAGGGAACCAAACGTTCATTGAATCCAATGGGTAAATAAAGAAGGCAGCAATGAAAAAGACCCATAGCCCTGGCCGGTTGGCTCAGTGGTAGAGCGTCGGCCTGGCGTGCAGGAGTCCCGGGTTCGATTTCCAGCCAGGGCACACAGGAGAAGTGCCCATCTGCTTCTCCACCCCTCCCCCTCTCCTTCCTCTCTGTCTCTCTCTTCCCCTCCCGCAGCCGAGGCTCCATTGGAGCAAAGATGGCCCAGGCGCTGGGGATGGCTCCTTGACCTCTGCCCCAGGCGCTAGAGTGGCTCTGGTCGCGACAGAGCGACGCCCCGGAGGGGCAGAGCATCGCCCCCTGGTGGGCAGAGCGTCGCTCCCCGGTGGGCATGCCGGGTGGATCCCGGTCAGGCTCATGCGGGAGTGTGTCTGACTGTCTATCCCCGTTTCCAGCTTCAGAAAAATACAAAAAAAGAAAAAGAAAAAGACCCATAACATTGTAAGGACTTAATATGACAAACTGTTATCCCCCTCTCTTTGTACACAGAAATGTGCAAGATGTTGAGATACCTAAATTATAGGACATAACTTGTGACCCAAGATGAACACAACAAAGGAAAATAGGCTTCTTAGGCAAGGCAGAATGTTACATTCAAGAGATACCAAGAAAATGTTGGCCCTGGCCAGTTGGCTCAGCGGTAGAGCGTCGGCCTGGCTTGCAGGAGTCCCGGGTTCGATTCCCAGCCAGGGCACACAGGAAAAGCGCCCATCTGCTTCTCCACCCCTCCCCCTCTCCTTCCTCTCTGTCTCTCTCTTCCCCTCCCGCAGCCGAGGCTCCATTGGAGCAAAGTTTGCCCGGGCGCTGAGGATGGCTCTGTGGCCTCTGCCTCAAGCGCTAAAATGGCTCTGGATGCAACAGAGTGACGCCCCAGAGGGGTAGAGCATCGCCCCCTGGTGGGCATGTCGGGTGGATCCCGGTCGGGCACATGCGGGAGTCTGTCTGACTGCCTCCCTGTTTCCAGCTTCAGAAATATGAAGAAAAAAAAAAAGAAAATGTTGTAGAAATATAGAGGAGGAAGTGATTAAGTGAGATAATGGATGTGAAAGTGCTTTGTAAACCATGAAGCAGCATTAGTGTGGAAAGGATTATTGTTATTGTTACAAGTAGGCTGACATTCCTGTAAGAAAAGTAAAAACAAAAACCTGAGAGTCACAGGTATGGGAGGTTGGCAGTGAGCCCTTTGGGGCCTGACTCCCTGAGTGAGCTGAGCCTGGACCCAGTGACAAGGCTGAGAGAGTCCTTGACTAAGGAAGAAAGCCACTGGAAACATGAAAGCAACATGTTCCCAGAGCACCTTGTTTGCACATCTCATCTGGCCTAGCACCACATTCTGCAAGTGTCTGAGACAGTCTGGGTGGACAATAAACACTTGCCCTTTGGTGGCTGACAGAGCTGGAATCGAACCCACACCTGCCACTGTCTAGCTAGGCCAGTTACTTTCTTCAACCATATCAGAAGTGAGCACACTGGTCTCTAAAGGTTGCCATGAGGATTGTGCACCATACTTGTTGCACAGAAGGCCTCAGCAGCATTTCCTTTCATTACAGTCACTAACCACAATGCTTTCTTTTTTTTTTAATTGGAATTGAGCAACAGACAGAAGGCAGAGGCTGGACTTGTGTGTGTGTGTGTGTGTGTGTGTGTGTGTGTGTGTGTGACAGAGACAGAGAGAGAGGGACAGAGAAGGACAGACAGGAAGGGAGAGAGATGAGAAACATCAATTCTTTCTTGCACACCTTAGTTGTTTATTGATTGCTTTCTCATATGTGCCTTGCCCGGGGAGCTACAGCAGACCAAGTGACTCCTTGCTCAAGCCAGAGACCTTAAGCTCAAGCTGGTGAGCCTTGCGCAAACCAGATGAACCAGCACTCAAGCTAGCGACCTCGGGGTCTCGAACCTGGGTTCTCTGCATCCCAGTCTGACACTATCCACTGCATCACTTCCTGGTCAGACCCACAATGCTTTTTGAGAGTGAGAACCCAGCATTATCCATTTAAGTAATCCCTCAGTGCTTTTATAGTTATTGCATTGAACTGGGATCAAAGAGCACATTAATGACCAACCCTTCACTTCATATATGAGAAGCTGAAAGGCCCAGAGGGCAATGTGATTTGTTCATATTCAACTGCTACTTTATGGCTGGATCCTAAACTTGCACTGCCTTAATCTCACTTTGGGCCTATGTGCAGGAAGGGGGAAGGGGGACCTTTTGCCCTTGAGTCTTTGTGCAAAGCAGAGCTTTGTTGAGAACCTAAAATTCCCTGTGCCTTACCTCTCTCTTAGGCAGGCTGTGGGAAGGTTCTGGATATAGGTCTAATAGAGTCTCCAAACTCAAGAGCAAAGGGCAAGTGTGAGCCCTGACCCAGGTCAAGACCACCTAAATTAACTTTGTCAAAGGGAGATTGTAAATGAATTGAGGTTATTTCAGAGCTATCCTATGTAATTTCCAGACTAATCCCAGGAAATGTCAGAACATATAATTATATCTTACCTTTTTATTTTAAGAATACACAGAATTTCTTTGATTATCTAGAAAAAGGCGTTGCTTAGAGGCAGAACATTGGATTAAGCTATGTCCATGAAGTCTGGAATCCTAAGCATAAGCAAGAGTCCCATTTGGCTGGAAAATTGTATCTTTTGGGGTTTTTTTGTTGGGGTTTTTTTTTCCGGTATTTTTCTGAAGTTGGAAATAGGGAGGCAGGCAGACAGACTCCTGCATGTGCCCGACCGGGATCCACCCGGCACGCCCACCAGGGGACGATGCTCTGCCCCCCAGGGGGCGTCACTCTGCTGCAATCAGAGCCATTCTAGCGCCTGAGGCAGAGTCCACAGAGCCATCCTCAGCGCCCGGGACAACTTTGCTCCAATGGAGCCTTGGCTGCGGGAAGGGAAGAGAGAGAGAGGAAGGAGAGGGGGAGGGGTGCAGAAGCAGATGGGCGCTTCTCCCGTGTGCCCTGGCCAGGAATCAAACCCGGGACCCCTGCAGGCCAGGCCGACGTTCTATCACTGAGCCAACCAGCCAGGGCAGAAAATTGTATCTTTAAAGAATCCAAGGCAGTCTGACCAGGTGGTGCAGTGGATAGAGCATCGGACTGGGATGTAGAGGACTCAGGTTTGAGACCCCAAGGTCGCCAGCTTGAGCGGGGGCTCATCTGTTTTGAGCAAGGCTCACCACCTTGAGCCCAAGGTCGCTGGCTCAAGCAAGGGGTCACTCAGTCTGCTGTCGCACCCCCCCCCCCGGGTCAAGGCACATATGAGAAATCAATCAATGAACAACTAAGGAACCGCAACAAAGAATTGATGTTTCTCATCTCTCTCCCTTCCTCTCTGTCTGTCCCTATCTGCCCCTCTCTCTGACTCTCCCTGTCTCTGCCACACACAAAAAAAAGAATCCAAGGCATATGGGCATTTGTCAGAGGGATTAAAGTGTGCCACCAAAATGGATGACATGAACATAAAAAAATGTGATCTATACCAAGGATGGGCTTTCCTTTCCACAATGGTAGTAGTGATTGCATCTCTGTACCTCAAGGTGTATCCCTTCATGGGTCTGAGAAATCCTGTGGGCAAACTGGCTAAGTGACATTCACAACCAAATAGAGAAATGGGAGCTCATCCAGGTGATTACATAGTCAGCAAAGAAAGCATGACCTCAATGGTAGAAAAATGAGGGCCTGATGGGTGCCAACCTGCAGCTCTCCTGTCAGTGTCGTAGTCTTGAACAAGGAAGAATGCCCACTGACAATGAAAAACCACACTGGTTAATACCAGTGGGAAGGGTACTAAGCACAAATGTTAAGGCCCTCCAGTGTCATTCAATGACAGTGGCAGTTCAAGTGTACACAGCAAAGTGCCCCCACCATCATTGCCTCTAAAGATGCTTGGACTACATAATTCATTTGGGTTTGTGAACTTTGAGGTTCACATATTTGAATTGCTGATCTGAAAACTGCATCCTTTGGCAAGAAATGTCCTTGGTTCTATCAGTTAAAAGGTGATAAAGTCAATGTCTGTTTCTATGTTGAAGATACCAGTTTCCCTGCCTTTGCCTACCACCCAGACTGAGCCAGGCTTGTCCTTCCTGATGTTGCTGAGCCTCTGACACATCTACTGATCAAGGCTCTTCTTCTCTTTATGAGAATTTTCTTCTGGATTGCTGCTGAAGCATAGACAAGAGAACCAGGAGAGAGAGACTTTTTCCCAGACATATAGAAACTATAGAATCCTATTTGGTCAGCACAGATTTTCCCATCTTCCTCCTCTGTGAGAAAGCATGGGGCCAGCACTGGGTAGGTGCGATGGTGAGCATTGAAAGGGTGGTCTGGAATAAAAGAAAATACAAATGCCTCCTTTTTTTTATCCCGACGTGGTAAGCCGGGAAGCAGTCAGACAGACTCCCGTGTGCGCCCAACTGGGATCCACTCAGCATGCCCACTAGGGGGCGATGCTCTGCCCATCTGGGGTGTTGCTCCGTTCAGGCCAGAGCCATTCTAGCACCTGAGGCAAAGACCATGGAGCCGTCCTCAGCGCCCAGGCCAACTTTGCTCCAATGGAGCCTTGGCTGCGGGAGGGGAAGAGAGAGATAGAGAGGAAGGAGAGGAGGAAGGGTGGAGAAGCAGATGGGTGCTTCTCCTGTGTGCCCTGGCTGAGAATCAAACCAGGGACTTCCATACGCTGGGCCAACCGGCCAGGGCCCAAATGCCTCCATTTTATTCATTTATTTTTTAATTTTTACTTATTGATTTTAGAGAGAGAAAAGAGGGAAATAGAAACATCAGTTTGTTGTTCCACTTATTTATGCATTCATTGGTTGATCCTTGTATGTGCCCTGACTGGGGATTGAACCCACAAACTTGTCGTATCGGGACAATGCTCTAACCAACTGAGCTACCTAGCCAGATCCCTAGTACTTCCGTTTTATTTGTTCTTTTGGACAAGTAACAACCTTTTAAGAATTTACTTATTTGTTGCCATACTGTAGTTGGTATCTGAAGAGTATTCTCAGATTCAACCAACTGCAGATGGAAAATATATTTTTTTTAAGTAACAGTATTGCCTGACCTGTGGTGGCATAGTGGATAAAGCATCCCTGAGGTTACCAGTTCAAAACTCTGGGCTTGCCCGATCAAGGCATGTAAGAGAAGCAACTACTATGAGTTAATGATGCTTTCCACTCCTCCCCCACCACCTTTCTCTCTCTCTTCTCTCTAAAAAAAGTCCATAAATTAAAAAAAAATTATGTTGCATTGTTGCTGATATGTACTATATCTGTACTAAACATGTACACACTTTTTTCTTGTCATTATTCTCTAAATAATACAGCATAACAAGTATTTACATAGCATTTACATTGTATTAAGTACTATAAGTGCCTGACCTGTGGTGGCGCAGTGGATAAAGGGTTGACCTGGAAATGCTGAGGTTGCCAGTTCAAAACCCTGGGCTTGCCCGGTCAAGGCACATATGGGAGTTGATGCTTCCAGCTCCTCCCCCCCTTTTCTCTCTCTGTCTCTCCTGTCTCTCCTTCTCCTCTCTAAAATGAATAAAAAAATAAATAAAATTTAAAAAAAGAAATTAGAACCATCTTTAAAAAAAAAAACCTTTCCCTTCTTAAAAAAAAAAAAAAGTACTATAAGTAATCTAGAGATGACTTAAAGCAGTGTTTTTCAACCGCAGGTCAGTAGACTGACTGATCTGCCAGAAATTTTGTGCCAGTCTATGAAAGAGTTAACCACCTTGATGTTAGTCTATGAAAGAGTTAACCACCTTGATGTTATATAAAGATTTTAAACTCACTTAACCAAGAGGTGGCACAGTGGATAGTGCATTGAACTGGGACGTGGAGGCCCCAGGTTCGAAACCCCGAGGTCGCCAGCTTAAGCATGGGCTCATCTGGTTTGAGCAAGGCTCACCAGCTTGAGCCCAAGGTCGCTGGGTTGAGCAAGGGGTCACTCGATCTGCGGGAGGGGAAGAGAGAGATAGAGAGGAAGGAGAGGAGGAAGGGTGGAGAAGCAGATGGGTGCTTCTCCTGTGTGCCCTAGGCAAGGCACATATGAGAAAGCAATCAATGAACAACTAAGGTGCCACAGCAAAGAATTGATGCTTCTCATCTCTCTCCCTTCCTGCCTGTCGGTTTCTGTCTGTCCCTCTCTCTGTCTCTTTCTGTCTCTGCCACACACATAAACACACACACACACACACACACACACACACGATTATAGACCCAATGATCTTAGTCGAATTCACTTAAGCTCAGGGTGATCTCTGCCTTAATCGTCCCCAAAATAATCTACTATCAATATTTTCATCAGTCCCCAAGTGTAAAAAGTTTGAAAATCACTGATTTAAACTATACTGGAGGCCCTGGCCTTTGCTGGCATAGTGGATAGAGTGTTGACCTGGAATACTGAGGTCACCAGTTTGAAGCACTGGGCTTGCCTGGTCAAGGCACATATAAGACAAGTGTTCAATGAACAACAAAAGTGAAGCAGCTATGAGTTGATACTTCTGGCTCCCCTGCTCCTCTGTCTCCTTTCTCTGTAAAAATCAATATATAAAATCTTTAAAGTATACTGGAGGATGTGTATGATTTTAAGTATATAGGAGGGCCCTGGCCAGTTGCTCAGTGGATAGAGCATCAGCCTGGCATATGGACATCCTGGTTTCGATATCTGGTCAGGGCACTCAAGAAAAGTGACCATCTGCTTCTTTCCTCCTCCATCTCCCACTTCTCTTCCTCTTCTCCTCTGCAGCCAGTGGCTCAATTGGTTTGAGCATGGGCCTGGATGCTGAGGATAGCTCTGTTGGTCTGAGCGTGTCAGCTTCAAGCACTAAAAATAGCTCAAAGCCCTGGCCAGTTTGCTCAGTGATAGAGCATTGGCCCAATGTGTGGAAGTCCCAGGTTCAATTCCCAGTCAGGGCACACAGGAGAAGCGACTATCTGCTTCTTCACCCCTCCTCCTCTTTCTTCTCTCTCTCTCTCTCTCTCTCTCTCTCTCTCTCTCTCTCTCTCTCTCTCTTTCCCTCCCACAGCATGGCTCAGTTGGAAAAGATTGGCCTTGGGCACTGAGGATGGCTCCATGGCCTCGCCTTAGCTCAGTTGACAAACAACAAAGCAACAGCCCCAGATGGGCTAAGCATCACCCATAGAGGGCTTGCCAGGTGGATCCCAGTCAGGGTGCATGTGGGAGTCTGTCTCTCTGCCTCCCCACTTCTCACTTAAGAAAAAAAAAAGCCTGACCTGTGGTGGCGCAGCGGATAAAGCATCGACCTAGAATGCTGAAGTTGCCAGTTCGAAACTCTGACTTGCTTGGTCAAGGCATGTGTGGGAGTTGATGCTTCCTGCTCCTTCCCGCCTTCTCCCTCTCTCCTCTCTAAAATAAATAAATAAATAAATAAACAAACAAACAAATAAATTTAAAGAGAAAAAAATAGTTTGTTTGATTCAAGCATCAGCCCCAGATGGAGTTACTGGGTGGATCCTGGTCAGGGTGCATGTGGGAGTTAGTTTCTCTATCTCCCTCCTCCTCTCATTAAAAAAATAAAGTATATAGAACGATAGGCATAGATTGTATGTAAATACTACACCATTTTATATAAGAGACTTGAAAGTACTTGGATTTTGGTATATGTGGGGGTCCTGGAATCAATTCCTTGTGATTCTGAGGGACGACTGCATGTTAATTTATTCCACAAACATGTAATGGCCTCTAACAAGGGCCAGACACCTTGGGGTAGAGCAGTAGGCAAAGGCACCAGGGAGAAGGCATCTCTTTCTTACCCTTGGGTCCCCTGTCCCTGTCCCCTTGCTCACAGGCAGCTGTTGTCACCAGCTTACATGTCCCTCCAGAGAGGTTCTATTCTACACACAGAGGTCCACTTTGATTTTGTGCACACCCAGAGGCAGAGTGTGCATGCTCTGATCTTTTAAATGGAAAGCAAGTGGGCTGACCAGTGGTGGTGCAGAGTATAGAGCAGGGGTCCCCAAACTTTTTACACAGGGGGCCAGTTCACTGTCCCTCAGACCATTGGAGGGCCGGACTATAAAAAAAACTATGAACAAATCCCTATGCACACTGCACATATCTTATTTTAAAGTAAAAAAACAAAACGGGAACAAATATAACATTTAAAATAAAGAACAAGTAAATTTAAATCAACAAACTGACCAGTATTTCAATGGGAACTATGCTCCTCTCACTGACCATCAATGAAAGAGGTGCCCCTTCCAGAAGTGCGGTGGAAGCCAGATAAATGGCCTCAGGGGGCCTCATGTGGCCCGCGGTCCGTAGTTTGGGGACCCCTGGCATAGAGTGTTGACCCTGAACACCAAGGTCGCTGACTAGAGCACAGGTCACCGACTTGAGCATGGGGTTGCCGACACAATCTCTAGGTTGCCAGCTTGAGCCTGTGTTCAGCTGCTAGAGCCCAGGGTCTCCAGAAGGTTGCCAGCTTGAGCCTGTGTTCAGCTGCTAGAGCCCAGGGTCTCCAGAAGGTTGCCAGCTTGAGCCCCAGGTCACAGGTTTGATCTCTAGTCAGAGCATATATGAGAAGCAATCAATGCACAATTAAGTGGAGCAATGAGTTGATACTTCTCTCTTTTCCCTCCCCTCTCTCTCTCTTTCTCTCCCCCTTTCTCCTCACCCCCCAAAATTTATGGAAAGCAAGTATGCAAATGGGAAATCCTTTTTGGCACAGACAGGGCACCACCCTCAAACAGTGACTCAGGACTGTCCTTTGGGATTTAGTTCAATCTCTAGAATGTTCCTGAGAACCAAGCATCTTCAGCCCCGTATTGTGGTCAATTCTACCTTGGGGCCTTCCAAAAAGGAGAAAGGTCCTACGATCCTTGGGTCAAGGGTATTTCTACATGTTAAGGATTATGAAAGGCCATCACCTTTTGCTCATATCTAGAGACTAACTGACCTTTTTACTAGTGCAGGAGTCACCAGGACTCCCCGGTCTGGAAACCTTTGCTCTGCTCCAAGTGACACTGATAACCAGAAAGTTGCAGCTCGAGAGCAAATGGGGCCTGTGTCAGAAAATTTGGTGCAGGGGCCCAGGTTCCCAATTGGAGCTGTCACCCATGGCTACTGAGAGGCCTGTGGTCACATCCTGGATACCCTGGTGAGCAAGTCAAGGGGGGAGGGACACGTTGATGCAGAAGAGAACAAGGTGATTTTAACTACTAATGATGATGAAGAAGAGTAACCTCAGGGTGTGACTCTATGACTCGGGAGACCTCCAGCCAGGACAAGGAGTTGAAAGCTTGTGAACAGGCAGACTTGAGGAGAGACCTGAATCCTAACAAGAACTCAGCCTGGGGAAGAGCATTTTGGGCAGAGATGACATTGGGTACCACAGTCCTGAGGTGGCAGTGACCACAGTGCCAAATGACATAGGGGCTTGGGAGAAGATAAGATTTTATTCTTTCTTTTTAAATTATTTTTACAGGACAGAGAGAGAGTCAGAGAGAGGGATAGATAAGGACAGACAGACAGAAATGGAGAGAGATGAGAAGCATCAATCATCAGTTTTTCGTTGCAACACCTTAGTTGTTCATTGATTGCTTTTTCATATGTGCCTTGACCATGGGCCTTCAGCAGACCGAATAACCCCTTGTTCAAGCCAGCGACCTTGGGTCCAAGCTGGTGAGCTCTGCTCAAACCAGATGAACCTGCCCTCAAGCTGGTGACCTCGGGGTCTTGAACGTGGGTCATCCGCATCCCAGTCCGACGACGCTCTATCCACTGCGCCACCGCCTGGTCAGACTGAACTCAAGTTTTATTCATCATAAAATTTATTATACAACTCCTCATCACTGTCAAAACCATTAGCTTATCCTTGTCTGTGTCTAATGACAAATCACTGTCTTCATATATTGCCTCGTCCTCAGTTCCATCTATGGCATTAGAATTGCCACACTCTTTAAATGACTTGACAACAATCTCAATCTTTTTTTTTTTTTTAACAATCTCAGTCTTGATATTATCCCAGGATCTTTTCATCCAGGTACAAACTTCCCCTATAGTTGGTTTCTTTACTCTTCCTGCTGGTGTCAAATTGTCTCCAGAAGACTTCATCCATTGGTTCCATTCGTCTCTCATGGCAGCTTGAAGGGTTTGTTAATGCTGACATCAAGTGGTTGAAGCTGGGATGTCAAGTCTCCAGGTATGATGGCAAGTTTGTTTGTTTATTTGTTTGTTTTGCTCTGCAGCAATCTACTTTGTGTTTTTTGTTATGTGTGCCCTGAACTGATCAAGCACCAATAGGACAGGTTTGTGTAAGAGCCCACCTGGTGTTCTTCTCCAAACTTCCTCAAACCAGATCTTCATCCCATCCTGATCCATCCAACTCTTGTCCTGAATGTGGACAATCACTCCCCGAGGAATGTCTTCTTTTCCTTTTTTTTTTTTTTTTTTTTGTATTTTTCTGATGCTGGAAACGGGGAGAGACAGTCAGACAGACTCCCGCATGCGCCCGACCGGGATCCACCCGGCATGCCCACCAGGGGCGATGCTCTGCCCACCAGGGGGCGATGCTCTGCCCCTCTGGGGCATCGCTCTGCCACGACCAGAGCCACTCTAGCGCTTGGGGCAGAGGCCAAGGAGCCATCCCCAGCACCCTGGCCATCTTTGCTCCAATGGAGCCTTGGCTGCGGGAGGGGAAGAGAGAGACAGAGAGGAAGGAGGGGGGGTGGAGAAGCAAATGGGCGCTTCTCCTATGTGCCCTGGCCGGGAATCGAACCCGGGTCCCCCGCACGCCAGGCCGACGCTCTACCGCTGAGCCAACCGGCCAGGGCCAGGAATGTCTTCTTTTGGCATTGTTTTGTGTTTGAAAATCAGCATAGAAGGCAGCTTGGTTCCATCTGCACAACCAGCTAAAACAACTGTATAACAGCTCTTTTCATGTCCACTTGTCTTCACAGTTACAGTTTTCACCCCCTTCTTATCAATAGTTCTGTTACTTGGGACATCAAATTGAAGGGGGACTTCGTCCATATTTGCAGTCCATCCCATCTCAAACTGATGCGTCTTCTGATATTGAATGACAAAGTGATGAAATTCATGGACCTTCTGCTCATAGCTTTCAGGCATCTTTTGGGCAAGTCTGGTGCATGTACGCATGCTTAGTCCATTCCATTTCATGACCCTGCAGCACCAATTCTGTCATCTTTTAAAATCAGTAACATCTTTTTCATCAGCAATTCTTGCTTCATGCTGAACCATCTTTGTGGACACAGGAATTCCAATTGCCCTTTGCTCTTCAATCCATATCTTCAATTCCCTCTCTGAATCAGTCCATTTGGCTGACTTGCCTCTCATGGCCTTCTTCTGCTGTGGCATTTTCAGTAGGGTTTCTTCTTCCCGTAGCCAGTCTCAGATTGATTTCTCAGTTAGAGGAGGACCAAATTTACATTCAACAGCACGATTTCCATTCACTTTTGCACACTGGATCACTTTTAACTTGAGTTCAGTGCTGTATGAAAATCTTTTCTGAGCCATTTCTGGGAAAAACCTGGTGAAACATAACCTACTATAATATACTGGAAACAAGTGCGAAACAATAAGCACAAAGACAACAAGAGCAAAAAAGCAGGAAATGCAAGTAAAAAGAACTACAACTAATGTATAAGACACACTAGTTTTTAGACCCCAAATTTTTTGAAAAAAGGTGCATCTTATACATGGGGAAATGTGGTACTCCTTTAGTTTAAGTATGTATCAGAATGTCAGAGCATCTTCCATGTGCTGGGCCCCTGCTAGGAGTCAGCTGGGTTTGACTCAAACTTCCTCCACAGACTGGTGCCTTTGGAGGAACTGGTCAAATGTGAAGGTTATAGTCTAGTGTGGCTTGGGAAAGAGAGATGAACCAGCTTCAAAAATCCACTTTGGCCCTACATTGTGACCCTGAACTGGTGATTCCTTTGGGTGCCTCCAATTCTTGTTAAATTCTCCCACCACATTGATCAAAATGCCTCTGGCTCCTGATCAGGTGGTGGTGCAGTGGATAGAGTATTGGCCTGGGATGCTGAGAACCCAGATTCGAAACCCTGAGGTTGCTGGCTTGAGCTCGGGGTTGCTGGCTTGAATGTGGGATCACTGACATGACTCATGTTTGCTGGCTTGAGCCCAAAGGTTGATGGCTTGAGTAAGGGGTCACTGGCTCAGCTGGAGCCCCCAGTCAAGGCAAAGATGAGAAAGCAATCAATGAACAACTAAAGTGTTGCAACAACAAAGTTGATGCTTCTCATCTCTCTCCCTTCCTGTCTGTCCATCCTGTCTGTCCCTCTTTCTCTCTCTTTTACTAAAAATAAATTTTTTAAAAATGCCTTTTGCATCCCCCACATCACAGACATATGTCATGTTGTATGGACATAGAGCTAGACTTAGGTTCTGGCTCTTTTCATGGGAGTTAAGAGAAGAATAAGAATATGTTCAGCACTCATTCCGCCCTTCCCTCATCTTCACTGATTGTACACCAGATTTTGGAAGATTCTGGAGAGAGATGATGTGGCCATGGGCCATTGGTCCTGTCACAGGGGCTGAACTGACATGGACATGGGCTCTGTCTTTATGGAAAGACCACCCTGGCCCTTCATTCTACAGACAATGCATGTGGTATTACCCACAGCTAGGCCAAACTCAGGTGTGGCCTGGGCCATTCCAGGATACAGCCAGAGAGGGGTAAATGATCCCTGAAGAATCATCTTTTTCAAAAATTTTTTTATTTTTATTTTTTTATTTATTCATTTTTAGAGAGGAGAGAGAGACAAAGAGGGAGAGGAGAGAGAGACAGAGAGAGAGAGAGAGAGAAGGGGGGAGGAGCTGGAAGCATCAACTTTCATATGTGCCTTGATTAGGCAAGCCCAGGGTTTCGAACCTGTGACCTCAGCATTTCCAGGTCAACGCTTTATCCACTGTGCCATCACAGGTCAGGCTTTTTTTTTTAATTTTTGTTATTTTATTTATTGATAGGGTATTTATTTATTTATTTATTTATTATTATTTTTTTGTACTTTTCCGAAGTTGGAAACGGGGAGAGGAGGTAGTCAGACAGACACCCGCATGCACCTGGCTGGGATCCACTCGGCTTGCCCACCAGGGGGCTATGCTCTGCCCATCTGGGGCATTGCTCTGCCGCAATCAGAGCCATTCTAGTGCGTGAGGCAGAGGCCACAGAGCCATCCTCAGCTCTCGGGCAAACCCTGCTCCAATAGAGCCCTGGCTGCGGGAGGGAAAGAGAGAGACAGAGAGGAAGGAGAGGGGGAGGGGCGGAGAAGCAGATGGGCGCCTCTCCTGTGTGCCCTGGCCGGGGACTCCTGCACGCCAGGCCGATGTTCTACCACTGAGCAAAACGGCCAGGGCCGGTTTTTTTCATTTTTATTTTTTTATTTTTTACAGAGACAGTGAGTCAGAGAGAGGGATAGACAGGGACAGACAGATAGGAACGGAGAGAGATGAGAAGTATCAATCAGTAGTTTTTCGTTGCGCATTGCAACACCTTAGTTGTTCATTGATTGCCTTCTCATATGTGCCTTGACCACGGACCTTCAGCAGACCGAGTAACCCCCTGCTGGAGCCAGTGACCTTGGGTTCAAGCTGGTGAGCTTTGCTCAAACCAGATGAGCCCGTGCTCAAGCTGGTGACCTCGGGGTCTCAAACCTGGGTCCTCTGCATCCCAGTCCAATGCTCTATCCACTGCGCCACCGCCTGGTCAGGCCCTGAAGAATAACCTTAAGTTAAAGTTTGAGGCCTGAAGAGAATTAGATGCCTTGGGAGAAATAAATTCTGTGAAAGGGGGATTTGGGTGTGGCCCAGCTGGGACTTTCCTCTGTCAAGGACAGAGGAATTTTCCCAAGGCAGGAGAAACTTCCTCTGGAGATAAAGTCCTCTTTCTGGGGGAGTGGGTAACTGAGAGTGGTTGCTGCTGGACAGGAGGTTAGGGGTACTAATTGGGAATCTGGCTCTGAGCTATCTGCCAGGGATTGGTTTGTGGATGGAGCCAAGTTGAGCTACTGCCCTGTCCAATGTCAGAAGTGTCTTGGCCACTGAGCACTGGCTATTGAATTCCATGTTATAGGTGGGTGGGGTCAGCAACCCTGTCTTTGTCATTGTTAGCATCTGACTCCTGCCCTTATCACCATTCAGTCCTACACAGATGCTTAGCCTTGAAGTAGTAGCCACAGTATTCTTCAGACCCCATCTTGATGGCCATGTAGCAGATGTTTGAAACATTGTCCAGCTCCAGATGGCCTGGTCAAGGGTGGTTTTCCCTCTGTCCTGTCACAGCATCCCCCACATGCCCCTTGGTTGTCCCTCCTACAGTGCGCTCCTCCCCTCTCACAGGTGGGAACATGGTCACTCCTATTTGCAGCCCATTGTCAGGCTTCTGGTAAAATGTCCACTCCCTGAGAGCAGGAACTTTGATATAGTTCCTGCTGTGTCCCTAGCCCCCCACAGATACCAGATAAATATTTGGCAAATAATGAGGGAATGGTGTACCCTGACTTCTGAACCCTGGAAACTCACATCTCCCACCCCAAAAGTTACAGGTGGGGAACTGAGAGGCCCTAAGTTGCAGGTCATCCCACATCTCTGCAGATGAGGACTGCCTGGCCACACTGGGGTCTGGCAATGTCCTGCCCTCCCTCCCTGGTGGGGACACTGCCCAGTTGCCTGCGCCCCCTGGTGGCTGAGCATGGAGCAGGCCAGGTCTGGGACAGCAAATGGAGAAACAAGCAGATGAAGACAGTGGAGATACACTTCCGGTTCCCGATGACACTTCTGAGCAGTTTTGTACTTAACCCTTTAGGGAAGGCATGGCCAACATACGGCCCACAGGCCGGATCCAGCCCGCATAATGAGTTTATGGGGCCCACGATTAAATTTTTAATATTCTCCGCTACTTTAAAATCTCAGCTACTACAATCGCTTCTTGGCCTTTTGGCTAAGATCAAGTGTAGTAAAATCTCAGCTACTCAGCCTGACCAGGCGGTGGTGCAGTGGATAGAGCGTCGGACTGGGATGCGGAGGACTCAGGTTCGAGACCCCAAGGTCGCCGGCTTGAGCGCGGGCTCATCTGGTTTGAGCAAAGCTCACCAGCTTGGACCCAAGGTCCCTGGCTCAAGCAAGGGGTTACTCGGTCTGCTGAAGGCCCACAGTCAAGGCACACATGAGAGAGCAATAAATGAACAACTAAGAAAAAAAAAAAAAAAAAGAACTAAGGTGTCCTACGCACAATGAAAAACTAATGATTGATACTTCTCATCTCTCCATTCCTGTCTGTCTGTCCCTGTCTATCCCTCTTTCTGACTCTCTGTTAAAAAAAAAACCTAAAATCTCAGCTACTCGGAAGCGGAAGCATCTTTGATTATTGGAAATTGAGATATTTAAGAAGATAAGTGATACACGGAAAAGAATTCCGCATGTGATTAATCTAGGGTTAACTTCCAATAATTAGTGGAATGGATTTGCAATACTTCTTTATTTTTTTAAAAAATTTTTATTATAAAGATTTACAACTTTTGTACTTGTCTGCACTCAATATGAACTGTTTGACGTTTAGCGGAGATGTGAAATCCACATTCTTTTAGGCGGAGTTTGCCAGTGCGCACCCAAGGTCAAACAATTCGTTATTTCTGTGGTCAAGTGTACTGAATCAAGTGGCATTGTAGCATAGACAATAGCTGCAGTTGATAACTGAAAACGTATCCAGGCTGTTTGTAACACGAAATAATTGTTTTATTTGCGATATAACCCCTTCAAGCTCATTCTACTAATTAAATATTGTTTCAACTGATTGCGATACAGTTTGGATATTTATAAGGTATGTAATTATATTTTTATCAAAATAATATTGTATATTAAATTTTTTTCACTCACATTTATTCATAAACAAATTACATAATAAAATTTTGTTTACTGAAACAAATTGTTTTTGTATTTAACATTTTTTTTGTGTGTGTATTTTTCTGAAGCTGGAAATGGGGAGAGACAGTCAGACAGACTCCCGCATGCGCCCTACCGGGATCCACCCGGCACGCCCACCAGGGGTGATGCTCTGCCCACTAGGGGGCGATGCTCTGCCCCTCTGGGGTGTCGCTCTGCCGCGACCAGAGCCACTCTAGCGCCTGGGGCAGAGGCCAAGGAGCCATCCCCAGCGCCTGGGCCATCTTTGCTCCAATGGAGCCTTGGCTGCAGGAGGGGAAGAGAGAGACAGAGAGGAAGGAGGGGGGGTGGAGAAGCAAATAGGCGCTTCTCCTATGTGCCCTGGCCGGGAATCGAACCCGGGTCCCCCGCACGCCAGGCCGTTGCTCTACCGCTGAGCCAACCGGTCAGGGCCGTAACATTTTTTAATTTTAATATTTCGTCCGGCCCATGAAAAAAATTCTTTCTAATCTGGCCTGGAGGCAGAAACTGTTGGCCACGCCTGCTCTAGGGAGTGCTCAGAACTCTGTAGTGGCAGAACTTCTTAAGGGCCACACACTCACTTTGAACAGAGCACACCCAACTGCAGATGGAGCCTGAACTCCACATAGTACAGACATTAAGTACAAGAATAAGGGTTAGAAATGACACTCAGAACAAAGCTAACACACACTGACAAAGTGGCCCATCTTCAGAGAGCTGTGTTTCAGAGAGCTTTTCAGCATACAGGACAGGAATGGGGCAAATGGACACTGATCTTTTTCTCACAAACTAAGATTGTCATGTTTTTAAAAATGACATTTGTTGTAGCAGCTGTAATGTGTCAAGAGTAACATATTTTTCATAAAGCATCACTGTAACAATCCCTTTATAACTACTTTCTGGTCCTTGAAAAAAGTATCAAAAATATCAAAGTACTAAGAAAATCAAATTTACATAGAAATGAAGCTTTCTTTCCCCTTCCCAGCCAATTGTATTGTAATCTCACCATGTGAGCATGAATTTGAGAAAAAATAAACATTTAAACTTGCCAGTACTAATACTCCCTCTTGCCTGACCAGGAGGTGGCGCAGTGGATAGAGCGTCAGACTGGGATGCGAAGGACACAGGTTTGAGACCCCGAGGTTACGAGCTTGAGCGCGAGCTCATCTGGCTTGAGCAAAAAAAAAAGCTCACCAGCTTGGACCCAAGGTTGCTGGTTCGAGCAAGCGTCACTCGTCTGCTGAAGGCCTGCGTTCAAGGCACATATGAGAAAGCAATCAATGAACAACTAAGGTGTTGCAACAAAAAACTAATGATTGATGCTTCTCTCTCCGTTCCTGTCTGTCTCTCCCTATCTATCCCTCTCTCTGACTGTCTCTGTAAAAAAAACCCCACAAAAAAACTCCCCCTTCCTGTTGTCCTGGGGACCAACAGCAGCCTCCTCCTAGGGGATGGGTGGGTGGACAGGTATGCATAGTGGGGTCTCCATGGCCCTCAGGGTCCAGCTCTCCTGTCCCAGGTGGTGTGGGCACCCCACTCTCTGACCCCAGTAGCACTTCTCTTCCTGCGTTTCTAGTCCACAGCTTTGAGCTAACTGGGGCTGTACTGGGAGAAGATGCTGATGAGGTTCAAATTGAGGAAGCAATGTCAGGTGCTAAATATAATGGACCAGAGAGGCAGAACTGCCTGCCTCTCCCTGAATAGTTTTCTTTGTGGGTACATGGAAACCCAAAGCTCAAAGAGGCCAAAGGATGAAGCCAATACACAAGGATATTTTCAAGTCCCAGGCCCCGGCCCTGGCCAGCTAGTTCAGTTCATTAGAGCATCATCCCGATATACCAAGGTTGCAGGTTTGATCCCCAGTTAGGGTACATACAGGGGTCAACCAATGAATGCATGAATAAGTGGAACAGATCAATCAATCTCTCCCTTCCTCTCTCTCTAAAATCAATTTAAAAATAATTCCCAGGCCCCCTAGGGCCTATCAGCTCAGGGATGCCAGTGAGGTCCAGGCTCCCCTGCAAGACAGCAGTGTCTTATTTGTATTTCTGGGAGAAACTGGGCTACAGTGACTGGGCATGCTGATGCCTGTGGCAGCTTCAACAGATGTCCACGTGGCATCTGCTAGACCTGCCTGGTGTTGGGCCATAATATGCTCTTCCCCTGGGCTGCCCCATGGACCCACCAACCATGTGCCAGGCCTGGGCCAGAATGTTCTGGGTGATGTTGAGCAGGGAGAATGCCCCTGGTAGAGGGACATGTGGGAGGGAGCACAGAGCTTCCAAACCATTCAGTGAGGGGGCTGGACAACATCCAGGTGGGAGACTTGACTGGGGCTAGGGAAAGTGTGGCAGAGATGGCCAGAAATGGGCAAAGTGACTAGCAGATTTCTGAGGATTGAGTGTGTGTGTGTGTCAGAGATGACTAATGACATCTGTTCTGGCCATCTGATGATGCTCAGGCCAGCTGCTCTGACCATCCAGTGGCCTCTGTGAGGCCCACTCCTGTTTTCCCCAAGCCCTATGGCCACCTCCTGTCATCCACTTCCCAAGTGTGTCCTCCAGACATTGAGGATTTCTCCGAACAGTATCCCTTTATGCTGACTAGTTCTTCCAGAAGTAACCTGTTTGGAATTACCAGAGAGGTCCCCAAAACTTGATCATAGCAGCTATTCCTTCTTCGCCATCTGGTGTTTTGTGGAAACTTCTCTGGCAACTGCTGGTTTATTAGAAGAGGTTCTGCCTCCTCAACCAGGCATTTCAGGGCACTGTTCTGCTGCCGCCACCTGAGCTCAACTGCTCTGCCTTGGCTACAACATGCAGGTTTCTTAGCACACAGGACCCTCATCTGGCTCCTTCTCACCATCCTCTTTCATCTCCTGCCTCAGGACCTTCCTTTCATGTCTGATAGCTCCTGCCTGTGCCCCTTACATGTTTCCCTATGTGCCCCTCTTCCATGTCATGAACAATGGGGGGCCCAGACTCAGTAACGCTTATCAGCAGACCTCACTAGCAACAGGCTCTGTAATATTATCTGCAAGGCCTTCTTGGGGATGGCTACTAGGAGGGTTTTGACCAGAACATCCCCTCAGGTGCTAGGTTCCTGAAGCTGTATGGACAACAGGCGTGAGGTGGCTGTTAAGGCTCTCTGATGGGAAAGTCAAGCACTTCTTTGTGTGGGTGGCCAGTGACAAGGTGACTTCGTGTCAAGAGACACAACAGCAGCCATCACAGGACCAGCCTGCTGGTTCCACTGTGGGCTTGTGGCAGTGCTCTGGTTGAGTGAGCTCAGGACACACTTCCTACACAGGGGTTGTGAGGCTTACAGTGGGAGGAAATGACATTCAGCCAATAGGCAGAGTCCAACCCCAGTGGAAAAGCTGCCTGAGCCCAGGTTGGCAGAGATGGGGCAGGGGGGAGCCAGATTTAATTGTGGGAGTGGCAGGGCCACTGTACTGGGGTGAATCACCCACATATCCAGAGGCCAGCAGTTCAGCCTCAGGGCCATGTCCCAAAGGAGTCCTGACATGCCCCTAGTAGTAAGCATTGAAGCTATCTGGGCATCATATTGGGGTACAAAAACAAGAACAACCTGAGGGCTTGGGTGCAGCATGGGCAGCAGCCTAACACCACCCCTGCATATTAAAACCAAGGCACAACCCAAGAGAACTGAAAACATGTTAAAAAATGTGCAGCACACCAATAGCACTGCTCACATTCGCCACCTGAGGGAAGCAGCCACCCATCAATGGATGAAGGATGAACAAATTGTCCCCCTCACAATAGAATATTATTCAGCACTGAAGTGTCCTGAGATACACATACGTGGTTAAAACAACTTGTCTCCCCTAGGATCTACTTTTTGAACCTTCCATCCCTATAGCTATTGACTGCATGTATGGCCTCTAGAAATTAGTATGCTGAGCCAAACCTACTTGATGGCAGTAACTATCTGTAGGGCTTGTTTCCAAAGAATATTATTCAGCACTGCAAGTATATACTGAAAACCAGAAAAACAGGCTAAGTGAGGGAAGCCAGACACAAAAGGCCATGTTGTATGATACTATCTATATGAACTGTCCAGAACAGGCAAATCCAGAGACAGAAAGCAGATTAGTGGTTGCCAGGGACTGGTGGGGAGGGAATGAGGATGTCTGCTAATGGGATTAGGATCTCTTTTTGGGGTGATGGGAAAGTTCTAGAAATATAGAGGTACTGGTTGTACACTGTGACTGTATTTAAAACCATCGAATTGTACATGTTAAACAATGAATGGTTAATTTTGCATTTTGTTTTTTAACCTCAAAAAGAAGTGAAGAAAACCCCCTCAGACCTGTGGAGGCTGGCCAAGGTGTGAGAAAGTCTGTATTGGGGGCCAGAAAAGAATAGACAGTGCTTCAGGTCTTCCGGGGGATGTGTTAGGGGTTCCCTTTCCTCCAAACAGGGCTGGGCCAGAGGAACATCAACAGACAGGAAGACTCAGGTTTTTACCAGGTCCTGTCCAGGTATGGGCTCTGCATCCTCATGCCTGATGATTAGCAGAAGTCCCTGAAGCCCCACTGGCTGGATGGGGTGAGCAAGAGCTTGTATGGGGTGGCAAAGGAGAGGCGTAGAAGGCAGGACAAAGACGCAGCAAGTAATAGCCACTGCAAGTGATTTTACTTTGAATACAAAGAAAAGAAATGCACAAAGAAGAGGCTCTATTCTATATTTATGCCTTTTAAACAATGTTTTGAATTTATAAATTTGTTTTCCTGATTAAAAGCACCAGCTGAAGTTACAGGCTGTGAAAACCATATTACAAACCCGTTAAAAGACATTATGCCAAACATACTTATTAAAAACTCTTTAACAAAACAAAGAGACAATGCAATCACAAGCACATCCACCCTGCCAAGCAGCCCTTACCCAATTTCCTTGCCTGTGCTCTTAGTAAGTAGGATAGGGAGTGCTTGCCCCAGCAAGGAGCCTCACATGCCTGAGGGCACCAGCAGAGGGAGGCAGCTGTTTTTGAGGGAACCCAAGAGCACCCCCTGGATCAGCACCCCAGGTCTGCAGACCCACTTCTGCTAACAGGAAGAGATGGGAAGAACACACGAGGGTCTGACCAGCTTTTAACAACTGACCTGCCAACAGCAATCCTTCTGCCACTACATGTCCTGTAAGTTGAAGAGTTTGGAATTTATCTGCTTTTTCTAAAGTTAGCTATATGACACTTGTGCAACATCTCCTTGGTAGCTTGCTTGCTACCTGTCTTAAATTCTTATGATTGAATGAAAGATTGTGAAGCACTGAATGTGGACTCACAGGAAGGTACGTATGACAGTTTAATGTAATTGGTAGATGCTGTAGTAAAGGGGAGGTTTAAAAACTGTAGTTTGGCTTCCATAAAGCTAGAATGAAATATTAAATAGAGTACTGAAATTTTAATTGTAAACTTAAGAACTTATTCTTAACCTTACACATACATAGATAAGTGATCACTAAAAGTATTTTAACATCAAAACAGACATTAAGTTTTGAGGTTCTTGCTTCAACTGCTTTACATACAAAATGCCCTAGAAGCAAAGAAAGGCTTAAATAAATACAAACATAATGTGCAGCGTGAAGTAATGTGGGTCTGGAGAGATCAGTGTGGGATCCAGGCCAGGAGGCGCAGCTTATGGCGAGATGGGGGCTCCATCCCTTGGGTGTAGGCAAAGGCCTGGGGGGCACCCTTGATGGAGGAGGAAGACAGAATGGGGACAGTCTGTGGCTGGGTTTATACCCTCCCCCACAGGCCTCACCAGCAAGGGGTATCAGCAGAGGGGGCAGCCCTGGGTAGCACAGGACAGAGCCAGGGTCTTCTGGGTGACACAGAGATGGTGGGTCATCTTAGGACAAGCCCCAGCCAGTCTGTCCCTCTGACTGGTGGCTCACTTGTGCACCGTTTCACTGCCTCAGGCCTGGTGAGGGCAGTGGCCCAGCACAGAGTCATCTGCTGGCAGTCCTGCTTGTGGCTAAGGCACGCCCAGGCTCAGGGCCCAAGTAGCTACCTGAGTTATCCCAGATCCCAATGTTCCTTCCATCAGACACTAAGGCTTTGAGAAGCAGCCTTCACAGTGCAAGGGTAATGAGACTCAAACCAATAAACCACCCTGACCAGCAAGACCACTTACCACACCTCTTGGTGGGGAGCCACTCCCAAGGCGCCAGAAGCTAGAGGGAGCGGTTGCTGACTGCCCATAATCCCACCATCACCATTGGGGCATCTCCTAGACCTACACTATCCAAGAGGAGCACAGAACCAAGCACACTGAGCCAGGCAGAATCTCCTGGGAGGTCCAGCTCAGGAAAAAGTTTCAACGCTGTCCTGAGACCCAAAGCAAGTAGGTCTTCTCCTCGTCTTCTGTCCTGAGGGCAGGGTTGGCTGAGTTCCAGACATCTGCAAACACAGTCTGCAGAGGAGGCTGCTGCAGATCTGTCCCAGCCCCTTCAATCGGCACCCTGAGTTGGGCAGAGGAGGATCCTCTCCCCTCACCCCCTGCTTCCCACCCCACAATACAGACGCTGACAGGGGAAGGCGGATGGTGCAAACACAGGACTCTCAGCTCTGAGAATCACCACATTCACGCACACACATGCACACCTGTGTCTATAACATGTGCACACACACACCTGTATCTAGAGCACATGCACACACATACACGTGTCTATAGGACACACACACATGCATACCCATGTCTACAGCATGTGCACCCCCATGACCAGACAGTGATCCAGTCAAGGTGCAGATGTCTGGAAGGTGAGTTCCTGGGTTCTCCAGGGCCCCTGACCAGAGGCCCGAGCTATCAGAAGGATGGATGCTGGAGAGAAAGGCTAGCTGGGAAAAGCACTGTAGCAGGACGTGCATTTTTGTCCCTGCTGTGTGTCATCACTTCTTCCTTCCAATTTTGAGCCAGAAACTGGTGTCTTGCCTGAACTCTGAAAGCTACCATAAGAGCATAGAAAACGCTCCAGCCTGGCACAGAAGCCTAGACGATGGAAGCCATGTGGCAATGCCCCAACAGTGCTGCCTACCCTGGCACGCCCTGTCCAGACACGGTCCCAGGAAGGCGTGACCCAGACGTGTAGCAGGACTGGCAGTTCAAGTCTACTTTAAAGGATGGCTCTAAAAAGTCAGCTCCAACATCCCACTTGCAAGGCTCAACACTGGGGTCCTGGTTCGCAGCAGTAATGCTGACCCGACCTTCCTAGGAGGGTGGAAATCGGCCCTGCACACTCCCCCAGGAGTTGGAAGCTCTGGAGACAGCTGGGAAAGAAGCCTGGGAACGCCATGCCAGCACGCCTCAGAGGAAAGCGCAAGTGCTGTCAGGGTGGAAGTCAGGGACACATGAGGCCCCACGGAGGCCTTGAGAAGCTGGGTGGTGGCCTCAAAGGAGGCTGGCCAGGCTGGTGTTGGGTCCATTCTGAGCTTGGAACTGCACAGGTGGCGGGCCATCTGTCCACTGCAGGAGGAGAGAGAGAACACACAGGTAAGGTCCTTCCTAGGGAGGAACTGGGTGCACTGAGCCAAGTGTCTGCTCTTGCAATGCTGCCCTCCTTAGGCCGGTCACCCAGCCAGGGTCCTTTGAGTTTCATATCAGAGACAGATGGATACTGGGAAGGACCCTGCCTCATTTGCCCAGGTGACTGGTGCCATTTCCCACATCTGAGGGGCTCCTGAGACTAGACTGAGTTAGGGATTGCTGGAGCGGAGAAATGACTGCCAAGTATATACTTCCTTCTTAGGAAGCGTGCCCTACAACTAGAGGACTGCAGACCAGGTGAACCAGCCCTGAGGAGCCAACCAGCATCCCATTCTGTCTCCCCCCACCTCGCGCCTATACCGTGATAAGGTTATGCTCAGGGAGGCTGCAGGCCTCAATATGGTCCTGGAGCAGCTGCTGTGAGAAGTTCTGGTGCATCTGGGCAGCTTCGTGGGCATCTATGGCATTTCCACAGGCCTTGTTCAAGTCTGAGGGTAAGACACACATGAGGTAAGCCTGTCTTGCCCTGCCATTGCCCCCATGACCTCCCATTGGGTGTAGGTAAAGCCGTAAGGTCAAACCCAGGCTCCACCAGTGGGTTCCTATGCACCTGGAAAGTCACCTGCCTTGAGCCCTGTCTAAGGGTCAGCCAAGCAGCTCTCATGGTACTCGCCTGAGTTCCTGGACAAGCAGGGCAACAACACCCAGTTCTAAAGCAGAAGGACTGAACAAGCCCACAAAGCCCACTACAGATGAGCGCAGCCTGCCTTTCGCCTCTGCCTCAGGGCAGGTTTCTATAAATGAGGGAGCAGCAATAACAGCACTGCCGCCTAATGAGCATATGCACACATGCACACCTTTATCTAGAGCACATGCACACACACATACACGTGTCTACAGCACACACACACCTGTCCTGTACTTAAGAGCATCCTGGCCAGTCCTGTCTGATAGAATGAGGCTGAACATCAGGGCTCACAGCCCAAGTCTTCACCCAGATGCCAAGAGTCAGCCTCACAGACCCCAGAGAGACTAAATCAGACCCTGTGTTGAGCTAATGCCCTGACCGGGTCCAGTGCCTACTGCCCTCAAATGGCCTCCCAAGAGCCTGAGAATGTGCTAGAATTGAGGTTTTAGCTTGTAAAATCCAGTCTGAGAAAAGGTCAAAGAGGGCTTACTTTGTTATTTCTGATCTCTAGGAGGGGCCAGCTGTTGTACTCACCTCTCAGCAGGGCTGATGACCACAGTTGCACCGACATGTCTGGGATCTTGCTGGCCAACTGCATGGCAGGCACCACCATGTTGTTACTCTCCTGTTGATCAAGGGCAGCCAGGGAGTCGTGGAGGCACCAGGGACAGCTCAGGCCCAACCTGCGATACCTAGTCCAGGCTATACCCTCTTCCTGCTGCCAGGCAAATTCCTACTCCTACTTCAGAGCCCATCTCACACACCCTTCTGAGAAAGTACTCCTCGACTACCTTGGGGAAAAATAAACTACCTCTGATCCTTGGCTCTATGTGGGGCACATCTGCCACAGCAACTTTGCCTTGTCATTCTAACCAGAGAAGTAAGTAGGCATTGATAGTAGTCAGCTTCGGACCCAGATCAGGAATCAATTAGAAAGGCACATTCTAGGGTCCCAGAGCCAGGGAGGAGGCAGCAGTCTGCCCAGTGGGAGTGATGAGGGCTGAATGGACAAAGGAGGGAAGAGCCTGTTCCCATGGGAGGCCATGTGGGACTGCGGGATGCCAGGACACTGTGATAACCCTCCAACCCTGACTCTGTGACTGTACAGCCCTGCCTTCCTACCCCAATTCCCAGGATGAGTTGAGAAGCCATAAACACCCATAACCAACACTACGGTGACAGGCATCACTGCTTTGCCCTCATTCAGCCCATGGACCATGAGCCCCACTGGCAGAATGCTGGGTTCAGGGAGACACTGGGAGAATTCCCTATATAGAAGCCTAGGAAACACTTGTGATATAGTTGAGACTTACAAATCCTCAAAACCAACTTCCAAGGCTTGGTTTCAGCAGCCAGGGCTGTGCGGGCATGCCTCCTTAGAGACACAAAAGACCAATAACTTCACACTCTTGGGACTGGCACCTCAAAGGTGAACTCCAGGTGGATGTCAAAGTTTTTCAAGACTAAACCAAACTCTTCCAAGACGTCAGGGCTTGGCCTTTGTCTGGAAGCCACCTGAGGGAGCATCTCCTGGGCAGGCTTTCCTATGCCAGCTTAGGACTGCCCCACAGAATCTGGAGTTAAAGATTTGTGTGTCCTCAGTGAGGCTGCCTGCAAACTCACAATGCCCACGGACACTCTTTAGCCTAGCTGGCCCAGAGTGGGGTTGGCTATGTCCAATAGTATCTCCCCTAGACCTGGAATTGCTGAGGCCAGGCCTGGGTCTGAGGGCTCTTGGAAGCCAATGTTACCTTATACAGGTTCAGGCATATAGGGAGAGTGCAGGTTCCCAAGCTCTGTAAGATGATCCAGAGCTGTAATTAAAGAGCTTGCCTTGCCCATCTTGCCCTGCTCAAGGTGGCTTCTGGAGACTTCTAGATAAATGAGAGCCAGGGAGGTCTGGTTCTCAGTCTGGGTCTGCAGTTGAGAGCTGTGTGACCTTAATCTCCTCATTTGGAAATGGGGTAATCACAGCCAACACAATGAGACACAGCCACATAGCTCATACTCAGTGGAGCCTCATGCTATCCCTAGATACACACCAAGGCCATTGTCCTGACTATGCCCCAAGGCTGAGGGGCAGGGTGACAGAATGTTAAAGGGGCAGAACTTCACTCAAAAGGGAGAACCTGGAGCTCATCCTTTTTCTTTGAGGTTGGTGACATCCCTAGCCATGACCACCAGGCCCTGAAGAGTAAGGCCTATTTGCCTTGGCAAATGCTTGTCACATAGTTGTGGGGAGATAGGCCTGCTACACTTTTAAAAAGCTCATTCTCACAGAGCCCTGGGGTTTGGTCAGGTGAAACTTCACAGGCCAAGACACCTGACCTGTGTTATCTGTCCTGTGTAAACAGCTCAAGTAAGGTTGGTTACACTACAGAATAGATGCTGCTGCAAAATTCTTGCGGCCATTAAAAAAAGTTCTAATATAATGGTGTAGGGAAAGACAAAGTATAAAACTATACAACACCCTAAAAAACAAAACCTATGTGTAGGCAGGGGCAGGCAGTGGAAAGAGTCAGAAGACAGAAGACATGAAATGATTTTCAACTTTGCTTCTCAGAACTTCTACAATAAACATGCCATATTTTATAATATGAAAAAACATTTTCTTTAAAAACATTAATGGTGCCTGGCCTGTGGTGGTGCAGTGGATAAAGCATCAATCTGGAATACTGAGGTTGCTGGCTCGAAATCCTGGGCCTGCTCAGTCAAGGTACATAAAACAAGCAATCAAATAAACAACTAAGCAGAGCAACTATGAGTTGATACTTCTTGCTCCCCCTACTCCGTAAAATCAATAAAATCTTTTTTGTGTGTGTGTGTGGCAGAGACAGAGTCAGAGAGAGGGACAGACAGGAACAGACAGACAGAAAGGGAGAGATGAGAAACATCAATTCTTCGTTGCAGCTCCTTAGTTGTTCATTGATTGATTTCTCGTATGTGCCTTGACCGGAGGGCTACAGCAGACCGAGTGACCCCTTGCTCAAGTGAGCGACCTTGGGCTTAGGCTGGTGAGCCTTGCTCAAACCAGATGAGCCTGTGCTCAAGCTGGCGACCTCGGGGTCTTGAACCTGGGTCCTCCACATCCCAGTCTGATGCTCTATCCACTGCACCACCGCCTGGTCAGGCAAATCAATAAAATCTTTAAGGCCCTGGCCGGTTGGCTCAGCGGTAGAGCGTCGGCCTAGCGTGCGGAGGACCCGGGTTCGATTCCCGGCCAGGGCACACAGGAGAAGCGCCCATTTGCTTCTCCACCCCTCCGCCGCGCTTTCCTCTCTGTCTCTCTCTTCCCCTCCCGCAGCCAAGGCTCCATTGGAGCAGAGATGGCCCGGGCGCTGGGGATGGCTCTGTGGCCTCTGCCTCAGGCGCTAGAGTGGCTCTGGTCGCAATATGGCGACGCCCAGGATGGGCAGAGCATCGCCCCCTGGTGGGCAGAGCGTCGCCCCTGGTGGGCGTGCCGGGTGGATCCCGGTCGGGCGCATGCGGGAGTCTGTCTGACTGTCTCTCCCCGTTTCCAGCTTCAGAAAAATGAAAAAATGAAAGAAAAAAAAAAAAAATAAATAAATAAATAAATAAAATCTTTAAAAAACAAAAACAAAAAGCATTAAAATACTGTGATGTCAATGGCTGACAACGCACAATGGATGGGAGACTCAGAGCTGGCCATTCTCACTGGGACCAACCACAGAGGCCTCTCTAGGTGAAGGTGGAAACAGTATGACATGAGGAAACCATGTGTGTGTGCTGGGCAGAAACAAAACCCAAGGGACTCTGGCTGATAAGATATCTTTCTATCCTAGGTAATAACACACAGAAAGGAAACCTGCCTCAGCCCTGCCAGCTCCAAGCAGCCCCACCAAACAGAGTCGGTCTGCCCCACTGATCTATCCTCCAGGGATCAAGAGTTCCCTTGTCCTGTCCCCCAGGCTGTATGAGCCAGGGCACCCCTGCTTTCCACAAAGCCTCATGAAGCCAAGGGGGCTGGAGGGGGGGTGTCACTGAGACAAGATCATCCCGGGGCACAGGATGCAAAGTGTTGTTTGGTTCCCCCTACCCCAAACACCACGCTGGCCCCCTGCAATTGGCTCAGCCCTGGGTACTCACCCTGTGGTTCCCTAACACATAGAAAATGTGGCCTAGAAGCACCAGAGAGCAGGCTGTGAGCCGGTTCAAGTCCTCTGCATTGGACATCTTCAGAGTTTCTCGCAGAAATCGCCTACAAGGGAACAGAGGCCCTGTTGGAATACCTTTGTGGGAAGAAGAGACAGCAGTGGCCTCTCAGCCCTGAGCAGAGCCTGCCTGGCAGGGGTACAGAGGGCCTGAGCATATGCTGTCAGGGGAGAAAACCATCTGAAGGGTCAGCCCAGGCTGCCCGCCCTCTTAGCACTCACTTGGCCTCGTTGTAGCGTCCCTGGAAGAAAGAGAAAAGCCCACGCACGTAGAAAGCCGCTGCTCGAAGACAGTGAGAGCTACGAGGAGAGTAAAGTGTCACAACTTGGTGGGGTTTTCATAAATGCAGCAGGCTTACAAAAGGGGAGTGGGTGGTGGCGGTGATAGGTATTGGGGTAACAGGGCAGCCAGGGGCCCCACAGGTGATGGCACCACCACAGAGAGCAGAGAATACATAAGACAGGTGGTAAAGTGGGACCTACCTGACAGGGAAGCTGTGGTCTGGATTGATCCTCTCCAACAAGCTGTATAGCTGCAAAAGAAACATCAGTTGGGATCATTCTGCATTTCTAAACATGAGTTCAGCCCCAAATATGCTAGTAAATTAACCAGGTCTCTGCAACTTCCTGCCTGACAGCATCAAGCCCTCAACCCAAACCCTATGGCTAGGCAACCTGCTGACAGAGGGGGCAGGATCTTCTAGAGCAGGTGAGGGAACTACAGGACACTGCATGCGCTGCTCACTTCTCACACCCCCACGGGAATCACAGCCTCCAGTGGGAGTCTGGTGCAGGATCCTGTACTCTCAGCCTGCCCTGCCCTGTGCCAGGTGAGGGGTTTGAGATGCAAGGGCAACTAACAAGTCCTGGCCTTTCTATGGTCCAAGTGGTCTGGCCTAGAGGAGCAAGATGACTCTACATGGGCCTGGGGGGCTGGAGGCACAGTAGGGTTTATCTGGAGGTGCAAGAACCTGGGAGACTCTGACAAGAAGCACCATGACTGACATTTTAGGTCTTCTCTGGCTGCTTTTTGGAGATCAGGTTGAAGACAAGGTGGCTCCTGGTGCCTGTAAGGCCCCTCCAGGAGGCAGACCAGGGGTGAGCGTGAGGGGCAAAGACATAGGGAAACTGAGTTCCCCCCAGAATCACCAAGCATGACCCATGGAGCTCACATGTGGCCCTCAGATGACTCTGCCCTGCTGCTTCCTGACTGCCAAGAGGCCAAGGCTGGGCTTTCTGCTCCCTGTAGCATGAAGCAACCGAACCAACCCAGACTCTGGGAGGTTAGCTAAACCTTTTATAGACAAGAGACGATGGAAGCCTGAACTAAAATGAAGGTTGTGGGAAGAAAGAAGTGGCTGAATCTGATACATTCCAAAATAAGAATGCCAGGACTGAGGTGGGTTGCAGGGGAACCTAGTGTGAGGGCACTTGACTTCGAGGACAAGCCCTATGCTCCTCAACCCCATAATCTGTGTCTGGAGAGTCAGGCAGATGACTGCCTGAGTGAGCCGTAAGGCCTCACTCTTATTCTATGACAGACAGCTCAGGGTCAAAGAAACTGAATTTGCTCTGGGAGATTTGACAAAGCTTGGCTTGTTTTCAACAAGGAGAAGTATTCACTGGCCAGAGAACATTTCTGTCTCAGACATTCTGCTCCAGCCACACTGCACTGAGGACAGACAAGGTAAGACTGCTCAGATAGCTGCTGCACAGGACAACCGCCACCCCAGTCCCTGAATAAAAGTTGAAAGAAAGGATACCAAATATGAAGCATGTCACCTACTACCTCTTGGTGTCTATTTCCTTCCCGTATATACACACTCGCCAGGTTGGTCACAATGAAGGCCCACAGCTCCTGGTGATTGGTGAGCTGAAATGGGGACACAGTGTGTTAGGAGCCGCTCATAGCATGGGAGCCACCCAAATGCTCCCTGGTGACTACTATGGAACTTCCTACTCTCTTTATTTCAGAACACTCCCCCACTCCCCAACCCCCTGCCACAAGCCTGTGTCCTAAACTCAAGAACAGTATAGTAATTAGTTCTTTTCAATATAAAACCATCACCTATTCTAAGAAGTTTAGGAAACAAAAAAAAGGAAACCAGCTGCTCTGACCCTATCTTCAGAATACAATACATTTTGGTCTATTTTCTGCTTTTTTCTCAGGACCGAGACCTGGGCAGCCACTTCCTCCACACCACGATGACTCTGGGACCCTGTGAGCGCTAGTATGGCAGAGCTACATGCTGGTCCTGGAAGGCCAGAAATGCTACTGATGGCCAGTGGTGGACATACTCTCGTCCCCAGTTCTTGGAAACTGAGAATGGCCAAGAGAAGGACTGATCTGAGTGGCCCAAGTATCACCCAGACTCTGGTTCCCAGCAGGGTTGAGCAGGCACAGCTGTGCAAAAGGCTGAAGGTACCAGGAAAATGCAGACCCCACCTGCAGGAGGTCCAGAAGGACTTCTGATACAGCAAAAATGCTCCGGTTTGTTTGTTGTGGGACCACAGAGGGATCAGACCCTGTTTGGAGTCAGGGTTGGGTCCAAGTTCTAGCTGCACTCTTCCCTGCCATTCCCTTTTGGCTAATGGGGGATTTTCTGGACCACACAATCAGAACAGGAGCACCTACTTGTGGGAAGTGAGATGAGGAGGAAGGGACCAAGAGACTCTCACAGGCTCTGTGGGGTGGGTGGGGGTGGGTCCTGGTAGCCTGAGCTGACTGGGGCAGAGTGGACATAGAAGGCCATGGGAATCAACACTGTGTTTGCTCTTCATGCTCTGGTGTGCTGCCTGTACCCCCAGCCATGCAGAACATCCTGGAGGAGCAGTAACGCCACCTGAGCCCAACCCTAGGAGTGAAGAGGTCTAGAGACTGGCACAAGGGGCAGAGTGGAGCTCCTCATTTGACAGTCAGGGCACACAAGACACCCCCAGTGACCTCACCTGAGTCACAGAGCCGCCCCCACACCCCAACATTTCTGCTTGGGGTCTCCCCAGGACCACCAGGAGGAAGGTGTTGCTGAGCTCCTTTTTCTGGGAACACGTCAGGGCCAAGGTGAGGATGTGCTTGTCTGGTCCTGGAGCGATGTGGGCAGAGCTGAGATCTGCTACTGGGCTGTTGACTCCTGGGCCTGTTGACTCCACGATGATGTGGCACCAGTCACATCTGAAGCCAGGACATGCCCTAGCAGAGCTTCCTCAAACCCTGGTAGCACCAGGTGGCCTTTGCCCCAGAGCATCCAGGTCACAGGGCTGGTGCAGGGTCAGGGCACACCCAGCTTCGTGTCCCAGCTCTGTCATGCATGGGGCAGCTTTGGGGAGCTCCTGAACCCCACCGAGTGACTGCGTCTTCAGCTATGAAACGAGCCACCACCAGCCTGGTGGGCTATTGGGAGGGCTGGGAATCAGGAATGAAAAGTGGCTGAACAGGCTGTGGCACCAATGGGTACCAGATTCTCCCTTGTGGCTGCCCTTCGGTTTAGCAGGGGAAGACCCATCCCAGGCTGTTCTGGAGCCCCCTCACCCACAGCTATCCCTTGTCAGGCTGTGCTGCCAGCACTGGCTTTGTTCCCATCTGAGAAGCACAGGACCTGCTAGAGAAAGCCCTGGATAAACAGTGCATAACTCACAGCTGGCATCAGATTGAATGCTGTGGAGTCAACCCCTGACAAGTTTTATATGGCTGTCATCCTCATTACAGCCCAAGCCTGACTCCTTACTAAGAAACACTGCCTGGCCCTGGCTGGTTGGTTCAGTCGTAGAGTGTCGGCCCGGCGTATAGATGTCCCAGGTTCGATTTCCCAGTCAGGGCACACAGGAGAAGTGACCATCTGCTTCTCCACCCCTCCCCCTCCTCTCTCTCTCTCTCTTCCTCTCTCACAGCCATGGCTTGACTGCTTCGGTGCATCAGCCCTGGGGAGCTGAGGATGGCTCTGTGGAGCCTCCATCTCAGGCACTAAAAATAGCTCAGTTGCAAGTATGGCCCCAGATGGGCAGAGCATTGGCTGCAGATGGGGGTTGCCAGGTGGATCCTGGTTGGGACGCATGCAGGAGTCTGTCTATCTCCCCTCCTCTCACTTGAAAAGAATAAAAAAGAAAAGAAACACTGCCCACCCCACGCAATGAGGAGGCCTGGCACCTTACCCGCAAGGCTGTGGTGAACTGAGCTTCTGCGTTGTCCATGCAGTTAACAGAGACACAGTACAGGCCCTGGAAGGAAGAGGCACTGAGCACTCAAGACCCTGCCACTTGTCTAGGGCGGCATGGCTACACCTGGATGAGCCTGACCAGTGACTCTGAGCCAGCTACACCTGAGCTTTTGCCCTGGTAAGGAGGCAGAAAGATGGCATGCTGAGTTATTCCCTTCTCCTGGGATCTAAGTCAACTTGGACTCAAGGTGCGTTTCAGAATGAAGTCCACTGAGAATGTTCCTGATTCTGCCTGTGGTGACGGTCATGGGGTTACTTAATGGAATGGGGCTGGGGGGTATCCCTGCATACTCACCAGCAGCGTGTGCAGCTGTGCTGCATGGTTGGAGAAGAGCCGAGGCGACTGCTGGCATAGCTGGCAGACCTGGGAGATCTGCAGGAAGAGCACATCCAATGTCATGTGACCTGTAACTCGGGACCCTGTGCCCACATTCTGCCTACCCTAACTTGGGTACAAATTTCTGGCAGATGTACCCATTGTGGGGGCAAAGGGCAGCCCTGACTTCCCTGAAGATAGTAATCCTTGTCTGTGACCAGTCTTATCCTCCCTTTCTAATGTGTCTCAGCTATCAGCACTTTTGCCCTGCTTAAAGCCCCATGTCCTTTCAGGAAGGTGGGCAGGAGTTACATGGGGCAGAGAGGGGATTGCCATCAGGGGACCCCAAATCACCAGGCTTCATATTCCTTGGGCCCGTGAGTTTTTAGGGAAAGGCCCATTGATTTCTCTATCTGATCGTCTGATCAACTGTGTATTCATGCAGGGTCACCAACTGCCAAGTTACAATGAAATGACACATACAAATGTCTTGCTGACCTGTACTAGGCAAATTTACTTTCTCCCACGTGGTGACTTCCGAGACCCAGTAAATTCCAAACCTGTTCCCTGACCCACCCACTCCATGTGTGTGCGTTCCCCTGTACCCTCACCTCCTGTAGTGCGGTGGCTTTGTGTCCTGTGACGAGCCTGCACATGATGATGTGCTCAAGCAGGATCACTTGGAAGGAGGATAGGATGGGGCTGCAGTCGAGCACTGGCAGTGAGAGGAGGATGAGCACTTGGGGTGCAGCTGGAGAAGCCGAGAAGCCGAGCCCTGGTCCAGCCTCCCACCACATGGACCTGTCAGCTACCAGGTCTGAGCCTACTTGCTGTGCTATGCACCAGGCCAGCACCCAGCCTGTCACTTCGCTCATGCCCACTGCACCCATGAGTGAGGGGTTCATCTCCCTGTCCAAGTAGGAAGACAGGATCATAGCAGTTTCTGAGGATGAGTGTTCTAAGAGTAAGAAATCCCTGGAGAGAACTATTTTCCACCCTGTCCCACCACAACCTCATTGCATGCTCAAGAACTGTCCAGACATGGTAGGTTCTAGAAATTGTTGATGTTACCAAGGAGATTGAGACTGTGTGACCACCTCAGGCATCCGTGGGGAAACCTAGTTCTTGGCTTCCCCAAGAGGCTAATCTCATGTTGGAACTAGACAGAATAGACCTTTCCCAACTTGGCCAGAAGGAATGAACTGTAATCCCCAAGGTCTTTGTTTCCCTGGCCGATGGGTCCTCCTACAGTAGTGCTGATGAAGGGCACAGGGACTGGGTGAGGTAACCAGAGCTCTGGGTTTCTGCTAGTCAAAGGTCTCTGGTCCCAAAGGATGGATTAGTCAAGCGTCATGGAAGAACCCACAACCTGCAGGGCATTGGCTGTCAGTCAGCAAGAGATAAATTCAGATCCCACCCTTACACTGAGCACAATCCATGTCAGAATGCTGATAATAGCCGCCAGCCCATCTCAACTGAGTCTGTTGTCTCAGCAGGCTCAGGTGGGATCTGGCTAACCATTACAGCTGTCTTGTGTAGTTCGGTGGACAGGAGAAAGATGGCACAAGACCCCTAGCCAGAGATCAAAGGTCAAGCCCAGGCCTGGCCTGCTTTGCCCTGACCCCAGGTTGCCCTCATTTGCCAATGACAGTCCTAGGAGCAGAGTCTCACAGGGGCGCACTTGGCACTGTGGCCCTTCAGGATTCTTTATACCCAGCACAAGGCAGTAGCTGGGCCACTCACCAAGACGTACAGTGGCCATGTGACCCACCCAGCCTGACTTACTCTTGAGCTTCTCCAGTTGCATGAGTGCCTTGTCTGTGTACTTCTGTGCCTTCTCCAGGTAGCCAGCCTGCATGGAGTGCATCACGGTCACCTGGCGACAAGACCAGATGGTGGTGGTCACTGGAGCCCTCTTCTCACTCATCTGACCCCTAGTCTTAATGCTGGTGACCTACCAGGTAAACAAGCACACACATGTGCTCCTTAGGCAGCCAGTGGAAGAGGTCAGCAGGGTTGCTGGGCAAGATCTCATCATCATGTAGCGTGGAGATGGTCTGAATGCACTGCTGCAGCTGCTTCAGGCATGGCTTCACGCTCTTCACCTGAAGCGGGGAGGTAGCACTGCACACATGAGCACCTGTCTGCTCCCAATAGGTGCCAGCTCACCAGCACCCCTCCTTCCCAGAAGCTCCCACCACACCCATCACCTGCAAGAAGCCTGCCCCCAATGGGCCAGCAGGCTCTTAGGGTAGGAAGCATAGTCAGAAGGGTCATTTGTGGGACCAAGGCTCAGCCACTGCCGAGTGCAGGGCTCAACACCAAGGACCAGGAAAGGCCTGACTAAAGACCATGCATGAGCTACATTTCCTTCCTCTTGCAGTGATCCCGAAAGGGCAATATAGGGCTAGAACTGCTAGCAGTCATCCTCGGGGGCAGGAATTGGCCTCCTGGACCCAGGAGTCCTATATGTACCATGCCTCATACAAACTGGCCTCGGGAAATTGGGAAGCCCTGTCCCAAGACCCCAGAGGATACGTCCAGAGGACCCCATTAGTCTGCTCTGTGTTCCTTTGCATTGAGTGTGGCACTTGGCCCAACAAGCAAATGTGGGCACAAGTGGGGGAACTGAGGCAGCCCCTTACCAATGAGAGGCCTGTGTAGCACTTTCTAGGGCTCCACTCGTGGCCTCCTGCAACCGAGGCCGATCCTATGGTTAGTCACTGGGATAGGGTGGGGTAGGTGGATGGGACAGCACCCCTAAATGTGAGATATTCACCCATAGGGAGTATAACCTCTCCTCAACTACATGGGGATTATGGAGTCAGGTCTCAGACACAGCTGATTCCATCGGTCCCTACTCAAACCAAACAAAGCTCTCATCAGCTAGGGGTGGTGGACAGACACTGCTTGAATACCTGCTGTGTCAGGCACATTGCCAGAATCCTCACGGTTAATTAGCATGAAAATGTGTGAAGCCATGACTACTTCCACCATGAGGTCAGGTCACTCTCAGAGCACCCTCTGTCCTTGGGCACAGCATCCATGCCAGAGCACAAAAGGGTATATGGGGGAGCTAAGCCCTGAATGAGAAGCACTTTGTGGTGAGGTATAGAAGGCAACAACAGGGTGGGTGTCTCAGCCCGAGTCCCCACCACAGCCTGCCTGCTCTCCAGCAGACCTATTGCGGGCGGCACTACGCACCTGTCCTGCATCTAGGTAGTGTGTCACCTGGAGCACCAGGAAGAAGACGCGTAAAGACTCCTTCTGGATGGGGTTTCCTTGCCAGTTCTCAACAATCTGTCCACAGAGAGTCAGCAGTGGGTGGACTTCCTGCAACTTGCGCTCCATTAGCAGCAGCTGGGGAGGGAGAGGCATAGGCATTGAGAACCCCTCCCAGTGCACAGGGCCACTGTCTGCTTGCCCACCCACTGGGGGACTGCTGGAACCATGCAGGGAGGGAGAAAAGCTGGGCTGAAACCTGCATCCAGGCTGCTCCTTCCTCAGCACAAATCGCACAACCTGGAATCTGAGTTTCACCTCTGAACCCAGCTGGAGCACAGGGGCCTCACTCTTGTGGCAGCCTGCAGTGCTTAAGGGTCTGAGTGCCCAAAGGGCAGTAGCACAGTGAGCAGGAGCCCTGCCTCCTGTCCGCCACACCAGCACCATTCTGCTCAGCCTCAACTTACCATCCCTTTGCTGAGCAGGAACAGCGCCCTGGAAAACAGAGAGAGGAAGTCAGTCTGTGAGGCCCAGGTGCTTCCGGATAACTGCCACCAATAAGCAACCTTGGGGAATAGTTAAGCAGATAGCAGTGGCTCCCAGCAGCCCTCAAATGAGGCTGGTTTTATTTATGAAACTGCTCTACTTTGTCCTATTTGATCTTTCTTTACGTTTTTCGCCTAACATAAACACACGTGTGGCTCAAAAGCCAGCAGACAGACAGATGCTTAGAAGCACAGAGAGGCAGCGTACAGGACAGCATGCTTGCCCCAATCTCACTGTCGCTGACATAACATTAGTGGACAGGATAGGGTGTGGGAAAAGTGGGCTGGCCTGGGCATGGGAAAATTCATGCCTCACTGTGGACCCTCCGTGCTTCCCCTTCCTTACCTGTGATTGGCCAAGCCCCCTCTTGTTTTCCTGAGTGTTAAGGGGGCAAACTTGGGGAGCCCTGGACATGTCAACAACCTCACCTTCTGCTGTCTCCATGCACAATCATATGCAAGGCTAAATTTCTATCGTCTCTCTTAAACTTTTGGCACTTTCTAAGTGTGTGTGCACTGCTGTTATCACTGACAAAAACAATAAATGAGCATGTTAAAAAGTTGAAGAAACAGCCAAAGCATTGGTGTAGGAAGCTAGGGAGGTGGTCACTGCCTTCAGGAATAGTTATGGTCATGCAGCGCTCACAGGCCTCTGTAAGTTCAATGTCTCAGTCTCTGTACCACCAGCCTCGGTAAAGTCCGTATGTTGTGGTTGATACTCCATCAAGTGGGCGCTGTTCTCCATGTTTTACAGGTGAAGAGACTAAGGTGGGGAGGTCAGTCATACAGCCTGCAATATGTCTGTGCTCCAAGCCACCAAGCCCTTCCCTATTATTACCTCATGGTGTGGACACTTTAAGTCTACCTGCCTGCTGTTCAACCACTGAAACTTAGGGCTTGGAACTTCACATCAACATTCTCATATTGTCACATAGAAAGCACTCATTCGGAGGCCCTACATCAATGGTCAGAGGTTTTGGGCAGGTAACCTGCAGGTCCTGTGCCTTGGTGGCACCCACCTAAGCCACACATCCATGGTAGCACAAAAGCCTGTCTGGGGGCACTCATGCATGACATGCAGTGTGTGGATGTCCCTGTGCCCTGCAAAGTGTGTCACTGTAGACACAGTGTCAGCTGCAACAGAAGGGAATTAGGAAGACCCAGGAATGTGAGACCAGATTGTGACAATTGCCATCTCAGGACAGGGTGGATGAGGGATGAGGACAGCCTATGAAAAATTATGTGGTTCCACATGAACACTTACAAGTCTGAGGTCAGAGAACAGAGTAGGGGACCATTCTGTCCCAGTAACTCCATGAGATAAGCTCAGCTATGTGAGACAGAACTTCCCAGAACCCTAATACACACAATGGAGTAAGAACACTGCTGCCTAGAGTCTACCTAGAACATGGATTCTTCTTTTCAGGGGACAAAAGAGACTAAAGGTCTCCACAGAGAATGCACAGTGAGGCTCCTATGACCCCAGCCCCCCAACCCCAGGGCACAAGTCTCCAGATGATCTCAGCAGTTTCATGCATAACAGGAACTTATGTCCCTTCTTACACAAACATCTGCTTACTCTGCTTACTGTGTCTTTTGTCATATCTCCGGTGTCCAGAGTGTGACATGAGTTACCTTAGCTGCTGCCAAGTATGCTGGGCATACACTCTGCAGGCACCACTCTCAAATCTATACCACAAAGGGGATCAGCCCAGCAAATTCCATGAGCACTTTTAATTTCAAGATATTAGATATGTGCAAATGCAGATTGTGCTGATAATGCCAGCCGCCCCCACCCTCGCAGTCAACTCTACAACTTCATGAATTGATAGGGCAAACTGATGGGATAAAAAGCATCTCAGGGGTGCTTTAATTTGTACATCTTTTACTTTGTCTGCAAGTGACCACTGTCTCATGCTGAAATGCCAATTCTATTTGTTGCCCAGGAACAAATGGCTGAGCTCTTTCTAAATAAGAGGTGAAGGGATGTAGGAAGGTGCCTACCGTGTGTACTCGGATCCCACCACCCGTGCGTACTCTGCTCCCACACCTAGGAGATCACAGGCCGACACCAGGTCCTTTTCAAGAGTGTGAAGTTGCTAAAAAGGAAAGAACAATAATCCTTGCTTCCAAACCTTTTGCTTTATAGTACTTGGTACCTGACCTTAATGTTTCATTGGTGACTTAAGGGTTTTTTACTTTTTAATTTTTATTTATTTATTTTTACAGTGACAGAGAGAGAGTCAGAGAGATAGACAGGGACAGACAGACAGGAACAGAGAGATGAGACGCATCAATCATCAGCTTTTCATTGCGCATTGCAACACCTTAATTATTCACTGATTACCTTCTCATACGTGCCTTGACTGTGGGCCTTCAGCAGACCAAGTAACCCTTTGCTTGAGCCAGCGACCTTGAGCTTAAGCTGGTGAGCTTTTGCTCAAACCAGATGAGCCCTTGCTCTAGCTGGTGACCTCAGGGTCTCAAACCTGGGTCTTCCACGTCCCAATCCGACGCTCTATCCACTGTGCCACCGCTTGGTCAGGCTCATTGGCGACTTAAAGGAAACTTTCCCCCGTCAACAAAATTGCCCCAGTGTTAGTTTTTAGTTAAATTAACCAAATCGTGTTATCAATATTGATTGCCTTGGGCACAAAACCCTACTCTGCCTACAGTTATGTATATCATTTTAATAGTGCATAGAGCCAGCAGTTAACACTCACAGGCATAGACCTCCAAGGCTATACAAGTATGCCTCTGATCTTTGCAGATCACCTTCAGGAGCTGGTCACTAGGGAGGAGCCAGATGCACCCCAAACAAGGAGGGATTCCTTCAGGGGCAAGTGTCTGCAGGAGTTTCAAATCCAGAAACTTTAGCAGGCTAAAAGGAAGGGACACTTATAGGGCCTCAGTTGAACCTGGGCTTCCAAGTGCATGGAACATCCTCCAACACTGTAACCTGAAGCAGGTGCCTCATCGCCTAGCTCAGGTATGGCCAACATACGACCCACGGGCTGGATCCAGCCTGCGTAATGAGTTTATGGGGTCCACAATTAAATTTTTTTTTTTTTTTTAAACAGACAGAGAGTGTCAGAGGGAGGGATAGACAGGGACAGAGGTGAGAAGCATCAGTCATTAGTTTTTCGTTGCGCGTTGTGACACCTTAGTTGTTCATTGATTGCTTTCTCATTTGTGCCTTGACCGCGGGCCTTCAGCAGGCTGAGTGACCCCTTGCTCGAGCCAGCGACCTTGGGCTCAAGCTGGTGAGCTTTTTGCTCAAACCAGATAAGCCCGCGCTCAAGTTGGTGATCTCGGGGTCTTGAACCTGGGTCTTCCTCATCCCAGTCCGACGCTCTATTCACTGCGCCACCCCCTGGTCAGGCCGCGATTAAATTTTTAATATTCTCTGCTACTTTAAAATCTCAGCTACTCAGAAGCGGAAGCATCTTTGATTATTGGAAATAGAGATATTTAAGATAGTGATATGAAGAAAAGAATTCCGCTTGTGACTAATCTAGGGTTAACTTCCAATAATTGGTCGAATGAATTTGCGATACTTATTTTTTAAAAGAATTCCATTATAAAGATTTACAACTTTTGTACTCGTCTGAACTGTTTGACGTTTAGCGGCGATGTGAAACCAACATTCTTTTAGGCAGAGTTTGCCAGTGCGCACCCAAGGTCAAACAATTCGTTATTTTTGTGGTCAAGTGTGCTGAATCAAGTGGCATTGTAGCATAGACAACAGCTGCAGCTGATAACTGAAAACGTGTCCAGGCTGTTTGTAAAATGAAATAATTGTTTTGTTTGTGATATAACCCCTTCAAGCTCATGCTATTAAATATTGTTTCAATTGATTGCGATAGTTTGGATATTTATACAGTAATTATATTTTTATTAAAATATATCTTTATTAAAATAAGTATATTAAATTTTTTTCACTCACATTTATTCATAAACAAATTACATAATAAAAATTTGTTTACTTAAACAAATCATTTTTGTATTTAACATTTTTAAATTTTAATATTTCATCTGGCCCATGAAAAAAAATTTTTTCTAATATGACCCGGGGGCAAAAACTGTTGGCTGCGCCTGGCCTAGCCCATTTCCTGCCAACGGGCAAAGCACGCACAGGAGGATTAAAGGAGTCAGTGCTGTGTGGGATAGCAACAGGCTAGGGGGAAGAGCCCAAGGAAGCTGGCTGGATGAGCTCTTTCCAGAAGGAACCCCAAGCCACATCCTTCTAGGATAAAGGGCTCCTATGGAGGGAGGGCAAGGAGCAATTCCAGCCAAGGGCCCACACCCTGCACACACAGACAGGTGATGGCAGTGTGTCATGAAAGGTAGGCAAGAGGCAGTATAGAGGGCAGGCTGGGTGGGGGACAGGAGAGGTTGGAGGCTGGCAGTGAGAGGGAGATATGGAGTAGTACCCAGGGCAGAAGAGGCACCCCTCACCGTGGAGCCTACCCACCTCAGAGCCTTTAAGGCCCAGTCCAAAGTGGCCTCTACCTGAGCATCTCAGCACTGAGACCAGGGCACTATTATGTCTGGGGAGCTAAAAGGTTAGGGAGCACTACACATAGCCCAGGTGAGGTTGTGCCCCAGCAGCCCTGCATGGGCCTGACTTGGGCAGGCATTCACTGCCCAATAGGCAGCACCCTAGAAACCTCAGCACAGCTCTTAAAAAATATGGTGGGCTTTTGGCAAGAAATGCTTCCCAAATTTAAATGAATACAGGCCAATGGGAGCACCAGGAGGGAGGGGAATGAAAAGATAAGGCTCTCTGAGTCAGCCCCTGGGGAGGTGGGCATTCCCACCAATCACCACTGATGCTGAACAAGAGACCTGTGCTCCGTGTATCACTGAGGACAGAGGCTGGAGGGGACTTGCAAGTAGGCTCAAGAATCGTATCTATGTCCCTATTCTCTTGGTGCAACAGCTTGAGAGGGGCCTGTGTGTCCTGGAGTCTGCCTTTATTTGTACTTAGGCCAGTATGCCCTAAAGTCACAGCCCCATTTAGCACTGATGTGTCTTGGTCAGGCCCACAGTACTCACAGCAAGCTGGAAGAGCAGGCGGCAGTGCCAGTATGGGGTCTGCTGTGAGATCTGGATTGCTTTCCGCAGCAGTGGCTTTGCTGCATCGACAGAATTCTGAAAGGAAACAGTCAACTTTGGAGAGGAAAAGAAACAAGCTGGCAGGCAGGCTGGATTTCTTATGCAGCAGTTGGGCTGCCAGAAGATCACTCCCATTCACACTCACCAAGGATTTGTATGTTGCATATTTACTTTATTAAAAAGAAAAAAAGACATTTTATTGGACTTATTATTGGCTTTGAGGTTTTTGCACTGATCTTTTTTTTTTTTTTTTTACAGGGTCAGAGAGTCAGAGACAGGGATAGATAGGGACAGACAGACAGGAACGAAGAGAGATGAGAAGCATCAAACATCAGTTTTTCATTGGGACACCTTAGTTGTTCATTGATTGCTTTCTTATATGTGCCTTGACCGTGGGTCTTCAGCAGACCAAGTAACCCCTTGCTCAAGCCAGCGACCTTGGGTCCAAGCTGGTGAGCTTTTTTGCTCAAGCTAGATGAGCCCACGCTCAAGCTGGCGACCTCGGGGTTTCAAACCTGGGTCCTTCGCATCCCAGTCCAACACTCTATCCACTGTGCCCCACCTGGTCAGGCCTGCACTGATCTTAAAATAACTCACTCAACTAAACTGAAAGAAGCTTTAGTTCCAAATCCTGACCAGTCAAATTGGATGACAACTGCATCTTTCTTGTTCTACAAGAGAGACAGGCCAGGGGTGTGAAGCATGTACTCCCTGCTACCTAGGGAGCCTCACAGGCTGCTGCTCAAAGGGGGCAAAGGATTTCAGCTACACCTGAAATCAGGAACCAGATTAAAAAGACAAACTATATGGACTTGTTAAGGAACTAATCATCTTTAACCTAGGAACAAGGCTCTTTTCCAAGTCTCTGGAAAGTCTTAGAAAAATACTCTATTGGCCCTTGTGAGGCACTGATCACTCATAGCTATCCCATGCCAGGGGGCGGGAGGTAGAAAGGTAATGGGAAGCTAAAAGCCAGGAGGAAGTTAGTCTACTCCTAAAAGCAACAATTTGTCACTGTGCCTTTACTACAGAAACAGGGAATTTGCTTTTAAAAAATTTCGTAATTCTTACCTTCTTCTTTTTTTTTTTTTTGAGAAAGAGAGAGAGAGAGAGAGAAGAAGGGGAGGGAGGAAGAGAAATGAGAAGCATCAACTTGTACTTGTGGCACTTTAGTTGTTCACTGATTGCTTCTCATTCGTGCCTTGATGGGGTGAGTGGGGAAGGACGACTCTAGCTGAGTCAGCAACCCCTTGCTCAAGCCAGCGACCTTGGGCTTTAAGCCAGTAATCTTTGGGCTCAAGCCAGTGATCATGGGATCATGTGAGAGACCTCACACTCAAGCTAGCGACCCCACGCTCAATCTGGTGAGCCCATGCCCAGGCCAGCGACCTCATGGTTTCGAACCTGTGACCTCAGCATCTCAGGTTGACACCTTATCCACTGCACCACCGGTCAGGCAGATTCTTACCTCTTGACAGTATAATTCAGATAAAAGACTTGCTGCTTCAAATTTAACATCTTCAAACTGCGGGAGCTAGTGAAATCCAGTTAAGGAAGTACAGATGCTGCAAAAAGGTCAGTTAAAAAAAAATAAAATGTGGGGTTCTTACACTGCAGAAGTTTGCCAGTCAGGTGCGTTCCCACCTGCTCTGAAACTCCAAGTTCACAATGCCCTCAGCAATCCCTGAGCTTGCTGTTGGCTAGGTGTGCAGATGGATGCTGGGGCTTGAAGAGGAGCATGGTGGCACCCATGGAGAGGCCACTGGTCTGAAGAGTTGGTACAGCTAAGCAGGGATTCTCTAGGTGGTCTGTGGGGCAAGACCTAAACTCACAGAGTATATCATAGCAGGAATTCAGTTTATAACATACTCTTTGGATTTAAACAGAGCATTTCTTAAAGTAACAGTACCAAGAAAAGGATACTTGTTGTGATATCAACCACTGAAAGAGAAAGAAAAAAGTATTAATGCTCAACCAAATGCATGGCATATGATTATCAGCTCCACTCTGGGGTTTATACAAATTGTCCTATCACAAAGACTGCACGTGTTCAGGTATGTGGGAAGGTGGCCTAGGGATCATTTTCCCTCTAATCCAGCAACCAGAACATGCCTGGGGAAGAGGGAACAAGTATTTGCTCCCTTATTGACAGGAACTTCCTGAGTTTGAAAGCTCCTGAGTCTGAATCAGAGCCCCTCCCACTAGGGCCACAATGCTTCAGATGCAGGAGTACAGAGGGGCCCCCATGTGCCACTCATTGTAGTACCCTGACAACAAATCATGACATGAGGAAATTACAACTGTGAGTGGGTCTGGGGGTGTCAGTCCTTCCTAGATAACTGACATTTAAAAGATATTGGATGGCCCTGGCTGGTTGGCTCAGTGGTAGAGCGTTGGCCTAGTGTGTGGAAATCCCAGGTTGGATTCCCAGCCAGGGCACACAGGAGAAGCGCCCATCTGCTTCTCTACCCTTCCCCCTCTCCTTCCTCCTTGTCTCTCTCTTCCCCTCCTGCAGCCAAGGCTCCATGGGAGCAAAGATGGCCTGGGTGCTGAGGATGGCTCCATGGCTACTGCCTCAGGCGCTAGAATGGCTCTGGTTGCAGCAGAGCATCGCCCCATGGTGGGCATGCCAGGTGGATCCTGGTCAGGTGCATGCAAGAGTCTATCTGCCGCCCCCCCTTCTCACTTTGGAAAAGTACAAAAAATACACACACAAAAAAGTGATCCAGTTTGCAAAAGCAAATGGAAATTATGCTGCTGAACATAAGTTTGGTCCTCTTCCAACTGAGAAATCAATCTGAGACTGGCTACGGGAAGAAGAAACCCTACTGAAAACACCACAGCAAAAGGTCATAAGAGGCAAGCCAGCAAAACAGCCTGATTTAGAGAGGGAATTGAAGATATGGATTGAAGAGCAAAGGGCAATTGGAATTCCTGTGTCCATAAAGATGGTTCAGCATGAAGCAAGAATTGCTGATGAAAAAGAAGTTACTGATTTCAAAGGAGGACACAATTGGTGCTTCAGGTTCATGAAACGGAATGGACTAAGCATGCGTACATGCACCAGACTTGCCCAAAAGATGCTTGAAAGCTATGAGCAGAAGGTCCATGAATTTCATCACTTTGTCATTCAATGTTGAAAGACACATTAGTTTGAGATGGGACAGATTGCAAATATGGACGAAGTCCCCCTTCAATTTGATATCCCAAGTAACAGAACTATTGATAAGAAGGGGGTGAAAAGTGTTAACTGTGAAGACAAGTGGACATAAAAAGAGCCGTTATACAGTTGTTCTAGTTTGTTGTGCAGACGGAACCAAGCTGCCTTCTATGCTGATTTTCAAACACAAACAATGCCAAAAGAAGACATTCCTCGAGGAGTGATTGTCCATATTCAGGACAAGAGTTGGATGGATCAGGATGGGATTAAGATTTGGTTTGAGAAAGTTTGGAGAAAAAGACCAGGTGGGCTCTTACACAAACTTGTCCTATTGGTGCTTGATCAGTTTAGGGCACACGTAAAAAAAACCACAAAGAAGATTGCTACAGAGCAATAAACAAAACTTGTCAGTCATACTTGGAAGCTTGACATTCCAGCTCCAACCACTTGATGTCAGCATTAACAAACCCTTCCAAGCTGCCATGCTCTCATACATGGCATGAGAACCAATGGATGAAGTCTTCTGGGGACAATTTGACACCAGCAAGAGCAGTGAAGAAACCAACTATAGGAGAAGTTTGTACCTGGGTGAAAAGACCCTGGGATAATATCAAGATTCAGATTGTTGTCAAGTTATTCAAGAACTGTGGCATTTCAAATGCTATACATGGAACTGAGGATGAGGCAAATATGAAGACAGTGATTTGTCATCAGATACAGATGAGAACAAGCTATTGGATAGGAATTTTGACAGTGATGAAGAGTTGTATGAATTGTATGATGAATAAAACTTGAGCCTGACCAGGCAGTAGTATAGTGGATAGAGCATTGAACTGGGACGCAGAGAACCCAGGTTCAAAACCCCGAGGTCGCCAGCTTGAGTGCGGGCTCATCTGGTTTGAGCAAGGCTCACCAGCTTGACCAACCAAGGTCACTGGCTTGAGCAAGGGGTCACTCTGTCTGCTGTAGCCCCCCAGTCAAGGTATATATGAGAAAGCAATCAATGAACTAAGGTGCCGCAACAAAGAATTGATTCTTCTCGTCTCTCTCCCTTCCTGTCTGTCCCTATTTGTCCCTCAGTCTCTGTCACAAAAAAAACAAAAACAAAAACAACAAATTTGAGTTCAATAACTTTATGTAATGCATTTTTATTCAAATTTTCAGCCCCAAAATTAAGGTGCGTCTTATACCTGGGGAAATACAGTAACTCCTAAATAGCATCAGATAGCTCCCTTCAAACATCATTGCTTTGTGTCCAGTCATCAGCACCAGTGACATCCCCTACAATGTAGCTTCTAGCTACAGAATTGGCCCAGTGTCAGGGCAAGCCAGTCACTTCCTCAGATGTCAGTCAGACATCAAATGACTCTGTTTTGATACCTTTTTAACACTTGCAACATAAAATCACAAATCAGAAATATAAAGACCTCAGAAATATGAAAATATATATAGTACCAAGAAATATAGTATCAAGGTTGCTAACTTACCCAAACTTGCTACTTCATCTGTAGTTTTTACTTTGTAACATTAAAATATAGCCTGACCAGGTGGTGGTGGCCCAGTGGAAAGAACGGGGACTGGGATGCTGAATGATAGATATGTGTATTCCAAACTGCCCTCTTGATGTTCCGCTTATCTGTCAGACCTCATCCTTACTGGACTATGCCCCTGAGACAGCGGAATTCCAAAAAGCTGACAAGCCACCCCAAGGAGGGGCTCCGGACACACCAGGACTTTTGATTCAACACCCACATGCTCAAAGCCCCCCAAGGAGGAGCATTCTGGATATATAGGACTTTTGCCTCAGTATCCCCTTAGGCTCTCCCAAATACTATATAACTCGCCCCTAGTCTGTAACCAGTGCTCTTCTCCCCAAGAGAAGTGCCCAGCAGGGTTCCTTTCTTCCTTTCAATAAAGTCTGTTACTCTGGTCTTTCGGACTCCCATGGATTCCAACATTTGGTGCCAAAACTCGGGACAGAGTACTAACTGCCTGGACAATCCCTCTTTGCCATCCAAACTTACAACCAGGGAAGCAATGGGCAGCGGCAGCTCGTCCCGGGCTTACTCCCTGATTCTGTTTGGACGTGTAATTGTAGGTCGATTGGCCAGCAGTCTAACTCTGTCCTGAACCCCTGCTGGGCCAGAAAGGTAAGGAGTTTTTCCCTTCTCCTTCCCCAGTTGGCTTCTAAATTTCTAAAAACACCCCTTCCTGGTCGGACGGTTTTCTCTGACATGCCTCACTTTTTGAGGGGTTTGACTTTCAGTCTCAGTGGACTGCACGGAAGACTAGGCGCCTAGCCAAACCTCTCCACTCTCTCAGACTTCTAGTCCTCGGAGCTCCCTGACAGGTGGTGACCACCTCTATCAGGGATGACTCCCCCACACGGAGACTCTCTCCTCTTGGGACAGTGACAAAAGGCGGGGACGCCCCCTCTTGCTCACCTGTCTCCACTATGGGCTCTTCAGAGTCTAAGCCTTTCGACCAGACCCCTCTAGGATGTCTCATAAAAAACCTCACCAAACTCAGTCTCTCAGACCTCAAACCGAAGAAATTAATCTTCTTCTGTAACACAGCATGGCCTCAGTACAGACTAGACAATGACTCCCATTGGCCTGAAAACGGGACATTCGATTACAATATCCTAAGAGATCTTGACAATTTCTGCCACCGGACGGGGAGGGCATCAGAAATTCCTTATGTACAGGGTTTGTTCTCCCTTCTCTCCTGTCCTTAATTTCTGTGCCTTCTGTTCTACATGCAGGTCGTTTTTGGCCAAAGAAACCTCACCTCATTCATCTGCAATACCACACTCTTTCTTTCTCCTCTCCTGCTGGCCAGGGGCCCCTCCCTTCTCCACAGTGGTCTTAAACCCCTCCTCCCTCCTTACAGATGGACAGCTCTGTCCCTTTTTCTTCTTTGACCCATTCCCCCACCCCACCGGCTTCAGCTGTCTTTTTTTCTTCTTCAACGCATCCTTACCCCTCCTCAGAGACTGACTGTGCCTTCCAATACCCCTCGTCCTCTCCCCTCTCCTCAGAACTCTAAATCCTTTAGACTCCTCTGACCACGTGGCGCCACACCAATACTTTAATCTCCTCCTCCTCCTGCTGCAGATTCTGACCTTCCTTCTTTCCATCCAGCTGCTCACACTGTCCATCCGTCTGCTTTCTCTCTTCCTCCCCTCTAGGCTGGCAACTCCCTGCCATCTCGAAAAACTTAAAAAGCAGAATTCTATTAAGCTATGTGAATAAGTAATCTGTCTTGTCTCTTTGTCAGAAAATATCTCTAGTATAATTTGAATTGGAACAAGTAAAGCACGCTCATTTAATTTCCTTAATTCATAAGGTGTTCTATCTGAAGTCTTTGTTTAATGTGTAACTGTGTCTGTTTCTAAGGCCTTAAGCCAATAATTACCCACCTCTTAAACCAGGTTTACTCATCCCCACAGAATCTCCCTGCAATGCCCCCACCCTTCCTGTTCGAAAACCCTCAGGGGCTTATCGTCTTGTACAAGCCTTATACCTAATCAATGAGGCAGTAATTCCCCTCCATCCAGTAGTCCCTAATCTCTATGAATTACTGTCACACATTTTCTCAAACACCATTCACTTCAGGGTTCTAGACCTCAAGAATGCCTTCTTTACCATTCCTCTACAACCTGACTCTTACTTTCTGTTTGCCTTTACCTGGACACTAATGTAGCCCAGCACTTACATGGATTGTCTTACCCCAGGGGATCAGAAACAGCCCACACCTGTTTGGGCAGGCACTAGCTCAGGATTTAACAGCATGCAATCTCAAAACTAGTATTCTCTCTCTTTTTTTTTTTTTTTGTATTTTTCTGAAGCTGGAAACGGGGAGAGACAGTCAGACAGACTCCTGCATGCGCCCGACCGGGATCCACCCGGCACGCCCACCAGGGGCGAAGCTCTGCCCACCAGGGGGCGTCGCTCTGCCTCGACCGGAGCCACTCTAGCGCCTGGGGCAGAGGCCAAGGAGCCATCCCCAGCGCCCGGGCCATCTTTGCTCCAATGGAGCCTTGGCTGCGGGAGGGGAAGAGAGAGACAGAGAGGAAGGAGGGGGGGGTGGAGAAGCAAATGGGCGCTTCTCCTATGTGCCCTGGCCGGGAATCGAACCCGGGTCCCCCGCACACCAGGCCGACGCTCTACCGCTGAGCCAACCGGCCAGGGCCAAAACTAGTATTCTCTTACAATATGTAGATGATCTACTCCTCTGCAGCCCCTCCCTGCCTGCCTCAAGGAGACACACCGCTACCCTTCTTAACTTCCTCACTATGAAGTGATATGGTGTCTTCTCTGCTAAGGCTCAACTTTATTCTCAGTCCCTAGTCTATCTAGGCATCGCCTTAACCCCCACCACCTGAAGACTCACCCTAGATCAAACTCAGACCCTCCACAGTCTCCAACCACCTACCACCACAGATCAAATCTTTTCTCTCCTCAGTCTAATAGGCTTCTTTAAACACTGCATTCCCAATTTTGCTCTTAGTCAAGCCACTCAGTGAGATCTTCTGAGCATGGCTTTTAAGGTCTATAATGACCAAGGAAGTAACAGAAAAGGTGAATAAGGCCCAAAAGAAGTCAGGAAATACCAGATTTTGGCTTCAGTGCCCTAAAGGGCTTCATAGAATTCCATCAGGGCCCTACTTCAAGAGTGGAAAAAAGGTCATTGAACTGAAGCCTGCCAGGCTTCCTGGCCCCATCAAGGGACATACCTCTGCTGTGGAAAGAGGGACATGAGAAGGTAAGCTGCCCCCTTGCTCCATGGAGGGAGGGTTCAGTCTCTTCTAGCCCTGCTCCAGCTACCTGTGACCTGACCTTGCCCAGCATGCTGGGAATTGCCACTGAAGGCCCAAGGACATCGTTCAAGAGCCTAAGGTATTTCTTCCAAATAGCAGATAATCTAATCTCATTTCTTGTAAACACAAGGGCCATCTACTATGCCTCGCTTGAATATTTAAGTTTTATTTATCCCTCAAAGACCTCTACTGTGGGTACTTACAGTCTGAGTTTGTTACTTTATTTAATGTATAGTATCTCCTTTGTTCCTCTTAACTCAATGCCCCATGCCTATTATAGGCTGGGACCTGCTAATTCCAGCTAGAAGCAGTGGTCACTAGGACTTAAACTCTAACTGCAAAGTGTAGAAATGTAACTACCCTTTCCCTAAGTACTTACAGGATTTACAGGTTACTCAGCAAACTGTTCAAAGACTGTCCAAGAGGCACTTCCAGCATTAAATCACCCAAGGGCTGACTTTCACATGCATAGGTCCACACATTGTGATCCTGACAACTCCTACTGCTGCTAAAGTAGAAAAACAGCATGCCTTACTCCAATCACAAACCTGAAGCTGGTTGGTCTACGTATGGCAAATATATGAAAAAACTAAGGACTCCTTTAGTCAGGCTTTGGGAAAAGGGAAACAGGGAAACTAGGATAAAAGAAAGTCAGCTTGTCACTAGAGGTTAAAAAATTTTAAATCAAGCCTGACCAGGCGGTGGCGCAGTGGATAGAGTGTCAGACTGGGATGCAGAGGACCCAGGTTCAAGACCCCCGAGGTTGCCAGCTTGAGCGTGGGCTCATCTGGTTTGAGCAAAAGCCTACCAGCTTGAACCCAAGGTTGCTGGGTCCAACAAGGGGTTACTCGGTCTGCTGAAGGCCCACGGTCAAGGCACATATGAGAAAGCAATCAATGAACAAAGGTATTGCAACGCGCAATGAAAAACTAATGATTGATGCTTCTCATCTCTCTCCGTTCCTGCCTGTCCCTGTCTATCCCTCTCTCTGACTCACTCTCTCTCTCTGTAAAAAATAAATAAATAAATAAAGACTTAAAAAAAAAATACTTAAAAAAAATTTTTAAATCAAGAGTTCTGACTAGAAAGGAATTGTATGGTTTTGATAATAGAAGGTATAAGGTATGGAAATACTCTTGAAAGAAAAAGGAAAAGCAAGTTGTTATGAAGGCCAGTTATTTCTGGCTAAGAAAGTGCATGAAAGCTGAAGGTTTATGTAAGTTGTAGAAGGTTTGTGCAGGTTGTAGGAGATTTGTACTGAGAAAAAAGAATTTGTACAGTCAGAAAACTGGTTTTCAAAGAATGTTTAATCAGTCACCTTAGCTAACAATCCTCTACTCTCCCCACTTACTGGGATGACTCTTTCCTCCACCCTGACCATCTGGAGCTCAGAAACAGAGAAACACAACCGACCCCTTGTCCTTATTCTTTATTCACCTCTCAGCCTGCCTCACCCAATCAGGTGCTTCCTACTCGTGTGGGATCATGAGTATATGTATCTCCTTACTAATTGAACAGAAACCTGTACCCTAATCTATCTCACCCCAAATAGCAACCTAATCATCCCACCCCATGAGCCTCTTTCAATTCCTAGTACACTAACCGTCAATCTAAGGACCAAACGAACTATATAGGTAATTTCTCTTCTTGTTGCTTTAAAAATTTCTATAAAAGTAGGTCTAGGGCAGTGGTTCTCAACCTGTGGGTCGCGACCCCAGCGGGGGTTGAACAACCAAAACACAGGGGTCGCCTAGGTCCCACCGGGGTCACGACCCACAGGTTGAGAACCGCTGGGCTAGGGACAGGGGGACTGGCCACTTCCCTGTCTTATTTCTACTCTCTCTCTCTCTCTCTGAAGCCTAGCAAATTTGTATACATGGACTCAGTGGTTTCACACAAACTGGGCGTCTTGACTATTACCTTTCATTGGTCCACTCACTCTCCTATTTATTTTTCTAACTTTTAGACCCTGCCTTTTACGTTTGTTTCCTAGTTTCTTACAGAACCGCATGCAGACCTTCGCGAATCAGAAAATTGGAAAAATCTACCTAACCCTATGCACCAACCCTGAAACCCGCCCTCGTGAAACAGAAAAATCTGAAACCCTATATCAGCAAACCTCCTAAATCCTATCTTTCAACCCTTACAGGTCCCCTAACCCTAAAGCTCTCCCATATCCCTGAAGAACTAGGAGAATGAATAGCATTCACCTCTTAATGCTTTTCAGTCTTTTTACCCTTCACATAGTAAGAGGACAAGACCACTGGGTCTTCTTGGCTGAAAAGCCTACAAACGAACATGAAACATTTCTTTTAACTCAAGCTAACTGCTCTCTCCAGAGCTGCCAGGAAAGAATATCTCTAACTTTACCATGGAAGAACTTTCACCCCCGCTACACAACCCTCCTTATCTCTGCATTCCTAATCTCCAAATACTTGCCCCCTTCTTTATCAAGTTCCTACAGGCCCGGATGAGAGAAATCTCTAGGATTACTTACAACCAAATGCTCCTTACACTCCTATTCCCCACTACCCCAAGGAGAACTTCACGAGGGAAATATCAAATAGGTAGGGATGACAGCAGGAAGAAGCCGCCTCTCAGCCCGAGAAGTTCCCTCCTGAATGTTCTCCAAACCCGCTTCCTTTTAATATTCAGTCCTTCTAAAAACTTACACCAACAGGTTCCCCGTCTCTACAAATCTCCACATGTCCTCCCATTCGAGAGGAACCAGACCAGCACATCTCATGAGGCTAATCCAGGAGACCATGTATCACCATGTCACTCTGTCCACTCGGCACTCTCAGCAAGCAACTAACAATTATTACCTTGCAAAATTTTTTTTACTTCCTCACAGGTTTTCGGAGACATCGCCTGGTTCAGACCTTACAGCATGGAAATTGATGACCTCCTTAACTGGATGAGGGACTTGGCTTGGCAAGGTTCCCCTCTTGAGTTCTCTCCAGAAGAAGCAATAATTTTCCAATTTTTTCTCCTCATCACCCCTCACCATATATTATAAAATTAATTACTGCCTTTCTTTTATATGTAACCACAGAGTTGAGAAATGACAGATATGTGTATTCCAAACTGCCCTCTTGATGTTCCGCTTATCTGTCAGACCTCACCCTTACTGGACTATCGCCCCTGAGACAGAAGAATTCCAGAAAGCTGACAAACCACCCCAAGGAGGGGCTCCGGACACACCAGGACTTTTGATTCAACACCCACATGCTCAAAGCCCCCCAAGGAGGAGCATTCTGGACATACAGGACATTTGCCTCAGTATCCCCTCAGGCTCTTCCAAACATTATGTAATTTACCCCTAGTCTGTAACTGGTGCTCTTCTCCCCAAGAGGAGTGCTCGGCAGGGTTCCTTTCTTCCTTTCAATAAAGCCTGTTACTCTGGTCTTTCGGACTCCTATGGATTCCAACACTGAGGACCCAGTTTTGAGGCTCTGAGTTGCCAGCTTGAGCATGGCCTCATCTGGCCTGAGCAAGGGGTCACTCAGTCTGCTATAGCCCTCGATTAGGGCACATATGAGAAAGCAATCAATGAACAACTAAGGTGCCACCATGAAGAACTGATGTTTCTCATCTCCTTTCCTATCTGCCTGTCCATCCTTATCTGTCCCTCTCTGTCTCTGTCACAAAAAATAAAGTTCTATTTAAAAAATTATATATATATGTATATATATAGCTATGTTTCCTTCCTCTTGATGGAAAAGTATTCAAAGTGAAAGGCATTGAAATGGGGGGAGAACTGCAGACACAGGGCAGGATGTGAACAACCCTACCATAAGTCCCTGGATGCCACGGACCAGCGAGACTCTTAATAACGGTGTGGAATTAAGGAAGCATACTCATCAAGAAAAAATGGGACCAGGAGGACTCTTCCAATGCTGATGGCAATATCCGAGTGCCTCATAGCCCCAGTTTGCTTTATTATATAGCCATATGCAAATCAAGGAAGTCCTTGATACAATGTTACACATCCAAGGCTAAGACAGGAACTCTCCCAAGGCATAACCAGGATGCATTAGTGAAATCTACCAACATCTGAAAACAAATAAAGAGTCAGAGGAAGGACATTGTAAATCCAGCAACCTAAGGAAGCAAGTGAAGTGGGTGAAAATTCTCAGCATAACAGCCAAATATGGAGATGGAGGGGGGAGAACTTAGCCTTTTGCTAAGCCTCGAATCTATAATGGCTTTCTGCCATTTATGGTCCACAACACCTGGGGTCACCGTTAAAAAAATTTATTTATTTACTTACTTATTTTAGAGGGAGATGAAAGAGGAAAGAGAAATATCAATTTCTTATTCCACTTATTTACGCATTCATTGGTTGTTTCTTATATGCGTCCTGACTGAGGATTAAACCTGCTACCTTAGAGTATTGGGACAACAACGCTCTAACCAACAGAGCTATTCAGCCAAGGATAAATAAAGATCATGTTTTAAATGAGCAGAATGTGTACAAATAGTTATCAACTGCAACTCCTTTGGGATAGGAGCATAGCACTTAGAAGCCAGCCTTGCCTCTTTCTGCTGTATGACCGTATCTACGAGCATTCCCCTGTAAGAGGCAAGTCGGAAATGGTCTCTACCTTGTGCGTTTATTGAGGATCCAATGAGAAAGTGTCCCAGGAAGCATGAATGCATGGCCTGGCATGTAGAAGGCACCAACAGTATTATGGTAATTCCCAGGCAGGAACCAGACAAACAGGGGTTAGAGAAGAGACAGAGGATGAGTTGGTAGAACTGTGAAGAGATGGTTCCTAAACAGATTTCAAATCCTGAAGTTCGAGGAAACAGAATAAGACCAAAGAAAATGGAAATGAAAACAGGAGGAAGCACACATCACTCTTCCATGAAAATGCTTAACTCTGTAAATGCAGCTTCTGCACAAGGTTCTGCTCCTGGTTAATGGGGCATGGAATTTAGCAGGAAACAGTCACGATCCCGATCCCGATCCCGAAGGACAACAGATCTGCTCCAGCTGTGCCTGATAATGAAAGGTTCACCACCAAGCCCTTTCATGCCTTAAAAAGATAAAGGCATTTAATTACTTCCTGGGAAGGTAAACCAAAAACTGTCAGGCTAAACCTAGAAGCAGAACAACCGTCTGGACAACAGAGTTTGGAGTTGCTCTCTAAGGCAGATGAGCAAAACCACCACTAAAAAGAAGCTCTGTTCCAAAAGCAAGGAGAAAATAAATGCAGCTTTGACATGGATACTGCAGTCAAGAGAGATGACTGCACATAAGATGACTGCCTGGATTATGACAAATAACAAAGAATTATTCCAGAGAAGTAGCATTTATCTTTGTGGCTCTTAAATCAGGATGTACTTTTTGGGCCAAAGGATAAAGAGAAATGTGATAAAAAGTAAAAAAGTGCTTGACCAGGCGGTGGCGCAGTGGATAGAGCGTCGGACTGGGATGCCGAGGACCCAGGTTTGAGACCCCGAGGTCGCCAGCTTGAGCGCGGGCTCATTTGGTTTCAGCAAAAGCTCACCAGCTTGGACCCAAGGTCGCTGGCTCGAGCAAGGGGTTACTTGGTCTGCTGTAGGCCCACAGTTGAGAAAGCAATCAATTACGTGTCGCAATGCATAATGAAAAACTAATGATTGATGCTTCTCATCTCTCCGTTCCTGTCTGTCTCTCCCTGTCTCTCTCTCTCTTTGACTCTCTCTCTGTCTCTGTTAAAAAAAAAAAACACGTTAAGGGGAATATGCAAATTACTGAAATGGAACTGTCTGCTTGAAAGGCAGTATGCAAATAAGGAAGACTGAAAATTCACACAAGAATAGATGTGTAGCAAGAGAAAAGACAATAATGAGAAAATGAAATGTAAAGGCACACAACCTGACAGAAACTGTAGAAACAGCGTCACAAATTCTCTAGCCAAGAGATATCTGAGTAAAGCGGCATCCTTTATAATCATGAACTGTTTACTGAAGGACTCTCAGCCCAGCCAAGAATTCTAACAACACATCCACATCGCTGCCAAAACCATAATCAAAGAAGGAAGGCTCTCAGGTAAAGGGTCCTGTCATACAGCATAATACAATAGCTACAGGATCCGCTGACCAGATCCTGGATATGAAGCTGCCAGCAGGGGCTCTAAGGGTATGCAGAGAGGCAGGTGCCACTGACACCAATGGTTTCAACCTAAATAAAGCTTCTGAGGAAAGGGAGAAGCGCCCTCCATGCCTCTGACAGGAATGAATCACTTAACAGATGATTCAATCAAAGTTGGCAGAATTAACAAAGCAGATGGGTAAGTATATTATACATTCCTTCTATAACGCTTACAAATGCAGTTGAGGAAGCAGTTAGAAACTGACATTAGCCTGACCTGTGGTGGCGCAGTGGATAAAGCGTCAACCTGGAAATGCTGAGGTTGCCGGTTCGAAACCCTGGGCTTGCCTGGTAAAGGCACATATGGGAGTTGATGCTTCCAGCTCCTCCCCCTTCTCTCTCTCTCTGTCTCTCTCTCTCCCTCTCTCTGTCCTCTCTAAAAATGAATAAAATAAAATAAATTTTTTTAAAAAAGGAAACTGACATTAGCATAAGAGAATAAATAACATTAAAAAAATATGATTACTAATGAGGTTAGGGTCTTTCAGAGAAAGCAAAAGATGATGAAAATAACAGGGGCCTGACCTGTGGTGCCGCAGTGGATAAAACGTCAACCTGGAAATGCTGAGGTCACTGGTTCGAGGCCCTGGGCTTGCCTGGTCAAGGCACATATGGGAGTTGATGCTTTCAGCTCCTCCCCCCCCCTCTGTCTCTCTCTCTCCCTCTCTCTCCTCTCTAAAATGAATAATAAAAAAAAAAAAATTAAAAAAAAAAGAAAAAAAAAGAAAATAACAGGGAAGCTAAATGTAGTACTAAGTTTAAAGGCCAATTAAAAGTTTTATCTAGGCTCTGGCCAGGTGGCTCATAGATAAAATGTCAACCCCGTGCACCAAAGTCACAGATTCAATCCACAGTCATAAGAGAAACATCAACGAGTGTACAACTAAATTGAACTAAGTGGAAAAACGAGTCAATGCTTCTCTCTCTCTCCCCCCCATCTCTCTCTTTCTCAAATCGACGGGTAAAAAAATTTTTTTAAGTTATAAAAAGTTTTACCTAGGCCCGTGATTGCAAACCTATGACACGCGTAGCCATTTTCAGTAAAACACGGCCAGAGAAGTATGGGGCTGCAAGCCGAGAAGTACATTTTATCCTCGGCTCCTGCACAGCCAGGTGCAGGAGCCGAGGATAAAACATTTGCTGTAGTGGCCTGACCAGGCGGTGGTGCAGTGGATAGAGCGTCAGACTGGGATGCCGAGGACCCAGGTTCGAGACCCCGAGGTTGCCAGCTTGAACGTGGGCTCATCTGGTTTGAGCAAAAGCTTACCAACTTGGACCCAAGGTTGCTGGCTCGAGCAAGGGGTTACTCGGTCTGCTGAAGGCCCACGGTCAAGGCAGATATGAGAAAGCAATCAATGAACAACTAAGGTGTCGCAATGCGCAACGAAAAACTAATGATTGATGCTTCTCATCTCTCCATTTCTGTCTGTTTGTCCCTGTCTATCCCTCTCTCTGACTCTCTCTCTGTCTCTGTTAAAAATAAATAAATTTTAAAACAAACAAACAAAAAAACATTTGCTGTAGTGTAGACACACTGTGCTGGAGCTCTGTTGGCCAAAATAACAGACCTCCAGCACAGAGCGTCTAGTTCTAGGACGTAGAGTTAGGCCATTAGGGGATCTTTGACCTCACTTCCTGCAGGCGGTGCAGGGAGCAGCGGAATGCCGCAGGGGGCACATCTCTGGGGGCCCTGTGATCACCATTACCAGCAACCACATAACCACAGCAACCATCATCCAATCTACTGTTCTGGGGTGTCGTGGATTTCTAACTGACCATCATTACTGAGATAAGTGAGGGAGAGGCTGGGAGAGGGGAGGGCCTGTGCTATGGGTGCCGTTTCCCGCCATTAGAAATAGTGGCAGCCATCTTAATTTACATAAGATGCAACTTGCAGAATTTCAAGAGAGCATCTAGTCTCAGGTGTTTGTTGACTTCAGGTCAAAACTTGAGAATCTGGAAAGGTGCTGCTTGGTGAATCAAGAGGAGTGCCACTACGAACAGGAAATTTGGAGTGCCTGGAACCGATTACCAGACACTTTTAGCACCCTGAAAAATAATAGCAATGGCTTTACTCACAATTTTTCCCTCTCTGTACTTTTGTGAGTCCTTATTCTCAGCGTTAAATAGTATCAAAACCAACAAAAGAAACAGACTGACAGATGAAGTTAGTAGCATTTGCTTGGGCTTGAAGTGTACAAAATACCAACCTTCAATGGAAGATTTAGCCAATGAAATTCAGCAACAAAAAACCGTCACTAATAGGCAGGTTAGTTAAAGAATTCCCCCTTCCCCTCACTTATCTTAGTTCACGGCACCCCACACAAGTTAAATAATATCAAGACCAACAAAAGAAAGTGACTGACAGATGAACAAAGAAGTCACTAAGCAGGTAAGTTAAATAATTAATTTTTGGTTTATTAAATAGTTATATATTATAATTATATATTTTTTTGTTATTTAAACTATAAATATCACAAAATTATGGGTTTTTTTCTCAAAGTGACATACCACCCTAGTTGTGCTCAGTTTTTTGGAGAATTTTGACACACCAAACTCAAAAGATTCCCATCACTGACCTAGGCCCTGGACCAGGTAGCTAACTAAGTTGGTTGGAGCATCCTCCCAACATGCCAAGATGTGGGTTCAATCCCTGGTACATATAAGAGGCAACCAAAAATGGCCATGAATAAGTAAAAAAAAATGAGTCTAATAAACTGATGTCTCCTTTCTCTCTGTTTCTTTCCCTTCCTCTCTTTAAAAATCAATTAAATAATATATACTGTTCACAAAAATTAGGGGTATTTCAAAAAATGAATATGAAGTTATAACATATCCCTTAAAATTTTTGTGAGCAGTATAAATTTACCTATAGCCTTTATAAATTAGTTCAGAAAAAAACAACAGGGGTAATGATCAAGAAAAAAATTGGGCCCTGGCCGGTTGGCTCAGCGGTAGAGCGTCCACCTGGCATGCGGGGAACCCGGGTTCGATTCCCGGCCAGGGCATGTAGGAGAAGCGCCCATTTGCTTCTCCACCCCCCTCTCCTTCCTCCCTGTCTCTCTCTTCCCTTCCCGCAGCCAAGGCTCCATTGGAGCAAAGATGGCCCGGGCGCTGGGGATGGCTCCTTGGCCTCTGCCCCAGGCGCTAGAGTGGCTCTGGTCGAGGCAGAGCGATGCCCCGGAGGGGCAGAGCATCACCCCCTGGTGGGCAGAGCTTTGCCACTGGTGGGCGTGCCGGGTGGATCCCGGTCGGGTGCATGCAGGAGTCTGTCTGACTGTCTCTCCCCATTTCCAGCTTCAGAAAAATACAAAAAAAAAGGGCACAAAATATGTTATCTTTTTTTTTTTGGCCAGAGAAAAAAGAGAAATAGACAGTAAGGGAAAGAGATGAGAAACATCAACTCATAGTTGCAGCACCTTAGTTATTCATGGATTGCTCTCTCTCTCTCACATGTGCCTTGACTGGGGGGCTCCACCAAGCCAGTGACCCCTCAAGCCAGTGACCTCTAGGCTGAAGCTAGCGACCGTAGGTCATATCTACAAGTCCACACTCAAGCCATGATCTTGAGGTTTTGAACCTGGGTCCTTAGCATCCCAGGCTGATGTCTATCCACTGCGCCACTACCTGGTCAAACCATTTACCTTACTTAAAAATCTCTTTTGTGGCCCTGGCTGGTGGCTTAGTGGATAGAGCATCCCCCTAGTATATGGATGTCCTGGGTTCGATTCCTGGTCAGGGCACAAAAAAGAACTGACCATCGGCTTCTCCTACTTTCCCTCTCCTCCATTTCTCCCTTTTCCCCTCCCACAGCCAGTGGTTTGATTGGTTTGGTTTGAGCATGGCTCTGGGCACAGAGGATAGTTTCGTTGGAATGTATCAGCCTCAGACACTAAAAATAGCTTAGTTGATTAGAGCATAGGCCCATCATGGGGTTGCTGGGTGGATCTTGGTGGGGGGAGCTTATGGGAGTCATCTCACCTAAAAAAAAGTAAAAATTAAAAAATAGAAAACTTCTCTGTTATTCTGGGTTGACTTTCTGAAAAGAAATTGGAAGTCCTGGCCAGATAGCTCAGTTGATTAAAGCATCATCCCAATATGCAAACGTTGTGGGTTTGATCCCTGGTCAAGAGACATATAGTAACAGATCAATGCTCCCGTGTCTCTCTCTCTCTCTCTCTCTCTCTTAAATCAATAAATAAATTTAAATATTAAAAAAAAGAAAAAGAAATTGGAACTTGCTCTTCAGGACTAGAAACTAGCAAACCACTTCTAAAAGAAGAACACAGTATGATTCTTTATTGGTGAAGCTGGGAAAGGGAAAAAGAAAAGTTGACAGCTGCCTGATTTGGGGAAAAGGCACAACTGATAAAAAAAAATTAAAGCAAGCATGCTTGCATTGCAACAGAAACAACTACAGAAAAAAAGAAAAACAGAACTGCATTTTAATTCAAATCTAAACAAATTCCCAACTGGGGATGCACTGACAGAAAGAAAGGGATTTCCAGGTATAATAACATCAGTGTAAGAGCTACGGAGGGGAATCTGTGGCTCCCTGGAAGACCCCACAAGATTAAAGTTTTATAAAGTCAAGGAAAGTCACTTCACAAGTGTAAAGGTTTAAAATTATGGGTCCAGAAGCCAAGTGGCTACAAGGAAGTAATATGAGGCATGGCTGCTTCCCTTCCACAGCACCAAAGGGACCAAAATGCAAAGATATACACAGTGACTATGAACCACTACCAGAAACAATGGCTCCTGAGACAAGGAAAGGAAGGTGGCAGAATTTGCTGTTTATTGAAAGGGGAGAACTTCAGAACAGGGGCATACGCACTGGGCCCAGACCATAGGAGTCACAGCCACCAGCCACCCCATACCCAAGGAAGCCTAGAGCTTCATTTGATCTCAGCCTCATCACTGCCCAAGAGAGACCCTGACACAAACTAGTCATGGACCACTGAGAGCTCTGGCATTCCTTACCCATGGAATCTGATACCCAAGCAGCTCTCCAAGTTCACTTCTTCCACCCCATATAAGGCACTTTTTAAAAAAGATTTAATATTTTTAATTTAGAAAGAAGAGAGAAAGGCAAAGAGGGTGGGAGGAGCTTCTCATATGTGCTTTGACTGGGCAAGCCAGGCACTTCTAACCAGTGACCCAGATCAACGCTTTATTAATTGCACCATTACAGGTCAGGCATCAGCCTTTGCTCAAACGAAGACTCCCTTGCTACCTCTGGCAAACAAAGCTCCCTGTCAACTCCATCCCTTTTCTCTGGTCTATATTTTTCATGGTTCTTCTATCACTGCCTAACCTTTTATCACATAGTCATTATTTGTCTCCTTCACTAAAACATAAACAGTAGGGGCTGTTTTAGTTATTGTGGATCCCCAACACCTAGAAGTGGGTTTGTCCCCTAGCGTAAGCTGAATAAATATGTGCCAAATGACTGAAAGAATAAAACTTCAAGCCTGACCTGTGGTGACACAGTGGGTAAAGTGTCAACCTGGAATGCTGAGGTTGCCGGTTTGTAACCCTCGGCTTGCCTGGTCAAGGCACATGCTAGAACAGCAGTTCTCAACCTGTAGGTCGCAACCCCGGTGGGTCAAAAGACCAAAACACAGGGGTCGCCTAAAGCCATCGGAAAATACATATTTATTATACAATACTAGAAGGAACTACTAGGAGTTGATGCTTCCTGCTCCTCTCCTACCTCCTTTCTCTCTCTCCTCTATTTAAAATCAATAAGTAAAGCCTGACCTGTGGTGGTGCAGTGGATAAAGCATCGACCTGGAACACTGAGGTCACTGGTTCAAAACCCTGGGCTTGCCTGGTCAAGGCACATATAGGAGTTGATGCTTCCTGCTCTTCCCCCACTTCTCTCTCTTTCTCTCTCTAAAAATGAATAAAATCTAAAAAAAAAAAGTCAAATCTTTAAAAAGAGAAAAAGAATAAAACTTCACAAAAACAGTAACAACTTACTATCTCAGCATGGAATCTGGGGATCTTGAGCCCCAGATCCCAATTTTGTTAATAAGTTGTTGTGTGGCTTTGGTCAAATCACTTTACCTCTCTGGGCCCTTACTTCCTCACTCCTGAAACAAGAAAGTTTATCCAGCAAGAACTAAAGTCTTCCTCAGACTCTTTCCAGTATGCAAAACAAAGACCTGGTATCCTCCCAAAGGCAACTTGTAACCAGCCATAGGCGGGTTCAGATTTACCATTGATCAATCAACTTTAAATACTCCCAAGTTGATTCTATTCAGTAAGTCTCTCCTTTGATCAGAATACAAATAAATGACAAAGGCATGGTCTGACAGTTCAGTGTTGCGGTGAGAAGAAAAACTCCATAGCCACATTCTTGTAAGCACTAATATCTCACAGGTCAAGATGGGGGGTGGAGGAGAGGGGGCGCCTGCCCTCTGAAGGGGATGGACTAATGGATGGTGGGAGGGTGAGAAATCACCAAGTGAATACAGAAAAGGCAAGAGCTGGGAGAGCCCCTCCCTCAACCCCCACCACTGAACAACTAGCCCTAGAATCCAGCCCCCCCCCCCCACTGTTCCGCCTCCCTACAGGACTGCAAAGGACTAATTCTAGACTCTAGGCCTCTGCCTCCCACCTATGACTCCCGCATCACTTACAGAGACATAGTACCCTCCAGACACTTTATCAGACTTCCAGGTTCAGGGAGGGTAATGCTTTTCTAGGTTTCTGAGAGACCAAACTTCAGATTCCCAAGGGATGTCTGGACTGTCACCTCGACCCTCCAGTATCCCGAGTCACTCGGAGCGTTCAGCCTGCTGCTTCTGGGACTAAGCCCTGAAAGACCCATAGGCGATCTGGGGACGTCTCTACTGGCGCCAAAAGGTCACCTTCTCCTGAAAACCTGAAGAATTTGGGGACCCTGTTCGCTCTTCAGAAGAGCGGGGTCCTGGACCCTGTCTGTCACCAGATACGACGAATAATGACATACGAAGCAAGGCTCTCAGGTCCCCCGAGAGGCTGGCGGCTTCGGGGTCCTGCCGCTCATGCGGAAGTCGCACCCCAGGTCTCTGAGGAGCGGCCCGGGCGGCCCTTGCCCGCCGTAGTAGCGGCCCGTCGGCTCAGGTACCACAAGGAGCCCGTGCTACTCCCTCGCGGCCCGGCCCGGCCCGCGCTCACCGCTTTCTCCAGGTGGCTTCGCGCCAGCTCGCTGTTCTTGGTGTGGTGATAGAGCACCGAGCCGAGCTGCAGGTGCGTGCGGGCCTCGATGCGCTGCGGAGGCTTGAAGGGAAACACTGCCTGCAGGCAGTGCACACACAGGCGGATCTTGGGCGGGCTGGACGTGCGGAAATGCTCGGCGAAGCCCAGAAGAGCCAGATACCATGACTCGGCGGCCTCGGCCTGCGCTGCCTGGGCCGCGGCCACCTGAGCTGCTGCCGCCGCCTGAGCCGCCATTTTGGCCTCCACAACAACAAGCCGTCGCCACAGGGAGGCGGAAGTAGATGCACGGGCACTCCTCTCGTCTCTCGCGAGAGCTTCTGTACGAAGCATCCTGGAACATGTAGTTTGTATTTGAAGTGGCTGCAACTCCTGAAAAGTATGAAAAAAGAGGACGCCTTCTGAATCGCTAGACTGAGACCAGAAATTGCCTATAGGCCGATGCTTGCGTTCCTGCGAGAAAGACCCCAAGTGTTGCCGCAGTGGTAGAGCGTCGCTGGCCAACACGGACTACATCTCCCTTTAGGCCATGCGCACTATAACATGCCTTCTCAGGTGGCGCCGGAGCATTGTGGGATTGGATGAGTCTCAAGATGGACAATCGGGATGTTTCAGGTAACAGCCCCCGCCTCCCTACAAGCTCCCGCGTGGGTAAATCAAACTACGTGTGGCCGCTTTGCCCTCCGCCGGGCCTGTCCCAGCCCATTGGTCTCTCGCCTCAGCCTCTGGGCGGCCCAAGCGGCGGGCTCCGCACCTCCCGGTCTACCGAGATCCTAGACCCAGTTACCGCTCCCCACCCTGGGTCTGGTTTGCTGAGTGCGCCTGGCTTCTGTAAAGGTGGACACTAGATCCGCCCTGCGGCCACTTTCCAAAGAAACCACCCTCAGGGCCCCTCCGAGCTCCGCTCCCCGAAACAGCAGCAACCTTGGGCTGCCCTGCGCCTCTCTTTTTGTAGCAGTTGCCGTCTGGTCTGTGTGCTACTTTCTGGGAAAGCTGCTTTTCCGAACTACTCTCAGACACCCCTGGGTCATTCTGAGTCTTCACTTTACCACAAGCCTTGCCCTTCCCTCTCTTACAACCCTAGCCACCCTGTACTGGATGCATTCACCCATTGAACACATACTCAACTGTGTTTGTTATCAAGCACTATGCTGGGCGCTGAGGATGCAGTGGTAACCAAAACAGGGCCCTGCCTTCCTGAAGGTTACTTTCTACTTGGGTGTCAGACAATGAACCAAGAGGAAATATTTACAGAAAGAGTTGTGATGTGAGAGAGTAGAGCTAGAGGCAGCTGATTTGGGGTGTTCAAGAAAGGCCTTTTCGAGCATAAGACATTTGGAATGAGGAGAAGGTCTGGGTGGCAGAACCTTCTATGCAGAGGGGAGGATGGCAAGTGCAAAGATCTTGGGGTGGGACTGGCTTGCCATTTTGAAGAATGTCACGGATGTGGAAAGGGCCCATCTCTTGAACTTGTCTTTCAGAATTTGTGTTTTATTCAGAATCCCATGGGGAAACTTGGAGGTGTCTTCACCTCCACAGCTATAGCCCATGTCTAACACCACCATCTTTTGCTTGGAGCCAGAGACCTCCTTGTTTGTCTCCTTGCTGCTTGTGTCCTCTTTCCAACCAGTAGCCAGAGTGATCATAATAATTAAAATACCTATTTGATATTGTCAGCTTAATACTCCCTGACATCTCCCAAAACCTTAAATTAAAAACCAGCCTTCCTTTCTTGCACCCTCATTTCTGGAACTATTCGCTCAGGCCACACTGGACCCTCACTGGTCCTTGGATGCACTAGGCTTCATCCAGCCTTTGGTTTTTGCATCTCCCCCTTACTCTGCCTAGATTGTTCCCTATGTGGCTTTTCAGGAGGCTGTTTATCTATATGGTTTTAGCTTTATTGTTCTTTCTAGTTGTTACTTTCTGGATTCCCTAGTTATAGGTGCTCCTCTGTTACTCTTCCATACTCTTTTTTGGTTTCTAGCATACAGCTCATAGCACAATTTTGTAGCTACTTTTTTGTTACAAGTCTATCCTCTGGCATTCCACATGGGCAGAGACCCTCTCTTGTTTTAGCACCTAGCACAGCACCTGATACATAGCTCTGTAAATAAATGAATGCACGTATGTATGTTGCTCTGAATATCAGTTGCTGTGTGCAGCAGCTGCAGGGCATGTTGGTGAAACAAAGGTGATTTCTGATGTGCTTCCTTTCCCTCCGCAGGAAAGGCTAACCGGTGGTTTGGGGTTGCTGCTCCCAAGTCTGGAAAAATGAACATGAACATCCTTCACCAGGAAGAGCTCATTGCCCAGAAGAAACGAGAAATTGAAGCCAGAATGGAGCAGAAAGCCAAGCAGAATCAAGTGGCTAGCCCTCAGCCCCTGCATCTTGGCGAGTAAGTGCCCCTCTGAGGCTGAATTGGGGCCTTAGAGGGTCATGGGCTGAGGGGTTTTTGTTTGTTTATTCTTTTGTTTTTTTTTAATGTTTATTTTATTGATTTTAGAGAGAGGAAGGGAGAGAATGAGAGACAGAAACATCCATCTTTTCCTGTATGTGCCCTGACCAGGGATCGAACCGACAACGTCTGTGCTTCAGGATGATGTTCTTTTTTTTTTTTTTTTTTTACAGAGAGAGAGAGTCAGAGAGAGGGATAGACAAGAATGGAGAGATGAGAAGCATCAATCATTAGTTTTTTGTTACGCATTGCAACACCTTAGTTGTTCATTGATTGCTTTCTCATACGTGCCTTGACCGCGGGCCTTCAGCAGACTGAGTAACCCCTTGCTCGAGCCAGCGACCTTGGGTCCAAGCTGGTGAGCTTTTGCTCAAACCAGATGAACCCGCGCTCAAACTGACGACCTCAGGGTTTCGAACCTGGGTCCTCTGCATCCCAGTTCGACGCTCTATCCACTGCGCCACCACCTGGTCAGGCTGTTTTGTTTTGTTTTGGAGAGAGAGAGAGAGACAAGAAGAATCAAGTGGTAGTTGCATCACTTTAGTTCATTGATTGCTTCTCATATGTGCCTTGACTGGGCGGTGCCAACTAAGCAAATGACCCCTTGCTCAAGCCAGCAACCTTGGACTTCAAGCCAGTGACCTTTGGACTCAAGCCAGTGACTATGGGATCATGTCCATGACCCCAGAGTCAAGCGGGTGACCCCATGCTCAAGCTGGTGAGTCTGCACTCAAGCCGTATGAGCCCACGCTCAAGCCAGCAACCTCAGGGTTTTGAACCTGGGACCTTAGAATACCAGGTCGATGCTCTATCCACTGTACCACTACCGGTCAGGTTAAAGGGTTTTGCTTATAAGAGAAGTCATGGTAAATCTGCCCTGGGCCACAGCCTGATGGTGCAAGGAGTAATACAGATTTCTCTCTTTCAGGAGGTTTAGTGGGGCAGGAGAGACAGAAGGAGTAGGTGGGAGCCCAAAGGATGGCCTTCCAAACTCTTTCACTCACCAGTTACTGCTGACAATCTGTAGGCCAGGGGTCAGAGATGTAGCACAGAGCAAAAACCTAGACTTCACCTCTGCCCTTATGAGGCTCACAGTCTACTAGTGAAGGGGATACCAGATCTATCTCCAGAGCTGCTGGTAGGTAGTATGAGGCAGTGTGTTTCCACTATAGGGGCACAGAAGAGACTGCATCCTAAAGGCCCAGGCAGAGCCCATTGAGGAAACGGAAGGGCCTGCCAGGCAGAAGGCAGGAAGAGAAGAAAGCCCTCTTGTGTATCAGGCAGGCAGAGCTGCTACACCAAAAGGAGTATTCCAGAGCCAGGCAGAAGGTAGCTCAAGCAAGGTTTATTCCCACCTATCCTGAGAAACACTGGGTACCCAAGAGTTTTGAGCGGGGGTGGTGTGATCAGGGTGATAAGATTGAAGAATTTCTGGCTAGAGATAATCAGTGGGAACCCTGTCTATCCTATGTGGTCTGAGGTGTGGATCATGTTAACTCTCCACAAAGTTCTGTCCCAACTCACACCTTTTCTAAGAGTCTGTGCCTTCTCCGTGAGGCAGGATTGAGACCCTATTCTTGTTGGAACCCAGGGCCTAGCATTTCCAGGGCACCTAGGAACAAGGGGATTGGATGTTGAGAGATCTGTCAGTGGCTGGGTTCTCATCTGTAGGGTTTTATGGAAAGACTCAACCTAGATGGGAAAGGCCTTATAGGATTGATTCCAAGAGTGTCTCCTTGAGTCTGCTGGATCAGAGCTCAAGGATCAGGCAACTGAAAGGGAACATCAGGTGGGTGGGTATATAGTATAGGTACTATGCAAACAAGTTGTAAAAGCATAGAATACCGATGTTTAGATTTTCTTGCTGAAGAAAGAAGAAACATTCAAGTTGCCTCAAAACAACTATTTTGGGTTTTTTCTTTTTAATTTTTTACAGGCACAAAGAGAGGGATAGACAGGGGCAGACAGGAATGGAGAGAGATGAGAAGCATCTATCATCAGTTTTTTGTTGCGACACCTTAGTTGTTCATTGATTGCTTTCTCATATGTGCCATGACCGTGGGCCTTCAGCAGACTGAGTAACCCCTTGCTCGAGTCAGCGACCTTGGTTCCAAGTTAGTGAGCTTTTTGCTCAAGCCAGATGAGCCTGTGCTCAAGCTGGCGACCTTGGGGTCTCGAACCTGGGTCCTCGGCATCCCAGTCTGACACTCTTATCCATTGTGAAACAACTGTTTTGATAATATTCCCTTCCTACATCTTTGCTTTGTTTTATAAAGTTCTGATCAATTTTGTGTGATGCTCCCCGCCTTTTTTTGTTTGTTTGTTTGTTTGTTTTGTATTTTTCTGAAGCTGGAGACAGGGAGAGACAGTCAGACAGACTCCCGCATGCGCCTGACCGGGATCCACCCGGCACACCCACCAAGGGGCGATGCTCTGCCCCTCCGGGGCGTTGCTCTGCCATGACCAGAGCCACTCTAGCGCCTGGGGCAGAGGCCAAGGAGCCATCCCCAGCGCCTGGGCCATCTTTGCTCCAATGGAGCCTTGGCTGCGGGAGGGGAAGAGAGAGACAGAGAGGAAGGAGGGGGGGTGGAGAAGCAAATGGACGCTTCTCCTGTGTGCCCTGGCTGGGAATCGAACCTGGGTCCCCCGCATGCCAGGCCGACGCTCTACCGCTGAGCCAACCGTCCAGGGCCCTCCCCGCCCTTTTTATTTACTTTTTAAAATTATTTTATTTTTATTGATTTTAAAGAGGAAGTAAGGGGGGAAGAGATAAATATGTATTTCTTATTCTACCTATTTACACCTTCTTTGGTTGGTCCTTTTATGTGCCCTGACCAGCGATCAAACCCGCAACCTTGGGGTATCAGAAGAATGCTCTAACCCACTGATTTTCAACTGCTGGTCCACAGACCCGTGCCTGTCTGCCAGAAATTTTATGACAGTTCACAAAAGAGTTACCGGTCCTGGTGTTACATCTTTCAAGAACCAGCACAATCATACAACATCATGGTGGTTAACTCTTTCACACAATCATACAATATCAGCAGCTCCATTCCTTCAAGCATCAGCCCCTGGGCACTGAGGATAGCTCTGTCAGTCCAAGCTCATTGGTATCAGGTGCTGGGGATAGCTTGGTTGATTCAAGCATTGGCCCCAGACTGGGATTGCTAGGGGGGTGCAGGAGTCTGTCTCACTTTCTCTCCTACTCTCACTTAAAAAAACAAATTCTAGCCTGACCAGTGGTTACCCAGTGTATAGAGCATCAACCTGGGACACTGAGGTCCCAGATTTGAAACCCCGAGGTTGCTTGCTTGAGCACAGGCTCATCTAGCTTGAGTGCAGGCTCACCAGCTTAAGCACAGGGTCTCCAGCTTGAGTGTGGGATCATCAACATGATCCTGTGGTCATTGGCTTAAAGCCTAAATTCACTGGCTTAAGCCCAAGGCTGCTGGCTTGAGCAAGAAGTCACTGGTTCGGCTAGAGCCCCCCAGTTAAGACATGTATGAAAAGCAATCAGTGAACAACCTAAGTGCTGAAACTACGAGTTGATGCTTCCCTCTCCCCTCCTATTTGTCTCTCAAAAAAAAAATTGCTGTAGGTGGGCTCCATTTTCTCTATTCATCAAGAGCCAGCCTTTTAAACATCTGTATAATACCCCTACCATTTGTTTTGGGTGATTTCCAAATGGTATTTATTTGCTGGCTCACTATTGCCCTGAAAAAAAAATTTTTTTTGACAGAGACAGAGAGAGGACAGATGGGAACAGACAGAAAGAGAGAGAGAGAAAAGCATCAATTCTTTGTTGAGGCACCTTAGTTCATTAATTGCTTTCTCATATGTGCCTTGACTGGGGAGCTACTGCAGAGTGTGACTGCTTGCTCAAGCCAGTGACCTTGGCTCAAGCAGGTGACCTCAGGGTTCCCAACCTGGGTCCTCTGCGTCCCAGTCCAGTGCTCTATCCACTGTGCCACCACCTGGTCAGGCTATAATTTTTTCTTGTCTTTCATTATCCCTTTTTCCTAAGGGAGGTACACACAGTGTGAGGGCATAAACAGGGTCACCAGAAGGCCCTGCTTGTTAAATGCCAAGTCTGAATCTTCTCTCTCATATAAAATAACTTTTTTTTGTATTTTTCTGAAGTTAGAAGCAAAGAAGCAGTCAGACAGACTCCCGCATGTGCTCGACCAGGCTCCACCTGGCGTGCCCACCAGAGGGCGATGCTCTGCCCATCTAGAGCATTGCTCCGTTGCAGCAGGAGCCATTCTAGCACCTAAGGTGGAGGCCATGGAGCTGTCCTCAGCGCCTGGGCCAACTTTGCTCCATTGGAGCCTTGGCTGCAGGAGAGGAAGAGAGAGAGAGAGAGGAAGAAGAGGGGGAGGGGTGGAGAAGCAGATGGGCACTGCTCCTGTGTACCCTGACCGGGACTTCCACACACCGGGTCAATGCTCTGTTGCTGAGCCAACTGGCCAGGGCCTTTAAAAAAAAATCTTTAACACGCCCTGGCCGGTTTGCTCAGTAGTAGAGCGTCGGCCTGGCGTGCAGGAGTCTCGGGTTTGATTCCTGGCCAGGGCACACAGGAGAAGCGCCCATCTGCTTCTCAACCCCTCCCCCTCTCCTTCCTCTCTGTCTCTCTCTTCCCCTCCTGCAGCCAAGGCTCCACTGGAAGTTGGCCCAGGCGCTGGGGATGGCTCTATGACCTCTGCCTCAGGTGCTAGAATGGCTCTGGTTGCAACAGAGCAACGCCCCAGATGGGCAGAGCATCGCCCCCTGGTGGGCATGCCGGGTGGATCCCAGTCAGGCGCATGCGGGAGTCTGTCTGATTGCCTCCCTATTTCCAACTTCGGAAAAATACAAAAAAAAAAAAATCTTTAACAATATCTTATAAATGTGGTAGAAATTATAGATAATAGAGGAGAGGAAAATGGGGAAAACCCAAAATTAGTCATGACACTGCAACCCAGACAAGTGCTGATTGCATTTTGGTAGATCTTTCTAACAATTTTTAGTTCAATTATATTTTGACATAAGTACAACCACACTGTAAATATTAACATCATGCCTTTTTGTTTTTCATTTAATGTTGTACTTAACTGCTTTACCTCTAAAAATTTAACTCTTCAGGGCTGCTCTATTTGCCCTATGGATGTCCCATAATTTATTTAACCCATGCCTCTTGTTTCTTTTTTTGTTTTGTTTTTTGTATTATTCTGAAGCTGGAAATGGGGAGGCAGTCAGACAGACTCCCGCATGCGCCCGACTGGGATCCACCTGGCACGCCCACCAGGGGGCGATGCTCTGCCCATCCAGGGCGTTGCTCTGTTGCAACCAGAGCCAGTCTAGCGCCTGAGGCAGAGGCCATGGAGCCACCCCAGCACCTGGGCCATCTTTGCTCCAGTGGAGCCTTGGCTGCTGGAGGGGAAGAGAGAGACAGAGAAGAAGGAGAGGGGTAGGGGTGGAGAAGCAGATGGGCGCTTCTCCTGTGTGCCCTGGCCGGGAATTGAACTCGGGACTTCCGCATGCCAGGCTGACGCTCTACCACTGAGCCAACCAGCCAGGGCCTCCTCTTGTGTTTTTTTTATGGTTTATTAGAACAGAGTTCTCATAAAACTGAATTCTAAAGGAAAAAAACCAGACCTGTGGCCTCCCTGAGCTTTTACAAACTAAATAGGATGTGTCCATATGCTGGATTGTTATTTGGCTTTGAGAGGCAGTATGTATGAAGACTCTTTGAGATTGGGACAGGATGGTATGTTGTAATAGAAAATGGAAGAAGTAGGACAATTTTATGATCACAGCCTTATTTCCTTCTACTTATAATTTAGTAGGGCAAACCAAAGAAATCCACCGAAGTGTTAATAGTGGTTATTGTGAGATGGGAAGACTTGGGTTTTTGCCTTTGCTTTCTGTATTTCTCTTTAACCACATTCTCATTTGCTCAGAATGAGCCTCTCTTTTATGATAGGAAAAAATAGATTTGAATTAAATATTCAAGCCTTGGGTTTGCTTTTAAAAAGATTTAAAAAAAATTTTTTAAGTTATTACTTGCAAAAAGTAAAGAAATAATCATTTTAAAAATAATAAAAATCGCCTGAACAGGCAGTGGCATAGTGGATAGAGCGTCGGACTGGGATGCAGAAGGACCCAGGTTTGAGACTCTGAGGTCGCCAGCTTGAGTGCGTGCTCATATGGCTTAAGCAAAAAGCTCACCAGCTTGGACCCAAGGTCGCTGGCTCCAGCAAGGGGTTACTGGGTCTGCTGAAGGCCCGCGGTCATGGCACATGAGAAAGCAATCAATGAACAACTAAGGTGTCACCACGAAAAACTGATGATATATGTTTCTCATTTCTCTCCGTTCCTGTCTGTCCCTCTCTTTGACTCTCTCTCTGTCCCTGTAAAAAGAAAAAATTTAAAAAAATAAAAATCTCCCACCAAGATATTGCTTTGGGTATTTTTCTCTGTGTGTGTAATCCTCACAGAAGTGCTGGCCAACCCAGACCCAGAGCTGAAGTCACACGTGGTACAGCCACATACACGTGCTCTGTTTTAGAGAATTCTAAAGTCTAGCTGGGAAAACACATGGGAGCCAGTAACAACCCAGATAATTAGTTTACAACCGAACTAGGAGCTGTGTAGGAAGAGAGCCAGTGGTTCTGAGTTGAGGAGGCCATTTGGACTGGGAAGATCAGTATTCAGGTAGAGTTGACGTCAGTATATGTAGCATTACTAGAACAAGATTATTTCTACCTTACTACTCTGAAGGTTGCTCTTTGCACTCAGTAGTCCCTACACGTCTTTGGAGGGTGGTTTTGGGCTCTACCAGGTAAGAACTCAGATGAGTGTGGAGCCAGGACAGGCAAGACATGTGCTAGCCCCTCCACTCAACATTCACTGTCTCTGTCTTCTGTCTTGGGTCTAGAATTGCAAATGCAGAGAATTCTTCCATTTCCAACAAGTTTGCTAATGACGGCAGCTTCTTGCAGCAGTTTCTGAAGTTACAGAAGGCGCAGACTAGCACAGGTGAGTGCAGTCTCCCCGTTTCATCTCCTACACAGGTAGGACATTAGTTCATGCTGTCTACTCTCTCCCGCTGGGGATCTCTGGCTTCCTCAAAATAGCAGGCCCTGCCTCAGACTTGTTCCTTTTATCCTGAGTTCTTTGAGCACCCCCATTCCACTCATCCCTACACTAAACACCCAGGGGAGACCATGGATCCTGATCTCAAGGTGCTTACCCTATAGGAGCAGAGACAATTCAGGTTTCAGTCCAGGGTCATGGGGGCTGGGACTAAGCAGGCCCAGGGCTGTGGGACCATGGCTGCGGTCAGAGCAGCAGCTCAGGTGTGAGGAATGGGAGTCCCCATTCATAGGTGGGGAGCTACCTGGCCCACAGGAGCCCAATGAAACATGCCAGATATGAGAATCACTGCCCTTAGGGAGTCCACTGATAACTATGGTGATGCAATTCACCAGTCAGAGCTCATTTTTCCCTGTAAGAAACATACTAGAGAAACAGCTGACATTTGACCTTTTTCAGGTTTTCTAGAAAACAACTAAAACATTCACCTACAGGGAGGGAGAACAGGCTGCCCTTCATTGTAGGGTTATAGTTCATGAGCTGTGTTTGAAAAGCCCTGAATGTGCTTGTTCCAGCCTACCAGTGACAACCAGAGGGAAAGGTTATAAGGTGGGTGTGGGATTCAGTTCTTATTTGGAAGAAGCTGGTGGGTCCTTGGGCTGTCAATGCAGGTGTTCATGATACCTCTGCCCAGAGCTGCTGCTTGCAGAGCCCTCAGCTGGATAATCAAAAAGTCATGTCTTGCTGAACCTCAATGTCCTCATTTGTAAAATGGGGGTGGTGTCTTCTCTGAGTACCTACCACTTGCCAGGAATGATGCTGGAAACTGAGGACCCAGCCCCCAGGGACTGATGGTTCTCGGGTTAGGTGGAAAGACAGGGAAAGGTACACTGTATAGCTGGAGCATAGGTACCCTTCCTTCTCTCTCAAGATGCCCCCCCCAGCGTACCCAGTGCTCCACCTCGAGTACTCCCTCGTGCTGGGAAGAGGCCTCCCCTCATCAGCAGCCCGGTGAGCCAGGTGAAGAACTATGTGCACGCCAAGCAGCTGCCCCTAGCCAGCCGCCCAAGTGTCTTCCAGTCTCCCGATGAGGATGAGGAGGAGGACTATGAGCAGTGGCTGGAGATCAAAGGTAAGTTGTGAGGGCTACTGCCCTCCTTCCACCACAGCTCCAGGGTCGTTCCATGGTTAGCAGGGAAAGCATGGCTAGGAGTGTGGTGTACTTCAGTCAGGTGAGGCCCTCTGAGGTGGGGTGGGGTGGGTGGAAAAAGGGTGTGGGGAGGGGCTGCATAGTGGGCTTCATCCTGGGGGCCGTGGGACCTATCAGCCACTCTGGGGGCTGGTCTCCAGCTAGAACAGGGGCATTCTCCCCCCCCCATTTATTTATTTATTTATTTATTTTTTACAAAGACAGAGAGAGGGATAGACAGGGATAGACAGACAGGAATGGAGAGATGAGAAGCATCAATCATTAGTTTTTCGTTGCGCATTGCAACCCCTTAGTTGTTCATTGATTGCTTTCTCATATGTGCCTTGACTGCGGGCCTTCAGCAGACCAAGTAACCCCTTGCTTGAGCCAGCGACCTTGGGTCCAAGCTGGTGAGCTTTTGCTCAAACCAGATGAGCCCACGCTCAAGCTGGCGACCTCGGGGTCTTGAACCTGGGTCCTTGGCATCCCAGTCCGACGTTCTATCCACTGCGTCACCGCCTGGTCAGGCCAGGGGCATTGTTGGTAAGCATTCATTTGCATCCTCCTCCCAACACAAAAAAAGAGGAAGACCTTTAGTGGCTCCCCAGTTTGGGTACATGTCCATTGAGCCCTCTGAGGACCAGAAGCCTGTTTATTAATATAGTTACCTGTCCCTGCCAGTTGGGCCAGAGGTATGAGCCTGCAGGTTAGAGTTCACTCTTCTGCCCAGGGAAGGATGATTATTGTCCTTGGGTGAACCAGTCCAGGCTCTGAGGTGTAGGGGGGCAGAGGGTGGCAACGGTGGCACTCCTAGTGCTTCTAGCTTTGTCTACGATCAGAACAAGGCCACAGTGCCACCTGAGCCATATAGAGTCTTAGGCCATTTCTGCCAAGGCTGGTGGCACAGCCGTGTCACCCTGACTGTGCATATAGACTGAAGTGACTATATGTTCAGCCATGACAGCCTCTAAACCCCTTGTTTTGGATGAGGGTGCCAGCTTCAGGTCATACATCAACCTTGAGTTCTGGAGCATTAGAACAGAACCGGGAAGGGTGTTTTGAGGAGTCAGATAGGTACCCTGGCAGCTCCAACCATAATGCTGCCATGAACTACTGCTTTCCAAGGGGCAGTGGGTGTCTCAAGGCCCTTGAGACCTGTTACGGTCTGCTGTTAATGAGATCTCAGAAGAACACCTGTGCTTGTAAATGGCAACCAGGTCAGAGTTATTGTCAGGCACCCAGGAGGAGGGTGAGGTCACATGTTGCACTCCCCTCCCCCCAGCTTCCTGGCAGCCCAAGCAACAAGGGGAATAAGATTAGCCACAGGCTCAGTGTCTAGCCCCATTGCCAAGAAGGGCAAATGTTCCTAGGCACTGAAAGCAAGAACTCTCTTCTAGGAGTTCTCTCTTTTTCTTAAGTGGTTTTTCTTTTATTTTTTTTGGGGGGGGAGTTCTCATAAAAGGGACATGACTGTATAGTGGCTGACAGATGACCTCAGAAACAGGCAAGTGAAAAAGACAAGCAAGTTTCACGTGGCTCAAAGGGAAAGCTAATACAAATAAAAAATGTGTTTTTATAGCTCTGTTCACTGAAAGAACCCTGAGGTAATGACTAAGCTTGTTGCAGTGAGCATTCCTAGCGCCCAGATGGTGGTCTGAAAACACTTTCTTATTCACGGAAACCAGGACTTCTTGGAGAAATGGCTGGCTCTAGGTCTGGGCAGGAAGTATATGAGATGACCTGGAGCACCCTGTTCCAGCAGATAGCAAGGAAGCCATCAAGACACCTAGGGTTATGTCCAAAGGCCTCAGGAGCCAGCTTGAAGAGGCTCCACCAACCATAGAGGGGACAATTGAACCTCTATAATGACATTAATTGCAGTGGATTGAAACCCACCCAATGTGTTTAAATCAGAGTTTGTAATGATATTTTGAAAGAATTTGTCATCTTTGAACATGGAAGGGAACCAATTTGTTATACTGGATACTGGTAAATAAAGAAAAGACTTAAACATTCCAAAAAAAAAAAAAAATGGGAGGCTGGCTATGTTTTCCGACATCTGCCTTCCAGCCTGTGCATCAGCTCGGCCTCTGGAAGGCTCACATTCTCTCCTGCCCAGTGTGTCTCGTGAAGACTGTTTAGACCAACTCCCCTCTCATCACGGTGCTTTGTGCGTGGACCCAGGACGCCTGACAACCTCCTGCATTTCACCCTCTTTTCCCCCTACCCCTCTGTCCTTGTGGTCCATAGAGAGAGTGTGCCTGTTGACTGTGGGGTGTGTGAGTTGAACCCCAGTACTGACAGCCTCCTTAAAGTTTCACCCCCAGAGGGAGTCGAGACTCGGAAAGTGATAGAGAAATTGGCCCGCTTTGTGGCAGAAGGAGGCCCCGAGTTAGAAAAAGTAGCTATGGAGAACTACAAGGATAACCCGGCATTTTCGTAAGTATTTCTGGGAGGGGAAGGCCACTGCTACTTAATGTTGCCACACAGTAGTACATGCAGATATTCTTGTAAGGCCCTCATGTTGACTGAGGCTGGCTGGGACTGGGTGCTTGCTTGCACGGGCCAGACACTGTTCCAAGCACTTTCTAACTCACATCAAAGGTTGCAAGAGGCACCAGTGTGGTGCAAAGGCTTACTTTGGGACCCTGTCAAGGTGTCTCTGCTTGTCAGCTTGCTTTTGCATAACATGTCTTCAGAAGCTGCACAAGTTTACCCGTCCTCATCGCTCATCTTCCTTTCTCTGTTTTGCAAAACTCCTCTTCAGGTTTTTGCATGATAAGAATAGCAGGGAATTCCTCTACTACAGAAAGAAGGTGGCTGAGATAAGAAAGGAAGCACAAAAGTTGCAGACAAGCTCTCAGAAAGGTAGGTGGGTGGAGCAGGTGGGAGATTTTGGGCAAATTGTGCCCCGTGTGGAATTGGGGTTTCTGGAGGGTGGTGTGACATGGGGTAGTACTGATACCCTAGGTTTGTGCCCTCCCTGGCAGCCAGGGTCAAGCTGGGGCTGGCGCCACCCTCCCTGCATATGCTCTGAGGCGTGGGGAGGAGGGGTCTGTGAGGCAAGGTCAAGGTTGTGTTCAGGAGTTCAGTCCTGTACACACAAAGGGGGCTGAGGGAAGGTAAGCTAGCTTGTTGGTTCATGGTCATTTTAACCAGCATTAATGAGCACCTACCACCCCTAGAGACAAATGTAGTGCCTGACAGTTGGGGCGGGGGCCCAAGTGGGCTGGGGAAGAGAATGATCAGCTGGTAAGATCCTGATGGAATGAGTGTAGGGATGGGGAAGAGGCTGACTGGTCTCCGGCTGTGATAAAAACCTCAGCCAAGTGTTGGTGGGTGGTAGAGATTAATGTTTAGGCCTGAGATGGACCACAGAGGTTGGTCCATCATGTGTCCTGCAGGCCTTTGCCCTGACCTCCCCAGGAGGAGGGCCACTTTTCATCTTCCCATGTGACCTGACGGCAGCCCCCCACAGAAAGACCAAAGTGGGGGCTCCCATCTCCGCTCTGGCCCTGACGCAGAATTTCCCTCACTTTCCCCTCCCATGTGCTAGCATGTGTCCAAGGTCTCTCAACATCTCTGGGTGGCAAGGGGCAGGGGGCGGGGACTCAAAATATGTTGTAATATTATTCTGTTTTTTAGTCCCAGTGCAATAATCTGATTCCCATTTGCCTGTTTTTCTTTGCATTGTTCCTAAAATAAACCCCTCTTGTTGCCCTTGGGGTTCTTAGCAGAAATTAGGCTGTTGGGTGTGGTGAGTTGAGCTCAGTACTGACAGCCTGCTTAAAGTTTCACCCCCAGAGGATGAAGAGGTTAAGAACCTTGCAGAAAAGTTGGCCAGGTTCATAGCAGATGGGGGTCCTGAGGTGGAAACCATCGCCCTTCAGAACAATCGCGAGAACCAGGCATTCAGGTAAGGGGGGCCCCGCCAGGGAAGAGACCACTTACCCTGGTCACAAGCCCCTCCACCCCCTGCTGAGGGCTTGGCATGGCCCTGAGACAGTAGGGTTCTGTGGCGAAAAGTTGGAGGGCTGGGACTCAACTCGAGGAGTTTCTGACCCCAAAGTCTAGCCTTGCCACTCCCCAAGTGCACGAGTATCCTGAGTCATCTCTGAGGCAGGTGTGCAGGCCTTTGGGGCCTTGTGTTTTTCCAGGAGCCTCATTGAGAAAGTCTCCAGTATTTGCCCAGCTCTATTTGTAATAGAGACAGTGGCCCCAGCCTGGGGACAGGCCAGACCCTCCAACAGAACCTCACAGAATGTTCTTAGGGTCTCATCTTTTCAACAAGGGGAATAACAAGAAAGCAGGAATGTGGTACCACTAGCTCTGAGGAACGAGAACCTCTAGCCTATGTGCAGGTTCCACAGAGGGGATGAACAAGCAGCCTGGCACCCCAGCCACAAAGTCACACCCCAGCCTTTCAGGCTAGATTTTTTCACTCACTTATTCTTTCAATACGATAGGTTTAGCACCTGCCTTTTGCTTGGGGAGGCTGGGACGGGGGACAACAGTTGCGATTGCAGGCAGAACTGGCAGAGGCTTTGTGAGGCAGATGCCTAACCAAGTGTGTGGTGATGCACCTGGACATTTTTGGTCATGAGTAACTTAAGTCCCCACTCAGTCAGTGAGGAGATATGTTGGTGACTGTAACAAAAAGTTCAGGAGTGCCCTGGCTCGATAGCTCAGTTGGTTAGAGCATCGTCCCAAAGTGCAGAGGTGGCCAGTTTGATCTCCAGTCAAGGCACATGTCAGAGCAGATCGATATTCCTGCTTCTGTTTCCCTCTTCATACCTCCCTTTCTCTAAAATCAATACAATAAACATTAAAAAAAAAAACAGTGCAAGTGAAGCAGCAACCTGGACTGATTGATTCAGAAGCTCTAGACACTATCAGGGACTCAGGAAGAAGGAAGGGGAGTGGATGCTGGCCAAGCAGCCAGTTGTGTCTCCTACGTATGAGCCAGCAGGAGCTAGATGTAGCACAGCGGAGGGTGTCCAGAAGGACCGCCACACAGGAGTGAAGCGGCTGAAATGGCAGGCACTGTGCCAGCATAGCTTGGGGTAAAAGGTGAGCACTGGCATGCAGTGCAGACAAGCTGTTGAACCAGGCAGGGCCAGGTCCCAGTAGGCTGAGGTGTTCATTGAGAGCCTTTGGAGGCATTGACTGTGCTTCCAGGATCACTGGCTACAGTTCTGGAGAGTGATTGGTCATTCCAGGTTGAAGGTTGTGGCAGAGGAGGGTTGGGGACGGCTGCTAACGAGTTCAGGTGTCACTTGAGGGGACTGTGGCTTATTTGGGTCAGGAGCTCCAAGGACCTAGGATCTCCTTAGGATGTTGTGATACCAGCCACCACTCCATACCAAGCAAACCAGTGTCTAGTTACGGGTTTACTTTAAGCACTGCACCTTTTAAAAAATTTACCTAAGTAAGTTTGTTTAAACAGGAACTTAGTTTACTGCCATTTATAAGTGGAACTATGAACATTTCTCAGGCAAAGCAAGTGAGGTTATGGAATTCTGTGCAAGTCCTCGAGCCCAGGCGGCTATCCTGGGCAAGATGGTCCAGAGCTCAGCAAATAAGGCTCAGACTTTTCTCAGGGGGTCAAGAAATACTATCAGTGCAGGTGCCCCCAGACCCTCCATGTGGCTGTCACCCCTAGTTGGGCTATCACTGGCGTATGCCCAGCTTGTTAGGAATAGCTCTGTGTGTGTGTGTGTGTGTGTGGGGTAGGGTCTCTAGGGTGAGGATGGAGCCTGGGGCACCCAGCAGAGAACTGGCTGAAGGACTGAAGACAAGCTGCTGAAGGATCACAGATAGTACTCCACACACCAGGGAGGAACGAATGGGAGATGACTGAGTATCAGACCTGGTCAGGGCATGCAAGTTCATACCAAGGGACTGTTTATTCTTCATGTGGGGTCAGGTGTGGGGCAGTTCCTCTCTTCCCCAAATCAAACAGCCACCTTGTGTTCTTGCTGCTCTAGCCCTTCCCTGCCTCCTGATTCCCCCTGTAGGCCAGGCACAACCCAGTGACTGTGTTTTGGAAAACAGTCTATACCAGTTATCCCACTTTGGAGATGCTGTCCCCAGAAATAATATTAAATACAGCATCATCCACATGAAACATAGGGCAGACATTCAATGTCCAACCTTGTGGGCTAACCTGTAACTGCATCTCGTCACCTGTGTGAGCCTGTTCTTCACAACAGTCTAGTGTGCTGGCTTCTCACAAGTGAGGAAACTGAGGCAAGGAGGTGGGTCAGTGGAACTGCCTTTGCCAACACATTTCATTGCATTCTAATGAGAAAGCCTTATGTTTTTGGGTTAAAAAGTTTTTAAAAATCAGGATACATAGCCTGGCTTGTGGTGGCACAGTGGATAAAGCATCAACCTGGAATGCTGAGGTCGCCAGTTCAAAACCCTGGGCTTGTGCCTGACCAGGTGGTGGTGCAGTGGATAGAGCATTGGACTGGGATGCGGAGGACCCAGGTTTAAGACCCTGAGGTCATCAGCTTGAGCGCGGGCTCATCTGGTTTGAGCAAGGCTCACCAGCTTGGACCCAAGGTCACTGGCTTGAGCAAGGGGTTACTCGGTCTGCTGTAGCGCCCCCCCCCCCCCCCGGTCAAGGCACATATGAGAAAGCATCCAATGAACAACTAAAGTGCCACAATGGGAAGCTGATAATTGATGCTTCTCATCTCTTTCTGTTCCTGTCTGTCTGTCCCTAATCTATCCCTCTCTCTGACTCTGTCTCTGTCTCTGTAAAAAACAACAACAAACCCTGGGCTTGCCTGGTCAAGGCTCATACAACAATCAATCAATGAACAGTTAAGTGAAGTAACTATGAGTTCATACTTCTCACTCCCCAACTCCTCTCCTCTCTGTAAAATCAGTAAATAAAATATTTTTTAAAAATTAGGAAATAGAAATTGGAACCACAGCTCTGTTCAAATAAATCTGCACTGAAAAAAAAGAGTAGAAGAAAAGATACTGAAGTATTAACTTTGGTTAAAGGGGAAGGAGGAGGATCACTCCTGTCAGAGGAGTGATCTCCTAAAATCTATGTTCTGACTATTCACCCCTACTTCCTCCTTAACCCCTGAGCACCCCTGATCTTTTACTGATTTGGCAGTTATGCCTTTTCCAGAATATCATATAATTGCAATCATAGTATGTAGCCTTTTTAGATTGGCTTCTTTCACTTAGTAATATACATTTAAGTTTCCTCCATGCCTTTTCATGGCTTCATAGCTCATTTCTTTTTAGCACTGAATAATATTCCATTTTCTGGATGTACCACAGTTTATCCATTCACGTAGGACATCTTGGTTGCTTCCAAGTTTGGGCAGTTATGAAGAAAGCTACTATAAACATTCATGGTCAAGGTTTTTGTGTGGGCATACATTTTTATCTCTTTAGAGTAAATACCAAGGAGTGTGATTGCTAGATAGTATGGACTATTTAGTTTTGTAAGAAAGCACCTACCTGACTTCCTAAGTGGCTGTGCTATGTACATTCTCCCAGCAGTGGATGAAAGTTCCTGTTGCTCCATATCCTCACCAGCATTGGTCAGTATTCTAGATTTTGGCCATTGCAATAGGTGTGGAGTAATATCTTGTTGTTTTAATTTATATTTCCCTGATTGCATATGATGTGGAGCAGCTTTTCTTGTTGGTTTTCTGGTTTGTTTGTTTGTTTGTTTGTTTAATTGTGGAGCATCTTTTCATATGTTTATTTGCTATCTGTAAATCTTTGGTGAGGTATGGCCCTTTCGGAGCATCAGCCCAGCATATGACGTCCCAGGTTCGATCCATAATCAGGGCACGTAGGAGAAGACACCATCTGTTTCTCCCCCCTCCCACTCCTTCTCTTCCTCTCCCTCTCCCACAGCCAAGGGCCCGATTGGTTCAAGCATCAGTCCAGGAACTGAGAATAGCTCCATTGGTCTGAGCACATCAGCCTCAGGCACTAAAAATAGTTTGGTACTCTAGCATCAGCCCCAGACAGCTGGATGGATCCCAGTAGGGGTGCATGCAAGAGTCTGTCTATCTCCCCTCCTCTCACCTAAAAAAATAAAAATCTTTGGTGAAGTATATGTTAACGTCATTGTTCATTTTTAAATTGGGTTTGTTATTGTTGAGTTTTAAGAGTTGGCATATTTTGGCCTGACCAGGTGGTAGCACAGCAGATAAAGCGTTGGACTGGGATGCTGAGGACCCAGGTTTGAGACCTTGAGGTTGCCAGCTTGAGCACGGGCTCATCTCCTTTGAGCAAGGCTTACCAGCTTGGACCTAAGGTCTCTGGCTCCAGCAAGGGGTCACTCGGTCTGCTGTAGCCCCCGGTCAAGGCATATATGAGAAAGCAATCAATGAACAACTAAGGTGCCACAACAAAGAATTGATGCTTCTCATCTCTCTCCCTTCCTGTTTGTCCCTATCTGAACCTCTCTCTATCTGTCTCTGTCACAATAAATAAATAAATAAATTTTAAAAAAGAGTTGGCATATTTTGGATAACAGTCCTTAACACAGACATGTCTTCTGAATATTTTCTCCTGTTCTGTGGCTTTTATTCTCATTCTCTCTTTTTTTTCTTCCCTTTTTTGTATTTTTTCTGAAGCTGGAAATGGGGAGAGACAGTCAGACAGACTCCTGCATGCGCCCGACTGGGATCCACCCGGCACGCCCACCAGAGGCGACGTTTTGCCCCTCCTGGGCGTCGCTTTGTTGCAACCAGAGCCACTCTAGCGCCTGGGGCAGAGGCCAAGGAGACATCCCCAGCGCCTGTGCCATCTTTGCTCCAATGGAACCTCGGCTGCAGGAGGGGAGGAGAGAGACAGAGAGGAAGGAGAAGGGGAAGGGTGGAGAAGCAGATGGGCGCTTCTCCTGTATGCTCTGGCGGGGAATCGAATCTGGGACTTCTGCACGCCAGGCCGACGCTCTACCATTGAGCCAACCAGCCAGCGCCTATTCTCATTCTCTTGACATTGTCTTTCACAGAAGTTGTTTCATTTTTGGGGTTTTGTTTTTGTAGGTTTTTTTGTTGTGTGTTTTTTTTTTTTTTTTTTTTTTGCGAGAGAGACAAACAGGAAGGGATCACAGAGAAGAAATTTTTAATTTTAATGAAATCCAGCTTATCAGTTTCTTTTTCTTGGATTGTGCCTTTGATACTATATCTAAAAAGTCATTGCCGTACCCAGGTCATCTAGGTGTTCTTTTTTTTTTTTTTTTCATTTTTCTGATGCTGGAAACAGGGAGAGACAGTCAGACAGACTCCCGCATGCGCCCGACCGGGATCCACCCGGCACGCCCACCAGGGGGCGACGCTCTGCCCACCAGGGGGCGATGCTCTGCCCATCCTGGGCGTCGCCATGTTGCGACCCTCCTGGGTGTCGCCATATTGCGACCAGAGCCACTCTAGCGCCTGGGGCAGAGGCCACAGAGCCATCCCCAGCGCCTGGGCCATCTTTTGCTCCAATGGAGCCTTGGCTGCGGGAGGGGAAGAGAGAGACAGAGAGGAAGGCGCGGCGGAGGGGTGGAGAAGCAAATGGGCGCTTCTCCTATGTGCCCTGGCCGGGAATCGAACCCGGGTCCTCCGCATGCTAGGCCAACGCTCTACCGCTGAGCCAACCGGCCAGGGCCTAGGTGTTCTTCTATGTTATCTTCTAGAAACTTTGTATTTTTGTGTTTTACATGTAGGTCTGTGATCCACTTTTTTTGAGAGAGAATCAGAGAGAGGGACAGATAGGGACAGACAGACAGGAAGGGAGAGAGATGAGAAGTATCAATTCTTTGTTGCAATTCCTTAGTTGTTCATTGACTGCTTTCTCATATGTGCCTTGACTGGGGGGGCTGCAGCAAAGCGAGTGACCCCTTGCTCAAGCCAGTGACCTTGGGCTCAAGCCAGCAACCATGGGGTCATGTCTATGATACCATGCTCAAGCCAGTAACCCCATGCTCAGGCTGGTGAGCCCACACTCAAGCCAGTGACCTTGGGGTCTCAAACCTGGGTCTTCCACATCCCAGTCTGATGCTCTATTCACTGCACCACCGCCTGGTCAGGTGGTCTGTAATCCACTTTTAATTAATTTTTGTGTAAAGAGTGTGAGATCTGTGTATAGATTTTTTTTTTTTTTTTTTGGCGTAAGGGTGTCAAGTTCCAGCACCGTTTATTGAAAAAACCGACTTTGCTCCATTGTGTTACCTTTGTTTCTTTGCAAAAGGTCGGTTGACTATGATTATGTGGGGCTATTTCTGGGTCCTTTATTTTGTTCTAGTGATCAGTCTATCTCTTCCTTCATTAATACCATACTGCCTTGATACTGTAGCTTTACAGTGGGCCTTAAAGTCAGTGTCAGTCTTCCATTTGTTCTTCAATATTAGGTTGGCTATTCTGGGTCTTTTGTATCTATATATAAATTTTAGAATCACTTTGTCATCTACAAAACTTGCTGGCATTTTGATCAGAATTTGGTTAAATCTAGAAATCAAGTTGGGAAAAATTTACATCTTGACAGTATAGGGTCTTCCTATCCATGAATATGGAACATCTCTCCATTTATTTAGTTCTTTTAATTCTTTTTTTTTTTAATTTTTTAAAGACTTTATTCATTTTAGAGAGGAGAGAGAAAGAGAAAAAAGGAGGGAGGAGCAGGAAGCATCAACTCCCATATGTACCTTGACAAGAAAAGCCCAGGGTTTTGAACCGGCAACCTCAGTGTTTCAGGTCAATGCTTTATCCACTGCACCACCACAGGTCAGGCTCTTTGAATTCTTTTATCAGAGTTTTGTAGGTTTATTTATATAGATCTTATACATATTTTGTTAGACTTATGCCTAAATATTTCGTGTGTGTGTGTGTGTATCAGGTGAGAGAGAGGTAGGGAGGCAGACAGACTCCCACATGTACCCCATCCGGGATCCACCTGGCAACCCCCCTCTAGGGCTGATGCTCTGCCCATCTGGGGCCTCTGCTCCGTTGCTCAGCAACAAAGCTATTTTAACACCTGAGGCAAGGCCATGGAGCCATCCTCAGCACCCAGGGCCAGTCTGCTCATTTGAGCTATGGCTGCAGGAGGAGACGAGAGAGTAAGAGAGAGAAGGAGAGGGAGATGGGTGGAGAAGCAGTGGATGATCACTTCTCCTGTGTGCCCTGACCAGTCATATTTTTAGATACTGATGTAAATGATACTGTGTTTTTAACTTCAAAGTTTACTTATTCATTGCTGGTATACAGGAAGGTGATTGACTTCTGTATATTAACCTTGTACCTTACAACCTTGCTATATAATAGCTTACTAGTTTTTAGGATTTTTTCTGTGTATATGTATGTCTATTTGTGTATTTTTTTCCCCCTTTTTTCTTTTCTTTAGGTGAGAGGAGGGGAGATAGTGAGGCAGACTCCCTGATGTGCCCTGACCGGGATCCACCTGGCAACTCCGTCTTAGGCTGATGCTTGAGTACCGAGCTATTTTTAGCGCCTGAGGCTGATGAGTTCGGACCAACTAAGCTATCTTCAGGGCCACGCTCAAACCAGTTGAGCCACTGGCTGCGGGAGGGGAAGAGGAAGAGAAGGGAGAGAGGGAGGCAGGAGAAGCAGATGGTCACTTCTGTGTGCCCTAAGAATTGAACCCAGGACATCTATATGCCAGACCAACTCTCTATTCACTGAGCCATTGGCCAGGGCTGCGTGTATTTTCTATGTAGACTATCATGTCATTTGCAAATAAAGTCAATTTTATTTCTTGCTTCTCAGTATACCAATTTCTTTTTTTTCAGTGAGAGAGAAAGAAAGGAACAGACAGGGACAGACAGGTTGGAAGGGAGAGAAATGAGAAGCATCAATTCTTCATTGCGGTATCTCAGTTTTCATTGATTGCTTTCTCATATGTGCCTTAACTAGGGGGCTCCAGCAGAGCGAGTGATCCCTTGCTCAAGTCAGAGACCTTGAACTTCAAGCCAGTGATTTTGGGCTCAAGCCAGCGACCATGCGGTCATGTCTATGATCCCACACTCAAGCTGGTGAACCCACACTTCAAGCCGGATGAGCCCATGCTCAAGCCAGAGACCTTGGGGGTTTTTTTGTTTTGTTTTTTATTTTATTTTATTTTATTTTATTTTATTTTATTTTATTTTACAGAGACAGAGAGTGAGTCAAAGAGAGGGATAGACAGGGACAGACAGACAGGAACGGAGAGAGATGAGAAGCATCAATCATCAGTTTTTCATTGTGCGTTGCAACACCTTAGTTGTTCATTGATTGCTCTCTCATATATGCCTTAACTGCGGGCCTTCAGCAGCCTGAGTAACCCCTTGCTGGAGCCAGCGACCTTGGATTCAAGCTGGTGGGATTTTGTTCAAACCAGATGAGCCCGCGCTCAAGCTGGCGACCTCGGGGTCTAGAACCTGGGTCCTCTGCATCCCAGTCCAATGCTCTATCCACTGCGCCACCGCCTGGTCAGGCGAGACCTTGGGGTTTTGAACCTGAGTTCTCAGCATCCCAGTCCGCCACTATATATACTGTGCCACTGCCTGGTCAGGCTACCAATTTCTTTTTCTTTTACATTTGCTAGGACTTCCAGTACAGTGTTGGAAAGCATTGGTGACCTGGGATATTCTTGCCTTGTTCCTGTTCTTACTGGGAGAATTTTTAAGCTTCTGTTTATTTTAAGTATGTTAGCTGTGGCCTGACCAGGCGGTGGCGCAGTGGATAGAGCGTCGGACTGGGATGCGGAAGGACCCAGGTTCGAGACTCCGAGGTTGCCAGCTTGAGCGCGGGCTCATCTGGTTTGAGCAAAAAGCTCACCAGCTTGGACCTAAGGTCTCTGGCTCAAGCAAGGGGTTACTCTCGGTCTGCTGAAGGCCTGCAGTCAAGGCACATATGAGAAAGCAATCAATGAACAACTAAGGTGTCGCAATGCGCAACGAAAAACTGATGATTGATGCTTCTCATCTCTCTCTGTTCCTGTCTGTCTGTCCCTGTCTATCCCTCTCTCTGGCTCTGTAAAAAAAAAAAAAAAAAGTATGTTAGCTGTGGGTGATTTTGTAGATACTCTATCAAGTTGGAGAAGGTCCTGAGTTTTTATCACAATTGGGGGTGTTAGATTTTATCAAATGCATTTTTCTGCAGCTATTGATATGATTGTGTGTTTTTTTTGTTTTGTTTTGTTTTGTTTTGTTTTTTCATTTTTCTGAAGCTGGAAACAGGGAGAGACAGTCAGACAGACTCCCGCATGCGCCCGACCGGGATCCACCCGGCACGCCCACCAGGGGCAACGCTCTGCCCACCAGGGGGCATTGCTCTGCCCATCCTGGGCGTCGCCATGTTGCGACCAGAGCCACTCTAGCGCCTGGGGCAGAGGCCACAGAGCCATCCCCAGCGCCCGGGCCATCTTTGCTCCAATGGAGCTTTGGCTGCGGGAGGGGAAGAGAGAGACAGAGAGGGAAAGCGCGGCGGAGGGGTGGAGAAGCAAATGGACGCTTCTCCTGTGTGCCCTGGCCGGGAATCGAACCCGGGTCCTCCGCACGCTAGGCCGACGCTCTACTGCTGAGCCAACCGGCCAGGGCTTGTGTGTTGTTTTTTTAGCCTATTGATGTGATGGATTATATTATTTGATTTTCTTTTTTTTTTTTTTTTAAATTTTTATAGAGACAGAGAGAGAGTCAGAGTGAGGGATAGACAGGGACAGACAGGAACAGAGAAATGAGAAGCATCAATCATTAGTTTTTCGTTGCACATTGCGACATCTTAGTTGTTCATTGATTGCTTTCTCATATGTGCCTTGACCGCGGGCCTTCAGCAGACCGAGTAACCCCTTGCTTGAGCCAGCGACCTTGGGTCCAAGCCGGTGAGCTTTTTGCTCAAACCAGATGAGCCTGTGCTCAAGCTGGCGACCTCGGGGTCTCAAACCTGGGTCTTCAGCATCCCAGTCCGACGTTCTATCCACTGCGCCACCGCCTGGTCAGGCAATTATTATTTGATTTTCAAATGTTGAACCAGCCTTACATACCTGGTATGCATCCCACTTGGTCATGCTGTATAATTTTTTTAATACATTGGTAGGTTTGATCTGATAATATTATGTTGAGGATTTTGGCATCTATGTTTATGAGAGATGTTAGTCTGTAGTTTTTTTGTAATTTGTCTAGTTTTGGTGATAGTGTAATTGAATGAGTTAGGCAGTATTCTTTCTGCTTTTATCTTCTTAAAGGGACTGTAGAGAATTGGTATCATTTCTTTCTTAAATGTTCAGTAGAATTCACCATTGAAGTTCTGGGCAGGGTACTTTCTGTTTTAGAAGGTAATTAATTACTGATTCAATTTCTTCAATTGAAATAGAGCTGTTCTCATTGTCTTTTTCTTGTGTGAGTTTGGCAAATTGTGGAATTGGTTTATTTCATGTGGGTAATCAGATTTGTTGGCATACAGCTGTTTGTAGTAATTCTTTATTATTATTATTTTTTTTTATCCTTTTAATGACCATAGGATCTGTAGTGATGTCTCTTTATTTCCATTGTTAGTAATATGTGTCCTTTTTTTTGTAGCCTGACTAGAGGCTTAATAATTTTATTGATCTTTGTTTTCTTTAATTTTTTTAATTAATTAATTAATTAATTTATTTATTTACAGGGACAGAGAGACAGAGAGAGGGACAGATAGGGACAGACAGACAGGAACGGAGAGAGATGAGAAGCATCAATCATCAATTTTTCGTTGCGACACCTTAGTTGTTCATTGATTGCTTTCTCATATGTGCCTTGACCGTGGGCCTTCAGCAGACCGAGTAACCCCTTGCTGTAACCAGTGACCTTGGGTCCAAGCTGGTGAGCTTTGCTCAAGCCAGATGAGCCCGCGCTCAAGCTGGTGACCTCGGGGTCTCGAACCTGGGTCCTTCCGCATCCCAGTCCAACACTCTATCCACTGCACCACCTCCTGGTCAGGCTGTTTTCTTTAATTTTTACAAATATCCATTACTGAATTTTCTGAAGAGTATACTTGCTTGTACCATGACCCAGGAGTACAAAGAAGATGCTGCCATCTCCTTATCCCTCCATTCTACCTTAGGTACCAATGTTAGCAGGGCTGGAAGTCCTTCCACCCTCTTCTGGCTCTCTGTATAGACACATAGAAATAGTATGTGAGGTTTCTTTCTGTTATCTTTGATACAAAAGAAATTTTATAGCATTCTTGAGCCTGCATGCTGGTTTTTTAGTAGTAAAACACTGTACCATGACAATCCCTTCAGTTTTGTGATTGCAGGTTTAGCACCTTTTTGTTGAGGGCCATGTAACCTGTGATATACACAAGTTTTATTACGTGAACTGGGCTGTGACTCTTCTCTGGTGAGGACCCTGGAGGTGGGACTGTGGGCTCAGGACATGAATAGTCTAAAAGATGCCAGGCAGGTGCAGAGAGACCTCCAGGCTCTGCCAGCTCTGAACCCAGTGCCATCTAGCTTGCAGTGGGAGGACTCCCCCTTGGGGGACTGAGGGGACCAGTGGCTTCCAGAAAGATGGGGTTTTTGCCCTTGGGTTGGAAGCCAGGTCTCTGTTTGTTCCAGTGTTTACTGTCTTTGTTTTGGGTCTGTTTGCTGCTGACACCTCTGATGATGCATCAGAAAAACACAGATGTTCTGAGCAGTGGAGTTTGGGGCAAATCCTGCCCTCTCTGGCACCAGGTGTCTCTTGTACCTCAGGATTTCTTGGTTTGAAGTTAGTGCTCCTTTAGGACAGAGGGAAGAGCTTCACAGAGCTCGGAGCTAGTCTGAGGGAGCTCGTTCCTTTTCTTTAGAAGCAGGGGATCAATGACAATGTGACAGGTGTCCAATAAAGATGGAGAGGGGCTTGGTATGACCCTCAATATCATGACAGGCCATGGCATGTCACATTGTTCCTCAGAGCCAGCAACCACTGAGGCCTGGCAGGGCAGGAGATCATGGTGGAGACTTTGACATGACCCTGGGCAGGAGATCATGGTGGAGACTTTGACATGACCTGTGGGTGCCTACGCAAGGCCCACACTAGTCCTGCCCCAGCTGACAATGTGCTCCCCAATTTTCCTTTGCAGCTTTCTGTATGAACCTAGCAGCCAGGGGTACAAGTACTACCGCCAGAAGTTAGAGGAGTTCCGGAAAGCAAGGGCAGGCCCCACAGGCACTCAAATGGTGCCTGACCTCTACCTGCAGCGCAAACCCCCTCCTGAGGCCCCATCAGGGTCTATGCTCCCCATTGCTGCCTGCCCCACTTCTTCTGCCCCCTCGCCTGCTGTCACCCCAGCTCCAGCTGCCCATGGAAAGGCAGCCACTACAGCCACTGTGAAGAGGAAGCGGAAGAGCCGATGGGGGCCTGAGGAAGACAAGGTGGAACTCCCACCTGCTGAGCTGGTGCAGAGGGATGTGGATACCACCCCGTCGCCTCTGTCAGGTAGGCTTTATCTCAAGGTCTGACGTCATTTTTTCAGATATCATATGTGTTTTAGTAGGTGTCAGGACTTCCTCCCCTTCTGTGGCTGAATAATAGCATTCCAGTGTGTGAATGTACCACACTTTGTTCATTTTTCATCTGTCGATGGACAGTTGGGTTGTTTATATCTTTCAGCAATTGCAACTAGTGCTGCTATGAACTTACATGTACAAGTACTATTTGGAGCCCTGATTTCATTTCTCCTGTCTGTATACCTAGAGTTGAATTCCTGGGTCATATGGTGATTCTACATTTAACTTTTTTTTTCTGTGACCTCAGCATTACAGGTCGTCACTTTATCAATACTGCGCTACCACAGGTCAGGACAGGCTGGAATTGTTTTTTTAATTTCACTTTGGTTTATGGTGGAGACATGCTAGTGTATAGAAATACAACTGATTTTTGTGTTATATATCTTTAAACTTTGCTGAATTTATCAGCTCTCATAGTGTTTTTATAGATTCTTTAGGGATTTCTTCATATAAGGTCATGTCATCTGCAAATACTGACAGTTTTACTTCTTCCTTTGTAATTTCACTGCCTCATTTATTTTTCTTGCCTAATTGTCCTGGCTGGTACTTGCAGTGCTGTGTTGAATGGAAGTGGCAAAAGTGGGTATACTTGCCCTGTTCTTAATCTTAGGTGGAAAGGTTTCAGTCTCTCATCGTTGAGTCTCTGTATTGTACCTTATTTGACTTGAAGTCTATTTTATGTGATACTAGCATAGCTTTCCCAGCTCTCTTTTGATTACTATTAACATGGAATTTTTTTTTCATCCTTTCACTTTTAACCTCTTTGTGTCTTTGTAACTGAAGTAAGTTTCTTTTTCTTTTTTTTTTTTTTGAAGTAAGTTTCTTGTAGATGGCATATAGGTAGATTCTATTTCTCCCTTAAACTTTAAAGTACTTGCATTTACTCATCATAGAAAGCCCTCTCAACTGAGCCCCCACATATTTCAAAGCCCCACATACCTTCGAGGAGGGATTGAGGTGCAGTCCTTGGGTTATAAAGCACCTGCAGTTGGTTTTTGCTGGTGAAGCCCAGCCATGGGGAGCTGGAGTACCCAACTCTCTCTATTTTCCCGGAGGAGCCTCCTCATCCACTCTGCCTGGCTTCTCTCCCAGAAGCTACTGCCTGAGGGCTAGTTGTTACTACCACCCAGGTGAGCCATCACAGCATCTTCACATGGATAAGTGCTGCTAGAGTCCAGCTCAGCTCCAAAGCTGATGCCAAACGAAATGTCAGTTGCTATGAGGACAGTTAGCTACCTCCCCAGAAGGAACTAGCAGAGCCACACAGCTGAGTCTCACACCAGACTTGGAACCTGTATATGTCTACTCTGGGTGTCTGTCCACCACAGGACTTACTTCCAAGAGCCATTGTGTGTGAATTTGCACATTTATCTCTGTTCTCCTGTTTCTGGCTCTATAATGTCCTGCGCCATTTCATCCATTAGCTGAGGCCCTGACCTCTTGAATATGGTGTTGGTGTCTGCAACATGGGGGTATAGGGCCTGCCTGGAGAGGGCACATGGGAATGAAGTGGGTACACATGATGGTGCAAGGCATGACTCGCATAGTCCTCATGTGACACAGAGACTCACCGTACTGACGTGAGGGCCCTGCTGTGTGCTCCAGGTGCCTTAGGTGTCATCAACAAGTAGATTTCGCACTACATGAGTAGGGCTAGCCCCACACCCACTTGTCCATCATTGATTGACCTGTGTCTTGTCTCCAGTTCAGGACCTCAAGGGACTAGGCTATGAGAAGGGGAAGCCTGTGGGTCTAGTGGGTGTCACGGAGCTGTCAGATGCCCAGAAGAAACAGCTGAAGGAGCAGCAGGAGGTAAGGCCAGAGGGTGGGGCAGGCTCCACAGCTGCTGCTGATAGATTGCCCCCACCCTGACCTGTGGTACATTGGTTACATGGTCAGCAGAGAGGCTCCTGGGCAGGCAGGTTCCCCATCAACAGCATGCCAACTCCCAAGGGCCCTCCCTAGCCTGCAGCTGGGTCCAGAGCTCGTGCTGCCTCATGCTGGCCTGTCCTTCCTCAAGGCCAGTGCTCTATAGCTATTCCACATAGTGCCTGTGGGTTGTTCCCATTCAATAGTCTTAAATTTTCCATCTAGTTCCCTCTAGCATCCAGTCCAGGACAGATCTGGCTAGCACTGGGAGCCCTGAATGATGTGATGGTCAGCTCAGCCTCTTTGCTGATTCCCTGGGGAACTAGAGGCACTGGCCTTTTAGTTCTTGGGGTGCCTCACCCTGGCCACCTCCTTCAGGCCAGCAGCCCAAGTTGTCCTCATTTAGTCCATGATGATGGTGCACAGCTCTAGGCGAGGCACAGAGGGATCTCTCTCACAGGGATTTGTGGAATCAGTACTTTCTCCAGGCCCTGCTCACATGCCTGCCCTAGAGAGGGAGCCCTGGCATGCACAGGGGAAGTCAGGGTCCCTGCCATGCACATGTGGTACAGGCCCTGCTCACAGTATGTACTGTCCACAGATGCAGCAGATGTATGACATGATCATGCAACACAAGCGTGCAATGCAGGACATGCAGCTGCTGTGGGAGAAGGCACTGCAGCAGCACCAGCATGGCTACGACAGCGATGAGGAGGTGGATAGTGAGCTGGGTACCTGGGAACACCAGCTACGGCGCATGGAGATGGAAAAGACTCGGGGTACGCCAAGGCACTAGGCTGGGACAGGTGTGGGAGGGAGCTGGATGGTGCAGGAAGCCCCACTTGTCTGTTTGCTTATAAGGCCTTGGGCATAAGACTTGTTCTCTGTGCCTCAGTTTCCTCAGGAGTCAAAGGAGTGGTGTAGGGCTGCCCTGGGAGATTAAGATGCAGGTCAGGGTCTCCACCAGCTGCCTTTCTCCCCCATTGTAGCTCTCCCCTTCTTTCTTTTACTTTTTCTATCTCTCTGGTCAGAGTGGGCTGAGCAGCTAACAAAGATGGGCCGGGGCAAGCACTTCATCGGAGATTTCCTGCCACCAGATGAGCTAGAGAAGTTCATGGAGACCTTCAAGGCCCTAAAGGTGAGCAAGGAGTCCCCAGGCATCAGCCCTACTTTGGGACTGTCCCTCAGGTGGCCTCCTCACACACAGGAGGAAGCAGGCCCTGTTTCACAGGCGGCATCTGTTTATGGCAGATGTCATCTATTGGAGAATTCACAAATAGCTCAGCTGCCACTTTAAAAAACATTTCCTGGTACTTCAGGAAATCCTGTTTCCAGTGGAGCCAATTAAGCGCAATGTGCTGGCAAAGAATTTCTCAGGCACAAATCCCCACGGACTGGGCTTTTCAGAAGGAGAGTTCAACATTCCTCCCGTGCACATGGAGAGATAGCTGATGGGCACAAAGCCTCATCACCTAGTTGACCACAGCTTTTTCACACTGTGTGACAAATCACCCTCGGAACATGGGCTTTTCTTTGCATGTGACTCATTCATTTCTCTTGCCTGTGGTAGGGAGGTCTGTGTTACCGTCACCCTGTCTTTTTGACTTGGTTGCCAGGGAGTGCTAGTGTGACCATGGGAACCCTGAGGAGGAAGAGCTTAGTCTGAGGTGGGGGGCAAATAGCACATGGTCTGAGCCAGTGGCCAATGAGGCCATGGGTGGTGTGCTTTGGGCCCAGGGGATGACAACTGCCTGCCCCTGTAGGAGGGCCGTGAACCTGACTACTCGGAGTATAAGGAATTCAAGCTGACAGTGGAGAACATTGGCTACCAGATGTTGATGAAGATGGGCTGGAAGGAGGGTGACGGGCTCGGTTCAGAGGGCCAGGGCATCAAGACTCCAGTCAACAAGTGAGTGTGGCCCTTGATGCTGGGTGGGGGTGGGGAGTCCCAGAGACAGAGGTCCAGAGCCAGGGTCCAGTCCTATCCCTGGGCCAGAGTCCAGCCTAGCTGTACACTTTGGTGGCTATCCCAGCTTAGTCTCTTCCCTCCTCCTGCAGTGCTGTGTGTGTCCCATGCAAATGTTCCCCAGCCTAGTACAGTCTGCATGGCCCCCAGAGCCCTACTTTGAGCTGCTGCTGCTGCTGAGCCTAAGCAGACAGGCAGGCTAGGCCTTCCTGCCCCAGTTCATGCCCAACATCTGTTCTCCTGTTGGCACCAGCCTGCTTCCCTGTTCACATCCCCTATTGTCCCCTGCAGGGGTACAACCACAGTGGATGGTGCTGGCTTTGGCATTGATCGGCCAGCAGAGCTTTCTAAGGAGGATGACGAATATGAGGCCTTCCGCAAGAGGATGATGCTGGCCTACCGCTTCCGGCCCAACCCCTTGGTACGTGCATCCTCATCCCCCACGTTGCTCTGGCTGGGCTCCGGGGTCCTCACTGTCCACGGTAGTGGGGTCGCAGTGCTGGTAACAGAAGTGTCCCTCTTCCAGTCCAGGTAGACCAGGTCTCACCCACAACCCCCGCCACCACTTTATCTGCATTTGAGCCCCTTCTTCCTCCCTAAAGCCTGTCCCATCTTTAGGATGTAAACTCAGCTGCACCTAGAAGGTTCTGGATGGGAGGAACTGCCATCTGTCTTTGCATTAACCTGCTCCCCTTTTATCTTTTGCCTCCTGCAGAACAATCCCAGACGGCCTTACTATTGAGTATTTTGGAGAAACACAAATATGTACTTTCCAGACGACCAACCAAACGTTCTTGAACTGAGGGATGTTCAGACTGCATTTCTACCCAACCTTCTTGTCTTGAGTGTCGTGCTATGTATTAAAGTCCCAGTGCTTGCTCACTGTGGGAGCCTGGTCATGCCATCACCAGAAACCCCTCCTGTTCCTCAGCAGCTGGGCTGGGGAGGGCAGATGAGGATGAGATGCTATGTGAGCACTCTGCAGCACCCAAGGAATCCCAGAGCACCACCTGGACCTTTGCCTGCCTGCTGGGTCTTCATCCCCCATTAGCCTGGGTTGGAGTTGATGGGAAAGCCGCACCTGGACTAGGGTGGCAGAGCCCTCCCAGCCTAGCACTGCTTTGTAGGAGGGAATTGGGGGGGCGATCTCCAGGTAGGGCCCAGCCCTCCCCAAGCACACCTATGCTTCTTACCTCCCCAGCAGGTGGCCTCCCCTGCCACCCTGGGTCCTATCGGTGTGGTGTATGCATGTTCCTGGGGCTCATATCATGCTAAGACATCACACATCTCCTGGAGGATGGGAGGAGGGTGGGTGGCCTGGGTCAAGGTGTGTGCTGAGAGCTACCCATGACTCTAGAGCCAGCACCTCACATTTGTACAGAAACATTCGAGAATGTCCAGCAGCAGCCATGCTTGACGTATCAGAGCCTGGGAATTTGAGGGGCGCACAGCTCACCCATCTATCTTGCTCAACCCCTGTGGATTCATGGGCTCAACTGGAGCTAGTCAGGCTCCTGGGCCAGCCTGCATTCACAGTCAATTCAGCAAACACTGAGCACCAATGGTGAATCAGATGGGGATGTGGCAGTGAACCCCTAGAAATCTGAGACTGATCAGTGCTTCCAGGAGGAAATAGGAGCTGTGATGCGGGCGGCCTGGGCAGAGTTAATGGGGGCTTCAGGGAATGGGAGGGTCTCAGCAGCAGAGTATATGCTGGGTAACACGTCACCATCCCCTTTCCGTGGGTGGTGTGCCCAGGCAGGTAAAGAGGTGGTCCATGCCAGGGTCCTGAGCACAGAGGAGTAGTGAGCAGCCAAAGGTTCCAGCAATTGGGACCCCTGGCCTTGGTCACAAGCACCCCACTGTGGTGCAGGTCAAGGTCACTGCTCCATTGAATTCTTTTTTTTTTTTTTTTTTTTTATAGAGACAGAGAGTCAGAGAGAGGGATAGACAGGGACAGACAGACAGGAATGGAGAGAGATGAGAAGCATCAATCATCAGTTTTTCGTTGCGCGTTGCGACACCTTAGTTGTTCATTGATTGCTTTCTCATATGTGCCTTGACCGTGGGCCTTCAGTAGACCAAGTAACCCCTTGCTCGAGCCAGCGACCTTGGGTCCAAGCTGGTGAGCTTTTGCTCAAACCAGATGAGCCCGCGCTCAAGCTGGTGACCTCTGGGTCTTGAACCTGGGTCCTTCCGCATCCCAGTCCAACGCTCTATCCCACTGCGCCACCGCCTGGTCAGGCTCCATTGAATTCTTGATGACTAGGAGGCTGGTCAGATTCGGCCCATAGACTTGACCCCCATGCATGCATGAGGAGAGATGGAAGAGGAGGCCCCAAATGCTGTGTGTGTGTGTGTGCAGGTGCCTCCTGGACACGGGATGTGAGACGAATCACAAGCTGGACTAAATACCCCTGGCCTTGCCGGTGATGGAGAGCTTCCTGAAGGAGGAGACAATGGGACTGCTTTCAGGGATAAGGGAATACAACACTCCATCTTATAAACAGGAAAGAGACCAGAGTTGGGAAGGTCAAGAAAACAGGCTGGAGCTTCAGGTCAGCCCAGAGGGAACTGAAGTTCACCCAATGGGCAATGGGCACCTGGGGAAGGCCAAAAGAGCATGTCACCCAGGTTCAGGCAGAGGTAGGACCCAGCTAGCACAAGGCCAAGGGGCTACATGAAAGGTTAGGTTCAATCTTCCCCCAACTCCAGGTGTGCCCCACCACCACCCCTGGGGGAAGGAATCCAGTGGGCACTGCTCACCATTTCTAGCAATCATAAGTATCCCATGAGTGAGAGTCTGAGGCTGGTTGAAGGGAGTGACAAAGACTTCACCACCCTGCAGCCCCCTCCCAGTCTATCACCCCCTATATATCTGCTCCTAGACCCAGCACATCCTCCAAGCTGTTCAGAACCCTCCCGTGGCTCCCCACCTCCCAGCACCAGGCCTGAGCTCTTCTACTTGCCAGTAACACTTCTGGAACTCACCAAACTGGCTCCATCCCCACCTAATCTCAGCTAGCTCCTTGGACCCCCTCTGACCCCGCACATGCACATGTAAGTAGTACTCCCTCTACTGCTCAGCTACCCACAAGGTGTCCAGGATATATGGTAGGATCTCAGAGCACAGAATCACAGAGCCCTTCAAGTGACCCTAACCCATGAGATGGCCCCTAAGTTGTCAAAGCTTTCACACTTGGACATGTGTTGAAATGTCTGTGGCTCCCGAGTGAAAATTTAACTCCAAGGGCATTGAAAGGAACTGCACCCAGGGGGTGAAGTTGGTTCCTTCTTCAGCGCAGGGACCATGCCCTCTTGTCTTGGGGGGAGGGAGGTGGGGAATCGACACTGGGATGATGGTGCCTTAGGATGAAGAAAGCAGAAAGGCAAAACTGGTCAGGAGAATGAATTCCCTCAATGAAGTTGCTGGCCCGGGATCTTCAGGACACGAGTGTTGTGATCTAGCCTTTAATAGGGAAACTGAAGCTGAGCGGTGGAGATGACCACTGGGGATTGCTAGGAATCCCAAGAAATTGTCGAGGGGGAGAGGCCTCGGAAGCTACACCGGACCGTGAGGGGCGGGGCGGGGCCAGCGACACTGCGACAAGACCAGGGCACAGCTGGGGGTGACCTTTGCGCGGGGCGGGGCGGGACTGGGCCGGGTCCCTGGCAACCTCCTGCCCAGACGCGCTGCTACGGAGGAGCTGAGTGAGAGTCCTGGAGGTCGCGTGGGGCCGAGCCGGGGTACAGGCACCGCTGCTATGGACATCCCGCCACTGGCGGGCAAGATCGCGGCTCTGTCACTTGGCGCCTTCCCTGTATCCTTCGCACTCAACCATGTCTCAGTGCTCTCGCAGTGCGTGCGGAGGGGGGTAGGGAGGAGGGGGGACTGGGGAGGCATGGGGCTGCGCTGGAGGTGAGGAAGGGACTTGGCTCCCTTACGGCTTGGCTCCCAATGAGCTTTGCGACCCCAGCTGTTTTGCTCTGGGGCTTGGGGGCTGGGTCAGAACCCCTCAACCGGAAGTCCTCTTCTAATTGGCCCCAAGGCTGTGTGCTGAGGGTGGGGACACCCCTAGGACATTTAGGGGGGAGAAGGGAGGTTCAGAAGCAGAGTCCCCCCACCCCACCTCACCCTTGACAGAGCAGGGTTTGGGAGGTTTCTTTGGTCTTCCCAGGGTGTGCCCAGCACAGGCTCCAAAGTCACCACGGGTCAAAGTATTGCCCCAGATAAGGCCCTGGTGACCCGGCTTTTGCCACACCTGCTTCGCCACCCCTACCAGGTAGTCCCTCCATCTCCTGTTTAAGGCCTGAGACTTTTACTCAGTGCTGGCTCACCCTGTCCCTAACCTCAGTTTCCCCTGTACATGCCTCCAACTCCCCTGTCCCTGTCTCCTAACCTTAGATCCCAGCCCTATGATCCAGCCACTGAGTACTGAGCATCGGCAAAACCCCCCACACTCCTAAACCCAGCTCAACCCAAAACTTGGGGTAGAGGGAGTCTTGATTGTGGGGTTGGCTTCTTGGGTACAAATTTATGGCTCCATGTCCCTGGACCTCAAGTGTTCCAGGTTGCCTCTGGGATCCCCAGTTTCTTCACTGTGTAATGAACACAATCCTAGATTTCATCCCATAGTTACAGTTAAGGATTATGAATTGTGTGAAGACTCTAGTATGGTCCCATCTGACTACTATGATTGACATTGTGGGTCAGGTGGGGCTAAGAATGGGGATCCTAGTGGTTAGAGAGGTTCCAGAGAAGGTACAGACCTGGAGAGCATGGGAAAGGGAGGATAATGTGTGACCTTAGATAGATCTCCTGCCCTTTCTGGGCCTTGCCAAGTGTTGGGGGCTGCCCAGAGACCTAGCTTCTATGGTTTTGCAAATGGTGTCCTGCCTTATCAGGTTGATGGGGACAGATCAGGATAGGGGTGGGGTGGACTTTAGCCAGGAGGAGTCAGAAGTTTCACACAGGGAGGTGTACAGAGCTGAGCACTAAAGACCATCTGGCAGGTGGGGGTGCTGGGTCTGACCACAGAGGGGTTTAGTGTTGTTGAACAACTGATTAAGCAAACTGAGTCAAACATATCAGCAAGTGATGGGATCAATTCTACAGTCAGAAGGGGTTGATGTCCCTCAATACCTGACCCAAGATGGGCAATGATCTTTTCTGAGTAGTCAGAGAAGGCCTCCTGGAGGAGAAGCAATGTAGATGGGCCATGAAGATTGAGGGGAAGTTGCCAAGGGGAAAAACTTCTGGAAGGAGTTTCCAAAAGGAGCAAACAATCAGGGCAAGAGCCTGGTGATGAGAAAAGGTAGTTTAAGGGAAAGGCATTTCTGAATGGACAGATACTTTAGCCTCATCACCTGGAGCTTCCCAGAGTCTGTTCTTGCCCTCACCAGGGTGGGGTGGGTCTCAGCACTGGGTCTGGCTTCCCTGACTTGGTTTTCCTATTCACAGCCCCCTTGGCGTGACCCTGATGAGCGTCCTGATCCTAGGTCTGCTCTTAGTGGCTATATATAGCTTGTCCCGTGAGGAGATCTATGACCCACTCTATGCTGGTAAGTCAGTGGGAAGATCTTAGGGTAGAGAACTGTGAGCAATGTTTTCTCACTGGGTACCCTTGAAGGGCCTCCTCCATCACATTGGGGGCCCTTGAAGGGTTCCAATTAGATTGGAGACCCTCAAAGATACTGGAGAACTCCCATTTCTGGGGAACCTCAGAGGCCTTCCCATTCAGACTTGGAGCTCCTGAGTGGAATTGTCTTCCTATCACTCTGAAGTCTCCTGTAGGCAGAGACAATGCCTCTCCCAGCCTGGGTTCATATGACCTGTGGAGAGGGGACTGGGAGCAGTTAGGCACAGAGACATTGAATAGATCTGAGTTCCTGCTGCAGTCTCTGGTCCCACACATACCCAGGCCTGCTGTGAACACTCTCCCCACAGTGTTTGCAGTCTTTGCCTTCACCTCGGTAGTGGACCTCCTTATTGCTCTCCAGGAAGATGGCTACATGGTGGGCTTCATGGAGTTTTATACCAAGGAGGTACGTAGAGGTCAAGGGTGTGGTATGCTCCCTGCCTGGCTGCATGTTTGAGCCCTGCACCTGCTCCCCCAGGGTGAGCCATACCTGCGCACTGCTCACGGAATCTTCATCTGCTATTGGGACGGCATCGTTCACTGCCTCCTATACCTGGCCATGACTGGCGCCATCCGCAGAAGGTGCGAGGGATGGGCAGGGTGGTGTCTGGACCCTGAGAATCAGGTCAAGTTTTTAGGTGGGATCTCAGACTGGGTGGAGCTAGAAGTGTGTTTAGGAAAAATCTGGAGGCTTCTCTAGGGATCCAGCCAGATGTGGCCAGGAGAAAGTTCTGGGAATGTCACAGGTGACAATGGTGGCTGGCTCTTTTCTCTTGTATACCCTGCACTTAGGCAGCCACTTCTGTCCTTGGACAGAGGGTCAGACTATTCATTCCCTCATTCAACTTCCTGTTGTCCCTTTTATCCTGGGAAAAACTGGGAAGGAGCCAGGGCTGGAGATCCCAGGGTGCAGCCCGAGCCCTGGCCAGTGCTCTGAGACTGGGGAGAGTAATCTACTGGCCATCCCTTCATCCCCCACCCAGGAAGAGGTACCGGACCCTTGGACTGTACTGGTTGGGGTCCTTTGTCATGAGCATCTTGGTGTTTCTCCCAGGAAACATCCTTGGTAAGGACTTGGCTTTGAGAAATCCTGCCTCCCCAGGCTGGGTCACTGCCCTACACCTGGAAGCTCCCACAGGGTCCTCCCATTTCTTCCCTAGGGTCTGCTGAGGGCCCTACAAGCTCATCCATGTACCACCTAAGCCAGTAGCCTGCCTGCCTCTCCCCATTTCCCCTTGGAGGGGTGTTTCTAAGGGGAGCCAAGAACAGATAGAGTGTAGGAGTAGTGTCCAGAGGGTAAATTGAGGCAGGCCAATCTGAACAACATGGACATCATTTTGTGGGCACTGGGGAACCAGATGTGTTAAAGGTTGAGCAAGTAGAGAAAGAAAAACAATAAAAATTTAAAAAGCAGAAAAGCTTAAGCAAGTATGGCATGTGTGAATCATGACCTCCATCCAGGGGATCTGGCATGGCGCAGCTAAAGGGCCCAGCCAGGTCTGGGAGATCCTCACTGAGTTTCACTCATTTCTCCTACCATGACAGGAAAATACAGCTCAGAAATCAGGCCTGCCTTCTTCCTCACCATCTTATACGTCCTGGTCCCATGCTGGGCTGGCTTGAGAGTCTTCAAACAGTCCCAGGCACCAACCTGTTGCACCTCCAACGAGGTTAGTACCTTGCCCCCAGGCAGGCCTGTGCTCACTTACCTCAGTGTCCCCCATGTGAGTTGTTTCTGGTCAAAAACATTATCTCCTTGCAAGGATCTCCTTGGTCATTAGGAAAGAAGGGATGAACCTTTATGAAATGCCTATTGGAGAGCAAACTTCTCACATTGTTTCTCTTGCATGTGGTAGGTACAGGAGGAGCAAAGAAAAGGCCTTCTGCAGCGCCCAGCTGATTTGGCCCTCATCATATACCTCATTCTTGCTGGGTTCTTCACCCTCTTCCGGGGCCTTGTGAGTCTGGCTAGCCTACCCCTCTCCTGCCTTCAGCCTTCCTCCCCAACCTTCCCTTCCCACATATGTTCCTTCACTCAGTGCAAAAGTGTCATTACTCTCCCATCTGATCATTAAGGAAGTTCTTCATTGAGTTGACCTGAGTATATCATCACATAGCCCCATTCTTTGTAGCCTTCTCGCCAGCTCCAATATCTGTGGAGAGAACCAAGGCTGGGAGAGGCCAGAGTGAGGCATATGGGCCCTGCCTGGGAAGATGGGGAAGGCTTCCTGAGGGAAGGATGTTTAAAGCAGGTTGTTGGTTTGTCTCTTGACCCCAGGTGGTGCTTGACTGCCCCACAGATGCCTGCTTTGTCTATATCTATCAGTATGAACCATACCTGCGGGACCCTGTGGCCTACCCAAAAGTGCAGGTGAGAGGGCGAGTAGGATGAGAGGAACATGATCCTACAGTGTGTAGGGGTCCACTGGGCCTCTTTGAAGCAGGTGCCAGAAACACAATCAAATTGGCAAAAGCACAAATGGAATTATTGTCCTACCAAAGAAGTATAGACATTGTCTCAGGTATGGCTGAATCTATGAGCTCAAGGGGAGTTCTGTCTCTGGGCTCTGCTTTCTTTGCATGGGCTCCACTCCTAGATGGTCCCTTTGTAGGTGACAAGGAGAGCCTTGGGCAGCTCCAGGCTTCCTTCCTTCCTACTTAGCCACCTCAGAGGCATGTGAGCCCATATTTCCTCAGAGCTTAAGCACAAGTCTCAGGCAGTCTCTGATTGGACAAGTTTGAATCACATGCCCATCATGTAGCTGATCACTGTGGCCAGGAATAAGGTGGGTGGGCTCAGTGTGTATGTGGGGGGTGGGGGTGGGGTAAGGGGGATGCTCAAAGGAAATAGAGATGCAGGTTGCACAGGATAGGACTACAGAGAGCCTCCATCCTGGGTGGGGTTTGAGGCTGACCAGATCCTTCCTGGGGCCCCTACCTGAGGGGTCTCAGGAGACTCTTCTGGGCAACTGTTCATCCCACCGGCTGTGTGCCCCCCAGATGCTGGTTTACATGTTCTATGCATTGCCCTTCTATGGCCTGGCTGCCTATGCCCTTATCTTCCCTGGCTGTTCCTGGCTGCCTGACTGGGCCTTGGTGTTTGCTGGAGCCATCGGCCAGGTAAGGTGGGGTAATGTGGGGTGGAGGCAAATGCATAAGGAAGAAACTTTTTGCTTACCTATCAACCACTTTTGTGCTCTTCCTGGGAAGGGTGATGCTGGGCCCCTAAGAAGCCCCAGCCCCAGCACAGTACCCCAGGATTCCCTAGCCTGGAGGAGAAAGGGCCAGACACAGACCCCCAACTCCATGGGGTCAGAACTAGAGAGAGAAGACAGAGGCTGAGATGGATTCCAGAGGGAACAGATTTCTTAGAAGAGAGAGCACAGGAACTGGGCTTAGACATATAGGCATGAGTTCAACAGGCAGGGAAGGGCATTCCAGGAATGGGAACAGCATAAGGAAAGACACAGGGAGTCAATGATTTAGCAGAGCCATAACAAGGGTAAAAGGCAGAGGCAAGAGAAATTGGCAGCTAGATGGTGAGATGGAGAGCCATGAAAGGTATTTGAACAGTAGAGGACCCAGTCAGAGCTTGGGGTCTGTTTTGGGGTTTCTGATGGGATATGGTAAAGTCTGGGCCCAGGTCAGAGCAGTAGGGACCAGGAAGACATCTATGGATTATAATCAATAGGATTTGTGTCAAGGGCAGCTGCCTGGAGCAGGGAAGAGCTGGACGCAGGTCAGAAATATGGGTGTAAGGTCCAACAGACAGAGTGAATATGATTCTGGTTAGTCAGCTGAGGAGAGGCTCACAGACAGATGTACAATGACAGACAGAACCTGTGGGGACAGGGATATTTAGAGAAAGACAGACAGATTGGAAAAGGGAGACATGTAGGTCAGCAGAGCCAGAGAGATGGAGACAGGGACCCTCTGGGCTCCCCAGGGTGGGATGTTGGTGATTTTCTGGAACTGGTTTTCTCCAAGCCCCTGACATCCATCCTCCCTGTGTGGCCACCAGGCACAATTCTCACACATGGGTGCCTCCATGCACCTGCGCACACCCTTCACCTACCGTGTGCCGGAGGACACCTGGGCCTGTTTCTTCATGTGCAACCTGCTGTATGCGTTGGGCCCCCACCTGCTGGCGTGCCGTTGCCTGCTGTGGCCGGCCTTCTTCCTGCGCCTTCCCCCTGGCTCCCCGGCCTCCCACCAGAAGCAGCACTGAGGGGGCCTCTTGACTTCCCAGGACTCCATTAAACACACCCAGCCAGCCCTGACCTAAGAAAGCTGGATTGCGTATTTTAGAGGCAGAAGGTACATCCCTGGTTTCTTTGTTCCTGGCTATGGTGGTTTCAAGGCTTCCTGGTGGGACGAGAGACCCAAAGGCCAGGTGTTTGGTAAGAGAGGGCAACAGCCATACTCAGCTGTCACTGTTCCACAACTCCTATGGATTCTTCTACTCCCTTGTAGAATCTACCCCATTATCTCCAGGGATCCTTTTATTAAAATCCCTTTTGATGCCTACAGTGTTGCTACCTCAGTGTTTCAGGGGGCAGAGGTGGGAGACTGTCTTCTCAGACCCCGCAAAGGCCCGCCATCACTGCCAGTGTGTCTGTTGGGAGTTGAAGGTGCCAGATATCAGGAGTCTGCCTCTGGTGGATGTGCACAGCTCTACTTTCCAGATGGGGAAAACAGAAGAGGGGAAAGCATGGAGAGGATCAGAACCTGCCTGAAGCCACAATCAGAAGAGTCCAAAGTCCTATCTCTGCCAATAAATTATAATAATTAATAGTGTGTCACTGTTATTTAGCACCTACTGTTTACCATGCCAAGGGCTAACCTCATATGCTCTATGCTAGATCCCACCCCATATTCCAGATGGGGAAACTGAGCCTGCAGGAGATGATGGTCCTGGTCTGAGTTTACACTTCCTGGATGCAGCTAAACTAGAAATAGCCCTGGCAACTTCAACCACAGAGCCCATAATCCTGACTCTACTGTCTGGTTGGCTCATACTTTGGGGAAACCTGAGGAGGCAGCCAAGGGGTTGGGGGAAGAGCTCATTGTTTCCTGGTTTGATTACTGAACCTGGTTGAAGGGCTGTGTTCCCGGGTGACAGGTCCAAAGTCAGGTCAGGGGCTTGATCAGACTCCCCTGCTCCTCACCCTTACTAACACTTATTAGACACCTGTTATATGCCTAGCATTGGATCTTCACCAAAGAATCAGTATTCCATTTCCCAGAAGAGGAAACAGGTTCAGAGAAACCAAGCTCTCTTCCAAGGCCCCACAATGGGTAAAGGCATAGTTGAATCTAGATCTGTTGCTGCATGAGTGGGTGATTGTTGTGAGGGCCTCACTACACAGAGTGAGCACCTTTTCAGTGCCAGAGACCAGGACAATGGGATGGTCACCCGGTGACAAACAGGAAAACAGACCTGCAGGCCAAGCCCCTTCCCAGGTTATTCAGCCCCCTGCCCATGCCAGGCATCTAAGATGGAAGATTCCCTCCTCCGTTTTAAAGATGGCTAAACTGAGGCCCAGAGAGGTTCCTCCGTGGGCAGCACGGGCTGGGACCTGGTTCTGCACTCACTATCCACTGCGATCCTTCCTTCCTCTCCCGGTTTCCTCTCCACGGAGTGTGCACCTCTGCTTTCCCTTTAACACCCCCCCCACACACACACACACCACCGCCACCTTGTCCGCCTCCCTCCTCCCCTTGCAGGCAGTCCCCGGGATTGCGCCGCCTGCTGACACCTGCCCAGTCCTTCCTGAGTGTGCCAAGAGCGCAGTCCTGGAGCGCAGAGGCCGCTGGGCGGGGGCCATACGGGCAGCATGGTGAGTGGGGCCGAAGCGTGGGTCCGGATAGGTCCTTCTCTAGGATTCTCTCTGTCTCTATGTCCCTCCTTTTTTCTATCTCCAGTCTCTCTCCCGCTCCATCGCTCCCATCCCTTCTGTCCCTCACCTTCCTTCTCGAATTCTCTGCTTCCCCTTCTCTATTCCTCTCAGTCTCTATTTTTCTCTCCCTCTTTTTTCCTGGTTTCTTTTCTCTCCCTCTCTGAGTCTCTGTCTCTCCCTCTTGCTCTCTCCTCTCTTCTTTTTCAGTCTCCGTTGCTCCCTCTGCATTTCTGTTTCTCTCCGTCTTTTCTTCCTCTTCTTTCTCCTTCCTCGCTCTTCTGTCTTCATCTCTCCCTGCTTTTCTCTGTGTCTCTTTCCCTTTTCTTGTTCTTTCTTTGTGTCTCTCCCTCTCTCAACAACTCCTCCGCATCCACCCGCAAACCCTGCTCCGACCCGGTTTGCTGCAGTCTCCTGGCGCACGCATAACCTTGCCACTGCTCCAGCTGTTCCTCCTCCTGCCTTTCTCGCCCTGGACCAGAGAGACATGGGGGCAGGGCTCTAAGCCACCTAAGTAGGGGTTAGGGGATCGGGCAAGACTAAGGGAGGGTGAGTTCAGGGACGTGGGTTTTGAGCAAGGGCGACGATGTGAGGTCTCAGGAGAGGGAATGAGAAGTGGGGGAGGGTTTGCCAGCCTTCTTGGAGGCGTCCTCTGGGACCCTAGCCGAGAAAGAGGTCTGGGCACGTGAGAAGTTTTCCCCGCAGAGAAGAAAGGCCACCGGGCTAGTCCTCCTAAAGGCAAAGGCCACGAGGTTGGACTGAGCGCTCGGTGCCCCCAGGTGTGGGCCCTTGGCCCCGGCGCACTCTGGGCAGCAGCCTGGGGAGTCTTGCTGCTGGTGGCCCCTGCAGGGGCACAGCGCGGCGGGAAGAAGGTCGTGCATGTGCTTGGTGAGTCAGTGAGCCCTGAATAAGTGTACCGGGGTGCATGGAAGGGGGGATAGGGGAGGGCACTGGGCGTCCCTGATGGCCACAGGCCCCGCATCTCCTCGCCCTCCCAGTTCCCTCCCTGAGCACCTTTACCCATCTGATTTAACCCACCCAAGTTTAATGACCACATCCCCGTCCAGGGTCCCCTTCCCCAGGTTCCCCACCTTGCCCCTGGTGCCTCTTCTGAATTTTCCTTGGTTGCCCACAGAGGGCGAGTCGGGCTCCGTGGTGGTGCAGACAGCACCAGGGCAGGTGGTCAGCCACCGGGGTGGCACCATCGTCTTGCCCTGCCGTTACCACTATGAGGCAGCTGCCCACAGTCACGACGGCGTCCGTCTCAAGTGGACAAAGGTGGTGGAGCCGCTGGCCTTTACTGATGTCTTCGTGGCGCTGGGCCGCCAGCACCGGGCGTTTGGCAGCTACCGAGGGCGGGCTGAGCTGCAGGGCGATGGTCCTGGGGACGCCTCCTTGGTTCTCCGAAATGTCACACTGCAAGATTATGGGCGCTATGAGTGCGAGGTCACCAATGAACTAGAGGATGACACTGGCATGGTCAAGCTGGACTTAGAAGGTGACCAGCCTGTGGGCAGGATGAGATGCATTTCTAAGGGAGGGTTGAAGGAGGGTATTGAAAGGAAAAGAAATCAAATCATTGGCCTGAAGGAATTTCGAGGCTTGGTAGGGTAGGACTAATTCAGGGATACTGCAATGTCTAGAAGGAGGTTGCTGATGGCATCTGGTAAGTAAAGTCCAAGGATACTGTGAAATAGACCACAAAGCACAGGAAAGTCCTCCACAGCAAAGAATGATCCAGTCCAAAATGCCAATAACGAGGATGTTGAGAAACCCTAGAGTAGGATTCAGGAAAAGTGAACTCCAGGCACTCACATCATGTCAGGAATCCCTCCCTCAGCTCTGCTTTCCTGAGTGGGTTTCCTCTTACAAGTTTCCCCTAATAGAAAAAAATTTTTGGCCTGACCAGGCAGTGGCACAGTGGATAGAGTGTCGGACTGGGATGTGGAGGACCCAGGGTCGAGGCCCCAAGGTTGCCAGCTTGAGCACGGGCTCATCTGGTTTAAGCAAGGCTCACCAGCTTGAGCCCAAGGTCGCTGGTTTGAGCAAGGGGTCACTCGGTCTGCTGAAGGCCCATGGTTAAGGCACGTATGAGAAAGCAATCAATGAACAACTAAGGTGCTGCAACGAAGAATTGATGCTTCTCATCTCTCTTCCTTCCTGTCGCTGTCTCTCTCTCTGTCACAAAAAAAAGAAAAAGAAAAAACAAACAAACTTGTATCAGATTTTCACCCTCTCACTTTACCGATTTTCTAGGAGTGCTAGCTAGAATCTCAGAATTGTCCCTCATTGGGCCAACCTTTTGAGTCATGTAAGCCAGTCACTGTGGCTGAGAGATGGGATGCTTTGATTCGCTGACTATGGAGCTGGGAGGTGAGGTTTATTTTAGAATTCCCTTCCACCTGGTTTGCCTTCTTTAGTCATTTAGAACAGTGGTCCCCAACCTTTTTTGGGCCACGGACTGGTTTAATGTCAGAAAATATTTTCATGGACCGGCCTTTAGAGTAGGACGGATAAATGTATCACGTGACCGAGACAAGTGTCAAGAGTGAGTCTTAGATGGATGTAACAGAGGGAATCTGGTCATTTTTTAAAAATAAAACATCATTCAGACTTAAATATAAATAAAACGGAAATAATGTAAGTTATTTATTCTTTCTCTGTGGACTGGTACCAAATGGCCCATGGCCCGGTACCGGTCCACGGCCCGGGGGTTGGGGACCACTGATTTAGAAGATGCTTGGAAAGATTTTAGGGTCTTCACTTGCCGAACTTACCCTCAATAGCAATTAACCCAATAATGGCAGCAATTCTCCTTTATTGAGTATTTTCTTTGTGCCAGGTGCTTGATCAAAGGGCTCTGTGGAATCTCTCTCTCTTTTTTTATTCAGTGAGAGAGGGGAGGCAGAGACAGACTCACATATGCCCCACCATGATCCACCTGGCAAGCCCACTAGGGGGTAATGCTCTGCCCATCTGGGACTTTGCTCCTTTGCTCAGCAACCATGCTCTTCTCTGTCTGAGGCCAAGGCTATGGAGCCATCCTCAGCACCCCGGTCCAACTCGTTCCAATTGAGCCATGGCAGCAGGAGGGGAAAAGAGAGAGAGAAAAGTGAGGGGGCGGGGGGTGGGAAAGCAAACAGACGCCTCTCCTGTGTGCCCTGACTGGAGATCGAACCTGGAATATCCACATGCCAGGCATACACTCTACCACCAAGCCAACCTGCCAGGGCCTGGAATCTCTCATTTAATTTCCCCCAAATCCCTGGGGGTGATTCAACTAGCTCAGAGAAGTTAGAGCCTTGCCCAAGGCACATGCTAGTGAGTAGCAGGGCCAGGACTTGAACCCCAGTCTCTCAGGTTCCAGGTCTTTTCCCTGGCTCCTGTTTGCCTCCTTCCTGCATCTGCTGAGAGTACTCAACTCACCCCCCATGCCCTGCCCTTCAAACACAGACACAGAGAACACTTGTGAGCAGAGTTGACTGTGAGTCTGATGAGGGATGAGTTATAGCAACTGACAGTGGAAGGAACACCAACAGGTACTCCCTGGACAATGCTGGGAGCCAGGAATCAAAGGGAGATTTTCCCAGAGTCAATCTTTCAGGAGCTCCCAGTGTGGGAAGCCAGACTGGACATGGATATTTCCAGCTTTGTGGTCTCAGGGCTTGACCATAGGGAAGGTCTCAGTGTTTGGAGAATGGCAGAAGCATATAGGACTGAATGGAGCAGGGTTGTGGGAGCTGGGTTTTGAAGGATAAATAGGAGTTGAGCAGGTGGAAAGAACAAGAATAAAAGTCTCCGGCGGTGGAAAGGGAGTAGAAACGATTACTATATTAAGGAGGAGGGTCGCCTGACCTGTGATGGCGCAGTGGATAAAACATCGACCTGGAACGCTGAGGTCGCCAGTTCGAAACCCTGTACTTGTCTGGTCAAGGCACATATGGGAGTTGATGCTTCCTGCTCCTCCCCTCCCTCTCTCCCCCCTTTTCTAAAATGAATAAATAAAATCTTAAAAAAAAAAAAAAAAAGGAGGATGAGGGTCAAGGGAGCTAAGCTTAAGGTAAAAGGAGCCATAAGCTGTGTGAGCTGGAAAAAAGCATGATGGTGTCTGAGATCAACCAGAGTGAGGGAAGATCTAGTTGAAGAGACACAGAGCACTCCAGATGTCAGGTGGGTGGGGGGATGGCTGGGGGTCTGAGCTGACCCCCGTGTGTCCTCGCAGGCGTGGTCTTCCCTTACCACCCCCGTGGAGGCCGCTACAAGATGACCTTCACGGAGGCGCAGCGCGCATGCGCTGCGCAGGACGGCATCCTGGCGTCGGCCGAGCAGCTGCACGCGGCTTGGCGTGAGGGCCTGGACTGGTGCAACGCGGGCTGGCTTCGCGATGGCTCGGTTCAGTATCCTGTGAACCAGCCCCGGGAGCCCTGCGGAGGCCTGGACGGGGTCGGGAGTACCCGGGATGATGGCGGTGCCTCCGGGGGCGTGCGCAACTACGGCTACCGCCATAACGCGGAGGAACGCTACGACGCCTTCTGCTTCACATCCAACCTCGCGGGTGCGTAGGCCTCGCACCTGGGAACGCAGGCCCTGCACCTGGGAGTACGCGCCCCCGCCCCGCAACAAGCCTCTTCCGGGTGCCCCTCCATCTCAATCTCTCTTGACTTACCCACCCCACCCCCAGTTTCTCCTTCCCAGCCCTTACCCTCTGGGGCCAGACCAAGAGTTTCCCTAGCCCAGGACCATCACGGCGCGCAAATCAACACTGGCCAGGCCGAGCCTGGGTTCCCTGGCTGCAGGGGAAAGGAGGCTCTTTAATCTTGAGGCTGGGGTCCTGGGTGCAGGCGGGCGGGGGTATCCTGAATCCAGAGGTTAAGTCCTGGGAGCGGCCCTAACCTCTTCCCCAATCTCCCGCAGGGCGCGTGTTCTTCCTGAAGACGCTAAGGCCCCTGCCCTTCTCTGGAGCAGCGCGCGTGTGCGCGGCGCGTGGCGCAGCCGTGGCAAAGGTGGGGCAGTTGTTCGCCGCGTGGAAGCTACAACTACTGGACCGTTGTACCGCAGGCTGGCTGGCCGACGGGAGCGCGCGCTACCCCATCGTAAACCCGCGCGCGCGCTGCGGCGGCCACCGGCCCGGCGTGCGCAGCCTGGGCTTCCCAGACGCCACGCGCAGGCTCTTTGGCGTCTACTGTTACCGCGCGCCCGGAGCGCCTGACCCTGCACCCGGCGGCTGGGGCTGGGGCTGGGCCGGAGGCGGCGGCTGGGCCGGAGGCGCACGCGACCCCGCTGCCTGGACCCCACTGAGAGTCTAAGCGCGGGGCGCAGACGGCCGAGGGGCTTGACGACTGTCGGAGTGCCCTGCTATCCGCTGGAGACGGACCACGCCCCCTGCGGCACTCCGCAGGCTGACTAGGCTCCTATGGTCCTTGAACATTGACCACACCCCTAGAGACTGTCCAGTCCCGGAAGACAAGTCCCCTGGAGCACCCTGGACACTGATCAAGCCCCCGTTTCTTGGACAGTGGATTTCCCCTTCTCTCCTGACTTTCTCCAGGAGACTGGGCACATCCCCTGAGCACCCCTGGAGGCCAACAGACCCTGAGGTCTCCTGAAGACGAATCCCCCAAGGTCACCTGGACACAGACAGAACCACTCCTGTGGTCACCTGGAGGCTGGACCCCCGGGATTACCTGGAGACTGGCCTCTTCATCTCCCTGGAGACTTAAGACTTAATGGTCACTTGGCAACTGAACTATCCTCCCATCACCTATAGAGAAACTAGGAACTGCAGTTTGACAGGTGACAACGCCCCCATAGTCACATGGAAACTGGGGGCTCCTGTCCTCTCCCCAGTGGTAATTGGAGATTGGGTACTCCCATTCTTCCTCCTTTACCTGGAGTCCCCTGAAATTTCCATGGTAGCAGACCAAGTCCCCAGGTCACAGTGGAGAACAGCCCCATATCTCCAGATTTAGGGGAGATCACCCTTTGTCACTGCTAAGACACATTGACACACCCCAGCTGGCTCGCATGACTGGCAACCATACCCCACCCTCAGGTATCTTTTTGGAAGAGCAAGTCCACTCCCACCTGACCACTATTTTCCTGGCTGTAGCTAAAGAGACAATCCCCAGGACCCAGGGACCCATAAGATCCATGTTACAAGCTATGGAAGCAAGCCACCTCACTTCCCATTGTCACTAAGGTGACCAAGCCCAGCTTTTCCCTGTCACCTAGAGTCACACAGCCCTTCCCTCATCAGTTACAGAGATAGTGTCTCCCTCCTCTAGCTGGAACCATACATACCACACCATTCCCTGTCTCACCAGAGACCCACCCCAGAGACCTACAACTCCACTTCCCTTGTCCCCACCCTGACCAACAGCCAACTATCCAGAGAGTAAACCAACATTCAGTTCTCCAGGTCTCACCATGGAAACAGGCTGCCCTTTCCCCAGGCCCAGCCTAGCTCCTAGCCACCCTCCAACTTCCTCAGCTATTGCCATGGAGACCAAACTGGTTTCTGAGGTAACAGAACACCTGTCTCCCTAGGCTTTTCCTTTTCAGCAGGGCCCCACCCACCAGGCTGTCACACAGACTGTTAAAGTCATCCCCATGACAACAGGCCCCCCCCCAACTCTCAGGAACTTCTCACCATGGGCAGGAACTGCACCCTATAGGGCTTGATGGCAGCCCCTTCACTAGGTGGGCTCAACCTCAGGCAGCATTCCCCAGACAGAGCTGGACTTCTGGAGCTGCTGGGCACCCTCTGTTTGCATGATAACTATATCCCAGACAGCAGCTATGCATGACACACCCCTGTGACACCCAGGTGTTTTCATCACCTCTGTAGAGATGAGTAAACAGGCCTTGGCTCTTTGAGCTGTGCAAGCACTGGGCTCCCCTGTTCCTCTGAGATCCCATCCCCATTTTCACTAAGATCTCTCCCTTCCCTAATCCCCCCTCCACCATTTTCCTCCTTAGAAATCCACGAGAGATGGAATGTTCTTAAACATCAAAATCCACTCTGAGCTCAATGTTTTAATTGATTCTTGCCAAGAAGTCGGGACCCTTCCAAACTCCCCAGTGTTGAGAGCCACCCAGCCATGGAAAATCACAATTCCACAGTCTTGACTGGAGTAGCACTGGGGACCTTCCTGGAACCCTCTTTACTGTCCCATCCATCTCAAGAAAACATATCAGTGGGTTGGGAACCAGTATGGCTTGAGCTCTAATCCTGCTTGTGACAAAGTGACAAAACCCCTGACCCTATTTCCTCCTCTGTACTAAGGCTGTTCTAAGGTCCCAGTGAGTGTAAAGTGTACAGCAGGGGCTCAATAAAAAAATTTTTAATGAATGAGAAAAAGAGGCAGCCAGTGAATAATTACTTCAAAATGCAGTTATGGTGGACAAAATATTTCCAGGCAGGGGGTTCATAGTGATGATTCAGTCAGAAGTCTTGCCTCACTCCTCAGAACCACATCCTACACCTTAGTCTCCTCTCCCTTTCCTTGTCCTCCCCCAACTGTCCTGTGAGCTATCTGCTATGGGTCTGGCCGTTCTTGGCCATGTCCTGATTGGGTCACTGACAAACTCAGTGGTTCCTCTCAATACCCAGGCATAAAGTATATGAAACTGAATTAGAAATTCCTGCTCCAGAGAAGTTGCACATTTTCCTGTGGAGTAGGTGGGGGTGGGCGTGAGGGAGTGTGGGCTGAGGAGTATTGGAAGTTTCCAGGATGCAAACAAAGGAAAAAGAAAGTGGAAAGTTCTGGTTTGGTTGTAGAAGTGGGATGGTCAATGTACCTGCTCATCCTTCAACACCAGATTTGACATAGCTTTTAGACGCAAACCTCTAAATGCAGGGTTCCTCTGAATGTAGAATTCAGCTTCTTGGTTAGACTGCCTTGGGCTCCAGCTTGGCCTTTGCTTCCTCAAATAGGGGAATGGTAAGGGACATGTTTCCAGAGATGCGTGTGCATGGAATTTTTCATCCCGCTTTTTCCCTTCTGGCATCCTCCCCCCCCCCCCCCCCCCAGCCATTCCAGCTCCTTGGTTTCCAGAGAGTATATAACTTTCCCTCTTATTCCTTGAGATGTGGAGGAGCTGACTCCATCTCCTTCCAGCTCGACCAATGAGTGATGTGGCCCATTCCCTGGGCAGCCCTGATTGGTCCAGGGATGGACATAGACCCATTGAGACCAATGAGATGCACCCTGGGATTTTGATGGATGATTGGGTGGAGGGAACCTTCCTTTCACTGGGATCACTGCGCTGTTGGAGTGAATGTCTCCAGGGTCTATCAGGAAGAAGAGCTAAGGGCTGGCAACTAGGGTATAATCTTTCCTGAAACCAGGTATTCAGGAAAACCTCTCTCTAGTCTCTCTCTTGTCCTCTTACCACCCAGATTACTACCTAGAAACATATGAAATTTCTTACCTGTCCTCCTCTTCCAAAGATGTTTTATGTTCAGTCAAACGAACATGCATATATATTTCTTTTCCTCACTTTTGCACAAATGATAGTGGACAACATATACTGTCATATTGTAAAATTTATAACATGTAAATTCACCATTGTAAATGTATTAAATGTTTTAAAGTGTTCCATTCAATGGCATTTAGCACATTTACAGTGTTGTGCAACCATCTAGTTCTAAGATTTTTCATCACTCCAAAAGAAAACCCCACCCCCATTAAGCAATTGATTTCCATTCTTTCCCTTTCCCGCACCCTCACCGCTGCCCTGGCAAATGGTAATCTGTTTTCTGTATCTATGGATTTGCTTAGTCTTAATATTTCTTATAAATGAAATCATATATGTCTTTTTTTTTTTTTTACAGAGACAGAGAGAGAGTCAGAGAGAGGGATAGACAGGGACAGACAGGAACAGAGAGATGAGAAGCATCAATCATTAGTTTTTCATTCTACATTGCGACGCCTTAGTTGTTCATTGATTGCTTTCTCATATGTGCCTTGACCGTGGGCCTTCAGCAGACTGAGTAACCCCTTGCTTGAGTCAGTGACCCTGGGCCCAAGCTGGTGAGCTTTTTGCTCAAACCAGATGAGCACTCACTCAAGCTGGTGACCTCGGAGTCTTGAACCTGGGTCTTCAGCATCCCAGTCCAACGCTCTATCCACTGCACCACCGCCTGGTCAGGCATATATGTCTTTTTTCTGTTTATTTTATTTTATTTTTTAGTGAGAGGGAGGTGTGGGATAGACAGAGACAGACAGACTGGAAGTAAGAGAGATGAGAAGCATCAACTTGCAGTTGCAGCATTTTATTTAGTTCATTGATTGCTTTCTCATACGTACCTTGACCTGGGTGGCTGGGCTCCAGCCAAGCCAATGACCTTGGGCTCAAGCCAGCGACCTTTGCGCTCAAGTCAGCAACCATAAGGTCATGTCTATGACTCCATGCTCAAGCTGGCAACCCTGCACTCAAGCTGGTGACCTCAGGGTTTCAAACCTGGGTCCTCAACATCCCAAGTTGATGCTCTTTCCATTGAGCCACCAACCTGGTCAGGCACAATATGTCCTTTTGTGTCTGGCTTCTCTCACTCAGCATAATGCATGTGTGTATTTTTAAAAGATTTTATTTATTGATTTTTAGAGAAAGGAGAGAGAGAGAATGAGAAAGGAGGAGTGGGAAGCATCAACTCATAGTTGCTTCTTATATGCGCCTTGATCAGGCAAGCCCAAGGTTTCAAATCAGCAACTTCAGCATTCCAGGTTGACGCTTTACCCATTGCACCACCACAGGTGAGGCTCAGCATAATGTTTTTGAGGTTTATCCATGTTGTAGCTTGTGTTAGTGCTTCCTTCCATTTTATGGCTAATACTCCCTGGTGTTTGTTTGTGTGTGTGTGTGTGTGTGTGTGTGTGTGTGTACCACATTTTGTTTACTAATTTATCAGTTGATGGACATTTTCCACCTTTTAGCAATTGTGAATAATGCTACTGTAAATGTTTGTGTGCCATATGTACTTTATGTAACTCTTACTTAATAATGTTTTTTGCTTGGTTTTTTTTTTTTTTCTGAAGTTGGAAATGGGAAGGCAGTCAGACTCCCGCATGCGCCCGACCGGGATCCACCCGGCACACCCACCAGGGGGCGATGCTCTGCCCCTCTGGGGCGTCGCTCTATTGCAACCAGAACCATTCTAGCGCCTGAGGCAGAGGCCACAGAGCCGTCCTCAGCGCCTGGGCTAACTTTGCTCCAATGGAGCCTTGGCTGCACGAGAGGAAGAGAGAGACAGAGAGGAAGGAGAGGGGGAGGGGTGGAGAAGCAGATGGGTGCTTCTCCTGTGTGCCCTGAGTCCCGGGAATCGAATCCAGGAGTCCTGCGCGCCAGGCCGACGCTCTACCACTGAGCCAACCAGCCAGGGCCTTGCTTGTTTGTTTTTAGTGATCAAGTGAGAGACAGGAAGTGAGGGAGATGAGAAGCATCAACTCATATTCGAAACACTTTTCATTCATTGATTGCTTCATATATATGCCTTGACTGGGGAGCTCCAGCCAGAGTCATATCTATGATCCCACACTCAAGCTGGTGACCCCACACGCAAGTTGGTGAGTCTGCTCTCAAGCCAGATAAGCCCATGCTTAAGCTGGCAACCTCAAGATTTCAAATCTGGGACCTCAGCATCCCAGGTCGACGTTCTATCCACTGTACCACCACCAATCAGGCAATAATGTATTTTTGAGATAGTTTCCATCAGCATATAAAGATTCCATCCCCCATTCTGCCCTGGCCAGGTAGCTCAGTTAGTTAGATCATTGTCCTGATATGCGAAAGTTGTGGGTTGATTCCCAGTCAGGGCACATACAGGAGTCAACCAATGAGTGCATAAATAAATGGAACAACAAATTGATGTTACTCTCTCTATCTCCCTTCCTCTTCCTCTTGAAAGTCAAATTTAAAAATATATATAAAAGAAGATCCTCCATACACTCTTTTGGTGGTCAGCAGAGTTTTCATTGTTCGGATGAACCAAACAATGTAGCCAATCTCCTAATGGTGGACACTTAAATAGTTTTCATGTTTTGCTGTTAGTAATAGGCATCTACATTATGTCACACAAGTACGACTGGAGGATGCTATCAGTTGATTGGTCAAGGGGTCAAAACTTGCCATTTTGATAGTGATCTCCACCTCTTCTTAGAGGTAGGGCCAAGTTATATTCCACGAGTAACAGATATACTTGCTATTTCCACACATTCTCACCAGCATCGTGTTATCACTTTTTACCTTAGCTAGTGTGATAGGTGAAAATTGTGGTTGTCACTTGCAATTCTCTTATGTTTAAAACTGAATATCCTCTACTTTGACCCTAGGTGCAGGTGGTTGAGTAAATCATAAACCATTCTCAGTTTAGCTATATTGTCATCATTTGTCTATGCAAGGCTTCCTCTCTTGTTAAATTTATTTATCCCTCCCCTTTTTTTAGAGAGCGAGAGACAGACAGACAGGCAGACAGGAAAGAAGAGAGATTAGAAGCTTCAATTTTTTGCTGCTGCACCTTAGCTGCTCATCAACTGCTCTCTCATGTGCCTTGATCAGGGGAGCTCCAGCTGAGCCAGTGACCCCTTACCCAAGTCAGCAACCTTGGGCTCAAGCCAGTGACCTTCAGCTTCAAGCCAGTGACCTTTGGGCTCAAGCCAGAGACCTTTGGGCTAAGCCAGAGACCATAGGGTCATGTCCATGATCCCACACTCGAGCAAACAACCCTGGGGTCTTGAACCCGACCTTCCAGCATCCTAGGCCGATGCTCTATCTACTGTGCCACCACCTGGTCAGGCTATTTATTCTCTTTTTAAAATATACTCTTCTTTGTTTATCTTGTTGTTCATACAAAATGTGTATTACTTTGTTTAACATATGTTGTTGTTTAAGAGCCATCTGTATTTCCTTTCCTGTGAACATTTTGTTCATATTCTTCGCACATTTGGCTATTGGATTATTTGGTTTTTTTCCTATTGATTTGTAGAAGCTTTTTATATATATATTTCTGTTTGATAATTGTTCCTAAGTTTGGCATTTGCCTTTTGACCTTGCTTATGGTATTTGTTGCCGCTATTGCTTTTAGAATAAAGGCCCATCTCCTCACTACAGCTCATATAGCCCTCAATAATTCATCCTCTGCCTCTCTGCTCTCATCTGCCTCCACTCTCTACCTCTATTACTCTGTTCCAGCTACTGTGGTCTTCTTGCTGTTCCTCAAATGAGCCATGTTTCCTTTTGCAAGAGGATTTTTGTCTTTGCCCTTCCCTCTGCCTAAAATTCTTTTTGTTTCTTCCCCTTCTGGTCTAGTTACGCTACTTCTCCTTTAGATTCCATCCACCTCCTCTAGGAAGCCCTCCCTGGCCACCTCCAAGGAACCATGTCTGTCCTGTTCACCACTATTTCCCCAGCACTCAGTACAGTACACAGCTCATAATAGCTTCTCAATAAGTACGTGCTGAGTAAATGAAGGAAAATGTCAGGAGGCAACAGGCATGTTGAACTGTTAAAAAATTTTATTAAAATTTCCAAGAATTACATTAGTGTCCACAGTGTCAGATACCACAGACCCACGGAACACTGCAGCTCACAGCAAAACCAGTGGAACCTGAAGCTGTTCACACATACACATGCCACACGCCTGGCACACACAACCATGCACACACATCCCAAAGAAAAAGACCAAAAGACAAAGACAAACCACCCACTTTAGAAAAGACCAAAGCCCCTCCCACCATGGAGCTGGGGTGGGGGCTGAGCATGGTGCTGAGGGGGTCAAAGGGAGGGAGCATAAACTAAGATTCCTCCAAAAAGTTGTATCCCCAACCCCTCCCCAACAAAATAAAATTCTTTTGTGACACGGATGATTAAAGATGTATTATTACTATATTTTTTAACTAAGGTGAATTAGCAAAGCAAGATGGTAAACCCACACCCCTAGGCTTTCTCAGTGACAACCGTATGTTGGAACAGTGAGTAATGTATATAACAGGGAAGACTGAAGACCGTGATTAAGGATGAGGGTATAGTTTGCACTTCTCAATCTTTTCCTCAATCCACCTGTGTGTGTAAGAGGGATTACAATTACGTTTCAATCCCTTCCCCAAAGTAGAGAGCAATGTTGGGAGTCAGATGGAGGCAGGACCAAATTTTTACTCCTGTCTTAGCTGTGACTTCAAGCCAGTGCCTTTCTCTTATTTGAGCCTCAGTTCTGTCATGTGTAAAATGGGAACATAATTGTTCCTAAGCCAATGGGCTGTTAAGAAGATTCAAGAAGATAATGTGTAAGTTATTAGCACGGTACCAACTCCAAAGCTGTCAACTATAATTATTACCTCCTGGGAGGGATATAGGCTCAGTCAACACATTCCTTTCTCTACTTAACCCTTAGATAAACCATACATTTGCTTATTTTTCTTTTCTGCAGAGGGCCATTCTCCACTGTGGCTTTTAGCATTAACCCACATATTTTTATCCAGTCTGGAGGAGCTGAGAGTAGGTTGGAGGAAAAGCTGTGGATCTTTCCTCCTAAAGATCAGGAAGCTGGATCCTGGCCATCAGCTTGGAAAGTTATTTTATAGGTTGCAGATTTGGGGGAGAAATCCCAAGTGAGTTCTTTCTCCCTTAAAAAAACTATAAGAGAAAAATGTGTGTGTGTGTGCACGCGTGTTTTGGTTTTGACACTCTGCATTACTCTACAACATGGCTGCAAGTAGATGTCACCACTTTAATTTTTTAAGCAGTTCTAGTCTTCCAGGCGGTGGATGAGACAGGGCCAAGGTGGGGGTAAGGATGGGACCCAGTGCAGTGCACTCCGATGTCTGCTGGAGGGGTGGGTCTGGGCACTGAGCTAGAAAACGTGGTGCCTCCTTGGTCCAGGAAAGTTCTTTGTCTCCCTGAGAGATGGAGGGGAAGAAACCTGGGCTTATCAAGCCCTAAATATCCTCTCATGTGTGTGTGTGTGTGTGTGTGTGTGTGTGTGAGAGAGAGAGAGAGAGAGAGAGAGAGAGAGATTCACCACACATGCAGAACCACCAAATCTCAGCACTGGCACGAGACCTGGGAAGATAAGAAAGACACCTTCCCTTGTCTGACCACATATTTCCCTGACTATTCTGACCCCTCACTCTGAGGACATGGAAAGAGGCTGTTCTAAAATCTTTCCTAAAAATTCAGTGCATGAGATTTAATCACTGTTTATCCACTGAGACCAAAGACCTTGGCCTCAAGTCCAAGGTAATGGAAGAGCAGTAGTCAAGTTCAAGCAGTGTGCTTCCATGTAGTTTTCTACTCCCAAAGCCAGTGACCTTCACCAAAGGCTTCAAGCTGCATTTAGGGCATCTGACAGTGTATAAAGCCCAAATCTCTGGTGTGATAAACAATTCCTTAGTGCAAATCGAAACATATACTCTTGCACCCTCATCAAAACCTTATTTCAACAAATGACAATTAGTCTTGCCAACAAAAAACTAAACCAGTGCAGCAAAGAATGATCTTTGCTGATTGTGCTTCCCATCACTGGGAGATTCTCCCAGAATCCAGTCTGACTAGACCTGGGTTTTCAGACACATGGCTGCACCCACCCAGAGGATCTATGTAAGAAAGAGGACAGAGGAGCTTTTTACAAAGGATAATGGGTGGGGGGAGGGTGCTCAGAGGCTTCCAGACCCTCTTGTTTCTCTCTGGACTCTGTCTTCCCAGGCAAAGACTCCAGAGGAGGGAAGAGGGTTGTGCTTCTTTTTGCCTAATTCTTCAGCAGAAATTCCCTTCCTCCTTCTCCCAGTCCTCTGCTGGATGTTTCTTGTGTTTTCTGCGCTCCTTGTGCAATTTGTGGTGGCGATGGTGGTGGTGGTGTTGGTGGTGATGATGGTGTCGCCGCATCCGATGGGACCGTCTGGCTGCAGGAAAGTGGTAGAAGATAGGGAAGTGGCAAAAGGTGTTGAAAGGCAGGTGGTCCGATGAAGCAGACCTCCTCAGGGGGATGGGAAATGGAGGAAACACCAGGTGACCTGATAAGTTCTCACTTATCGGCCAGGATGTATTATCAGACATTTAGTCAGATCAATGGATAGAATCAGAGAATCAGAAGTTGTTTTAATAGGAGACTACAAATAGCTGGAAACTTCTGATGGGGTGTCTGGGGGCAGCCACTTACGTTTACAGACAATTTGGGGCCGGTCCCATTTGCCATTGCTCTGGCATCGGATGATAGACATGTGGTGTTGGACAAATCCTTTGTCACACTGGTAGCGAACAGTGGCATGGACATTATACTTGGCCTTCTGGGCACGGATAAGTGAAGCATTCTCCACTGCTGGAGGCGGACCACACAGCACTGGGGACAGAGAAACCTCCAGTTAGGGAAGTGGTCACAACAAGGGCTGAACTGGTTTCCTCTCATTGGGAATGACACACCTGTCCAGGTCCTGCCCTTTGTCCAGCTGTAACCTCACAGGGCTAGAAGTGACTGTATCTGTCTCCTCCACCCAGACCAGGAGCCCCTTACAGGAAGGAACCTCCTGGACACATCCCACTCCTTAATTCTTATGCAAGGTAGGAATAAAGGAGATGGGAAGTAAGAATAATTTGAGCAATTGAAAGGAAGTAAGAACATGAGAATTTGCAAAGAAACAGAAGCAAGAAGAACAAGAGTATAGAGAAAGGTGATCACAAGAATGCACGTAAATGTTTCCTTAATATGTAAAGAACTCTTACAAAATCAGTAAGACTAACAAACTGATAGAAAATTAGGCAAAGAAGATGAACTGGCAGGTCACAAGAAAATAAATACAAATAAGTAGCTTATTAACATTAACAGCTGGTCATTCTCATCCTTGAAGATGTGCAAACTACAATAACATTGAGATACTATTTTCCACCACTTTGATGAACAAAGAAAAAAAAGTAGGAGAATACAGGTATGGAGAGTGAAAATTGGGCCTGGCTGACTCTTACCATTTACACATTTTTTTTAAAAAAGGGTCCTGGCCTGATGGCTCAGTGAATAAAACCTTGACCTGGCATGCCGGAGGTCACAGGTTTGACCCCAGTTCAGGGCACATACAAGAAGCAATCAATGAGTACACAACTAATGGAACAACTAAGTGAACCAATGAGTTTATGCTTCTCTCTCTCTCTCTCTCTCTTCTCCCCCATCTCTCTCTCTCCCTCCCTCACCATCAATAGAATAAAACCCAAACAAAGAAAAGAAACCGTGAACTCATGAATATGAATTGCAGGAGGGAAGGGGGAGAGGGTGGCAGCATACCTGTGCCCTTCTTACAGACATAGGGGAGGTTATAGTTGCAAGGAACGTCATTCCAGCGCCCACTCTCATGTGCCACCATCACCACACAATCCTCCCCGCCCGCAAAGAAATTGTCCGGCTGGTTCTCTCTCCAGTTCTCATATTGCTGCAGAAATGTGAAGCAGGGGGTGCTCAGGGGACCAGCATCCTAGCCCAGACTCTGGCACTGTCCACTGTGGGGCTCCCCTCGCCCAACCACTCAACCTCTTAGGGACTCAATGTTTTCATCTCTATAATGTAAGCACTGTTCTGCCTGCCCTGAGGGTGGCTGTTTGTACAATTTTAATCACCCTTCCTCTGGTTGGGAGGCTGTAGTACCCTCCTCCCTCATGCCCCTGCCTCCTGTCTTACTCCCTGATAGTCTGTCTCTAATACGGGTCACTCACTGTTCGATAAATAAGTAGCTGAACAAAAGGTGACCTCAGCCTAGAAGTCCAGGAAGGCTTCCCTGAGAAGGCAATGGGAAAGCTAAAGACTCAAGGAAAAGAATGATGTGGCAGAGAACAAGCAAAGGAAGCAACCAGTGAAAGGTCTATAGGCAGGACTGAGCTTGTCCTATTTGAGGAATGGAATAGAAGCCAGTGAGGTTGAAGATGTGCTTGATGGTGCTGGGGTGTGGTCAGAGGATGAACAGGGACCAGTTCTTGTGGCAAAGTTCTTGTAGCCAGTACTTATGGTAATACATGTAACAAAATTTACCATTTTCACAATTTTAAGCATCTAGTTGATTGGCATTAATTAGACCACAGAGTTGTACAACCATCACCACTGTCTGCCAGAACTTTTTCATTACACCAGACAGAAACTCTGTGTCTGTTAGTCACTCTCCATCTCTCCTCCTCCGGCAATGACTAAAGAACTCCTGTCTCTATGGATTTGCCTGTTCTGGACATTTCATATGAATGGAATCATACAATATGTGGCCATTTGTGTTTGACTTCATGTTTTCAAGTTTCATCCACATTGTAGTGTGTGAGTGCTTCATTCCTTTTTCATTGTTTTTATCGTTTGGTTGGGCCACATGCTGTGTATATATATGTTCATCGGTTGATGGACATTTGAGTTGTCCCCGTTGGCAATTAGGACTAGTGCTGCTTGAACATGTGTGTACCAGTATCTGAGTCCCTGATTTCATGTCTTTTGAGCACATACCCAGGAATGTAATTAGTTATGTGCTAATTCTGTTTAACTTATTGAGGCACTGCCAGACTGTTCTGCACAGCAGAAGAAGGTGGATCTTCATCTTGAGAAGCATGGGGAGTCAAACAGGGCTTGAAGCAGGAAGAATCCTACTTTAATGTGTGGTTTTTTTAAAGGTCCTGTGTACAGGGTTTACCTTTTGGGTGTTGAAGATATTCTGAGACTAGATAGAGATGATGGTTGCACAATGTTGTGGATATACTAAATGTCACTGAATTATATACTTTAAAATGATTAATTTTATATTATGTGAATTTCACTTCAATTTTTAAAAGTCCCCAGGGCCCCCAGGTAGAGGGGCAGGAGTGTAGGAGTATAGGTAGTACGCGCTCTTGTGTGTGTGTGTGTGTGTGTGTGTGTGTGTGTGTGTGTGTGTGTGTGTGAAAGAGAGGTTCCAGTGAGGGAGCACACAGGCTGGTCAGGCAGGGGCATGTAGGGAAATGGGAGTGTCTCAGAGCCCATGGCTGGAGGACCAGGGGGTGTGACCAAAAGAGTTGTCCCTAGTCCTAGGTTTCTAGCCTCAGTTACTAGGTGAATGGGACCTCTACAGGGCTGGGAAGTTGGGTGGGTTGGGGCTTCACTAAAGCTCCTTTGCCACTCCAGACCTCTCATGACTGATTTGCACAAGAGGGTAAAGTGGTGCCAGAGCACAGGGCCATAAGGTTTACCCATATCCCTCTGTTCTAGGTGGGACACTAGTCAGGACCCTGGTAGCAGTGACCCAGGTACCTGCCACTTACCAGCCCCGTGTTGTCCGTCCACTGGAAATCCTTCTCCACAATTCTGTCATTTAGGCCAATCCATGAGTTTTCATGCCCAAAACCTGTGAGGTGGGAGAGTTTTCAGGGCTAGGCACCTGCCTCTTCCCAAGCCTAGGATGCCAGCTGGAGGTAGAGATGGGGTGGGAGGGGAGGACCCAGCTTCTTCCCCAGCCTGGAGGTGGGCTGGAGGTTAAAGGCAATGGAGGTGGAAGGATGGAAGTGGGGTAGGACCCAAAGGCAGGAGGGGAGGAGGAGGACCCCAAGCCCTCCTTTTTAGCCTAGGCACTGGCGGGAGGCGGAGTCTCCCCATTCCTCAGCAGACAGGGGCTCTGGCTGCTCTTTGACCTGGTGGGGGCGGAGGGGCACAGAAAGGGCTGTTATTAGGTGCTGGTCTTGTCACAATTTTTGGCTGAAACAAATGGTCAGAGGAAAGAATAAACAAGGACATGTCAGAAATTTGTAGAAATGAGAGTAAGGGACAGGACAGCCCACAGGTGACTTTGGGGAGGAAATTGGTGAGACCCAATGAACCAGTCCAGTTACTGAGCACAGAGGAAGCAGAGAAGTATGTTTGGAGCAAGGAAAAGGAAATGAGTGATTCAAGGAATGAACAAATAAAAGAACTAGGAAATGGAGGGTAGTGGCCATCCCTGGGGCTGGGTCCCTCTGAAGTCACAGACAAGGCCTCTGCTGAGACTGGTCAGATGCTTCTGAGCAAGGGCTCCTGGAGACAGTTCCCACCCATGTGTTTCCCCAATAAAGTATTTTTAAAGTAAAAAAAAAATTAAGGGGTAGGATGGGGGGAAATGTGAATACATGGAAGGATGAACAGAAGGGATAATGAATAACTCAATAAATGCCGGATTTAATGAATGCAACGCTGTTCCTGGGTCTCAGCATAGCTTCTTCCTCATTTTATCTCACACATCACAGATGCTTCCCCATTGTCCTCTATCCCCTGGCCACTCCAGACCTTGGCCAGCTAAATTATAGTATAGACTTATTTTATTATGTAAGTACTTGTTTTCCTATGTTCCCACAAGAACATTATTCCCTGAAGACAGGACAATGTGCATCTTGCTCACTACTGTGTCCCAGTGCCTGGAACAGTGCCCGGCACAGAGCAAGTGCTCAGTAAATATATGATGAATGAATGAATGAATGAATGAGCGAAGAATTAACAAATAAATAAACACACAGAAATTATTAATTGGCCAGGGCTTGTGCTAATACAAATTAAGAAAGGTGGTGTCTTTAGGATCCTGGAAGACGTCCCTGGCAAAAGGACTGCAGGGCCACCCCTGCCCACTCCAGAGTCCCTACTGTTAATGAAGCTGTGTTCCTCAGGTGAGTGGATGCTGGTAAGGTGGCCAGCTCGGTGGCGGCAGTCCCTCTCGGCATCCTCCCACGCCCGCCGATGGGCAATGTACCGGTAGCAGTGGCCCTGGAACTTGTGCCAGCCGCGGTCACAGCCCTCCGTGTCTGGGAGGTAGGAAGGCAGTATGAGGGGGGCTGGCCTTGGCCTGAGAGGCCTGCCCTGCTGCCATGAACATAGCCAGCCCACTGGAGAGAAAGACTATCCAAGGTCATTGTGGGCTAATCACCCATCTTGTTGGGCCCAACCCCCTTCCCCTGAGGCTCTGTGCCCACCTTTCACCTCTCCCTCCCATATTCACTTCTTTTTTTGTTGTTGCTGAAAGAGATTCAGCTAGAAGATCATTACACTTATCCCCTCCCAGCCCACCTGGGATGTTTCCCCTGATCTGTAGGACCACACCCTCAGTGTGGACCTGGGAACTTAAGGAATGGCCTCAGAAAGGCCTAAAATTGCCTTCCTGGCTAAGGGCTCAAATAGATATTTCTCCCAAAAAGATAGACAAATCACCAAGAAGCACATGAAATGATCACCATTGGTCATTAGGAAATGCAAATCAAAAGCACAATGAAATACCACCTCATACCCGCTAGGATGGCTAGAATCCTTGAAAAGAAAAAGAACAAGTGCTGATGAGGATGTGGAGAAATTAGAACCCTTGTCCACTGCTTGATGGAATGTAAAATGGGCAGCCACAGTTGAAAACAGTCTGGTGGTTCCTCAAAAAATTAAACTTAGAATTACCAGATAACCCAGCCATTCCACTTCTAGGTATAAACCAAAATGAATGGAGGGATAAAAAAGAAAACAGGTGTCCAAACAAAAACGTGTACATGAATGTTTGTAGCAGTGCTATTTATATCAGCCTCAAGAGGAAAGCAACCCAAAAATTCCATCAAGGCATGACCTGATAAACAAAATGAGGTCCATCTGTACCAGGAATATTACTCAGCCATAAGAAAAGATGAAGCACTGACACACTGCTATGTGGACTAACCTCAAAAACATAAAACATAAAAGAAGCCAGATACAAAAGGACACATAATGTGTGATTCCATTTATATAAAATGTCCAGAACAGGCAAACCCACAGAGACAGAAAACTGATCAGTGGTTGCCCGGATTGGGTAAATGGGGAATGAAGAGTGACTAGTAATGGGGTCCTTTGGGAGTGATGGAAATATCTTGGAACTTGCTAGAGGTGGTGGCTACAAAACACTGTAAATGTATTAAATTTCTTCAAGTTGTACATTCTAAAAAGATTAATTCTATGTTGTATGAATTTTATCTCAGAAAAACAGTTTGGCTCCTGAACTCACAGCCACAGAACCAGAGAGGGAGACCTTATAGCATATGTGGGAGCCCGTGGCCTGGCACCCAGAGCCACTTGTTTTTGGGGTCTCGGTAGAGACTCACCTTTTTCACAAAGGCTTCCCCCATAGCTGGGGAGGCAAAGGCAGATGAAGGTGTTGACTTCATCGATGCAGGTACCTCCATTCTCACAGGGGCTGGAGACACAGTCGTCGATGTCTGGAGGGGAGAGGGAGGGGCTGAGTCAGAGCTTGGCCTCCCGTTGGCTCCCACTCCACACAGGAAACCAGGCAGAAGATGAGGTCATGATCCTGCCATCCATCCTGGACCCAAGTGCAGCAGCAGCAGCAGCAATCTACTCAAATGGCTTAATGTCTCAAGGGGGATGGAGCCTCACAATGATTAACATAATTTAGCATTAATGAGAGCAGATGCCACTGGGTTGGCTGAGGGCCAAGGTGTGCAGAACATTCCACCTGATTCCAGAACATAACGATTCCATTCTCTTGCCAATGGGGCAGAGAATGTTGAAGCTGGAGGGTCTTTTCGGAATGTGGAATCTAGGGAAACTGAGTTCCAGAGCATTTGCAAGGACTTGCAGAGAGTCACAAAGCTGTTTATAGAGACAGATATCTGATTGAACTTCCTCTTCTACCACCCCTGTGTAGACAGTACTTAAGGCATGTATGACACCAGGCAAGTCACTTCCACTCTCTGAGACTCAGTTTCTTTTTTGCAAAGTGGTAATAATAATGGCACCTTCTCAAAGGTGGTTGTAAATGGAGTCAATGAAAGAGCTCAAGGATTTATGTTTATTGTTATAATTCTATAATTTTTAGTGTGGTGAAATCAATGATTTGATTGATGCACAGAGCTCAAGAAATTGTATTATTGCTATGATTTCATAAGCTGCCATATTTCTTGTGTTGGAGTTTGTGGCTACTATCTACCTGTTCTGCTGGTGGTACCTACATTCCTGCCCATCCAGGGGAGGGGAGGATCCCCTGGGGCCTTTGGCTGGAAGGAGTCTGAGCCTTATCATCCCTTTGTCTTCTCCTCCCTTCTCCTGCCTGGTAGTAATTAATGGGAGGCAGCACACCAGAGCCTCAGCCCTCAGGATGAGAGCTCAGCTGGCTGGTCCTGAGGCTGATTTGGATCCAAGGAACAAAGAGGGAAAGGGAACATCTGAAACCAGCATTTTGTGAACCCTGGCTCTCATGGGGATGGTTGTGGGGTAAACAAACCCAAGGGCTCTGGAGTCAGACAAGTCCAGGTTCAGATCCCAAGTCCGGGGCACTCACCGATCTCACAGTTCTCTCCAGCAAAGCCCTGGTCACAGCTACAGCCATATATGGTGCCATTGGCTCTACAGGTGCCTCCGTGCAGGCAGGGGTTGTTCTCACAGGGATCTGAGAGGGCTGCAGGATGGACAGGCAATGCAGGGAGCAGTCAGGCCACCAGGTCTGCCTTCCTAGAATCCAGACCTCACGTACCCAATCCCTCTCGGTAGAGTCCCCTCTATAACTTTCCAATAAATAGTCACCAACTTCATCTCATGTGCTTTCTCATAAGCTTATTCCTTCCAGAAACTGCCCCAAAAGCATCTGTGGACTGCCCTGCTTGTGACAAAGTCCTTTCTCCGACTGAATTGGAATGAGATTTCCAAAACTTCTCTAGGAAGTCATCTTCTAGAACATGGATTTAAGTGCCCTCTCTGACTTGTCCTTCTCTTCTGGGCATACCCTGCTAGTCACTGTGTTTATTAAACTTTGGAGCACAGAAGTGGACATAAGGTTCCAGATGGTGGGGTATGAACAGCACTAGAAAGAGTGGGAACCATCCTCCTTCATTTGGGCTCAACCTCTTTTGATGCAATTTCAGTAGTTACATTGCAGAGAGCTGGTAGATTACAGTGGTTATAATCATGGTTTCTGGAATCAGAGAGGTTAGTTTAATCCCTGGCTCTGCCCCTCACTAAGGGACCCTAGGCAAATTACTTCTCTGAATTTCAGTTGCCTCATCTACAAAATGAAAATAAAACTAGTTCACCTCTCTCTCCCAGTTCTGACCATAATGCTATATCTGACTCTATGTATATTAGCCTGGGACCTCTTTCAGGGTCTCAGCATTACTCAACATGTATCAGGCACCCAGGGTGCATTTAGGAATGTAAGTCCCTGTCTCCCTCCCCAACCATTTGCCCCATCAGCTGGGTTTCCTTGGAAGCAGGAGGATCTCCCTGCCCCATTTTGGGGGCACAGATGCCTTGGTGGGTAGATTCCACTATGGAGCCTGCGAGAGGCAGATCAAGAAATGCTATCTTGCCTGACCTGTGATGGCGCAGTGGATAAAGCGTTGACCTGGAAATGCTGAGGTTGCCAGTTCGAAACCCTGGGCTTGCCTGGTCAAGGCACATATGGGAGTTGATGCTTCCAGCTCCTTCCCCCTTCTCTCTCTCTGTTTCTCTCCCTCTCTCTCTCCTCTCTAAAAATGAATAAATAAAATTAAAAAAAAAAGAAATGCTATCTTACGCCAGCCAACCCCTTCACTTGTCAGGGCAGCGTCCAAACCTCCCACTGCACAGACACTAGAACTGAGACCCAGAGAAGGGAAAGGCCTGGCTCAAAGCCACACAGAAGGACAATACAAGGGCCAAGTTTGTCCTTCAGGGCCCCAGTAGCCCTGTTTAAGGTCCTTTTGCCAGCCCCTTATAACCTAGAATTTGTATGTTTGGGGCTTGTCTACAGCCTCACAAGAAACTGAGGTGGTAACAAGTTGTCACCAATTTCCAGGTCTCCTGGCCTTTGCCCAAGATGATTCCCTTCACAGGCTGCTAAAGGTAATCTATGTAAACCTGACTCAGGTCATGTCCCTCCTTTGCCTAGATCCCTCCATGGCTCCCATTGTCTTTAGGGGACAAAGTCCTCATCGTGGCCAACAAGGCCCTGTGTAATCTGCCCAACATCTCCCTCCCCTACCTCTTGCTCTCTCCCATGCTCACTATGCTCCAGCCACACAGATCTTGCTGTTCTTACATGCCAGGCAAGGTTCTGCCTCAGGACCTTTGCGCAAACTGTTCTCTCAGATCTCTGCATGGCTCCTCCCTCATCTCCTTCAGGCTTGCTTGAATTTTGTCTGATTAGACAGACCTTTCTGATTTTCTTTACAGAACCAGAAAGTACCCACTGGCATCCTTCACACCTTGCTTCACTTGTCTCTTTGCCCATATCACTTTCTGACCCCAATATCATTTAGATATTATTAGAATAATTTTCATCTGTTTGTGCCTCCTCCCAGAGTAGTGATGTTCCACATGGCAGCCAAATTTAGCTATTTCAGTCTAAAAGCAAATAAAAGTATAAATGTAGTTCTTTGGTCTCAGTAGCCATTTTCAAGGGCTCAGTAGCCATGTGTGGCTGGTTGCTACTGTACTAGACAGCATAGTTCCAGAACATTTCCATCATTGGGAAAATTCTAGAGTGCTGCTCTAGAATGTCAGCTTCCAGAAGACAAGGGATTTGGTCTCAACATGGGGCTTGGAACACGGCAGACACTCAATAATTTCTTGCTAATTGAATAAAGGTAGCTGCTGGCCTTCCTGCAGGGACAGAGGCTTGTCCCTGGGGTGTGTGGCATGTGTCCCCACAGTTACCAGAAGAACCCATAGCTGTGTCTGGCCCTGGTGTCATCCCAGTAAGTGTGTGCACATGCGTGGGGCTGCTAAGCGTGGGAATATGTGAGCCTGGCCAGGTGCTCCGAGCTGCCGACAGCTGCCCGTGGACTGGCAAACTGGCGGTGACTCAGTCACTCGCTGATGCTGGATTTATTTTTGGATTCATTAGTGTTTCTGCAGAAAGCATCCGGTGGGTAGGCACCAGGGTCTACCCTCCTAGCACTGCCTGTCTCCCTCCAACCCAGCTGCCACTGGCTTCAGCAGAACCAAGACTCCAGTCAAGTCAAGGCAGACCCAACCATAGCCCTGGAGGCTCCTCCAAATGCACTTTCTTTGGTAACCCTCTGCACGGTCTCCCTCCCACCTCTCTGATGCCCCTTCTCTCACTCCTTTAGCATTGAACCTTCTATCTGTTGCCCATCCCTCACAGCTAGGCTCTTCTCTGCTCCCTCCAGGGCAAACTCACCCCTCCCAAGGGTTTTTTGTTGTTGCTGTTGTTTTTTTATGCCAATGAAATATGTGTTGTACAACCTAGTAGTTGAGACAGAGATTTTGTTGTTAGTTGGCCTGGATTCAAACCTTATCCTTGACAGTCCCAGCTGCATGACTGCACAAGTCACTTGACCTCCTTGTGACTCAGTCTCCTCATCCTAAAGTGAGGATCATACTAGAACTTGTTCCACAAGGACATTATAAGGATTAGCCAAGATGATCCCAGTAAAGTGCTCTAACAAGCCAAGTACATGGGCAGTCACCGATAAGCAACAGCCTTTATCAATTCATGTGCTCATGTCTGGGTTCTGCCTGCCTCCTGACTATCTAAGAAAAGAAAATCTAGTTTGGGATATAGCCCAAAGGTGACAGAATGGGTGATGAAACCCTGCACCTGCTATTTCCATCATGCACACTTTGCCTTCAGAAAAGGGAGCAAGTATAAAACTAATAAGTGTTTTGCAACTCAGAAAAAAAGTGCTTTTTAATGAGCTGCTGATTTTTTAACCTCACTTGACCCCTCCCCCCAAAAAAAACAATAACAACAACAAAAAAACCCAGCTCAATATGCAAGGCCTTAAAAAAGGGCCAGAATTTGCAGGTGAGCTGCAGGCAGACCTGGCTCCAGGAGAACAGGGTGGCTGACTTTTCCTGGATTCTGCTGGGCACAGAGCGGCCGAGGCTTATGCAGACATGGACTCTCATTAAGTTTGGCCACTAACTAGCTGGTAGTGACATTCATCCCTCAGCTTCAGTTTCCTGTCTTTAAAATGAGGGTGATGGCTTCCACTCCTTCCCTTTCCCAGTGCCCAATTTTCCTGTGGCTTGAGGTCCCCCACAAACCACATCACTGAATTCTGGCTACAATTCTCATTCTCCAGGCAGACCCCACCCCCTGCCATGCCTCCTCCATCTGGCCCCACCTGGAGGGAATCTACGTCTAGCTCTGTCTTCCTCAGGCTAGGACATCACTGAAGGCAGGCACCCAGTTCTGTCGGGCTCTGTGTGACTATAAACATGAGTTGTTAATTGAACCAAAATCAAACTCCAATCAAGACTTCATCATTCCCTATCACTTGTTTTGCCTCAAAACACATCAACTTGATCTCTTTCCTGCCTTTGCCTAGGCTGGTGCCTCTGCCAAGAACCACCTTTCTGCAATTCAACTCACCTAATAAGTTTCCACCTCCAATGTCATCCCTCACTAGAAATCTTCCTAGGCCCTCAAGAACAACCTTTCTTCTCTATTCTGGGCTCCCTTGGCCCCAGTCCCCAAGCCCTGACCATAGTGAGCTAGATGAGGCCACAAGCTTTGAACTCACCCTGCTCTGAACTCCCATTTGCAGGGGTCCCTGGCAGGGATGGCTCCTCTCCACTCGCTGCCTCTTCCACACTGGCACTCCCTGTAAGGACCTCCAGCTCAAACTTGTCCAGGACCCGAGTGGCAGGCAGCAGGGTGCTGGGGGAGTCCCATGACACTGTAGACTCCCCCAAGGACACTGACACAGGCTTCTCCATGCTGGCTGCCGTAGGTGTCCAAAGAGGAAGAGTGGGATCCCCTGGGAGACTGTCCTCCTGTGGAAAGGCCGAGACTCCCAGTGTTCCCTGGGTCACCATCTGGCCCTCTGGCTCTGGATGGGGTTGGGAACTGGAAGAGTCCATTGTCGACATGGCTAGGACCCCACCCTTGTCCCCCTGGTCCAGGGACATGAAGGATGTTACCATATTTGTATCCACAGCCATTTGAGGGCTTAGGGTAGGGCTTTCAGCTCCTTCAACTATGTGGGATCCAGGTTCCCAAATCCTACCAGCATCACTGGAGTCCACTGTGGCTGTGGAATCTGTGGGACCCACTGTACCTCCTTCATCTGTAGCAGCCCAAGGCTCCAAACTCAGGGAGACTCCGAGGCCCCCCAACGGTGCAGAGGGAGGGTGAGGGTCCAGCTGTTTACTGTCTACTGAGGGCCACATGTCCTGTGCCTTTTCAACAGTGGCCTGCAAGCTGGAAGTGGGGTTCCCGACTGTGCTGAAGACCCCAAACTTAGACCCTGAGATGCCTCTCCTTCGCATGGGCTCAGTGGCCGTCTCTGTAGGGGTGAAATCTGCTGCCATATTCACATCCATAGAAACCTGTGGGCTGGATCTGGGATCCTCAGCTTTGCTGAGTCCAGCGGGGCTGGTTCCTTCAATTTTTCCAAAGTCTGCCCTGAGGGAGTTAGGACTGCCTCCAGCTCGTGTGTCCATGGCTACCTGTGAGGGGACCGTGGGACTTCCTGCTTCATGGTCACTAAATGTCAAGAACATGGCCTCTATACCTTGTCCTGTCAGGCCCGAGGAGGGGGGCAAGGAATACAACTCTGGATGGGCGGGGTCCTGTGGACCTGCCTGGGTCTCTGAGGTTGAGGAGAGTAGTGCAGTGGCCATGGCTTCACTGTGACCCTCAGCCCCATTGGCCTGGGTAGGGAGGGGTGTAGAGTGTGGTAGGAGCCACACTTTGGGGGCACGAAGCATGGCCATGACAGGGAGGTCTAGGGAAGTGTATATGTGGGATGTCTCCCAGGGGGCAGTGCTGGGATCCTCTGAGGGGCTAGGAGCCAGGGCAGTGGCCTCTGAGGGAGACCATGGCATTTTGGGAGTGGCCAGCCTCACACTGGGGCCCTTGGCTTCCTCCAGCTCAAGGACAAGGGCCCTGCTGGGACTTGGAATGCTGGGTGGAATCACTGTTGGGGGCCACAGCCAGGGCTCTGGGGGGTTCCTGCCACCAGGGGAACCTGAAACGATATCAACAACAGTATAATTATCTCTCAGCAGCTCCTTCCATTGACTGTCTCCTTGGTTTAGGCCTGGGAAAGAGAGGACTTGTGGGGCCAGGGGACCCAGCAGGGATTCAGATGTTTCCCCTCCCCATCCCTCTAAGTGTGTCTAAACACATACTCAGGTCCCACCTCCTCCTTGGACCCTACTCACCAGCTCCAGGCACATCCACCTCATTGGACAGAATGGCCGAAGGGCTTTGGCTCCTGCCATTCTCTAAGGAGTCTGTTGTGGCTGCGGTGGTTAGGGGAGGCTCCACATGATTCCCAGCAGCCTCTGGGGTGGAAGGCTGAGAAATGACCTCAAGGCTCCCCTCCAGCCCTTGCTGGGATTCCTGCTGCTGGAAGTGGCGCCCATTCAACCCTTTAAAGCGCCCCCTCTTCTTGGGCATGGGGCCAGCTGGAGTTGCCTCCCTGTGTGTGCCTGCTGAAGTGCCCACCTCCAGGATGCTGGAACTGAGGGCCATGGTGTTCAGCCACACCTCCTCAGCCTCCAAATAAGGCCTTGAGGCTAGGATGGGAACCCCAGTGGTAGAACTGGGGGTCTCTTGAGACTCCTGCTTCTTTGCCAAGATCAGAGGTTCTTCCTCCCCACTGGACAGCAGAGGCTCCTGAAAGTCAGAGGTGACCACCTCCCCTTCCCCCAGGTTGGGCTCCAGTTCTTGGGCCGGGGGCCCTTCTGCCAACAGAATCTCCCCCTCATCCCCAGATGAGGGAGTCTCTGAATCTCTATGTTGTGAAGTAGGGTGATGAGCTGTGGGGGAAAGCAGAAGAGGTTGTATTAGGCTCAGGGGCTGAAAAATTCTTTCTGAAGTCTACCCACATTCCAGCATACTGCAGCATAGACTTTCTTTGTATCTGTCTTTCTGTGGCCCTCTGTCTGGGTGGTTTCTGTAATCCCCTAGACATAAAGGGGGTGGTGCAAGGTTATCATTCCCACTGTTCAGGCTTGCTCCCACTGTCAAGGTCAGAATCAACTGGTCGCCCTGGCCGGTTGGCTCAGTGGTAGAGCGTCGGCCTGGCGTGCAGAAGTCCCGGGTTTGATTCCCGGCCAGGGCACACAGGAGAAGTGTCCATCTGCTTCTCCACCCCTCCCCCTTTCCTTCCTCTCTGTCTCTCTCTTCCCCTCCCACAGCAGAGGCTCCATTGGAGCAAAGATGGCCCGGGCGCTGGGGATGGCTCCTTGGCCTCTGCCCCAGGCGCTAGAGTGGCTCTGGTTGCAACAGAGCGACGCCCCGGAGGGGCAGAGCATCGCCCCCTGGTGGGCAGAGCGTCGCCCCCTGGTGGGCGTGCCGGGTGGATCCCGGTTGGGCGCATGCGGGAGTCAGTCTGTCTCTCCCCATTTCCAGCTTCAGAAAAATACAAAAAAAAAAAAAAAAAAATTAACTGGTTACAGTAAGGGGTGAAGAGACAGCTTGCCTTATGGGTGAACTCAGGCAGTGGTCAAAGCTCGGAGCAGGTCAGACCTGATTGGCTCCTCCCTCAGAGGGGAGAAAGCGCCTAATGGGCGTGGCCTTCTTACAAAAGGCTTTCCTCCCTTACATAGAAGACTAAACTCCTCTGAGTTGCACCTTCTTCTCTTTTTAAAATTTATTTATTGCCTGACCAGGCGGTGGCAAAGTGGATAGAGCGTCGGACTGGAATGCGGAAGACCCAGGTTCGAGACCCCGAGGTCACCAGCTTGAGCGCGGGCTCATCTGGTTTGAGCAAAAAGCCCACCAGCTTGAACTCAAGGTCACTGGCTCCAGCAAGGGGTTACTCGGTCTGCTGAAGGCCCGTGGTCAAGGCACATATGAGAAAGCAATCAATGAACAACTAAGGTGTTGCAAGGTGCAATGAAAAACTAATGATTGATGCTTCTCATCTCTCTCCGTTCCTGTCTGTCTGTCCCTGTCTATTCCTCTCTCTGGCTCACTCTCTGTCTCTGTAAGAAATAAATAAATAAAATTAAAAAAAAATATTTATTGATTTTGAGAGAGAGAGAGAGAGAGAGAGAGAGAGAAACATTCATTTGTTGTTCCACTTATGCATTCATTGGTTGATTCTTGTATGTGCACTGACCAAGATCAAACCTGCAATCTTAGCATATAGGAAGATGCTCTAAGCAACAGAGTTACTGGACCAGAGGCTTTGCTGTTTCGGAGGCTGTGCCTCCATCCCAAATGCAAGGATCATCCCAGATCCCGTCCCTGGGGATGTGCCCTAGTCCAGGGGCATGGCTAGTCGATGTATCACTTCCTCAATGGGTACTTCTGAGGTTGGCTCTAGGTAAGATACGCTCCACACTGGAACGTGTCACAGGAACCTCAAGACTTAGAGCCCACCCCCAAAACAAGACTTCCAGCCAAAGCTTCCTTGCCCCAGCGTGGGGCTCCAAAGAAAACCCTGTCTCAGCATCGTGGCCTTCATCCGGGGCGTGGCTTATCGCGGAGCAATCTCCACGTGTCCTTCTTCTGCCCAGACTCCGCCTCCACCAGAAAAACCGGTGCTCTTGGGGGCGTGGCTTCACCAAAGTGCAAACTCTAGGGCTGGGCCACCAGGGACGCACTCTCGGGGATGTGGCCACCGGAAAAGCACTCCCCTAAACTTGCCACGCACCACGAAAGCAGTAGGCATCGAAGCGCGCTCCAGGTGCAGGGAATCCAGTGCGGTTGGCGAAGCGGTAGACGGTGCGCACTCCCGGGGTGGGGCCCCCGCAGCGCCGGCGCGGCGTCTGAATCGGGTAGCGCACGCTGCCGTCGGCTAGCCATCCCGGGTCGCATTGGTCCAGGCCCTCGTGCCAGGCCAGGTGCAGCTGCCCCACCGAGGCCAGCGTGGCACCCTGGCGGCGGCACTGGGCACGCGCGCCGGCCAGGGTCAAGCGGCGGGCCGGGCCTACGTAGAAGACCTCGCCTGTGGGAAGGCGCGGGAAGGCGTGAGCGGAGGTCAGAAGGGTCTGGGGGATCTTACCCCGGAGCCCGGGAAATGGGTTCCACTTCAAATAGCCATGACCTGACTAAAGAGGCCGCTATAACTTCTTTTTACAAATGAGGTACATCGGGCTTCAGAGAGAGGGAGGGGCTCGGTGGGGACCAGGGTTGGAAGGAAGAGAGCGGGGGCGAGGAGAAGAGGCCCAGAGAACAGGATAGGGCCTCAGGGAAGGAGTACAGAGGAGAGGGTCTCAAGGAGGGGAGGAAAGAGCAGGAAACGGGTGAGCCCAAGTCTTGCTGCAGGTTTAAAGGATGAGACTTAGGAGTGATGGGGGTTGGGAAAGGTAACAAGGACTCAGAGAAGGGGAGGGTCCTGCCAGCCCCAGACTTACCCCCCAGCTCACGGGCAAAGCAATACACATCGTAGAGCTCCCTTGGGTCGCGCCTCCCATAGCTCCTCACCCCTGGAAGGCTGCTACGGTCGCCATAGCAACCAGGACGGGACTGAGTGATAGGATACCTGACAAGACAAGGATGTGTGCTCCTGGGGCCCCCAAGAACCATCTTTCCCCAGGGGCTAGCTCTCCATCTCCCCACCCTGTGTACACCCTCACCGAACAGTGCGGTCAGAGAGCCATCCAGCGTCACAGTTGTCAAAGCCATCCTCAAAGGCAGCCTGCAGGTGCCGTGGGGCTGCAATGGTGGCTGAGCTGAGATGACAGGCTTCTTGAGCCTGGACGAAGGTCAGCGCATAGCGATCCTGGGCTGCCCGGTAGTGGAACACAACACCTGTGGAGGAACATCCAGGATAGGGGGTCGATTTATTTGGAAATTTTCAAGAACAGACCTCCCTCTGCAGAATGTTCCCTTACCCCTCAGTCTGATAATAATAGAACTGCTGCTGTACATTGCCCTGTATCACCTTCATTCACTCAGCACCAGACATGCTGCTAGGGCAATTGTGGGGAGTGAGACTGATATGCCCCATTTTACAGATGAGGAAACTGATAACAATGGCCATGAAGGGCTAGAATTTGTCAAATATTTACTATGTAAAAAGCATTGTCTCATTGAAATTAAGACTCAGAGAAGTTCAGGGACATGGCCAGGACCACACAGCCAGTTTGAGGCAGAGCTAGAATTCATATCCAGGAAGATCTGACTCCAAAGATAGCACTCTTCATGCCCAGGGTTAGGCCCTGCAGTTGACAGGAGGCATGAAAAGAGTGAGAGAAATTCTGTCATTTAGGAATTAAGTACATGTATTGATAGGGGAAGCATTGGCAGCAATGAGGGATCAAATGTGGTTATTGCCTAGTGCAGGAATGGAATCATGGAAGTCTTCCTGGAGGAGGTAACACATAAGTCAGGACATGAAGCCCATTATTGAATGGGCTGTGACTCAAATTCTGATTTAGTGATGAAAGAAATAGCTGAGCAAGACAAAGGAATGAAATGTTTTGCTCCATCTAATCAAACTGAGAGCCCCCTGGAAGGTGGCAGCTGTGTCTCAGTTATGACAGTGTTCCTAGCACCAGGCTGGCATGTGGTAGGTGGTCAATATTTGGCAGAATGAATTAAACAAACCCAGAAGTGGAAATCCCTTCATCACTTACCAACTAGTTTTCTTCAAGGTTTATTGTTTTTCAGAAGCGAGGCCTTGGAAAGGGGATGTCTGGTTAACACCATAAAATATGCATTGAGACACTGTTGGGTAGGGGAAGACTGTGCCCCAAAACAGGAGTACAGGGGCTTGCCCTTTGCCAACAGATGTTAAGTGACATTGACTTCCTGGCAGGAGTCCACAGGATGATTTTCCATACAACAATCCATTCACTGAGTCATTTCTTAAATATCTATTGGGCATCGCCTGACCAGGAGGTGGCATAGTGGATAGAGCGTTGGACTGGGATGCGGAGGACCCAGCTTGAGACCCCGAGGTTGCCAGGTTGACTGCAGGCTCATCTGGTTTGAGCAAAAGCTCACCAGCTTGGACCCAAGGTCGCTGGCTCAAGCAAGGGGTTACTCGGTCTGCTGAAGGCCCCCGGTCAAGGCACATATGAGAAAACAATCAATGAACAGCTAAGGTGTCGCAATACGCAACGAAAAACTAATGATTGATGCTTCTCATCTCTCTGTTACCTGTTTGTCCCTGTCTATCCCTCTTTCTGACTCTCTCTCTGTCTCTGTAAAAAAAAAAAAAAAAAAAAAAAAAATATATATATATATATATATATATATATATAGAGAGAGAGAGAGAGAGAGAGAGAGAGAAAGAAAGAAAGAGATATACATATATGGAGAGAGAGAGAGAGCATCTACTGAGCCACTCTCCATTCTAGGACTTTGTTTTAATAATAGTAAAAAAGGTTTTTTTGCCTTGTTCACCTTGATAAGTTAGGAGAACAGAAACTACACTGGGTATTTAAACAGCAAAAATTTAATACAGGAATTGGTTAACCATGTATTTGAGAACTTTTATATACAGTAGAGTATTTACTTATTTATTTCAATCAACTGTTTAAAAAGAAGCTTTTTAAAAACATTTTAAAAGGAAATGTGTATTCCTATTTTATTGTTTTTAATTTTTGTTAATTTATGTGTATTACTATTTTAAACAGAAAGCCAGTATCCTTTCCCTTATGTGAAAATAGGTAACCATGAAATAGATTTAAAACAAGGTTATAAAATCCTACGGAATCTTGTGGTCCACAAAAGACTGAGCCAGAGGCTGCTTACTCTTAAGTAAAAGAGAGAGGTATTAGAGAGGGGTTAGTACCATGAAAACTTGCTTTGTGACTTATCAGAAATATGGAAAGGGAATCACTGTTCAAGGAGTGAATTCTAAGGTGATATTCACTAGACAAGCTTCAGGTTCAGCCTCTCCCCCTCCCAGCCTTGGTCCCTCCCTTGCCCTCAACTGACCCGTCACCTCCAGGGACACGAGGTCCTGCTCATCCTCGATGCCCCTCACCACCTGGCAGCGGTAGAGCCCGGAGTCGCTGGCCCTCAGGGGTCCCAGTAGCAGCGTGCCATTGGCCCGGTGCTGGGGGTAGGCGGGCAGAGACACACGTCCCTGCCAACCCTTGGAAACTCGAACCACGTTGTTCTTGGCCACCAGGATGGGCAAGTCCTGCCACTGGCCTGACGCAGTGCGCACCTTGGTCCACTTGATCCGAGGAACCTCTCTGGCTACACCTGGCCGTGGCTGCAGGGTGAAGAGACAGGGCAAGGCCACCAGCTCTGCCAGTGCAGCTCGCACAGAACCAGACCCCACCTTCTGCATGTATAGTCCCTTTTCAGCCGCAGTGATGGCAACAGCGGTGGTGTCCTGTGTGCCTGGGGTGGGAGGGTGGAGAGAGGATTTCACTCACTTTGTAAGTAGGGAGACTGAGGCCAGAGATTAGGTTGCCTATACAACATCATGATGCCATGCACAGATCTGTGATCTGCACCCCATTCTGTGAGCAGAAGAGGAGGAATGGGGTCAAATCCCTTTGTAGTTGACTCCATGCAGACTCTAGATCCAATAGGCCAGTGACTGTCACTGACTCACTGTATGGCCATAGGAAAGTCACTGTCCTTCTCTGAGCTGCAGCTTCCCCAGAAGTTAAGGGAGAGGTAGCCATTAGGAGGGAAATGGTAATTGTAGAGTACCTTCTATATAACAGGTACTTTATAGATAGCAAGCAGCCCATCTAATTTTCATAACCATCTGCAGAGATAGCCATGTGTCATCATCCTCTTTGGGGGGGGGGGTTGAGGAAACTGTAGCTTAGAGACATCATTGCACTTGCCTATGGCCACAGAGCAAACCAGGAGGCATTTCTAAAACCTGGGCTTTTGATCACCACTGGGGAGATGACAGGGAGATGTACACAGACCTTTATTTCAATTTCCCTGCCCATGTCAGGAATTACTAACCAATATGCACACTATTTTCATTTCTTCTTCCATCCCTCTCCTCTTCTTCCTCCCCCTTCTCTTCCCCCACTCTCTTTTTCTCCTTCCCTCCCTCCCCCTCCTTTTTCTGTCTCTCTCCAGCTCATCATAGCAAAACTATGAGAGATAGGAACCTCCAGCCTCTGCTGGCAATGACTAAAAATAACCTCTCAGGTGTTTTGTTCACTTCTGACTGTTCAAATACCTTTTTCATCTATTCTCCTTTTATTCTCCACACCGAGCCAAGGAACCAGCAGGAGGAAGCTCTTGAGTTAAAAAGCTGCCCCATCTTGTCCATCCTCCAGACCCCAACCTCTCCCATCACACAAGTCAACTCACCCTGTTCCCCAGTCACCAAAAGCAGCATCTGGAGCACCAGGAGGCCTGAGACCCAGACGGATATGGCCCCCATCCTGGACCTGGATCAAGAAAGAGAGGGAGGGAGGGGAGGAGGGGTAAGCACAACTTCCAGACAATCCCCCCTCTACAGACCTGGAAACTGGGGCTCAGATAGGCCAGTATATCACTCAAGGTCACACAGGCAGCAAGCAAGGGCAGAGCCAGGATCCAAACCCAGAACCAGATAACCTTAGAATCCCAGCAGTGATGTCTATGGTCAGAAGTATGGGTTCTGGAGTGAATCAGAACCTGGGATTGTCTCCGTTGTCTGTCCCTTGCTGTGTGACCCTGGGCAAATAGTTTGGCTTCTCTGTGTCTCAGTTTTTCATAGGTCAGATGGGGATAACATAAGGTAGTTAAAAGAAGTAAATTAGTCAATACAGTCAATATACTGTATATACAATGCTTAGAACTGCTTGGCACAAAGGAATAAATTTCAGCTGTTATTATTGACTTTAACAAAGGCAAGATCAAAATCCCATTTTTAAGTTGGCCTCCCCCATCAGACTAGGGGAGGGACTAAGGGGCAGCAGCCAGTCCCAGTCTGCCTAGGGTCCCTAGTCCTGGCAGACTTGGGGTTTAATGAATAACACAATTCTCAGCTTCAATTCCAGGATTTGATTGTTGCCAAGATTCTATTCTTGGTTTCTGGGATTTTTGAGGTGATGCCAAGTCCCAGCTGGAGTATGGGGCCTTGCCCTTGCCCACCTTCCCCTCCCCCTGACTTCATACTGCCTGGCAAAGATGCCTCCTAGGTCCACAGAGACTCCAGTTGTGGGTACAGCCTTCTACAGGGGTTCTGGCTCATGAGCATAAATTGGACAATTATCGAGTGTGAACGGTAAGCAAAGCCCATTCCAAGCACTGGGACACTGTAATGATGGACTCCCTGACCTCATGTTCTTTCAGAGACCAGAAACCCTGGGAAGGGGGCCCCTCTAGATGGACTCAGGACTCACAGGGGCTCAGGTGGTGGGGGCAGGTGGGAAGTTAGAACATCACTTATAAACTCAGCCCTTGCACCTTTCCTCAATAAATAGCCCAGAGAGGGAAGTGTGGGTGGAGTCCAGAATGGCGGCTGAAGGAAACAGCTGACCCCCTCCAGAGGGGCCATTCCCAGGCCCCCCCCCCCCCCGCCCCTGCTGGGAGGCCGGTCCGGGACCTGTCCGTGGTGCTGAACTCGGGGCGCACTGCAGTGGCAGTGCCCAATTAGTCTTCGTGTGGTGGGACCCAGAGAGGGCTAGCAGTTTGCTTAGGGCTTCACAGCAGGACAAAGGCCAGGCACTGGAACCGTCTGGTTGTTATTAGAAGATGAAGCAGAATTCTGCGCTGTGCCTGCCCAAGTAGGGTCTTAGGATGATACAAGTTCCAAGAATTATCATACACACACTATGGTTAAGAGCTCAGACTATATCTAGCCCTGGCTGGATAGCTCCTAGAGCATCGTCACGACATGCAAAGGTTGCAGGCCCAATTGCCAGTCAGGAACAGACCGATGCTTCCCTCTCTTTCTCCCTTTCCCTCTAAAATCAATAAGAAAAAAAAAGAGCTCAGACTATATCCAGATGACAGGTTTTCCAGTTCTGCCTATGTACATACATGTTACAAGACCCTAAATTGCTTCATAACTGTGCCTCAGTTTCTCCACTTGTAAAATGGGAATTACCCAGCATGAACCTCATAGAGTTGCTGTGAGGATAGAATGAACTAAGACGTGTGAAGTCCTAGAAATGTTAAATTAAAAAACAGCTTTTTGTGCACAAATCCTCGTGTACATACTCAAATATACAGAGCTGGTCCGACACAGTGACAGACACAGTTTCAGGTGCAACCCGCTCCAATGTACACACACCCTCCCACACATAAGCAATTCCCTCTACTGGCACCCTCACACACCCACACCCCTTCTCTTAAAATATCTCCTCTCCAGAGCCTTCAGAGGTGAGCATTTACAGAGCTGTCTGGGGCTTGTCCCCTCATCAATAATACATGAGCCTCATGCATATGCAAGTAGGGGTCTGGGGGAATTGTTGGGGGAGGGGTAGACAGACAGTGAGAGGCAGTGTCCCTTCTCACACCCAACTCCTGTCTCAGTGAGCACAAAGTGAGGGTGAGTTTGCCAGCAGGCATTTATGTGTGTTTGTGCCTGGGTGTGTGCATCAGGGTGCTGTGTCCTGGTGAAGATATAGTTGAGGTTGTGTCCTGTACTGTATGGACTTGTGCACAGGTCTCCAGCAACTCTCTGCACTGGGTGGAGCAGAAGGGATCCCCTGTAGTCTTTGGATATGTGGGTCTGACTGCCCTTTGGCAGGGAGGCAGGGTGTATGTGAGTGGATAAGTGTGATTGTGGAACTCTTCAGAGGAGAAGGGAAGCTGGCTCATTTAATCATCCCAGGCTGCCCCTTTGGGACCCTGCCAGCATCTCCCTTTTAGTGTTCAACTCTGCTCACAGAACACATCTCAAACCCCCATAACCAGGGTCCACACTGCCCAATCACATGAAGAGGACGCTTGTTGTACACGGGGGACACACACACAGGCACACACCCCAGCCTCAGAACCCAGGACACACACACAAACAAACATGCACACGTAAAGATTCACATTAACAAAGAGACAGTATGGGCACTTATAAGGCAAGCAGCATGTCTTCTGCACAAAGACTCAATACCCACATTCTCAGGCTCCTGACATTTATAAACCCCTTGATGAGGCCACACCAACAGACACAGCTCCTGACACACACAGGTCAATGCCAGCCCCTGTCACAGACCAGACTGGATAAGTGTGGCCTTGGTGACTGATGGGCACACATCATTTTGCCACTTGGTGATGTGGCCCCTGGCACAAGTTTCCTGACAAAGACACAATCTCTGTCAGATTAGACTCACAGAGGACCCCAGATCTCCCACCATGGGTACTTACCCTCTCCCAGCACGGGGTAGACACATGCACAAAGCCCCCACCTTCAGAGGGGTCATCTTCCAGTTGAGAATGCCCAGAAGCCAGGGAAGCTGCTGGGTTCTGGGGTCCCATGGTCTGCCCACACCTCCCAGCCCTTCCCCCCAGTCCCCTGCTGGGGCTCAGTGCCAACCCTTTGCTCAGCCTGGCATTAATGCTGCTGAGAGGAACAAAGCCCTGTGCAGAAGGATGGGGATTGCTACTGCCCAGGCTGGGTCTGGGCAGCCCAGCCCCCTATTTCCCAGCTCCTGTGCCTCCAAACCAAACCAGGATTTCCACATGCAACCATATGGACAGATAGAACTGAAGGGGTGAAGCAAGAGTCTATGTCTCACTGTAAGGACATCGTCAGATATGGAGATGCTGGTGGTGGCCCACCTTTTTGGACTGGTGCCCCTCACAGTCCAAACTGGGGATCCATAACTGATGCATTAGGGGTATTTGACCCGGTATTCATTTGGGAGGCCAAGTATGCTCCCTAGGAGAAAGGATAGCACCCCAACTCCAGGTCTGAAGGAACAACAGGGACCACCTTGAGATGGAGCCCTCAGAGCCTTCTTCCTGAGTCAGGATGTGGTGATAAGACATGGGCCAAAAGGATAAGGGGACCACAGGGTACCCCTTCCTCATGGCCTTTCACTTTCAGTGCAGACCACCTCCCATCAGGCTAAGGCTGATATAGGGGCCTCCTCCCGCTGCAGTCCATCCAGCTTGACATCCTCCATTCATCTGCAAATTGGGAATCCCCACTTAAAATCCTAGGGCATCTCAGCTCAAACACCGGGGTGCCCTGCCCTAGAGTGCCCACACAACATCTCCGCGTTCTCCTCTTCTCTCTAAACTCGGGGTGCCCCTCCCTTGGTCTTGGTTCCCAGTGCCTCCTCCCCAGTTCTGAGACCCACCCCTAACCAGATCCTCTGTCCACCATGGGGTTGGCTACGCATTCCCAATATTACCCCCAAATCCGAGTGCCTCTGACATTCCCAAACCCCCTCCCAGTTTGCGTTTCCTCCCTAACCCGAGGTTCCCCTCCCCTGGTAGCCCCCTCCCCATTTGGGGGGCTTCTCTCTCATCCCAGGCTCCCTCCCCAATCTCGAGGACCTTTCCCCCAACACAGCTCCTTCCCTGCGACGGACCCCCACCTGGCTCCTAGCTCGGATGCATCCCGGGGCCGTCGCCCGGCACAAAGGACGCTCAGTTTGTGGCTCGAGCGCGCCAGATCCAGCCCCTGCGCCCTGCACTTCGCTTCCCCAGCACCGCCTCAGCGCTTATAAAGGGGCCGCGGGCTGTTCTGCGCATGCGCCCATGCAATCCTGAAGTCTTTGGCTGCGAGAAGGTGGGGCTCCCTCTGCCTAAAACACCCACCTCATTTCTCCTACCGCTTGCCCTACCCAGGCTAGAGACTGCGCTTAACTTTCTTTCATTCACTTTCCCCCAGTAGCCCCGTTAAATGTCCCCAGACATTCCATGGTGGGCCTCCCCCACCTTACAGGTGGGGAAACTGAGCCCCAGAGAGACATAGTCGCTCCCAAAGACTTGTGGAGGGGAAGAACAGAGGGATGATTCTAACCCTGGTCCGCCTGACTCTCCAGGGCTCACGCTTAAGTAGTTTTGACTAGTTATTGTTTTATCCCATTTATAGAGTGGAAGCTGAGACTCAGAGGATAGGAAGATCCCTGGGTTCTGCAGTTGATAATAGACTCCCAAGGTGTGAGAGAGCCCAGGTGTGTCAGCCCCCAGAGCTGTTGTCAACAGCTCCAGCAAGAATGTACCGCTCATTCATTCCTTTGTCCAATCAGCATTTATGGAGCACCGGCTGCAGACCAGGTATTGTTGTCACAGGAATACTTTTGCTTTGAGCAGGACGCATGTGTGTATCTTTGCAGGGAGATCCCAATCTTAGAAAGCCTAGATCCATACAATGGAATATTACTCAGCTATAAAAAGAAATGAAGCACTGACACATGCTACAATGAGGTGGATGAACCTTCAAAATATCATGCTGAGAGCCTGACCAGGTGGTGGCGCAGTGGATAGAGCGTCGGACTGGGATGCAGAAGGACCCAGGTTCGAGACCCCGAGGTCGCCAGCTTGAGCGCAGACTCATCTGGTTTGAGCAAACAGCTCACCAGCTTGGACCCAAGGTTGCTGGCTCCAGCAGGGGGTTACTCGGTCTGCTGAAGGCCCACGGTCAAGGCACATGTGAGAAAGCAATCAATGAACAACTAAGAAGTCGCAACGCACAACGAGAAACTGATGATTGATGCTTCTCATCTCTCTCCGTTCCTGTCTGTCTGTCCCTGTCTATCTCTGCCTCTGAAAAAATAAAAAGATTTCAAAAAAAAAAATATATATCATGCTGAGAGAAGTGAGATATAAAAAGCCACGTGTTTTATTGAGTCTATTTTTATGAAATGTCCAGAACAAGCAAATCCATAGAGACAGATTTGTGGTTATTGGGGGGCTGAGGAAGGAGGAATAAAGAATGGCTGCTAATGGGTACAGGGTCTCCTTTTGGGATGATGAAAATGTTTTTAGAACTAGACAGAGGTGATGGTTGCACAATAATGTGACTATACTTACACCACTGAATTACACACTTTAAAATGGTAAATTTTATATTTTGTGTATTTTACCACAATAAAAAATGGAAATGAAGGGGAAAAAAAGCTTTAAGAGCCTGACCAGGTGGTGGCACAGCGGATAGAGTGTTGAACTGGGATGTGGAGGACTCAGGTTTGAGACCCCAAGGTCACCAGCTTGAGCACAGGCTCATCTGGTTTGAGCAAGGCTCAGCAGCTTGAGCCCAAGGTCGCTGGTTTGAGCAAGGAGTCACTCGGTCTGCTGTAGCCCCATGGTCAAGGCACTTATGAGAAATCAATCAATGAACAACTAAGGAGCTGCAATGAAGAATTGATGTTTCTCATCTCTCTTTCTTCCTGTCTGTCTGTCCCTATCTGTTCTCTCTCTGACTCTCTCTGTCTCTGCCACCAAAAAAAAAAAAAAAAAAAAGCTTAAAGATGTCCCACCCTTCCCCTACTTTCTTCCCCACAGTACTATTCTCTGAGGGCTGACAGTGGTCTGCACTGGACAGAAGGTCTTGCGTGTGTGTGTGTGTGTGTGTGTGTGTGTGTGTGTGAGGGATGTGATTGTTTATGTCTGAAGGTGAGTCTCAGTCTAGTGGGGGACAAACAGGACACGATGTTTTCAGCAAAATTACCAAAGAGGAGATGGGAATGAGTGAAGGATGAGGAAAGACCCCAGGGAAGCAAGCCCGCCAGGCATCCAACCATTTGAATTCCCTTACGTGTCTATTCTTGTGTGTATGGACCCAGCCTGCCAGTCTGGAGGTAGGTGCTTTGTTTACTGTCTAACTCCTCATCACAGATGAGGGATGGAGGTCAGGGATCATTCTGATGTATCGCAGGTGACAGGCAGGTGTGACAGAGTGCGGCAGGGGACTGGGGTCTGGGTGTGGTTGTGTGATGTGCATGGGAGCTGGCAGCTTGGCCTCCACAAGTTCAGCATTCAAAACCCTCTCCACCACTCCTAACAGAGCGACTCTGGGCCAGCCATTTTGTTTTTCTGTGCCTCAGCTTCCCTTTCTAAAACAGGAATATAGTAATTAAGGCAGGGTTGCTAGGGGAATGAGGTGGGAAGTAAATACACAAAATAGCAGCTGCTATCATGTTGCTGCCCACTTTCCTGCTGGGGAAACTAAGGCTCAGGGGGATGGATTATAGTTGCACAATATGGATCAAGTGGGAGCCTGGGTCTATGGCCTCAGAGGCAAGCTGACCTCCACCCCCAATATTCCCCCTTCCATTCACCCCCTTTCTGCCTATCTTCTGGTCCCCCTGGCTAGTGCCAGGGCTGAGTTTAGAAGGGCTGGCCTGGGGCCCAGGGTGGGCTGTTGCCAGGGCCATGAATGAGGCAACCTTGCCTGGGAATCTGCTGGGCTCAAAGAGCTATTCTATTTATAGACCTGCATTGAGATTGGGTGAGCCACCCCCAGCCCTGAGTGCCTTCTCTGTCTCCCTCATACTGCAGCCCCAGGGCAGGGGCTGCTGTGAGTGGGTGGGTGGAGGGAGCCTGGGAGGGGGCTGGTGGGCCAGAGCAGGCCAGACCCTCGAAAAGAGCTGGATTTTAGAAGTGGACAGTGTCCCTCAGTGCCTCTCAACATTGACACACAGACATGGCACAGGCAATCAGGTTCACATCTATCATATACAATGGCATAAACAGCTGTGACACAGTCACATCTGAGACACACAGTGTCTGCATAGGGGGCTCCTATATAACCATACCTGGCATGGCCACATGTAATTCATATAGGTCACACACAACCTTGCATTGTCATCCACAAGTCCCTTGCATTGTCATCCACAAGTCATGCCTGCTACACAATCAAACTCACAGTTGTGAGTCTGGCTCCACCTAGATTCCCTTCCCACTTAAAAACTCAGTGCTGTTCACACAACCCTATACCTCAGCCTTCCTGACTGCCACCAACAGCCCACATTTTCCCCATGTTGTTCACCTCTAGCCATGTTTATAGCCATGGGCACACCTACAGCCAGCAGGCACTCAATGATAATCACCTGGCACCATATCACCAACATGGTGACATACAGTCCTCCCAGAGCCACACTCAGGAATGCATGCTCACCACTCAACATACCTCATCATAGCCCAGGGTTTTCCCACCTTCTTCGTGCCTGATCACCCCTCCCACTCCCATTGTTACCTCCACTTACCCAGACTCACAGGCTCACATCTTGCCAGGATCAACAAGTACAGCTGGCACTTAAGGAGAGTGTCTGTCTACATGAGCCAGCCCTGCTGGCCCCAGGCAGACCCCTATGAATAGATCAGACTCAGACTTTTGCCTAAGGGACCACTAGCCAGGAGCCCCCATCATACTCTCCAGTACCCTCAAGGACTCTCCAGGCTGGGGCATTGGGACAACTATTACATCTATTCCCCAGGGGAAAACCAAGGCTCAGAGCTATTTAAGGGCCTTTCACTGCCCTGCTGCAGGATGACAAATTCATAGGAAGTTTTCCATCATGAGTGGGGCCGCCTTCCCAGAGAGAGTCCCTGATGACTCACACTTGCTGTGTGACTTCAACAAATTCCTGACCCTCTCTGATCCTCCATTTCCTCCCCTGAAAAATACAAAACTCAGCTCAGTGAAGGGAACTTCAGAAGCAGACTGGGGTTTGAATCTTGGTCCCCCTGGGTGACCTTAGCCAAATGACTTTGCTTTTCTATGCCTCAGTTTCCCACGATAAACCAGAGTTGCAACTCCTGGTTCTTCTAAATTGCCCTCTGCTCCATCCCTTAGACTGAAGGGGGAGGGAGTGCCCAGTCTCTTCTCACTCAGGCAAATGAATGGACCACTTTTGGCTGCCCTGCTGGGAGCTTACAGCTGGTAACTCCTTGGAGAAACAGGAGGCTCTTTCATGACTAGGCGCTAGTGGAGTGAGGAGGTGGGAAGAGGGTATGAGTTGGCCTCATCCCAGTGGACAAGACGGCTCCATGCCAAGACCAGGAGGAGTAGAGGGCCCTGGGGCAAGTACACCTTCCCTGGGGGACATTGGCCCCAGTGGCTGTACCCTCAGCTGTAAAATTTAGGTTACATGGACTTGTATAACAGGTTTAATGAGCCAGTGGATGGAGACAAAACATGGCTTTAAGTTAAACACAGGATGAGCTCTCAACAAAGGTCAGCACTGTTGTCATGTGTCATCTAAAAAAGCCCACTAAATTCTCTAGCAATTCTAGAAATAGAATTCCCTCCAGTTCACAGATGAGGAAACAGGCTCAGAGGTCCACATGCTTGTCTACAGTTATACAGTCAGTGACTGGCCCAGTCAGGATTTAAACTTGATCTGGGCCCCGCAGGGTCTATGCTTTTCTTAACTTCCTCTCGGGGGAGGGAGGTGTTTTCTGCCATGTCCAACTCTGATCCTGAGACCAGTAGAGCCAGGTCTGGATGGCACCAGATCATGACTGAATGCAGGAACTCCTGGCAGGCAGGGGCTGATGGGGCAGCCCTTCCGCTAGTGTCCCAGTTTCCCATTCAGCACCCTCTCTTGGAGCCTGCTTAGGCAATGTTAGTAGGATGCCAGGAGGACCATTTTTTTTAGCCCTTGGTCCCAGACCATTCAGCTGAAGCCAGGAGCCACAGCCTCCTGGCAGTGGCTGATCTATTTCAGAACCCTCCATTCATGCAGATCTGATGGTATCCTGCCCTTTCTCAAACACCTTCGTGACTGCTCCAGGCCCAGCAGGATCTGGTTCCACATATTTTATTCAAATTCATGGTCTTTCATCCAAATAGGCCTTTGGCTATGCTATTCTCCCTGCCTGGATCCCGTAACCCCAAGGTTTTTCTCACCCTGGTGAGTTTCTACCCACTCATTAAGGTACAGGCATAATATGCCTTCTTCCAGGAAACCCTTCTACCCTGCTATCCCAGCACTATCTCTCCCCCTGACTGAGCCCTGGCCCTGTGGCATAGGGTGTGTGTGTGTATAGCTCTGTATTACCCAGACTGGGGGTCTCATCAAGTGTGCAGCTGGAACTGAGGCCTCTCACAGTCTCCAGCATCGTCCAACAAGGGCTGGGCAGTAGGGAGTGGAAGGAGTTGTTTAGTGAATCGGTAAACCAAATCTTTAGCCTGGTATCTAAGGCTTTGTGTAATCTGGTTTGGCAAACTCCTGTTCATCCCATCCATGCAAAAACCCTAACCCAGGCAGCATTTACTGGGAAGACAGATTTGAAGGCTGGGCTTCCCGTGCCCCAGCCAACACTGATAAGAAATTTCTACTTAAAAAAAAAAAAAAAAAAAAAAAAAAAAAAATATATATATATATATATATATATATATATATATATATATATATATATATATATATATATATATATATAGATTGATTTGAGAGAGAGAGAGAGAGAGAGAGAAGAGGGAAAGAAAGACAAACAGAAACATCGATCTGTTTCTGTGTGTGCTCTGCCCAGGGATTAAAGCTGCAACTTTGTGTATCTCGACTATGCTTAAGCAAACCAGCTATCTGGCATGCTTTTGTACCTACAATATCAATATCTTGAGCTCGTATTTTGGCTTCTGGGAGGCAGTAAGGTGCATGGGTTTCCAGGTTGCATTACCAGTACAGTGGTAGTCAACCTGGTCCCTACCGCCCACTAGTGGGTGTACCAGCTTTCATGGTGGGTGGTAGCAGAACAACCAAAGTTTAAATAAAAAGATAGATTTAACTATAGTAAGTTTTGTGTGTTTTTTTTTTCTGAAGCTGCAAACGGAGAGAGACAGTCAGACAGACTCCCGCATGCGCCCGACCGGGCGATGCTCTGCCTCTCTGGGGCGTCACTCTGCCGCGACCACTCTAGCAACTGGGACAGAGGCCAAGGAGCCATCCCAAGCGCCCGGGGCCATCTTTGTTCCAATGGAGCCTTGGCTGCAGGAGGGGAAGAGAGAGACAGAGAGGAAGGAGGGGAGGGGGCTGGAGAAGCAAATGGGCGCTTCTCCTATGTGCCCTGGCCGGGAATCGAACCTGGATCCCCCGCACGCCAGGCTGACGCTCTACCGCTGAGCCAACCGGCCAGGGCCTATAGTAAGTTGTTTTATAAAGATTTATTCCACCAAACTTAGCCAAAATCCGACATAAAGTACTTGGTAAGTAATTATTATTATATGCTTTAACTTGCTGTAACTCTGCTTTTATAAACTTTATATAAAGTAAAGTTACTTTCCTATTTTAGAAATCACCATTACTGTGGAACTGGTGGGCTGTTAGAAAATTTTACTACTAACAGAGATACAAAAGTGGGCAGTAGGTAAAAAAGGTTGACTACCCCTGAGTTAGGAGATGGATTTGGCAGACTTCCCCAGCTAGGACGACAGCATTATAAGAAGTATATCGGTCTCCAAAAACAGTGCTCTGTGTCTGCATGCAACAAAGGACAGCGCCCCCCACACAGTCCACAGATGCTTTTAGATGCTAGCCACAACTCAATCACTGGATGCGGGCCCTTTAAGAGGCTGGCACTTGGGGGCGGGGCTCACGCCAAACCCCTCCCTGGAAACCACGACAGAGCGGCCTGAGTCACATTGCTTCTGCGCGTCGTCTACGCGGTTCCGGGTACAGCTTTAGGTTTTCTGTTCCTGGAGAAACTGAGGGTAGGAGCCGGAGCGACTCTTCCAAAACCCACAGGACACCTGGCCTTAGGTTATTGGCATTTTCCCTGAAACCACCTATGAAGGCGATATTTAGGACTGGAATGGGTGGGACAGTGACGGTTCTTGACCCGTGTTGCAGGTGAGCACGTTCAAACTTAGATGTGAACAAGGTCTCGCTATTGCGGCTGCGTTGGCTCCGGGATTTGAACGCGTGCTGAGCCCAACTCTGAGCCCTGAGGTCTTGTGAAACGGAAATGATTCACTCTTTGGTTTGTGCAGACACAGTGAGCAGGTGAGGTCTGGAGGAGTTGGGGGCGGGCAGTGGCGGTACCCTCCTCGGTTTGAGATTGAACTCTCTATGGACAGAGCTGGGGGGTTGTGGAACCGGTGGTGAAGGGCAGACTGGGTTGTGGCCAGGCTCTGGTGCTGGGTTCAGCCCCTCTCCTCACCCTGATTCTGATACCTCCAGGGTGAGTTCGGTGCTGAACCGCAACACCCGGCAGTTTGGAAAGAAGCACCTGTTTGACCAGGACGAGGAGACGTGCTGGAACTCGGACCAGGTGAGGAACCCCCCTAGATCCTCCATAGCTCATGTGAATCAGATTCAGGGGTCCAGGGTGCCTTAACGCCAGGCCACCACAGCTGGGCTCACTCTGATTGGCCAGGAAAGAACATATGCTGAATCCTACCCCCATCAATCAACTGTGAGAGAGGGCAGAGTACTCGTGTGAGCCTGGTGTGACTGTAGCCCTGTCCCCCTATCTGCTTCCAGGGCCCCCTCCAGTGGGTGATATTAGAGTTTCCCCAGCGCATCCGTGTCTCCCAGCTGCAGATCCAGTTCCAGGGGGGATTTTCCAGTCGTCGATGCCACCTGGAAGGTACTGTAAGACCTTGGAAGAGGGGAGAGGGCCTTGGAGGGGGCACCCTGGCTTCACAGTCTGCTCCTTTCCCTGCCACAGGTTCTCAGGGGAGTGAGGCTCTTAATAAGATTGTGGACTTCTACCCTGAAGACAACAATTCAATTCAGATATCCTGCCTTGGCCTCTGAAAGTTGTAGGTCCTGTGTGTGACCTTGAGCAAGTGGCCTCTAGGCCTGCATTACTTCATCTGTGAAATGGGCTGATGGTAACTTGTTTTGTGTGTCCCAGAGGGGCCAACAGTGGTGTCTGAACTGGGATTGAGTGGGGGTTGGCAGACAGTTAAATGACAAGCCACCTGTTTCCCTTGACTCTGTGTTCACACCTTCTCTGTGCCAGCTGCTGAGGTGGACCGGCTAAAGGTAACATTTGAGGACGCCACTGACTTTTTTGGCCGTATGGTCATCTACCACCTGAGAGTACTGGGGGAGAAGATGTGAGACCACTGGGCTGCCACCTCCTCCAGGAAACATTCATGAAAGCACAGCAAAATCCTTCAAGTTCTGCACAGGTTTATTGATTTCTTTCAAAAGGACCCCCTCCCACCATCTGTACAAGAGCTGCCTTTGAAGCCAGTTCTGGGTTCTCCCAACTCTGGGCCAACCATTTGTTCCCTGAGTGTCTTGAGTCCCTGGGGGGCCGGTGGCCTTCACTCAGGATCATCGGGCATCAGGTTACTCTGGAAGAGTTTGAGGATGTGGTTCTCAATCACCTGTTGCACTGGAAACAGGACAAGGAAAAGGTGGGCCATGATGGGGTTAAGGCTGCAGAGGCACAAGCCCACCTGCACCCTCCCTTTTGGGGAGGAGCTGGGGGGTCCTGTCCTGAGAACTGCACCTCCAGGGACAAACATGGACTTTCTCACAGTGGAACATGGAAGGAGGACCCATTTTGTATATAGGGAAATCCATGCCCCTCCCAAGACACAGCTGGGAAGCCTGAGGCCCCTATCTCAGGGACCTCAATTTCCCCAAAGTTTATAAAAATACATTTTTGGAGGCATTTCAGAGTTACAAAAATATTCCTTACAAAATTAAATTGGCGAACTATGATATTTATAAAAAGATGAGAAGAGCTATGAGGATTGATTTGTCCCAAATGGAGAAAGACTCCTTGAAGCAAGGAGGGGATGTTTCCCAAGCCCTCGATTCCCCCCACCACCCTAGGGGGTTGCTTTTGTTAGGCTCACACTGTTTCATGGGTAGGGAAGCAAAGGGAGAAGTGGGGAGTCAAACGGGTCTGCCTGTGCACTGCAGCCTAGCTCCCTCCCTCTGGATGTCCTCACCCTGCCAGGCCTCTGCATATGCTGTTTCTCTAGCTTGGACCATCCTCCCTCCTCTTGAGTCCCCAGGAAGCCCTCCCTGACTTCCATCCATCCTGAGATGGGACCAGGGCCTCCTTTGGACCTCTGAGTGCCTGTCCCCATCTTGACTCCAATCACTGACACATTGGCCTCCACACCTCAGTTCAGGTGAAGCCCCCTGAGAACCAGGCCTAGCACATGCCCAGGCCAGGTACACAGTGGTACTCAATGTTTTCTATTACAAACACTCTTGTTGCCAGCATCTGACATCTGAAAGGGATGCCCTGTGTACCCTCTGTGGTCACCCCACCTACCGCACCCTGTCACTGCCCCATGTGTCTCTGCCCATGCGTCTCAGGCTGACCTTTTCGGTATCCCAGAGCCACAGCAAGGTCCATTGGGGTGTAGCCAGAGTCGGCCTCCGTGGTGAGATCAGCTCCTCGGGCTACAAAGTAGAGCAGGTGCTGCAGGGTAAGACTGGGAGCCCAGAATGGGGCACAGGATTCTGGAGATCCAGTGATCCCCAATGATGCAGCCCCAGGTCTGCTGGTTGCCAGTGTGGCCTTGGAAGAGACTGAGCTCTCCTGGGAATGTGGCCAGCAGAACCCCACCTCCTGGGTCCCTGAGGACAGACTACTATGGTGTCCTACCACATCCTGTCCCCTAATCTGCCTTCTGGGAAAAGCAGGTAAGATCCGTTCAAGAAGGGCTCTGGGGCCCCCTGGGCCAGCCTCTACACTCACTTACCAAGCAAGGCCTCCACACACTTCACATGGTTCCCACGTACGGCATACAGCAGTGGCGTCCCTCCATTCTGTCAGGCAGGGGCAACCAACACTATTTTTACTGAATTCTCACACACCCAGCACCCTCCAATTTAATGTGGTTCCTTCTCCTGCTTGTCACCTGGCTCATCTAGCTCCTCTTTTGGGGCCCAGCTTAGATGTCCCTCTTCAGCTAATCTTCCCTGCCCTCCCTTGGCTGAGCAGGCTATCCTGGATCTGGCAGCTGCCTGTGCACCTGCCATTTACAGCATTACTCACTGCATCTCAGCTGACTGTTTATTGGCTCTGCACCCCCCACCCCCAAAAAACTGGGAGCTCTGTGAGGCTCAGGGATGAGTTTGTCTTATGTTCTTAGCATCCAGAGCTGGCCTGGTACCCTGCAAGGAGCCCAGGGCTGGTGTGTGCTGCCTCACCCAGTCGTAGATGTTGATGTCCACGTCACGTTCAAGCAGCAGCCCCACAATGTCTGTGTAGCCACCTGTGCTGGCTAGTGACAGGGCACTCTCCCGCTCCTTGGCCAGGATGTGGGGGTCGGCACCCTGGGGGGAGCAGAGGCAGCAGGGATAGGACAGGTGTAGAGAAAGAGGTTATGGGAGGAGTGGGAGAACCCACTGGAATCCTGGGGTCCTCATGGCAGTCATGTCTTACAGACATGGCACCAGCAGACTCAGCTGAAAAATGGCCCGCCCTCGAGTCCCTGGAAGCCCCCAGCTGGGCAGGGACGCACCCACTCAAGCAAGAAGCGGACGGTCTCAATCTCTCCAAAGGCCGAGGCCCAGATGAGGGGAGTGAAGCCACGCTCGTCTGGCTTGTTGATGAGGTTATCACCTGGCAGGAGGGGGTGGTACTACTGAGCTGTACCCCTGTCCATTCTCCCCAAAGCTGTGGGAGCAGGGCGTGGGTAGGCGGCAGGGATCAGATGAGGGAATACATGTAGATACACTCAACTGGCCTCACTTGTACACACATGTTGTAGACAGAGGCACACATGGACACTCACAGGTCATGACAGCACCCACGTGCATATACCAGCACATGAGGTCAAATAAGCAAAGGTATATACCATGCATGCATGGGTGAGGACACACACCTTTCCTCAGATGTTCCTTCAGCTGGCTCAGCTCTCCCTGGGCCGCAAGCTGGTGGATGGATAGGGCTAGAGCCAGAAGAGGCAGTATCCTCACTCATCCCATCTCTGCTGTGCCTCAGGTTACCTTCTGTCCCAAGTTGCTCCTCTCCACCCTGCCACCTTGCTACCCCACACCCCTCACCCTGGGACAGGTGCCACTCACAGTCCAGGGTAGCCGGTAGGGCTGAGACCTCATTCCCCCTCTGCCGGTTGGTAAGCGTTGTGGAGTGCTTCAGGGAGCTGCCTGATGGGAGAAAAAAGGGTTCTGGGGCTTTAAGCCAGACCCTGGCTTAGAACTATCAAAGACACTGTGTGACTCCCCCATCCACTCTCCACTGATGCTACTGCAGTTGAACCCTGAAAAGCTGGAAGTGCAGGGCCCATTGGCCAATTGGGATGTCCCCATAGACATCAACAGGTCACTTCCTAAAAATCTGAAGAATTTCAGACTCTGTTGTTCCTCAAAAAAGGCAACTCTTGGGAGTACCCTGAGTGGGGTCCTGGGCCCTGTCATGAGAGATGTTAAATAAGGTACAGGGCAAGGCCATAAGGTCTCCTGAGAAAATGGCAGCTTCAGGGTCCTTCTGCTTGTGTGAAAGTCATGCCTCAGGTGCTGAGGAGTGGCCCAGGTGGGGTTTCGTTTTGGGGTGATGAAAATGTTCTAGAAGTATTGATAGAGGTTGGGGTTACCTGCCACTGTGAAAGCATTTACTGCCATTAAAATGTGTGCAATTCTGGTTAAAATGGTAACTTAGGTTATGCAAATTTTAAGACAATGAAAGCAAGCAATTCCTTGCCAGGTGGAACAGAAAGGCATGTATGTCCTAGTATTGGGACATAAAGACAGAGGTCCCTTCTTGGGCCTGACATTCCACAGTCCTTGCATCCCAGAGGCTAGAACTCAGGGCAAGTACCTACCCTGAGGTGAAGAGGTGCCAGCATCAGGTTCAGGATTCCCAGGCTCCGGGGTGCAGGGGAAGAGACTGAGTACCACTGTGTCTGAGCCATCTGGGGCCTCATCCCTGGGGTCTTCAGGGTCCCCAAATCCTGGAGTGGGGGACTGCTGGGATAGGCTGAGGTCCTCTGGAGGCTGGTTGGGCTCCATGGGGGAAGCTGGTGGAGGCACCAAAATGGGAGAGATGACAATAATTATCAACAACTCTTATTAAGTGGGCACCAACTGCATAACCCGCCTTGCACGGTGAGAGTGTGTAAACTCCTCAGACTCATTAGGGAAATTAAATCAGAGTCCAGCTGCTTTTCAGGGCCACTCCTCCCCACCACCAGGGCACATGCAACAGGCATTGCTTAAAAGCCCTGGTTGTAAAATCAACTATCTGGGTTGGAATTCCTCCACTTACAGTGTGTAAGAACTTGGGCACATGCCTTAACTACTCTAAACCTATTTCCTCATTAACAAAATGGGGAAATGAGGTCTAGAAGTCATGTATATACATAGCTGAGCAGGGGGCCTTAAACACCAACAGAGCTTAATAAACGTTTGCTGTGCTTATTTTTTGGAGGGTGATCCTCGGTATGGCTGAGGACTCAACAAAAATGTAATTGGTCCCATCCTACCCACCCCTTCCAAACCGATCCAGGAGGTCCACTCACCTCCAACGAACCTTCTCTATCACCCCACACCGCAAGCCCGGTCCTCCAAAACTTGGAGGCCCAATTCACAAACTTTTCTCCTCCAATTAATATAAAGGGGAACAAGCTGGAGTCTGGACCCTCGGCGCCCTGTCTTCTTCTGCCGGGACACAGAGCAACTTGATACACAACCACTACCCCCACCCCAGCGCTCCCCCAGTGCGCCTGCGCACCCCGGCCCCCAAAAGTGCGGAAGGCAGTCAGTTGGAGATACTTCTGGCCCTTTAAGGATTGGGAGAAGGATGTGGTTTCCGTTGGGCCCGAGCAGTGCAATTGCGCCTGCGCATTCTGGTTCCCGAAGCACCGAAGAGAACTAGGCAGGATCTGGAGAAATAGGCGGAGCCTCAGAGGTCTGAAGATTTTACCGAGCCTGCAGCGAGTTCATCGGCTCCACTTTCAGGCGGGTGGGCGGGGCTTTCTCCCTTTGAAGGCTGTCGGGGAGGAAGCAGGCGGGGCGTCCAAGATTTAAAGGGGCGACTCTCTTGTCTTGATTCCTAACGGTGTTCACTGTGCGGTCTTGGGGCTCATGAGCATGTGCGGGACTTGATGGCAGCGGTGGAGTACAAAGAGGCCGTTTATACGGCCCAAAGTGAACAGTGTGTGGAGCGTTCCCCCAATTCATTCATCCTTGGAAAAGGGGATTCAGGAAGGGAGGGAACCCTTGCCCCTCCCCGCCACGGTGTCACTGCTGGAGATTCAGGGGCTCCTCGCCCCTTCCTCACCCATCTCTTGGTGTGCCCACTTCTTCAGTCTCTCATGCCCTACTCCTCTTCTGTCTAGGTAGAGACAGAGGAATGGAGAGAGCAGGCCAATAGTTACTGGAATTATAGCAGGGCCAAACCCAGTTCTGCAGGCGAAGGTTTAGGCAACCGTCACTACCTTCAGACTTCCGGTTCCGGTTCTCAGGTTTCACGGGCCGCAGTCGCTATGGAGGAACCCGAGATGCAGCTCAAGGGGAAGAAAGGTAATGCGAGGCCCCGGGTTGGACAGAGGGCCCAGGAACTCGCGGAGGGGCAACCTGACAGAAGGAGAGAGGGAGCAAAGGCGGGGAGGGAGCGTGAGGGGCAGGAATTAAATTGCCATCGAATCCTGATTCGGACGCAGACTAGTTCTGAAACCTTTAGAAAGTCCCCGTGCCTTGGTTCTGTTACCTCTAAAATGGGGCTTATAGTCTCCCTCCCCTGCCCCTCACAGGCTTGTAAGAACTCAATGACCTGATATTTGTAAAGTTTTGAAAGAAAGCTTGGGGCGTGGCAATCGTTGTGCATATTGTTTCCTGTAGATTTATGCATTTGTGTGTTTACATTGACTTACCACATATTTATAAATCACGTAGTTACAAATTACAAAATGCCAAACTTTTTAAATTATAAAGTTTTTTTCAATTTTATTACACACGTTATTTCGAGTTAATTAGCAGGAACAAGTATTTTTAATTCCACCTTTTTTACAACAACACTGAGGTGTAAGCTATTACGTGCTCATTTTTGAAATGAGAGTAAAAGAGTATTGTATAATCTATACAGTTTGGAGGTGCCAGGCTGGCCAGTGAGCCAGACTGATCACACTGGATAGACTCACAACTCCCTTGACTCAGGCACCAGGGTTCTCTCTCTTGCCAATCACACTGCCTTGGGCAGTAGCGTCGAGTCCACCTCTGTAGCAAACCTCACGTGTGGGTACTGTTATCATTGAATTTTTACAGATGATCAAACTAAGCTCAGAGAAGCCCCTGCCCTTACTAATCCAAGCTTTAATTTTTTCCTGTAAACATGTAACCTAGTAAAGAACAAGAATCTAAGTATAAGAGAAATTAACAAGGTGCTGAGGTTGAGAATGGGGGACATCTGATTAAGCTTGGTGATCAGGAAAGTCGTTGCCCAGGAGGTTACATTTCACCTGAGACATGAGGGATGAAGAAAAACCAGGGGGAGAAGGGTATGTTGGTGGCAGGAACAGTAGATGCAAAGGGCCTGAAATGGCAAAGTGTTCAGAGCTGTATTGTAATACAGTAGCTACTAGTCACAGTATTCATGGGTATTTAAATTAATTAACATTAGGTAAAGTTAAAATCTCAGTTTTTGAGTCACATTAGTTTCATTTCAAGTGCCCAGTAGTTACCTGTGGCTAGTGGCTACCATATTGGACAGTATAGATTATAGAACCTTTTAATCATCTTCGAAAGTTCTTTTGGACAGTGCAGAGAGTGTTCAAGTAACAGCCAGGAGGCCATTGTGCCTAAGTGGAACGTGAAGAGGACAGGGAGGTCAACAGCAGGCAGAACACACAGGACCTTAGGGGCCATGGTGAGGAAAGCAGATTTTCTTCTCAGGCTGATGGGAACTGTAGGAGGATTCCAAGCAAGGGAGGAACATATTTAATGTGTTCATTAGGAATCCACTCCATCTGTTCCATGGAGATGGGACTCTTGGCAGCAGGGGAAGCAGAGAGACCAGGAGGGGCTGAGTCTGGTATCCTGGTGGGAGGCAGCCATGCCTGCATGAGTGGGTTCAATGCAGTGGTAAGAATGGGTGAGATTGGGCTTTGTTTTGTGGCAGAAGCAGAAGGATCTGCTCATAGACAGTGTGAATGACCAGCTGACAGGGAATGCAGACCCTGGGATGAGGATTTGTGTGCAATTAACTTACCAGGAGAGCCCCACAAGGGAGAGGGGAAGCAGAACAGGGTTGGAGAGGGGGCTGAGCAAGGAGCAACTTCAGATAAAACCCCTCAGAGAGAGGCCTCAGTCTGATTCAACAAGGAGGTTTAGGGGATTAGTCACGCCTCCCAATTGTCCCAACACATAGCAAGGGACACGGGTTTTCATACCCCTCAATGGTTTGTCATGGCTAAGGGCCACTGAAGGACGTAAACTTCCAGGCATTTTCAGATCCTGTAACCAGCAGATCCTTTGAGGAGGAATCTCAGGTTTATTCACTGGGATAAAAGGAATGTGCAGGGGATCCAAGTGGGCAGCAGGGGTGTCCACTACAAGTGGGCTTGGGCGGGGAAAGATCATGAGTTCACAGGATGCATTGATAATTTCATGAATGAGGCCTTCTGTGACCATCCTCTTTAACTTATCACCTGGGCCACAGGTGATCTACCTACTAGGAGGGACAACAGACACTCTTCACTGCTCTGGCTGAACTCAGGTTGAGCAGTCAGGTCTTATGCTTTGTCTCTGTGTACTCCTGCCCCCCGTCCCTTATTCTGCCACCTTATACCTCCTGTCAATCCTGAACCCAGTCACAGATAAGTTCACTGAGAGCGTCTACGTCCTGGCCAACGAACCATCAGTGGCCCTGTACCGGCTTCAGGAGCACGTGCGCCGCTCTCTCCCAGAGCTGGCCCAGCATAAGGTGAGCTCCAGGCACCCCTGCCACCAGCCGCCACAGGGTCTGTACATCATGAGCTGGGGTCTGCTGATAGAGCAGAAGCTGTTGAGGTATGAGTCAAGGCTGGGACATCAGCAAGGAGGCATGTGGTCACTGAGCCAGTTTAGGGCCATGGTGGGCAGATGTGGGGTTGATTTAGAAGAAGGAACAACAGGCCTACATTAGTTGTGACCTGTATGGTGAGAAGACTGCAGCTCTGTGAAGAGAGAAGAGCATGCCAGGCAGAGGGAACAGTCGATACAAAGACTCCAAAACATAGTAGCCAGGTGTTCACAGAAAGCCTGGACTCATGAAGGAGGGAAGTTGTAGGAAGAAAGGTTGGGGGCTGAAGGAGGCCAGTCCCTGCAGCCATGGTGATCAGGTACTCCATCTTACAGACTGGAGTGATAGAAGTGGTAGCTTCTCCCTCTAACCGCTGCCCACCCCACTCCACCCCCTGCAGGCAGACATGCAGCGGTGGGAGGAGCAGAGCCAGGGAGCCATCTACACAGTGGAGTATGCCTGCAGGTGAGCACCACAGCCTCCCCATTGCCAGGATCGCCCCAGGGTCACACCTGGACATTCAGGGGCATCTCAGCCAGCTGTCCAGTAGGCCCTGTCTTGCAGTGTCAACTCACCTGGCCACACAGCAGGTTCTAGCCTAGGCCCGCACTTCTCGCTATTTGCTCCACCTCTGTGTACCTCGGGCTGGTTTCTTCCCAGTACTGAGGCCCTCCACATCTGTCATAGAGTGCGTAATAAGGATTGGGAAACATAAATGTTATCATCTTACCACTTTTAAGTGTATAGTTCAGTGGCATTTAGTACATTCACATTGTTGTACAACCATCACCACCATCCATTTCCAGACTTTTCTTTTCTTTTTTTTAAATTTTATTTATTCATTTTAGAGAGAGAGAAAGGGAGAGAGAGAGACAGAGAGGGAGAGAGAGGAGAGAGAGACAGAGAGAGAAGGTGGGGAGGAGCTAGAAGCATCAACTCCCATATGTGCCTTGACCAGGCAAGCCCAGGGTTTTGAACTGGCGACCTCAGCATTTCCAGGTCGACGCTTTATCCACTGCGCCACCACAGGTCAGACTTTTCATCTTGCATAACGGGAACTCTGTTTCCATTATACACTAACTTCTCATCCCTACTTCCGTAGTCCCTGGTACCTACCATTCTACTTTCTGTTTCTATAATTTGACTACTCTAGGGACCTCACGTAAGTGGAATCACAGTACTTTTTAATGTCTGTCTTCTTTCACTCAGCATAACGTCCTCAAGGTTGTGGTATGTACTCACGTTGTGGTACAAATTGGAATATTCTTCCTTTTAAGGATGAGTAAAACTCCACATTTTGCTTTTTCCATTTATTTGTCAATGGGCGTTTGGGTTGCATCCATATTTTAGCTATTGTGAATAATACTGCTGTGAATGTGGGTGTATGTACCATTTTTTTTCATTCTTTTTTTTTTTTAATTCATTTTAGAGGAGAGAAAGAGAAGGGGAAGGAGCAGGAAGCATCAACTCCCATATGTGCCTTGACCAGGCAAGCCCAGGGTTTTGAACTGGTGACCTCAGCATTTCAGGTCAATGCTTTATCCACTGCGCTACCACAGGTCAGGCCCTGTGTGTACCATTTTTTTGTTTGTTTAATTTTCTTTAAATTTTCAGATTGTTTTCCCCCCCCAGGGGAAAGATGTCTGAGAGTGAAAAGCGGTAGCTGATGTTTCTTTGCATTCTGACAGGTTTGCTGGCCTTTTCTCCTGTGCTTCTGTTCCTTCCTCAACAGTATTTAGTGCCCCGACTCGTTCCACTTGCCTCAGGAGTTTGGCCACTTTATTTAGAGGTGCTGTTTGCCCCTGGCATTGCCTGTGGGTCATTTGGTGGAGGCTGGACACTCTCAGCACTTCTCATTTGTGGCACCATGGGATTTGCTTGCCTGTTCTGTTGTGTGGGCAAAGGTTCTTTGACAGGAGTTTCTGCTGCCAGGGCCACTGAGCTGAGTGTTCTACCATCAGCAGTCCTAGCCCCTCCACGGGGACAATGGATGACCTGGACAAATGGCATCTTCCTGAGGATAGCAGTCGCAAAGGCCCTTCTTAGTTTAAGGAAGAGTAGAGAAGAAATAAAGAGTTTCTGTCTCAGGGCTCAGCTCCCAAACAGCCGTGACCTCATCAGCAAGGCCCAGGCTAAAGCAAGAGTGTGTCACAATCTCTGCTTTCTCTTGGTTCCTCTAGCTACACTGTCCAGCTTGGTCCACCTGGGCTGCACATTTAAATTTTAATGTATTAAAATGAAATAAAATGGAAGGTTCAGCTCCTCAGTCTCTTTAGCCACATTTCAAGTGCTGAGCAACCATCTCAGTGGATAAAGTGTGTCTTATGTTCTAGAAAGTTCCACTGGACCATGTTAGTTGGGGCAGGAGGCCAGTAGGCTCTGAGCTCTGAATGCTTCTTTTAGGGAGATTGAATTTCCCTAATGCTAAAAGAACATGTTTCCTTTATGGATATTAAAGAGCCCTTGGCTTTTGATTGTTCAAAATGCTTTATGCAGTGTTAACGGTATAAAATTAAAAGATGTTAAATTGGGGTAAAGTATTCAATAGTGAGCTTATATTAGTGAGATTTTTTTTTTGTTCCTTTAAAAATATTTTTTCTTGTTTTATTAATGAGTTTTTAAATCAATTTGGACAATCCAATGATAGAAAAGCTGACTGTGGCCCTGGCCAGTTGGCTTAGTAGTTGAGCATCTGCCCAGCATGTGGAAGTCCCAGGTTCAATTCCTGGTCAGGGCACACAGGAGAAGCACCCATCTGCTTCTCCATCCCCCTCCCTCCCCCCCTCTCTTTCTCCCTCTCTCCCTCTCTCCCCTTCCCTCCCTCTCTCTCCCTCTCTCTCTTTTCCCCTCCCATAGTCATGGCTCAATTGGTTTGAGTGCATTCGCCCCAGGCACTGAGGATGGCTCCATGGAGCCATCACCTTAGGCACTAAAAATAGCTTGGTTGCAAACATGGCTCCAGATGGGCAGAGCATCAGCCCCAGATGGGGGTTACCAGGTAGATTCCAGTTGGGCCGCATGTGAGAGTCTGTCTCTCTGTCTTCTCTCCTCTCACTTGGAAAGAAGAAAATAAGTAAATAAATATAAGAAAAGCTGACTACACTTGGCATAAGATGAACAAGTTAAGAGACTGAGTGATGCAAACACTCCTCCCCTTGATCTTACGGCCACTTCCAAGCAGATCCCTCACTGATAATAAATGGAAATGACCTTTTTTTTTTTTTTAAGAGAAGGACTTTAGCCTGACCAGGCAGTTGCGAGTGGATAGAGCGTCGGACTGGGATGCAGAGGATCCAGGTTTGAGACCCCGAGGTTGCCAGATTGAGCGTGGGCTCATCTGGTTTGAGCAAAAATGCTCACCAGCTTGGACCCGAGGTTGCTGGCTAGAGCAAGGGGTTACTCGGTCTGCTGAAGGCCCGCGGTCAAGGCACATATGAGAAAGCAATCAATGAACAACTAAGGTGTCGCAGCGAAAAACTGATGATTGATGCTTCTCATCTCTCCATTCCTGTCTGTCTGTCCCTATCTATCCCTCTCTCTGTAAAAAAAAAAGAAAAGAAAAAGAAGGACTTTAAAACAACACTTTTATTTTTACTCCAGATATTGTTGCACAGGTGACTTTCTGGCATTAGCAAGACCTTATGCGTTTGGGTAAATGTTTTCCTGCAGTACCATCAGAAGGGACATTTTCATTAGACATTCAACATTGTGGTGTTAACACTAGAGCTAAGCACAGCTTTGGGTAGTATCCCCTCGGTAATGAGTTATCCTGGTTCCATCTAAACTCCCCTTTAGAGCTGTTCAGTAGAATTGATAAGCTTCCTCCAGAGGTAGGAGTAGGTTATCTAAGAGGAAAGCAAGGTATTTTTTTTATTGCATTTTTCTTAAGTGAGAAGCCAGGAGGCAGAGAGACAGACTCCCGCATGCTCCCAACCAGGATCCACCCAGCAAGGCCACGGGGGGGTGATGATGCTCTGCCCATCTGGGGCCTTGCTCCGTTGCTTCTAGAGCCATTCTAGTGCCTGAGGCAGAGGCCATGGAGCCATCCTCAGCACCTGGGCCAACTTGCTCCAATGGAGTCTTGGCTGTGGAAGGGGAAGAGAGAGATAATAGGGAGAGGAGAAGGGTGGAGAAGCAGAGATGGTCACTTCTCCTGTGTGCTGTGACCAGGAATCGAACCCGGGACATCCACACACCGGGCAGATGCTCTACCATTGAGCCAACCAGCCAGGGCTTGCAAGGTATTTTTGAGGCTACCTTTACATACTTATAGCTCCTTCAGAACATTAGATGGCCTAGCAGCAGGGATTGTCATTGCTCTGTCGTATAATATTCTCTAGGCTTGGCAGGAAAATCTAAACTCTGAGCTCATGATGAACCCTCCGGAAGGCCCAGGAAATCCCCCAGGTACTTGCTGAGCTTCAGTTGGTGGATGAGCAGGGGGGTGGTGCCTATCAGATCTATCCTCCCATTATAGTGCGGTGAAGAACCTTGTCGACAGCAGCGTCTACTTCCGCAGTGTGGAAGGTCTCCTCAAACAGGCCATCAGCATCCGGGACCACATGAACGCCACTACCCAGGGTCACAGGTAGCTCCGGACCACCTGCACCTGCTACTCTCAGCCTCCTTGCTGTAAGGACCTTTGCCACTCAGCCAGGAACTGCCACCTATCACTCCTTGGACGGCTCCCTTTCCTCACCTCACAGTATCTGGTGGCTTCCTCTTCTCCTTTGGTATCTGTAGCAGGAGAGTTCAGTCACTCAGTACCCAGATCCTGAGCTCTGCTGTGTGCCCAGTCCTGGGCTGGGTGCTGGGGACAGAGAGACCAGAAAAGACATGCTCATCTCACAGGGAAGCACAGCAACCAGGTAATCACAGATTAGAGCATTTCAGACATGTTTAAAGGAGAAAAGGGGATGTGGAACCATTCTGATGAGTCTGAGGAAGTGCAAATGGGGGCTTGAAAGACTTACTGATGGACATGATGTGGGATGATTTCCAGGCAGGGCAGTGGTGAGGACAGAGGCCCTGGCTCTGGGGAGCTAGATGTGTTGGAAGAACATCTAAAAGATAGGTGTGCTAGAGCAGGTGAGCAATGGGGAAGTGGGGTCAGCAAGGTAGGTAGCAGGGAGGGTGCCTAGAGCTAGAGGAGGCTTCGAGCTACAATCCAGATGATCTAAAAATGGAAAGCACTTACAGCTCTTGCACACTGGGAAGAGAGTGTTGGAAGGAGTTCCTTTTGTTTTTGTTTTCATTATCATTTAATAAATATGTGTTTGAACATACACGTACATGCTGTTAGCTGTAACTTTACTTGGAGATGTGTCTGGCTCCCACATCTTGAAGTTCTGTCCCCCACAGGCATTTAGAAAGAAGAAAATGTCTGTGTTGCTGTCTAAGAACTAAGACAAATGGATGTGCAGCACTCTTCCCTCTGAGGGTAACATGCAAGGGTTTATCCAGATTTATTTGCATTAATCACCTGGCTTTGGCTGCTCTGCTGCAGGTTGGTGACAGCCTTCACTAGAGTTGACTTCATAAAGTACCTTACACAGTGCCCTGTACACAGCGGGGTCTCAAAAAGCCAGAGATTTTACTTTGAACTCATGGTTTCCCAAGTGCTCTCAAATGCCCTGCTTATGCCTGCTGTTTTGAAAATGCAAAGTGCTTTTCTGAAAGCTGCTGACACCTCTTTGCAAACCCTGTGGGTTTGAAGTACCCAGACATGCATGAATCCCAGCCATGCATGAGTCTCAGCCATGATCTCTGAAGTGAGTGGCTAGTTCCATTTTTACAGAGGATGCTCTGAAGGTTCAGGCCAGGGGTTTTGAGAGAGTGACTGGAACACACACTTCAGCCTAGCTGAGTAGGCCTGATGGCCTCTGACTTTGACCTCATGGATACTGCATGGGTTTATTCCAGCCCCAAGGAGTTGCCCCTACCCTTCTCACCTGATCCCAGAGAGACTTAGAGGAGCTTTGGTCCCTCTCACTGGGTCAGTGCTGAGTGGGGCCAGGAGCCTTCCTGTGCTCCATGCTCTGAACTAACCTACCTTTTTTTTTTGTCCAAGAAGGGACCTGCCATCTAACCACTCAGACTTGTAGGATGGTTTGGTTAGTGGGAAGATGCAAGGTCGGGGGGATCTTGTGCTCTCTGCTGCTCACGGTCATTGTCAGCCCATCACTCTCATGCTTTTTCTGTTTTTTCTGCCCCTTATTCAGGCCATAGGCCCTATGCTGTCTCTTCTCCAAGACAGAGAAGAGATCCCACATTTCCCTGCCCTGCCACATGCCAGCTGCTTGCTTTACTTACACACCTTCTCTCAGACAGAGCCCAGCATGGCAGTTACGATCCAGCTCTGGACTCCTAGCTCCACTGCTGACCTGCTGTGTGACCCTAAGCAAGTCCCTCCCCCTCTCTGGTCTCTGCTTTTCCTTCTGTGGAAGTGACTTATCAGGTCATCAGTGACTTATGGGCTGAGAGAGTGCTGCTGCATACGGTGATATGTAGTGTGGCAGTCAGTTGCTGTGTGACAAATTAGCCCAAGACTTAGTGGCTTACAGCACCAATCTGACTTCTCACGATTCTATGATTTGGGCTGGGCTCAGGTAGTGGCCATTTGTGTGGCACTTTTCGAGCTCCATGGAGCCAATAATCAGAGGTGACCTCACACATCTGACCCTTGACTTGTGCTGCTGGATACAGGGGGTCCAGTTCTCAACCTCCATGTAGCCTCCAGCCAGCCAGCCTGGGTGTCTGGTGGCTGAGCACCAAGAAGGCAGCCCCAGTGCACACGGGCTCATCCAGCCTGCTTGGTTCACATTTGCAGATGTCCCATTGGTCAAAGCCAGCCACTTGGCCAGGCCCAGAACCAGATGGGACAGAATTGCAGGAGGGCATCAATATTAGGTTTGGTTGACTGTGTGAGGAGACCATGGCACCAAGGAAGGCCTGGTATATTGTTATTTTGTGCCTATGCAGGATAGACCCTGGCCAATCAGAGCTGCCCAAGGTCTTTACTGAGCCTCTGGCTTGTATAGCTCTCTGAGGGCTTCCCCATCCGCTGTAATGGTGCTCTGCACCACAGGGGCACTCTGAGGACTGTGGATGTATGGGCAGGTACCCCACAGTCTCTAGAGCAGCATCCCCCAGTGCCAAAAGGCAGCAGCGTTTGCACATATGCAGGCAGAGAGTGCCTACTGGGCTCCTACTGAATGTCAGGCTTAGCTCTGGGGGTAGTGAGCAATCCCGCAGGCTATGGGGTCACTTAGAAGATGTCTGGGAGGGCTGCTAAGGTGTCTTCCTGTCCTATTCCCTGTGCCCTGCTTCTCCCCTCAAGGACACTGTCCTGCTGCATTCCCTACACCCTGCGTAGTCTGCTGTCCCTTCACTCTGTACCCCTGCTGAGAAAAATGATCTTTGCTCCTCCTGATCCCACCTGTCCCACTCTGCTCTTCCCCATAATTGCCACCCCACTTCCCTTCTCAGAGCCTCCTTTCCCACCCTCTCCCCTGAGCTGCTCCCTGTGCGGTCATTGGTGACTTTTATAGCATCAAGTCTCAGCCTCCCCCAGCCTCTTTTTTCACCTGCCAATCCCAGCATCCTATATACAGCCTCATTTGACAGAAGAGGAAACTGAGGCTCAGATGGGCAAGGCAGGGTCACAACTCATGACCGAAAATGCAGAATCACACCCAGACACCAACCCCTGCAGGCTTTACCTCTTCCCTCAGCCCCATCAGGCTCCTGCCTCAGGAGCTGCCTCACTAGGGTAACCCTGCAGCCCAAGGGGCCTCTCAGACCTCCTTGCCCTGACCCTAATCCCTCATCCCCCAGCCTGATCAAAGCTGGACCCTTGGACATAACCTTGTGAGACCTAACAGGGATCGAAAACTGACCAAGTGTGGCCAGTGCAGTCCTCCTGCTCCTGCCCCTAGCCTCTAGGCCAGCCATAAATGTCCTGAGAGGAGGCTTTGCTGCTCCTGGACTCTTACCCCACATCAGCCATGTCCCTTTGGACAAATAACTGTCACTGTCTTAAACCCCATTGATGACACCGTGTGAGGGCTTTGCAGAGTCCTCATCCTCAGCCCCATAAGGCAGGTGTCACCTTCAAATACTGATGGGAAAAGGGAGGCTCCAGAAGATGGTGTGACTTGTTCAGGAGGAGAACTTACCCCTACCTACTTTGGTCCCAGCCTTGCCTCCGACATGCTGTGTGACATGCAGCCTAGAACTGGCCCTTTCTGGTACTACCTTTCTCCATGTGGACAAGGAAGTCTGGACTGGACCTTCTCTATAGGCTGACCTGAACATTTGTGTACCTGCCTGCCTGGCCTGCATTCTGCCTCGAACAGAAACACTCACCCCAGGCTTAGGCCACAGGAAGCCACCACGGGGCTATGAATCCACCTGTACCTGACACTAGATTTTGGACTACTGTATTTGCCAAAATTGCTGTGTGTATGTTTCTGCTGACTGCAGAAGAGCTTCCAATGATCCCTTTGAGTTCTAAGCCTGGGAGTTCATGACCCACACTGTGGACACCTCCAAGGCCAGCTGTGTGCCAACACAGTGTCCAACATAATGTATCAGGAAGATCAGACTTGAGTGGTTAGGGGTCCCAGGCCCACTGCTCTGCGATGATCCCCCCATACTTCCCTTGGCACTGTGGGTAGTTGGGAGAGAAGGGAGGCAAGGGTTAGGAAGCCAAGGGGAGAGACAGACGGTTCTGGTGGGATGTCAAGGATATGGAAGAGCCTGATGCCCTAGGAGAGGGTTTAAGAACATAGGAGGTATCAAGGGAGGACCACCTCCAACTGCCAGGAAATGGGTCAGTCCTCTTTCTCCCTCTCCTAGGGTGTAATGGGTGTGGGGGGAAGTTGTGCTAGTTTGAGGCCCTGATTGGTAATTGGCCCCCACAGAATCACTCTTCCCGCCTGCTCTGAAAGCACCTCTAACTGTCTCTCCTACCTGTCCACCATGCAATTATTTATCCAGCAAATATTGATTGCCCTCTGTGTGCTAGGCCCTGCTCACACAGGGGATGTCCTGGTGAGCAAGACAGGCCAGCCTTGGCCCAGGGTTTATGCCTGTGGGTCATAGAGGCAGCTAAGTGAAGTAACTGTACATATCCCAAGGGCACTATGAGGTAGTACAGGGCAGTTGTGGGGTGCCCCAGACTTTTCTAGGGCTCCCTAGCCCCCCCCGCCACAGCCCCTGGTCGCAGCCTCAACCAGAGAATAAAAGTCCTTTCAGAGAGGTCTGTGCAGGACTCGGGGCTTTCAGATCCCCCACAGAGTACAAGGACCCGCGGGGAAGGAGTGGGGGGCTTTAATTTGCATCTCATTTGTATAATCTTTCGTTTCACACCCATGAACGCCCTACCCCAGTTGGCCGCCAGGGGGCGCAAAAAGGAAAGGCTTAAAGTTTAAGCCTTAAACGGCCATTGTCTTCAGTCCTGGCTGATTGCGGTGGGCACATTGTGACCCCATAGCCCATTTTTACCCCCTACGTCCTCGATTCCATTTTTCAGAGAGCAAATTAAGGCTCCTTAAGGCTAGATTACTCGGTAGGATCTCGCATCTTCCCCCATGCGCTCCTGGACACATTCTAGCGGTCTTCCCTCCTAGGATGTGGCATTCCGGCAAAGTAGAACTTGCACCCAGCAAAGCACCAGAGATAGGTAGGCAGCTGAGAGAGAAGCAGTGAGCTCCTTGAGCCTCAGGCAGGAGTCTAGCACCTATGCTGAAAGAAGTGTGACTTCTCTACCTACCCCCACTCCCGCCCCACCTAAGACTCCTTCTGATCTGTGGATGGAATAAAAGGAGGCCCAGGAGGCCCTGGACAAGTATTTAAGTTGTTTGGAGCATTGTCCCCACACACCAAGGTGGTGGATTTGATCCCTGGTCAGGGCACATACAAGAACCAACCAATGAATGTGTAAGTAAGTAGAACAACAAATTGATGATTCTTTCTCTCTGTCTCTCTCACTTTTCCTTCCTCTCTTTTCTCTAAAATCAATAAATAATTTTTTTTTTTTTAAGAGGAGGCCAGATGCCCTGGCTGATTAGTTTAGTTGGTTAAGAGCACTGTCCTGAAATGACAAGGTTGTGGGTTTGATCCCCAGTCAAGGTACACAGGGGAAGCACAACTGAGTGGAACAACAAATTAATGCTTCCGTTCTCCCGTTCTCCCTTCCCTCTCTCTCCCTTCCTCTCTTTGTTTCTCTCTCACTAAAAAAAAAAAAAAAAAAAAAAATTAAGACTCAGGAGGACAGTAATGTCCCAGGTTGGTCTGCAGTGGTCAAGGAAGAGTAATGTCCCAGGTTGGTCTGCAGTGGTCAAGGCGAGAGTCAGATTTGAGTTTGGCTTTTTGTCTTTATCCCCTGATCCAAGTCAGTTTTATTTTAGCCTTCCTTGGGGTCCTGCCCCTGGGAAGTTCCTTCCTAGCCCTGCCATATCCCCCAGTGAGGCCTCTGGATGCCCAAACTTGGTCCCCATGCCCCTCCACCACTCATACCTTGTCCTGGGCTCTCCAGTTCTGCAAGAAACCCATGGAGACACCCTTTGGTGCTGCCATACATTGGGCCTGACCTCAAGAAAACCTCAGGCTGAGAGAGACAGAGATAGACACAGACATCTGAAAACCCTGGGTTAGTGCTGGACTGTAAGGAGAGATGAGGTGGAAGAACCTCAAATTGGAGGGGGATAGAGAAGGTTTTTGGAGGAGGGGGCATTGAAGGTGGACCATAAAAGGCTCCCTCCCCCAGATGGAGGGGCTGCTCTTGTCTCAACTTTTCTTTTCTTTTAGAATTTTTTTTTTCATTTTTCGAGAGGAGATAGAGAGGGAGAGAGAGGAGAGAGAAACAGAGAGAGAGAGAAGGGGGGAGGAGCTGGAAGCATCAACTCCCATATGTGCCTTGACCAGGCAAGCCCAGGGTTTCGAACCGGCGACCTCAGCATTTCCAGGTCAACGCTTTATCCATTGCGCCACCACAGGTCAGGCTTGTCTCAACTTTTCATATGAAAAAACAGGCTCATAGGGGTAAAATGACTGGCCTAAGGTCACACGAGTAGGCATTGGAGCTGGGACAGGGACCCAGGGTTCTTTAACCTGAGGCTCTACCTGTCAGACCACACTATCCTTGCCATGGAGAATCTTTCAAAGCTTTCCCCTGATGACACTGTGGAAGAAGATCTGGAATAACGGAACTTGGGGGGAGTGGTTTCTTTAAATCACCCACTCCCACTCCTATGTCCCCCATCTTCAGGCCTCCTTCTCATATATCTCACCTGTGGCCCATTCCACCCACTTCTTTCCCAACTGTCCCCTCCACCCTGCAACATCGGACTCCAGCAACAAAAGTGTCCCCTCACCTGAGTAGACTGTGGTCAAGAATCTTAACTGTCTCACTAGGAAACGAGGGTCCACAAAAAGTGACAGCCAGTAATGGGGAAAGTATAGGATAGGAACGGGGCAAGGGAAAAAAGGAGGGGCCATTATAGAAAGTAGGATATTAATGATAGAAGATGGAATGGGGGCAGAAACACAGGAGGGATCCCCAATGGTGGGAGGGGCCAAGAGGTGTGTGTGGGTATATAGGGGGCAGCCCCAGCCAACTTAGCTCAGGCCTGCCCTTCCCACCATGCCCCGGCTGCTCCCAGAGCTGCTCCAGCTGCTGTCCTTATGTAACCAGAGACTGCCTATTGCATCAGAGATGGCAGGCTGCCGCAGGTAAACAGAGTGGCCCTCGGGGGGTCTGGGGCTCCCCAGACACCTCCATGTTCCCCAAGCCTTGTGTTCCACCTTGGAGTCAAGGCAGAAGCCCCCAGACTGGCCTGAGTCCTGGTGTGTCCTTGGCACATCTGAGTTTCTGGCATTTAACACTGAAGGGCAGTGGTGGCAGAGGTGGGTGAGGCAAGACCCCTGATCCCCACTTTATGACACAGTGTGAACCCTGGTTTTTATGTCTAAAGAGAAATATGTGCCCAGGCTAGAGGTCCAAACTGTCCATGTCACACATGGGTAAACTGAGGAATGGGAAAAAGCACAAGCTTGTACCTTGACTTAGTGTCCTGCATACATGATATCTCCACAGGCTCACTCCTGAGTCCAGGGGTACAGCTATCTCCTGTTGTCTTCTGCAAAGGTGGACACCAGGCAGCCATGTAACCTTCCTGGACGCTGCCTTCATCTGCCCCAAATTGACCACATCCTCTCCACCTTCTGGCCTCTCAGATCCATCTATTTTTGCTCTGGCTTCATCCCCCTCATCTCTCCCACCAAAGAACGCTGCACTCTTCCTCTGTACCTTTTCAAGGGCTGTTCCCTCTTGTAAAACCCTTCTCCCAGTAGCAAACACCTACTCAGGCTTCAAAGCCAAATACAAACTTTCCCTCTTCTGGGAAGCCCTTCCTGAAATCTCCAGCCCAGTTCTGACCCCACAGGGCTGGAGGAGTGTGTGGTGGCTGCTCTGTATCTTCCAGGCTGGGAGCTTCTCCAAGATAAGCTAGTCCTATGTTATCTTCATCCTGTAATTCTTTTCACATTGATTCACTCACCACCTCTCCTCTGACACCCCTGTGGGTCTGGCCCTGTGCTGGATGGTGCTGGGATCCCTGGGAAGACGTGGATTTAGAGGTCTAAGATGTGGCCCAGTCCTGGAAGCCACCCCCATCAGAGACCTCTGAAGAGGAGGAGAGCGCACAGCAGCCAAAGGGTCTGTCACCCTCCCGTAGAAGGGCGAGGTCACACAGGTGACTTCAGAGCCCCTTTCTGTAGTCCCTCCATTTGGGTTAGAGTGAGAGTCAGTGTTGGCTTTGAGAAAGGTTTAGTCTCTGGAGCCATCAGAGAAGGAATAAGTCCAGTGTTGGAACTGGCTGTGGTTAGAGACACGGTCCAAATTAGGGTCAGGGTCACAGTGGAGTCAGGAAAGGAAGGTCTGGCGAATCTGATCTTACCCTTCCCGGCTACCTCCCCCTCATTATACGCACCTCAGCGTCTTTTCCAATCTGAGTCCCTTGCCCATGAAGTCTTGAGGAGGAACAATGCCCAAGGGCCCGCCCTCTATGCAAATAACCGTCCCGCCCAATCAGCTCCCGGGGGCAGGGCCATCGACCCCGATGGCACCTGCGGCCGCGGAAGGCCAGGCGCTCTGTGCCGCTGCTACAGATCCGTGCGCGCGTGTCCGAGGGTCCAGGCGGAGCAGGTGCGTGTGATGTCAGATCGAGGCTAGTCCGGATGAGGCTCGTGCGGTGTCCTTTGAATGTCATCTGTGGGTTGGGCTGGGTTTGAAGGTCTGAGTGTGCTGCTGTACATCAAAAGTTGTATGTCTAAAAGGCAAGTCCTAGGGTTGTGAGTCCGAGGGATTTTATGTCTGAAGGGGGTGAGTCCGTCATGTATGAGTCCGAGAAGTGTATGTCTGAGGGGCAGGGTGTGTCGGAGGAGTTGTGAATCCTAGGGTTGTGTTTCTGAGAAGTTGTGTGTCCAATGGGCGTATGTCTGAGGGTTTTGGTGTCAGTTGGGGAGGAGTTGTGTGTCCAAAGTTGTGCTGCCACAAGCGCATGTGAGCTGTGTCTGGTCTGTGAGCTGCAGTATCCTCTTCTACTGAAGCACAACCCTTTTCGTACCCTTGAGGCTCCTATGCACAACCCTATTCCTGCTGTGGGTGTACCCTCATGTGTCATGGCCCCAGACCCACATGTGGCATGACTACTACCTCTGTGTGCCTGTGACTGCTATGACCCTCGCCTGCCCCAGGGGGTCTATGCTTCATGCAACAAATATGAGGCCTCTGCTGGACCCCTGTCGTGGGCATACAGCCCCAGGATGGTGGGTCACAGTTGCTTTGAAGGGGGGCTACCACCTTCCCTGAGTCTCAGTGTCCCCATCTGGGACATGGGTACAGGAACAGTACTCTGCACATGGCAAACTGAATGGCTGTTACTTTCATGGTCACGGTAGCCCTCTCCATCTTTCTCAGAGTTCAGAACTGCAGATATTGGTCAACGACTGGGTTCTCAGGCCACCCCCAGCCCCCCGTTGCAGACTTGAGAAGTCAGAAATAGCTGAGGCCTTCTGCCTAACCTGAGAAATCCTCACTGGGGAATGTCGGCACGTCTGGACCTTTGGGATCTGGATACAAGAACTCTCAGGCTCTTGGGGTAAAGAAACTAGGTTCAAAAAAGTATTTAGACTTGGAAGACTGCCATGTGGGGTTTGAAGTCAGTTTCCCCTCTCCTGTCCCATGCCTGCCTCCCTTTACCTGTCTGAGCTGAGGAGTGAATCTTGGATTCCAGGGAATTAAATTTCTAAATATCTAGGTCCCTGAGGTCTCACTTAGGAGAGCTGGAAGCTAATTATCTGGTGTGAAGTCCCCACTTTGCAGGAGGGAAGACTGAGGCCAAGTACAGACACCTAGGTACCTTAGAGAAAGGATGGAGCACAAGACAGTCTCCCATCCCCCTGAGAAAACAAAAGCTAGGAGTGAGGGCTCCAACAATCTGTGTGGCCTCAGACAGGTGGCCCCTTTCTGAATTCCAAGGCCGCCTCTGTGACCTGAACAAGTTGAGCTCTGTCTTATTTCCCATCTCCAACTAATGATTTACTTCATTAAATCATTACCCAGCCAGGTAGACATCTGGAAAATGCAAATTAAGAGGAGGAAGGAAATTAAAATCATATGTTACCCCAACTCAAATGCAATGATTGTAGACATATTAGGGGTTTGGCCTTCCAGATTTGAGGCACATGCCCCTGGAGACAGATGTTATTTTTTGGAAAGGATTTATCATATGACTGGGATCCCATTTGGCATGAGAGAGCTCATCCCAGCCCCAGCCCCTGAATATTCGTGGGGTACACACAAAGGCTGGGTCCCATTTCTGAGCCCCTAAAAGGGTACTTTGGGCACATATCACAGGGGTTTGTGATACTGCTCTGTCACCCCAGGCTCTGGAAGAAGTGTCTTGGACTGCAGCCATGCCTAGGCCCACCTCCAGGACTGGTGGCCACAGGGCAACCCTGTGGCACAAGCCCGAGCTTGAATAGATATCTGGGGGGTCTTGCTGTGTGGCACAGGGAGGAAGCCCACTTCTTCCTCTGTAAAACTGGGTAGCTGTCTCCACTTTACTGGGCTGTCTGTAGGTCAGGAGGGCCGTGTGTAAATGAGGTGGCACATGGGCCTGGACATGAGGAGCCATCCAAACTGTGACCTAGAGGAGGTGCCTGTAAGCCATCCAGGTCCACTTCACTTCACCCTCCACCAGGGGCCAAGGAGACCTCAGGTCCATTGGCTTCCTTGTCCTGTTCTTCAGGCTTAGGTTCATGCAAAGTCAAGGTGGGGACCTTGGAAAGGACCAGTCAAGGCTGGACAGCATAAAGAGCCACTGCTGTGGGCACAGAGCTGCCTCATCCACTTTCCATACTTATAACCTTCAGTGTCTCCTGATGGACACTGTTTTGGCCTCCTGCTCAGACAAGACTTCTTTCTACTGCAGCCACTGGTTCTGCTGAAAATCCTGACTCGGACTACAGCCCTCCCCTGCTCACGCACCCCTCGTGGCTCCCTTGTTGCTCTACAGTCCGCCCTCCCACCCTGATTCCCCAGACCACTTGTATCCTTGGTTTGACTACTTGCCATCCTTGGTCTCCATTTGCCCCTCACTCACTCACCCTGTTCCAGCCATACCACTTTCTCCTGTGTCTGGGACCTGCCCAGCATGTTTCTACCTCAGGGCTTTTGCACTTACCATTCTTTTCATCAGGCAGTCCCTACATGACTGGTATCCTCTCACCCTTGAGGCCCCCCTTTTCAGAAAATTCCTCTGGCCCCTCTGTTCAAAGCAGCTGCTTCTTCCACACCCCATATTGTTTCCTCTTATTGAATTTCTTTCTTGAAGGTCTCTTTCCCTGACACAGATATATGTCTGTTGTTACATTCCCCCACAAGACTAGGCAATGGGGGAGGCCAGGCTGGGTCTGTCCTCTCCCTGCCCCTGTATCCAAACACCTGGTGGGCTTCTAGACATTTCTGGGGCAATAGAGTAGGGACCAAGGATGCCCAAAAGACCCCAATCTTTGAGTCCCTGCTGACTGTGTCTTGGGTTTGTGGGACTGTGGACTGAGTCCCTTACACCCAGCACTGACAGATGTGCTAATTTCCCAAGCTGGGAGGCCTGGGCCTCTGGGGAGGAATTTCTGGGGCTGCACAGAGAGTTCTTTCTCTGGAACAAAGAGAGGGAAACCAAACCTTGAGCTGTTCCTGCAGCTGCACTGCAGCTTTGGGAACCTCACTGGGGGCTGTGGTTGGCCCTGAGCTCCAATCTGCAGAGTTGGGTTCTGAATGTAGAGTCTCTCTAGCCCCAGGATCAGGATCCCAAGTCCCTTGAGAGATCGGATGGGGCAGTGGGCGTCCATTTGCATTGCTGTGATGGAGAAACTGGCCTCTGGCAGGTAAGCATGTGCCAGGCTGGGCCTGCACATCCTCAGGACATGGTTTTCTTCTGATGTGGCAGTGGGATGTTCAGAGGGTCAGTCCCTTGACCCGAGAGGAACTCAAACACCATCCAGTTGGCTATTGTGCTGTTGGGTCTTTAGAGCTGGGGTTTCAAACGGGAGCCCTGTGGGCCAGATGGGAGCCTCAAATATGTTTTGTGGGTTGCGAGGTATTTACAAGAAAACGGAACAAGTTACCAATGTATCTTACTTACATTTGATAAGCTGTTGTTTGCTCATTCATTTCGGAGGGTGACTGGGGGCCTACTGTGTGCCAGTTACTGAGGAGACCATCCTTGCCCTCGCATAGTGGACATCCTCATGAGGCAACATGATTGTCAAAGAAAGAAGCAAAGAAGCACAAAATATACCCAGTATATACACAGTAGGGCTTAGTGCTGCAGGGAGAGAGGATTCTGCCCGGGCAACCAGTGCTTTCAGAAATGAAGATTTCTGCCTGGCCTTGACTGACTCCTCAGAAGTGGGCATTTCAGGGGGAGGGCACAGCCTGGGCTTTGGGAAAATGGAGGGCTGCCTGGTTGGTATGACACGTGCCTGGAAAGGGACAGAGGTGGTCTGGAAATTTGCTGGTACTTGAGGTCTCCCCAAAAGGAGGAATAAAGGGGTGGGTACAGGGGGGCTCACAGGGGCCCATTGTACAAATAAAGAAACTGAATTTCAGAACATTTCAAGAAAAGAGTGTGGGGTGAAGCCAAGATTTGAACCCTGGTCTGACTAGGCCCATAGCTGCAGCCCTGGCTTCTTGGTGCATGACCACAGGGGCCCTCCCAGGAGCAGGCCTGGGGAGGGGTCTATGAGGATGGGTCTGACGGGCCTCCTATGGGTTTCAGTTTCTCCATGGGTGCCAGAGAGAGCTAGGGGAAAAGGCGCCCCCAAAGGGCCTTCTCCAGCAGGAACATTCTGGGTTTCTGGAATTCAGAACTGCATACGGGTGATATACCCCAACCTTAAACCCCCAGCTCCCATGGGAGGTGGTGACTATCCTGCCTCAGGAAGCCAGAGGGTGGGGGATACCACTGTAGGGATGGGGTCCTACCTGTGTCTGAGAGCCTGCATGTAACGGGGAATCAGCATGAAATCTGCATATGTTTAGGGAGTTCTGAGGATCTGCACATTGTTGGGGGCGTTGCATGTATTTGGAGATATGTGTGCATTTGGAAAATCAGCACATGCTGGGGGATCTGTGTTTGGGGATCTGGGTGATTGATGAGCTCTGTGGGTTTAAGGGTCTGCGTGTATTGTAGACTGCATGTTCTGGGGAATTTTGTATGTAGGACCCACATGTGTTTGGGTGATGCATGTTCCTGGGGCTCTGTGTGCTTTAGGCACCTGGGGGTTTTTAGGTACCTGGGGCTCCATATGTATTTAGGGGCATCTCCCTAGCCATGACTAATCAGTTTGTATGAGGAATAGGCTTTCTCTCTAGCCCCTACCCCAGCCTCCCTGGGTTTGCCTGGGGCCCTCACTCTGAGCTGAATGCCCTACCTCCCAGCTGAGGAGTAGTGACCCCAAGATCAGGGCCCAGTGACTGGGTAAGAAGGGAAATAGCATCTACAGAATACCTACTTCCAAAGCCCTCCCCAAATTCAGGCACCCCTGACTCCACATTTTCCAGAAGAGGAAACTGAGGTTCTAGGAAGGAGGCAGGCCCAGGGCCTAGCTGGAGGTAGGGGTCACTGGCAACTGGGGCTAGAACCACTAGAGCCTTAAGGAGAAGGGGGTGCCCTGGCCGAATTGCTCGGTTAGTTGGAGTATCATCCTGATTCTCAAAGGTTGCCGGTTTGATCTCTGGTCAGGCACATACAGAAACGGGTGCTTCTGTCTGTCTGTCTGTCTGTCTGTCTCTGTCTCTCCCTTCCTCTCTCTTTAAAATCAGTAAATTAAAAAAGAAAAAGATTTAATGTTAAAAAAGGGGGGCATTCCTGGCTTTCCAAGGGGCTCTTCCTGTCACCAGTAATGAGGTACTTGGGGAACAGGTGATGAAACCACTGCCTGGGTTGCGTGAGGCGGGCCACTGGCTTGATTTGCTGCAGTGGCCCAGAGGCAGCGCCCCCTCCCCGCTTCGCCAAGTCCCTGCGGGCCCTCACCTCCCCCAACCACCCACCTGCCTCTCACTTCTCCTTTCCTACCCTCCTTTCCCAGCCTGCTTCTCCACTGCCTTGGCCTCTGGTTCAGGGGTCTGGCAGCATGCTATCACCCTTCCCCATTATAGTCCCACTGGGAGCCAAGAAGAGGAACTTGATTCGTTCCTGATCTTTTCTCTCAAACCCTCACTGCAAAGCCTTTGAAGCCATGATTATTTTTTTTAATTGTTTAATTTTTTTATTGCTTTTAGAGAGACTGAGAGAAGGGGGGTGGGGGGGAAGCATTAATTTGTTGTTCCACTTAGTTGTGTCTTGGTTGTGCATTCATTGGTCACTTCCTGTATGTGCCCTGATCAGGGATTGGACCCACAATTTTGGCATTTTGGTACAATGCTCCAACCAACTGAGCTAACCAGCCAGGATTAGAGGCCATGATTCTGTGTCCCATTTTATGGGGGAAGAATTGGGGGGCTTGATGTCTGCAAGTGTGTCCCATGCTTCTTGCCATGGTCTTGCAAGATGGCATGCTGACTCAGCATTCCCCATTACCAAAGTCCGGTCCTCTAGCCTCTGAGAGGCCATAAGACAAGGTCGAGAGACACTTTGCACACATATTCCTCCCCATATCCTCCCCAGCTGGTGGGAGAACGGTTCTTACTCCCGTTTTCAGGTGGGAAAACGGAGTCCTGTGGAGAGAGGCCAGGGTGAAGGAACAGTGGGAGAGGGAGGTTCCTTTCAGCCCCTCATCTCTGTCACCAGGGAACTAAGGAGCCTCACCAGGCTGAGGAAGTGACAGTCATGACCTGAACGACCCCAGGAATATTTATCAATTGAGTTAGTGACCATTGGTCTCACTGTAGAGTTTATGATACCCCAGAAGCTCAAGAAAATCTTCCCATACACCCCGGTGCTCCCCCTGTACAGTGCTCAGGCCTGGGACGCCGCGCTCCTTCCCACACTTGGGGTGGGGCCAGTGTGTCCTGTCTCATTGGTCCACAACTGATCCATGCACTTCTGCCCACCCACATCCCCGTCTCAGTTCAGGACCCTGTCTCTCACCTGGATACTTGTCATCTCACTCTGCTAAACCTAGCCTCTCCCTGTCACCTCATTCCTGCTTAGACAGACTCTGCTCCCCATGGCAGGCAGAAGCTTTTTATTTATTTAACAAATTTTTTTTTATTGACTTGAGAGAGAGACAGAAAGGGAGAGAGAGAGAGAGGAGAGAGATGAGAAGCATCAATTCGTAGTTGCTTCACTGTAGTTGTTCATTGATTGCTTCTCATATGTGCCTTGATTAGGGGGCTCAAGCCAAGCCAATAACTCCTTGTCAAGCCAGTGACCTTGGGCTCAAACCAGTAACCTTAAGATTATGTGATGATCCTATACTCAAGCCAGCGACCTCATGCTCAAACTGGCAAGCCCACACTCAAGCCGAAGAGCCAGTGAGTGACCTTGGAGTTTCAAACTGGGGACTTCAGTGTTCTGGGACTATGCTTTATCAACTGCACCATCACTGGTCAGGCCAGGCCAGAGTATTTATAAAAAGTTTTTTAAATTTATTGATTTTAGAGCCTGACCAGGCGATGGCGCAGTGGATAGAGCATCAGACTGGGATGCAGAGGCCCCAGGTTCGAGACCCCGAGGTCGCCAGCTTGAGTGTGGGCTCATCTGGTTTGAGCAAATAAGCCCACCAACTTGAACCCAAGGTCACTGGCTCCAGCAAGGTGTTACTTGGTCTGCTGAAGGCCCGCGGTCAAGGCACATATGAGAAAGCAATCAATGAACAACTAGGGTGTTGCAACGCGCAATGAAAAACTAATGATTGATGCTTCTCATCTCTCTCCGTTCCTGTCTGTCCCTATCTATCCCTCTCTCTGACTTACTCTCTGTCTCTGTAAAAAATAAATAAATAAAATTAAACAATTCAATCTTTAAAAAAAAAATTTATTGATTTTAGAGAGAGAGAAGAAGGGAGGGAGAGACGAAAACATCAATCTGTTCCTGTATGTACCCTGACGGGATTGAACCAGCAACCATTGTGCATTGGGACAATGCTCTAACCAACCAAGCTATTTGGTTAGGGCCAGGCAGGGGTTGTGTGTGTGTGTGTGTGTGTGTGTGTGTGTGAGAGAGAGAGAGAGAGAGAGAGAGAGAGAGAGAGAGACAGACAGATAAGGACAGACAGACAGGAAGGGAAAGAGATGAGAAGCATCAATTCTTCATTGTGGTTCCTTAGTCTCCTTAGTTGTTTATTGACTGCTTTCTCATATATGCCTTGACTGAGGGCTGCAGCAGAGTGAGTGACCCCTTGCTCAAGACAATAACCTTGGGCTCAAGCCAGCGACCTTGGGCTTCAAGCCAGTGACCTTTGGGCTTAAGCCAGTGACCACAGGGTCATGTCTATGAGCCCGCGCTCAAGCTGGCGACCTCGGGGTTTCAAACCTGGGTCCTCCACATCTCAGTCTGATGCTCTATCCACTGCACCACCGCCTGGTCAGGTGGCAGGGGCTTTTTAAAAAAGATCTTTTGGCCCTGGCCGGTTGGCTCAGCAGTAGAGCATTGGCCTGGCGTGCGAGGAACCCAGGTTCGATTCCCGGCCAGGGCACATAGGAGGGGCGCCCATTTGCTTCTCCACCCCCACCCCTTCCTCTCTGTCTCTCTCTTCCCCTCCCGCAGCTGAGGGTCCATTGGAGCAAAGATGGCCCGGGCGCTGGGGATGGCTCCTTGGCCTCTGCCCCGGGCACTAGAGTGGCTCTGGTCGCGGCAGAACGACGCCCCGGAGGGGCAGAGCATCGCTCCCTGGTGGGCAGAGCTTCGCCCCTGGTGGGCGTGCTGGGTGGAGCCCGGTCGGGTGCATGCGGTTGTCTGTCTGGCTGTCTCTCCCCGTTTCCAGCTTCAGGAAAAAAAAAAAAAAGATCTTTTGATTGGCCCTGGCCGGTTGGCAAGTGGATAGAGAGTCTGCCCAGCATGTGGACATCCTGGGTTAAATCCCTGGTTGGGGCACACATGAGAAATGACCATCTGCTTCTCTTCTCCTCCCTCTCCCCTTTCTCTCTCTCTTTTCTTCTCACTGCCACTGGCTCGATTGGTTCCAGCATTGGCCCCAGGTACTGAGAATAGCTTGGTTGATTCAAGCATCCACCCTAGACGGGATTGCTAGGTGGATTGTGGTCAGGTTGCATGCGGGAGTCTGTCTCTTTATCTCCCCTCTTCCCACTTAAAAAGAAAATATTTTCATTGAGATAAAACACAGAAATCATTTAACTAGAACTAACAAATTTACACAAACTGAACATATCTTTATACCCACCCTAGTTCCTAGGATTCCTGCTGCCCTATCACGGCATCTGTCCTTGTGACCACTGTGCTGGCATCTATCACCATAAGTGAGTTTTGCCTATTCTGGAACTTCATGTAAATGGACTCACATGGCATATCTCCTCTGTGGAGTCCAGCACTGTTGAATTGGCACAGATCTGGGAGATTCCCCCATGTGGTTGCATGGGGCTAGAGTGCATCCTTTTTCTGTGCTGTGTAGTAGTCCATTATAGAATCTACCAGAAAGTTGTTGTTTTTTACAGAGACAGAGAGAGAGTCAGAGAGAGGGATAGACAGGGACAGACAGACAGGAATGAAGAGAGATGAGAAGCATCAATCATCAGTTTTTCGTTGTGACACCTTAGTTGTTCATTGATTGCTTTCTCATATGTGCCTTGACCGCGGGCCTTCAGCAGACCGAGTGAACCCTTGCTCGAGTCAGCGACCTTGGGTCCAAGCTGGGGAGCTTTTGCTCAAACCAAGTGACCCCATACTCAAGCTGGCGACCTCAGGGTCTCAAACCTGAGTCTTCTGCATCTCAGTCTGATGCTCTATCCACTGCACTACCGTCTAGACGGTCAGGCCCCGGAAAGTATTTAACAATTCTCCCATTAAGGGCATTTGGGTCATTTCCAGTTTGTGGCTATGATGAATGAAGCTGCTTAGAACACTCTTGTTTGTGTCCTTTACTAAAACATAAACCCATTTCTCTTGGGTGAATACTGAGGGGATAGATCACTGCATCACAGGGTAAACATATGTTCATGTTTAATAAAAGCCAATTTTCCACACTGGCTGTACCTTCTTCCCCTCCAGCCAATAATGTGTGAGAGTACAAGGGGATTTTTAAAAACTGTACAATTATATCTAACCCTCCCCTGCCCGCAAACTCCCCATGGCTTCCCATTGCCCTCAGAGTAAAGCACACAAATACCTACATGACCCAACCCCCATCACCCTCTCCACCACCATCCTCCTTGCTTCTCCCCTTTGCCAAGCTGTCCTGTTTGATTTTTTTTTTTTTTTTCAAAAATGGCAGACTTATGATCACTCTGAACTCAGACCCTGTGGTTCCCCGGCCAAGTCCACCCTTGCCTCAGATCTTCCCACCACTGACTCTTCCCTCACCTGACTGTTTCTTTCTCGTGCTTCAGGTCTCATCTTAAGTGTCACCTCTTCAGATAGTTCTTTCTCGAAAGCCCTGGCTAATGTTGCCTCTTTCATGGTCAATACTTCACTCTTTTTGGACTTCTGACAAACAAGTTTCATAAAAACGACTTGAGTAGTTTCCATTGTTTTCAAAGGTCTTGAGTTAGTTTAAGTAACATTGCATTTTCCTGTCCTTTGAGATTTAATAAAACAGCCATAAAACCATCTGAGCCTATGGTAGGTTGCAGTCACTTTTCTAGTTTTCAGTGACCATTGATCTACTTACACTTTCTAATTCAAATGAGGGTCCATTTATCACAATGGTTGGAACATGGTTGATCTCAAAAAATGTTAAGTATGAGGGTGCGAACAAAAGGGTGGGGAAGAAATGGTCTCTCAGCTTCAAATGCCCACTCCACTGCCCCGTCTCTCTACTGAAGCCCAATTACATGCTTCTTCCTCTAACAAACCCTCTTGGATTTCTCTTGGCCCTTCCTCCTTGCTCCATTCCCTATCACTGCCTTTCTGCTAGGCAGATGCCACGTGCTCTCTGCTTTCTGGCTGGACATTGGTGTGTGTGGGGTATATGCAGAAGAGGCCTCCCCAGACCTCAGCCTTCCCCCTCGTGCCTAGCACATTTAGCAGTCACCACCACCTCCCCCCAACAGTTCCGATCACGCCAACATCTGGAGAACTGGCTGCTCATCTGTCTGTGGCTTGGGGTGGGGATTTGCATGTGAGTACAAATATATATGCACACCCTGGGCCTTCCACCCCCACATTCCTTGGCTGGCCCTTCACACCTGGCCTGAGACAGGTCCACTCAGTGGCTGGATTTGCATGCGCGTGTATTTCTGGGTAGGGAGTCAGCTGAGGCAGTCTGAGAGGAAGTTGTTGAGGGAAGCTGGGGGTAGTTCACACATGTCTCGTTTGACCTACTCCATTCACCAAATCTACTAGCAACCTCTATATCTTATCCTGAGGGGCTTTCAGTCTAGGGGACACTGCTGAATATATACATCCCAGCCCCATGGGTTTAGAACTGAAGGGAAGGGTGGGGGTTGTCACAGTCCAGGGTGAGGGCAGGGAGGGCTTCCTGGAGGGATGGATTTTTTTTTTTTTGATAGATTTTTTGAGCTGGGTTTTGAAGTGTGAATAGGAGTTGGCCAGGTGAAGAAGGGGCTAAAGGGCTTTCCAGACAGAGACATTTTGTTGAAGGTAGAGAAAGATGAGCAGGGGTTGACTGGGGCGGGGCCTTGAATGCCAGGCTGGGAACTAAAACTTTCTCCTAATGGCAGTAGGGAGCCATGTAGAGTGTATGAACAGGAAACGTCATGATCATAGATTTTTTTTAACTTTTATAATTGATTTTAGAGAGAGAGGAAGGGAGAGAGAAAGAGAGGGAAACATTGATCTGTTGTTCCACCTATCGATGCAATTGCTGGTTAATTCCTGCATGTACCCAAACTAGGAATCCAACCCACAACCTTGGCACATAGGGACAAGGCTCCAACCAACTGAGCTACACCTGGTCAGGGCATGATCAAAATTTTATGTTGGGCTGATCCCTCAGAATCAAAGCTGGGGATGGCTTTAGTTCCTAGGTGCTGATTGGAGGTCCAGGGCCATTAAGAGTCAAGAGTCAGCCCTGGCCGGTTGACTCAGCGGTAGAGCGTTAGCCTGGCGTGCGGGGGACCCGGGTTTGATTCCCGGCCAGGGCACATAGGAGAAGTGCCCATTTGCTTCTCCACCCCCCCCCTCCTTCCTCTCTGTCTCTCTCTTCCCCTCCCGCAGCCAAGGCTCCACTGGAGCAAAGATGGCCCGGGCGCTGGGGATGGCTCCTTGGCCTCTGCCCCAGGTGCTAGAGTGGCTCTGGTCGCGGCAGAGCGACGCCCCGGAGGGGCAGAGCATCGCCCCCTGGTAGGCAGAGCGTCGCCCCTGGTGGGCATGCCGGGTGGATCCCGGTCGGGCGCATGCAGGAGTCTGTCTGACTGTCTCTCCCCGTTTCCAGCTTCAGAAAAATACAAAAAAAAAAAAAAAAAAAAGAGTCAAGAGTCAAACCCCTATGTGAGCCCATCTGAGCCTGTCAGACCGGGCCCCAGAGATGGCCGAGGATCTGGTACCTTCTGAAGGACCCAAAAAGCCCTGGAGTACAGTGACTTTACCCCTAGTCTCTGCCTAGATGGATGCAGCCCTGGCCTCCCCTCCAGTATCCTGCCATCTCTACCCTCCCTCCCCTTGTCATGGCAGCCATGGAAAAGTTTTTCAATGATAAATTCCTTCCCTTTTTTTTTTTTCTCTCTTCCATCCTTCCCTTCTTTTTATTTTTATTTTATTTTATTTTTTATTTTTTTTATTTATTCATTTTTTTAGAGAGGAGAGGGAGAGATAGAGAGAGAAAGAGGAGAGACAGAGAGAGAGAGAGAGAAGGGGGGAGGAGCAGGAAGCATCAACTCCCATATGTGCCTTGACCAGGCAAGCCCAGGGTTTCGAACCGGCAACCTCAGCATTTCCAGGTCGACGCTTTATCCACTGCGCCACCACAGGTCAGGCCTTCCCTTCTTTTTTAAAAAAATGTATTTAATGATTTTAGAATGAAGAGAAAGAGAGAAAAAGAAAAAGAAACATTGATTTGTTGTTCCACTTCTTTTATGAACTCATTGGTTAATTTCTGTATGTGCCCTGACCAGGGAGCAAACCTGCAGTGTTGGTGTATAAGGATGACTCACTAACCAACTGAGTTACCTGGCCAGGGCCAAACTCTCTCCTTTCTTGGTCAAATCCTCCCCTGGCTCTCCATTGCTTTTAGACCCAAACTCAGCCTTCCCCACAGCTTAAAGGACCCAGAGTGGCCCTGCCTCTGTGGACTCTCCCCTGAGCTCCTCACTCCAGCCTTGTTGCTGTGTCTCGTCCTTCCCCAGGCCCTTTGTACTTGCTGTTCTTTCTGTCTAGAACTCACTTCCTGTCTCAGTTCTTGGGGCTCAGTTCAGAAAGACCCCCTTGACCTTTTGGTTCTTGGGGCTCCCCCATTATGTGATCCCTGACCTAGCAGGGATGTCCTTATCTAAAATGGGAACAGATTAAGAAGGGACTGGAGTCAAATATTCCAGGCTCAGATTCTCAGGTTCAAGTTCCATGTTCCCATAGGACCAGAGGCGTGGGGAGCATTTCCGGAGTCATCTTGGCACCAAGACCTCCAGGCCAGTGCCCCCCTTCTGTCCCCAGAGACCCATCATGGTGAGGGCAACACATCCCAGCCGTGGGAACGCGCTGATTCCAGCCAGGGATTAAAATTAGCCCCAGAGGTTAAATTTAGCATATCAATCTAGAGTTTGGGGGCTGGGGCAGGTTTTCTCATTGGCTGGACTCTACATAGCTGTGACTGCTCAGAAACTCAACCCAGAGAAAGTAGAGGGCACTCCAGGGGTTACACAGCAAGCTACATATGATGGCCAGTGCATCTTACACTCCTGGGCCCTGGGACTCTGGGATGAAAGGGGTCCCAATCAGGCTGAGATTTGGGAGGCAGATGTGGATACTCATGGAGACAGACCTGCATTTCCCTACACTTTCCCAGAGCTTGTTTCCAGGTCTGTGCCAGGTACTCTGCACTTCATACCCACCCCGTTCACAGAACAGCAATCTGAGGCCCAGGGAGAGGCTTCCATTGCCAAGGGCTACCCAGTGGGTCAGAGACCAAATAGGACCTGAGCACACGCCCACTTACCCTGGGCAGGCCTGTGACATGGCTTCAGTCACCTGTGACATTGTGACATGGGAGTGGCTGGGGGTAAAGTGTAGTCACAGAGTTTGTGGAGGGGGTGTAAGAAATCTCAGGGACCTTGGGGTGGCTGACTGTACAACTTGATGGGTGCTACACGACAGGCAACATGATTTCTTTGTTCCAAGGATCCCTGCATGGAGGGCACTGGGGGAGGCCTGGGCCCCTACATGCTGCATGTCTTGGAAACATGATGCTGCCTTCCCTGAGCTGCCCATTCTCACTTTTGGAAAACTTGCTGGGGAGATCTGAAATCTCCACAAGTAGGGTCTGGGTTGTCTCCCAAGTCGCCCTGGGCCCAAATCATTATCTGAAGGCTCTAAGCCTGAGGCCTTTCCAGGGTGTCTCCACCTCATCCTGGCAGAAAGTGGGGCAGAGGTGGGTTTCTGTTATTTAAAAAACAATTTTTTAAACAGAAATAGTCCATAATCACCCTGGCTGGGTAGCTTATTTGGTTAGAGCATTGTCCTGACACGCCAAGGTTATAGGTTTGATCCCCTATTGGGACACATATAAGAATCAACCAATGAAAGCATAAATAAGTGAAACAATAAATCGATGTTCTTTCTCTCCAATAAATAAAAATAAAAATAAAATAAATAGTCCATAATCACTGAGGGGAAAAGTTAAAAAAATTCAGATAATCAAAAAGTAGAAAGAAAAAAGACACAAAAGACCACACATTGTATGATTCTAATTATATGAAATGTCCAGAACAGACAACTCCATAGAGACAAAGCAGATCAGTGGTTGCCGGAGGCTGGGAGAGGGAGACAGAAGTGGCTATTCATAGGAATAGGGTCTCTTTTGGGGGGGATGAAAAATTTCTGGAACTAGCCTGACCAGGCGGTGGCACAGTGGATAGAGCATCGGACTGGGATGCAGAGGACTCAGGTTTGAGACCCCGAGGTTGCCAGCTTGAGCACAGGCTCATCTAGTTTGAGCAAAGCTCACCAGCTTGGACCCAAGGTCACTGGCTCAAGCAAGGGGATACTCAGTCTGCTGTAGCCCCCTGGTCAAGGCACATATGAGAGGGCAATGAACAACTAAGGTGTCGCAATGAAAAACTAATGACTGATACTTCTCGTCTCTCTCCGTTCCTGTCTGTTAGTCCCTATCTATCCCTCTCTCTGAATCTGTCTCTGTAAACAAACAAACAAACAAACAAAATTCTGGAACTAGATAGAACTGAGAGTTGTACAACATTGTGTGAATGAACTAAAGGCCACTGAATTGTGCACTTTATAATGGTAAATTTTGACCCTGGCCGGTGGCTCAGTGGATAGAGTCGGCCAGGTATATGGACGTCCCAGGCTTGATTCCCAGTCAGGGCACACAGGAGAACTGACCATCTGTTTCTCCACCCCCTTCTCTCCCTCTTCCCCTCCCATAGCGAGTGGCTCAATTGGTTGGAGCATGGCCCCAGGCGCTGAGGATAGCTCAACTGGTTAGAGAGTGTCAGCCTCAGGCACTAAAAATATCTCAGTACTCAAGCATTGGCCCTAGACAGGGAGGGTTGCCAGGTGGATCCTGATCAGGGCACATGTGGGAGTCTGCCTCACTAGTTTTCCTCCTCCCACCAAATAATAAATAAATAAATAAATAAATAAATAAATAAAATGGTGAATTTGTGTTATGTGAATTGCATCTCATTTTTATTTTTATTTCATTTTTTTTATTTATTCATTTTTAGAGAGGAGAGAGAGACAGAGAGGAAGAGAGAGGAGAGAGATAGAGAGAGAGAAGGGGGGAGGAGTTTGAAGCATCAACTCCCATATGTGCCTTGACTAGGCAAGCCCAGGGTTTCCAACTGGTTGACACTTTATCCACTGCGCCACCACAGGTCAGGCTCATTTTTATTTTTGAGAGAGGCAAGGAGAGAGATGAGACAGGAGCATTGAGCTGTTTTTGTATGTGCCCTGATTGGAGAGCATCTCACTTTTTTTTTAAGAGAGAGATAAAGAGAGGGACAGACAGACAGGAAGGGGAGAGATGAGGAGTATCAACTCATAGTTGTGGCACTTTAGTTGTTCATCGATTGCTTTCTCATACATGCCATAACCAGGGGGCTCCAGTTGAGCCAGTGACACTTTGCTCAAGCCAGTGACCTTGGGCTTCAAGCCAGCGAACTTTGGGCTCAGGCCAGTGACCATGGGGTCATATCTATGATCCCATGCTCAAGCCGGTGACTCCATGCTCAAGCTGGTGAGCCTGTGCTCAAGCTGAATGAGCCCATGTTTAAGCTAGAGACCTCGGGGTTTCAAACCTGGGTCTTCAGAGTCCCAGGTCAATGTTCTATCCACTGTGCCACCACCTGGTCAGGCTCATCTCATTTTTTTTTCTTTTCCAAGTGAGAACAGGGGAAATAAGGAGACAGACTCCTGCATGTGCCCTGATCGGAATCCACCCGGCAACCCCTGTCTGGGGCAAATGCTTTTCCCATCTATGGCCATGCTCACAACCAAGCTATTTTTAGCACCTGAGGTGAAGGCTCCACGGAGCCATCCTCAGCGCTTGGGCCAATGTGCTTGAATCAATCAAGCCATGCTGTGGGAGGAAAAGAAAGAGAGAGAGGGAGGGAGAAGGGGAAGGGGGAGGGATGGAGAAGCAGATGGTTGCTTCTTCTGTGTGCCCTGAATAGGAATTGAACCTGGGAAATCCACATGCCAGATCGATGCTCTACCACTGAACCAACTGGCCAGGGCTGCGTCTCACTTTTTTTCTTCTTATTTATTTATTATTATTTTTTTTACAGAGACAGAGAGTCAGAGAGAGGGATAGACAGGGACAGACAGACAGGAATGGAGAGATGAGAAGCATCAATCATTAGTTTTTCGTTGCGCATTGCAACACCTTAATTGTTCATTGATTGCTTTCTCATATGTGCCTCGACTGCAGGCCTTCAGCAGACTGAGTAACCCCTCACTCAAGCTGGCGACCTCGGGGTCTTGAACCTGGGTCTTCCGCATCCCAGTCCGACGCTCTATCCACTGTGCCACTGCCTGGTCAGGCATGCTGCATCTCACTTTTTACAAAAAGGAAAACTTATCTGTTAATTTCCAACAGATGGTGTCTCCCATCACAAACATTTCCTTTTAGTCTTTTCCACACTCAATAAGGTTTTTCTTTTTTCTTTTTTTTTTTGTATTTTTCTGAAGCTGGAAACGGGGAGAGACAGTCAGACAGACTCCCGCATGCGCCCGACCGGGATCCACCTGGCACGCCCACCAGGGGGCGATGCTCCGCCCCTCCGGGGCTTCGCTCTGCCGTGACCAGAGCCACTCTAGCGCCTGGGGCAGAGGCCAAGGAGCCATCCCCAGCGCCCGGGCCATCTTTGCTCCAATGGAGCCTTGGCTGCGGGAGGGGAAGAGAGAGACAGAGAGGAAGGAGGGGGGGTGGGGGTGGAGAAGCAAATGGGCGCTTCTCCTATGTGCCCTGGCCGGGAATCGAACCCAGGTCCCCCGCATGCCAGGCCGACGCTCTACCGCTGAGCCAACCGACCAGGGCCTCAATAAGGTTTTTGAATGTGTTGTGTTTTGGTTTGTTTTTTTTTTGTAACCACAGCCCTCAGTCTTGTTTGGGGGGTTGTTGTGAGTTGAATAAGTTGAAAGATGTCCGAAGGGTGGACCAAACTCATTTTCAGAAGCTCCAGATGACTGAGGGTTGCATTGGATGTCCCTCCAACCTGTCCTGTTGAACTTTTAGGCTGTTGCCAATATTCATAATAGCAGTATGTATGTGGCATCTGTTGTGTGCTGGGCAGATGTAGGTTAGCTCACTTTGTCTCCAATAACAATGAATAGTATACAACACTGTCATCCCTACTGCACAGACTGGTGCCCAGGGAGGTTAGGCTCCCTGAGGTACCATAGTTACCAGGGGGTAATTTTTTTAGATGCTGGGGCAAGAGTATCTGTATCTCCATATTTTACCCTGGCTTGGCCTTCTCCTCATGTGGAATTTGGTGCAGAGGTGTTCAATGAGCATCTACTGCATCCTGGGCTAGTTGAGAATAGGGGCCATGGGGGTGGGCCAACCTGCCTTGATTTCCCTCATCATCTCTGCTTAGTGCCTGGCAGGGGGAAGAGGAGGACCAGCAAGAAGGCTGGTTGCTGGGCCTCACTCTCCACCCACACACTCTGCACTCTTCTCCTTCTCCCCCAGACCATCATTCAGTCCAGCCTAGGACAATGGGGAGGAAAAAAATACAGATCTCACGCATTCTGGACCAAAGAAATCGGCAGGTGAGTTCACTGGGTGGAACAGTGGTTGTGGCAGGCATTCAAAAACTGGACATTTGGGGGAATTGTAGGGAAATGAGTCTTGGTGCCATGTCTGGAGTTTGAGATGGAGCATGTGCTGATTTTCCTGATGATTTACTGAAGCTCTGGTCAGAGAGGAGATGGAGCTTGACACAAACACATCCAGAGGGAGGCACAGAACTGGAGCAGCTCAGAGAGGGAGTTTGCACTCTGCCAGGAGACCAGGGAAACTTCCCAAAGAAGAGGCCATTGGGCCAGGATATGAAGCATCAATAGTAGAAGTTTGCCAGGTTAAGAAGTAAGAAGTACAAGCAGAAAGAACAGCACATGTAGAGGCACAGGATCATGAGGCCTGTGTGGGAACCAGGCATCTCCACCTCCCCCATGCTACTCCAGATCTCTGTCTTCTCCTTCTCACCTGTGGGTCCTGGGTCTAGGTGACATTTACCAAAAGGAAGTTCGGACTGATGAAGAAGGCCTATGAGCTGAGCGTGCTCTGTGACTGTGAGATCGCTCTCATCATCTTTAACAGCACCAACCGCCTCTTTCAGTATGCCAGCACGGACATGGACCGTGTGCTCCTGAAGTACACAGAGTACAGTGAACCCCATGAGAGCCGCACCAACTCTGACATCCTCGAGGTACCCTGGGCCCTCCTCCTCAGCCCACTCTGCCCTCTCAGAGCCAAGGGACTCTTGGTTTGTACAAAAGATGAGCGTTGCAATCTGGCTTTGCTGCCAGTTAAAGCAGGTTTGGGGTAATGAAGTGTTCCTCTGGGGTAGTTATCCAGATAGTAAAAATAAAAACATCAACCATGACACATTGAGGGCTTCACTGCATGCCCCTCCCACACATCCTCATCTCATTTAACTCTATGAACCTTTGGTAAGTACAGATCAGAAAATAGAAGATACCGTGGAGCAAGCTGACCTTGCTGCGGTCCATGACTGTGCAGGTCACTGTCCCAGGGAGCTCAGGAAATCCTATCAGGTTGCCCTCCAGTGCTCAATTTCCCAACAATTCTTTTTCTTTCTTTTATTTTATTTATTTTTTATTTTTTATTTTTTTTACAGAGACAGACAGAGAGTCAGAGAGAGGGACAGATAGGGACAGACAGACAGGAACGGAGAGAGATGAGAAACATCAATCAGTTTTTCATTGAGGCTCCTTAGTTGTTCATTGATTGCTTTCTCATACGTGCCTTGACCATGGGGCTATAGCAGACTGAGTAATCCCTTGCTCGAGCCAGTGACCTTGGGCTCAAGCTGGTGAGCTTTTTGCTCAAACCAGATGAGCCCGCACTCAAGCTGGCGACCTCGGAGTCTCGAACCTGGGTCCTCGGCATCCCAGTCCGACGCTCTATCCATTGCGCCACTGCCTGGTCAGGCCCCAACAGTTCTTTGTTTTTTGGGGGTTTTTTTTGTTTTTTTTTTTTTTTTTCATTTTTCTGAAGCTGGAAACAGGGAGAGACAGTCAGACAGACTCCCGCATGCGCCCGACCGGGATCCACCCGGCACGCCCACCATGGGGCGACACTCTGCCCACCAGGGGGCGATGCTCTGCCCATCCTGGGCGTCGCCATGTTGCGACCAGAGCCACTCTAGCGCCTGGGGCAGAGGCCACAGAGCCATCCCCAGCGCCCAGGCCATCTTTGCTCCAATGGAGCCTTGGCTGCGGGAGGGGAAGAGAGAGACAGAGAGGAAGGTGCGGCGGAGGGGTGGAGAAGCAAATGGATGCTTCTCCTGTGTGCCCTGGCCGGGAATCGAACCCGGGTCCTCCGCACGCTAGGCCGATGCTCTACCGCTGAGCCAACCGGCCAGGGCCCCCAACAGTTCTTAAGCACCTACTACATGCCAGGCTGTAAAGCATCATGTGGATGCAGAATGCAGATACTGGAATTATAGTAAGGGAAGTGTTAGGACAGTGCCAGCAGGCCTACGTGGACCTCTGATTTCAGGGCAGGACAGTCTCTCACTCGCACAGTTATAACTTACCAGATCATAATTCACTGGGGGCTTTGGTCAATGGGATTTAGCTGGAGCTACTGTGCCTGCACTCCACCCCACCCACAGAGGTAGGTAGGTCTCTTCCCTTCACCCACACAACCAGACTCCCTGGTTAGGATGGGGAGAAGTTCACCCTGTTGTGTCCCCTCCTCACAGACACTGAAGCGGAGGGGTGTGGGTCTTGATGGACCAGATCTGGAGCCAGATGAGGGCCCTGAGGGGCCAGGAGAGAAGCTGCGGAGGCTGGCAGGTGATGGGGGTGAGCCCGCCTTGCCCCGGCCCCTGCTCTTTGTAAGTGAATCCCTACCCTGTTGTAAATGTGGTCCTCCCCACCCCTTCTAGTAGTTAAGGCTAATGGAAAAAAGGCCAGGAAGCCTAGAATTGGGTGGCAGATCTCTGCTTGGGTGGGCAGGAAAAACTTCCTGGAGGAATGGGGCTTTGAAGGATGAATAAGAGTTCAACAGGCAGGTAATTCCCTCCCTCCCTCCCTCCCTCCCTCCCTCCCTCCTTCCTTCCTTCCTTCCTTCCTTCCTTCCTTCCTTCCTTCCTTCCTTCCTTCCTTCCTTCTTCCCTCCCTCCCTCCCTCCCTCCCTTCCTTCCTTCCTTTTATTCATCAAACACCTGGGGAGCGCCCTCAGTGCCAACCCCATGCTGAGCAAGAAGCCCCAGTTCTGGGCCTAGTTGTCCAGGAGCAACAGAGACAGACACAGGCACACTCACCGTGTGAGGTTAGGCCAGAGGGAGGAGTAGTGAGGACTTACAAAAGGTGGAAGTTGGCTCCTGAACTCATTGGGATATTCTGTCTTCTCACCTCCTGTTTCTCCTACCAATCCCATCCTCTGCCCTCAGCCAGCAGCCCCCACTATGCCTAGCCCAGATATGGTATATGGGGCCCTGCCCCCACTAGGCTGTGACTCCAATGGACTTGGGGAAGCCCTGCCTGCCCAGAGCCGCCCATCCCCCTTCCGGCCAGCAGCCCCCAAAGCTGGGCCCCCAGGTAAGCATGGGATACAGGCTTTTGGGAAGGTGGAGGTGGGTGCTGGTCCCAGGGGAGTTTGTGGGGGTAAGGATCTTGGCTCTGGCACTGCTTGGCTGTGTTCATCACCTCTGGGCCTCAGCCTTCATCGGATGACATGGCTGCCTGCCCTTTCTCTGGGGTCTCCTGCTCTGCAGGCCTGGCCCACCCTCTGTTCTCCCCAAGCCAACTTGCCAGCAAGACACCACCACCTCTGTACCTGGCAGTGGATGGGCGGAGGCCAGACCTGCCTGGGGGCCTGGCAGGAGCCCGAGGGGGACTGAGCACCTCGGTGAGTACGGGGAAGCAGTGTCAGGGCTGATGGAGACAGGCAGGGTGGCCTGAGTGTGGGCCTCAGTTTCCCTTTCTTCCGTTCTCCACACAGAGAGGCCTCTATGGTAGCCTTCAGAGTCCATGCTCTGATACAGCTCCAGGACCCCCACTCGGAAGCTTTCCCTTCCTCCCAGCCGGTCCCCCAGGTATGCACCGCCCACCAGCCATGCTGTGGGAGATACCCATACACTGCCTGCTGGCAGTCCACATTCCCGCACCCACCACTGGAAGCTGACTGGTGGTGTAGGTCAGGCCTGGGCAAGGGTCAGACCTGAAGGTCTCAGCTTATTCCTCTTGCCCCCCCCCCCCCCAGAATATGATCTGGGAGACCCCCCTCCACCACCCGGCTTGTTGCAGCCTCCTACTCTGGCCTCATGGCAGATCTCGAGGGGTGATGGTCCCCTAGCTGCACCTGTTCAGCCCAGGTAAGTGCCCTGACTACCTCTCCTACCCAATCAGACCCCACAGTGGGACTCTTCCAAGTCTTCCGAAGCCCCTATCCACTTCTGACACCTGGTGGCCACTCCTATTTCTGCACTCCATCCTTTGCGAGTGCTGACAGGGGTGGGGTGGGGTGGGGGATCTATTTTGGAGGCCCCAAGAGGGATAGCCACCTCCTCATTTCCCAAGGTCTTCTTGCCGAGCCTTTTCCCAAGCCATTCCACCTCCTAATTTCCTTTCCTTCCTTCCTCTCAGAGCTCACGGCTCCCATTCTCTCTCCCCTTTCTCTCTGTAGTGGGGGCCGCAGTCTAGGTGAGGAGGGCCCCCCAGCCCGCGGTGCCTCCCCACCGACCCCCCAAGTCAACATCAAGTCTGAGCGCCTCTCGCCGGCACCCAGGGGCCCTGGCGACTTTTCCAAGACCTTCTCCTACCCCTTGCTCTTGGCCGGGCCCCTGGCAGAGCCCCTACGGCCTGGGCCTCCACTGCGCCGGCTACCCAATGCTGACGGTTGGCCCCGGTAGTGGACCCAGGGGTGTCAAAGTCCCCAAAGCCAGGCCGGGCAAGAGCACTTGGGCTCCCAACCCCCCCCCCCCGTACTGCCCCCACTACATATCCTCAGAGAAGACCCAGGGGATAATGACCCCCTTCATGATGGGGGCCTGGAGGAGGAAGGCTGGATTCGGATCTACGATGGTGGGGGGGAGGCTCCGTTTCCCCTTCCTGAGTATGTACCCACCAATAAAACACACATGGCTTCCGTGCATGAAATGATCTATCGCTGCTCAGATCCACCCCCTACCTTCCTCCACTGTAAAGCCAGTAGCCACGGCCACCATCACAGCCGCCTGGCCCATGCAGGTTTGCACTTGATTCGGACAGTCGGTAATGAAACAATGGAGCCAAGAACTGGTGGGCCATCATCTTTAATCCTAGCTTGCACCTGGCAGGCAAGTAAAAACACACACTGGGCTCCAAAACCCATTCATTCAGTGCTCACAAAGCTACTGACTTACCCGAGTTTCCTAGAATCAAAGGTTTCTACTTCACCAGCCTTATTCACCTCTGTTCCCTATCTTCTTCTCTCTGCACAAACTGGCTTCTCACTCAGCACTCCACCATCTTGGCTGCTTCTCCTGGCCTCCTCCACGTGGCCTTTCTCTGCTCTCCTTTCTTTTTTTTTTTTTTTAATTTATTTATTTTTTATTTATTCATTTTAGAGAGGAGAGGGAGAGACAGAGAGAGAGAGAGGAGAGACAGAGAGAGAGAGAAGGGGGGGAGGAGCTGGAAGCATCAACTCCCATATGTGCCTTGACCAGGCAAGCCCAGGGTTTCGAACCGGCGACCTCAGCATTTCCAGGTTGATGCTTTTTTTTTTTTTCCAAATTTTTTTTTATTTACTTTTTTAGATTTATTCATTTTTATTAGAGAGAGAGGGAAGAGACAGTGATAGGGAGAGATAGAGAGAGAACAGGGGGAGAAGCAGGAAGCATCAACTCCCATATGCGCCTTGACCAGGCAAGCCCAGGGTTTTGAACTGGCGACCTCAGCATTCCAGGTCGACGCTTTATCCACTGTGCCACCACAGGTCAGGCTGCTCTCCTTTCTCTACTGTCTCCTCTAAAGCTAATCTCAGGAACTGAGAGAGAGCAAGCTCCCAGTTTGCCCCACTCTATAGTATAGAAATCAAAACCCTTAATCCAATATACAAACAAGGAAGTCTCTGATACAAAATTACTTATCTGAGGCATAATGAGATTCTTTATGAGAGTGCACCACCCCGCATCATGCAATCAGTCAAGGGTGTGGGAAAAAGCTTAGTGTTAAAACTAAGCCTTAGGGGCCCTTTTGGCTCAGCGGTAGAGCGTCGGCCTGGCGTGTGGGGGACCCGGGTTCGATTCTCGGCCAGGGCACATAGGAGAAGCGCCCATTTGCTTCTCCACCCCCACCCCCCTCCTTCCTCCCCCCTCCTTCCTCTCTGTCTCTCTCTTCCCCTCCCGCAGCCAAGGCTCCATTGGAGCAAAGATGGCCCGGGCGCTGGGGATGGCTCCTTGGCCTCTGCCCCAGGCGCTAGAGTAGCTCTGGTCGTGGCAGAGTGATGCCCCCGAGGGGCAGAGCATCGCCCCCTGGTGGGCAGAGTGTCGCCCCTGGTGGGTGTGCCGGGTGGATCCCGGTCGGGCGCATGCGGGAGTCTGTCTGACTGTCTCTCCCCGTTTCCAGCTTCAGAAAAATACAAAAAAAAAACAAAAAACCTAAGCCTTAGGCTATAACCACCCTGCCTGCTTACAGTTCGTCCCCCACACCCAATGCAAACTATAAGCGAGCAACCCTATATATCATATTTACAAACTTATTTGACCAACAGTCCACCCCTTTTGCTTGCTTCACAATCTAAAGCACAGATATTCCTGCACAAGGAAATTAGGCACATTACACAAATTACAACAACATGACAAATCATACAATTTCAACAATTACAAAGGTACATTTCACCAGTCTCTAAGCACTTTGCCAAAAGAGCAAAATGTCCTCAGCCTTCTTTATAGCCATGGGAAAAGCTTCCCAGGGCAGGGGATGGCCTCCATCTAAGCCGACCCCCACCCCCATCAGGGTATTTCACATTGTCCAAAATCCGTAAGTCTATCCAACAAAGGAGCCAGTGCCCACTCTGGTCATAGTCCAGGAAATCAGTCCAAGCACATGAGGCCTTAGCCACCCCCCTCATTCCTGTCATCCTGGAAGGTCTTACACTGTTCCAAAAAGAGCACGTGACAGTGGTAGTCAGCATTTCCATCTCTGCTCTGGAGAGCATGATGGCACTCACCCCTATGTCCCTACCAGGGGAGTAGTAGGTACTCCTTGCTGCTGGGCTTTCACCTTCCGGAGACTGCGGATTGCAACTCCAGCCCAATTCTCCTCATCCTCCAAAGAGGAACTGAAAACATCAGCTCCCACTGCCAGACATGAGCCCCAGGCCGCTGCTGCCATCTGCTCTGTGCGCCTTGCAGCCCCAGCTCCAGCCTCAGCCTCAGCCCTGGCCTCCCATTGCTGCTGGCTCTCCACAACGTCCAGGGCAATCTGCAACTCACACACCTGTGATTCCTTCTCCAGCAGCTGCTCCATTTCCAGGTGAATTTCACGAACCTGGTCGGCCTCCTACTCCGGTGCTTGCTCCAGCTCCAGGGTCGGCATCTTTCTCCCACGTTTGCTCCAGCTCCTTCCACTGCTCGATTTGCAGTTCCCGGGCAGCCTCTCCCACAGAGTTCTTGGTTTGCTCACACATGGCTGTAAAAGTCAGCCAGCCTATGGTCCCCAAAAGGACAGCCATGGGGAACCCTAACAGCAGCCAGTCCTCTACTCCACCGCTCAAAAGTGGTGGTGGCTCCATACTCAGCTGCATCAAATCTTGCCACAGACTATGCCAAATGTTAAGCCAGTACCCACAGCCACCATCACAGCCACCTGGCCCGTGCAGGTTCGCATTAGATTCAGACAGACGGTAATGAACAACAGAGCCAAGAACTGGTGGGCCATTACCTTTAATTCTAGCTTGCACCTGGCGGGCAAGTAAAAACACACACTGGGCTCCAAAACACACTCATTCAGTGCTCACAAAGCTACTGACTTATCTGAGTTTCCTAGAATCAAAGGTTTTTACCTCACCAGCCTTATTCACCTCTGTGCCCTATCTCCTTCTCTCTGCACAAACTGGCTTCTCCTGTAGCATTCTGACATCTTGGCTCCTTCTCCTCTCCTCCACGTGGCCTTTATCTGCTCTCCTTTCTCTACTGTCTCCTCTAATGCTAATCTCAGGAACCGAGAGAGAGCAAGCTCCTGGTCTGCCCCACTTTATAGTATAGAAATCAAATATATGTTTGCTTGCTTATAGTTTGCACTGGGTGGTGGAGACAGGCTGTAAGCAGGCAGGGTGGTTATAGCCTAAGGCTTAGGTTTTAACACTAAGCTTTTTCCCACACCCTTGACTGATTGCATGATGCGGGTGGTGCACTCTCATGAGGAATCCCATTATGCCTCAGATTTTAGTATATGTGCTGCTGAAGCGAGCACAACCATTATGCCTCAGATAAGTGACTTTGTATCAGAGACTTTCTTATTTGTATATTGGATTAAGAGTTTTGATTTCTATACTATAAAGTGGGCAGACCAGGAGCTTGCTCTCTCTCGGTTCCTGAGATTAGCATTAGAGGAGACAGTAGAGAAAGGAGAGCAGATAAAGGCCACGTGGAGGAGAGGAGAAGGAGCCAAGATGGCAGAATGCTAAAGGAGAAGCCAGTTTGTGCAGAGAGAAGGAGATGGGGCACAGAGGTGAATAAGGCTGGTGAGGTAAAAACCTTTGATTCTAGGAAACTCAGATAAGTCAGTGGCTTTGTGAGCACTGAATGAGTGGGTTTTGGAGCCCAGTGTGTGTTTTTACTTGCCCGCCGGGTGCAAGCTAGGATTAAAGGTAATGACCCACCAGTTCTTGGCTCTGTTGTTCATTACTGTCTGTCCGAATCTAATGCGAACCTGCACGGGCCAGGCGGCTGTGATGGTGGCTGTGGCTACTGGCTTAACATTTGGCGTAGTCTGTGGCAAGATTTGATACAGCTGAGTATGGAGCCACCACCACTTTTGAGCAGTGGAGCAAACATATATATCATATTTAAAAACTTATTTGGGCCCTGGCTGGTTGGCTCAGTGGTAGAGCATCGGCCTGGTGTGCGGAAGTCCCGGGTTCGATTCCCAGCAAGGGCACATAGGAGAGGCGCCCATCTGCTTCTCCACCGCTCCCCCTCTCCTTCCTCTCTGTCTCTCTCTTCCCCTCCCGCAGCCAAGGCTCCATTGGAGCAAAGATGGCCCAGGCGCTTTGGGGATGGCTCTTTGGTCTCTGCCCCAGGCGCTAGAGTGGCTCTGGTCGCGGCAGAGCGATGCCCCCGAGGGGCAGGGCATCACTCCCTGGTGGGCAGAGCATCGCCCCCTGGTGGGCGTGCCGGGTGATCCCGGTCTGGCGCATGCGGGAGTCTGTCTGTCTCTTCCCGTTTCCGGCTTCGGAAAAATACCAAAAAAAAAAAAAAAAAAAAAATTATTTGGTTGCCTGACCTGTGGTGGCGCAGTGGGATAAAGCATCGACCTGGAACACTGAGGTTGCCAGTTTGAAACCTTGGGCTTGCCTGGTCAAGGCACATATGGGAGTTGATGCTTCCTGCTCCTCCCCTTTCTCTCTCTCTCTCTCTCTCTCTCTCTCTCTCTCTCTCTCTCCCCTCTCTCTCAAAATCAATAAAATCAATCAATCAATCAATAAAATTTAAAAAAAAAGAAAAATACCCCCCCCCCAAAAAACTTATTTGGCCTGACCAGGCGGTGGCGCAGTGGATAGAGCTGGTGGATAGAGCTTCGGACTGGGATGCAGAGGACCCAGGTTCGAGACCTCGAGGTTGCCAGCTTGAGCGTGGGCTCATCTGGTTTGAGCAGAGCTCATCAGCTTGGACCCAAGGTCACTGGCTTAAACAAGGGGTTACTCGGTCTGCTGAAGGCCCGCGGTCAAGGCATATATGAAAAAGCAATCAATGAACAACTAAAGTGTCGCAACGAAAAACTGATGATTGATGCTTCTCATCTCTCTCCGTTCCTGTCTGTCGCTATCTATCCTTCTCTTCTGACTCTCTCTCTGTCTCTGTTAAAAAAAAACCCAAAACTTATTTGACCAACACCCACCCAGGTCCTCCCATCTCCTCCCCAGTGGCCTCAGTCTTGCCTTGCCTGGGTTTGGGGTACTCCCGATAGAATTCCACACCAAGATGAAGATTAAGTGTGGGTGGGTTATGGGGAGAAAATTCTCCGTGATGGTTGGTGACGTGAACATAGGCCCTGCAGGGGGCGCAAACATGGGAAATGGTGGAATCTGTGCCTATGGGCCTTCAGGGGAAGTGTGGAGCATTCCCCTAGAGTGGTTCCAACCTTCCGGCAGGGGCCTATTTGCCCTCAAATTTTGTGGGTGTCAGGTGGTAAGCTCAAGGGAAGTACCCAACGTGATTGCAATTGCTTGCAGCAAGAAGCAGTTGGGAACCTTGAATGTTGGGGCACTATGCTGTTCCTCTTTTAAATAGTATTATCCTTTGATACCTTGACTTGGTAATTTTGTTCCACCAAAGGGAGAAGTGAGCCAGGCAGTTATCTACCTACTCCAAGTTGTACACCCCCAACCCCCCCCCCAACTCTGGCCTGTCCCATTTGTGGGCAGACTTGGGAGTGAAGGAGCCCAAGGGAGCTCTATCTGCTCATCCCATATCCAACCACCCTGCAGGTGGTCTCAGTGGGATCTTTATGATACTCAGATCTGACCCCTAACCTTCATAGCTCCTCAGCTGCCCCTACCCATTCTGCTCCTGTCCCCCACTTTCCCCTGCCCTGAGCCCCCTAGAAACACTTGCAGTTCCAACCCCAGTTCCTTCCTCCTGAACCACCTACCTCAACTCCCAATTCATCTTTTTACGATTTATTTATTTATTATTTATTTATTTTCCTGAAGTTGGAAACGGGGAGGCAGTCAGACAGACTCCCACATGTGCCCGACCAGAATCCACCCAGCATGCCCAACTGGGGGCGATGCTCTGCCCATCTGGGGTGTCGCTCTGTTGCAACCAGAGCCATTCTAGCGCCTGAGGCAGAGGCCACAGAGCCATCCTCAGCGCCTGGGCCAACTTTGCTCCAATGGAGCCTCGGCTGCGGGAGGAGAAGAGAGAGACAGAGAGGAAGGAGAGGGGGAGGGGTGGAGAAGCAGATGGGCGCTTCTCCTGTGTGCCCTGGCTGGGAATCGAACCCGGGACTCCTGCATGACTCAGGCCGACGCTCTACCATTGAGCCAACCAGCCAGGGCCAATTCACCTTTTGTTGGAATATTTTTATTTCCCGTTTTGACTTAACCGCCTCCCTTTATTATAAACATAGTTCTTTAATATTCTTCTAAGTAACATGTTTATTTAGCCATTTGCTTAGCTTTTGCCATTATAATTCTTTAAAAATTTTCCTTGTAATTGATGCGAAGAACTTGGAGATGACAGATGTATATATTTTAAATATATTCCTTAGTTTTTTTCCTCCCAACTCAATGTCTCTGAACATTTTCAGGGGTAGTGATACTCTTACAATGGTTATCAAAGCTGTTATTTACACCTCCTTCATCAATTCATAGAAATACCCAATCACAGACGTCTTTAAACCCATGTCCAGCTGTGTTGATTTCACAAATTTGAAAGTGAAGCCTAGGAATCTGAATGCAGAACCCAGGTCTCCAGACTTGGGGACGATTTCTCCTCCTATTCATTCCAAGTAGCTATTCAGGAGTTGGGTCGAACCTTCCGGACTCGTGGGACCCACCAGTAGAGATTCTGCGTTCTGCCCACTGGGCCCTACCGTGCTCTGGGCGTCCCTTCCAGCTCCCGCGGGACGGAAGGACCCTGGAGATTGGAGAAACGTACAAAGCACCTGCACCCAACCATTAGCCCACTATACGGTGTGCGTCTGTCCGCCCCACCAGGCCAACTGGTCCCCAACGGGAAACCCGCAGCCAGGAACCACAGAGTTCCCGGACGCGTCCAATTCACCTTTTTATAAAAAAGACTGCATCCCACCCTCCAAGGCCCAACTCCATGGCCCCTCCTTCAGGAAGGCTTCTTTCTATACTGCCCCAAATTGAGAAATGGCTTCAACTGCTAAATTAAGCAGGCAGAGGATTTGTTGAGTGCAGATTACCAATCTGGACAGGAATGTGGAGAACATGAAGTATTGGCATTAGTGCCTAAAAGATTTGTCTCCCCCCACCCCGCCAACCCATTCTACAAAGATCCAAAGACGATTGGTTCAACTTGGTTGTTGAAGACCCTTGTCCTCCCTTGTCATCCCAGCACCCCACAGAGGTGCTTTTCCAGTAAAATTGAATGCCCTCCATCCCCACCATTAGCACACACAATCACAGATGGTGGATAAAAAGAAGAAGTATGTGCATAACAGGCTTCAAAGTCAGCTCCAGTCCCTGGAATTCAATGCCTTCTCTTTTCCTGTAGTCCCCATTTCCCCACCAAGACTTCAGACTAATGCTTTCCAGGGATGGGGGAGAGGGTAGAATACGTAAAATGACAGACCTTTATGTAAGGTGGGGATACTCTAAGTGGCCGTGTATAGAGCACCATGCTGCCCACATGCCAGACCCATCTGGGGTTTGTCCTCTGTGGATCTTTGAAGTCCTAAACACCTCATCCCCAGTAAAGTAGGGGCTTTGGGGCTCCAGTTACCAGGAGAGGCACATTGCATGATCAAAGCTCCCCCTCCCCCAAAGGCTTATGTGGCAGGGGGATGCAGTAGGGTGAGGGGAAGGCAGAAGTGAGAGCAGCAGGAGGCTGAGGGGTGGGGAGAAAGGTGTGTTTGGGGATCAAGCCACCAGGACCCCTGGATTGCTCTGAGGTGGGGATAAAGGGAAGAAGGTGCCATGGGCAACTCACAGCCTCTGACCTGGATGGAGGTATTGGGGAACCCCCACCTGTGCTGGGAGGCCTGCAAAGAATGCAGGGATTGTGGGGTGAACTCAAGGCCTCTGTAGGGTACCCTAGTTAGGCTGGAGAGTCCCTTCACCCAAATTAGACTCAGGTTCTAAATCCTCCCACCTGCTCCCTTATGTCCCCGCCCATCCTCAGAGGAAGAGAGAACCACTGCTACTACTCCAGCCCATGACAGTGCACTCCAGTATCCGGTCCTGCATACAATCTCTACTACCCCCAGCAGCACCATCAGCAGGGGCATGGCGGTCACCTTGTAGGTGCAAATTCTCCACCTGGGTTACCTTCCTGGGGAACTCCTCCTTCAGGTCACAAGGACCCTGGTCATCTATATGGAGTGGATAAACTTTCCACCTGGTGGCGCCCACAACATCACAGTCACAGCTCCCAACACAACCAGACATAGGGCCCCTGGGGGAAACTGAGTCACAGCCAGACAGGATCCCTTCCCAGTCTCTGTAAGTCTGTAAGTCTCTTGTCCCTTGCAGTGGACAAGAAGCCAGGACAGTCTCTGAAGTCTGGGCCCACAAGCTAAGCGCTCAGTGTGGAGTTCATGAAAACGTGGGCTGCCTTCAAAGGCTGGGGGAACCCCAGGGCTGGTACATGTGGTGTGTCCCCATCCCTCGGACACTGAACTTTTGCCATCTGCCATTAGGTGGCGCCCAATAATATGCTTTGGATTCTGCGCTCACTCGTCATTTTAAAATAAAAAGGAAACAGTAATAAGTAAATAAAATCCATCTTGGTTTCCAGCAGCTCTACCCCATGTTTTTAGGCTTCCAGCCTGGAGGCTCAGAAACAGTCTGTCATGTGTTGCATGTATGATTATACATGTTCAGGGTGCTGTGTCCTAGCCTGTGAAGGGACAGTGGGCAAGCTACTGGGTTCTAGAAACATCTCTTGGTTTAGACCCCAGATATACCCCCATGGCTCTGTTGGGGAGGAAGCAAGGAGAGTTGTATGAAGTGTCCTACCACCAGCTTTGCTAAGGACACCATGGTGACATTGGCCAGGGCCAATTTTACAATCAGTGGGCCCCAAATCCCCCAGGAGCTCAGTTACAGAATGGAAGCACCATAGAAGTTTTGACCTGGGCACAAATGGTGGTAGAAGGTGGATATCTGAGAGGTGCATTTTTGAGAGCACTGTGGTGAAATGGTCAGTATGGAATGAGAGTGTGGACCTCAGTATAGTCAGAGAATGTGGGACATTAGTGAGGACAGGCATAGGGAGCATCCAGTGAGGATCAGAGGACATGGAATACCCAATGGAGAGGATGGAGACCAAGGAGTATCCAGTGGAGAACAGAGATATTGAGCAAACAATGAAGAATAAAACACAGAGACTTTCCAGTGTAGAAGAGAAGACTTTGGTTTTGCTCTGCATGAGTTGGGAGCCATGACTAGTTGTGAGCAGAGGAGGGACATGGTTTGGCTCAAGTGTTAACAGGTTCCCTCAATCTGCTCAGGAGAAAATAGACTGTGGGAGGTGTGGAGGATGAGGCAGGGAAGCCAGGGAGGAGAGGATCATAGGCAAGAGATGATGGAGGCTGGACAGGGTAGAGGTTGTGAAGGGATTGAGGCCAAGTGGAACTATGCTTACACTGGAAGGTGGAGCCATCAGGAGGAGCTGACAGATTAGGTGTGGTGGGGTGAGAGAGAGCCAAGGCCAACTCCAGGGTTTGTAAATAAGCACCAGGAGGATGGGGAGGCAGTGGAGGGAAGACTGGGTGCTCTTAGGGGCCAGGATGTGTGTAGTTGCTTGTGACTTACCACGTGGGGGCACTGTGACACCTGGACTCAGAAGCTCCATGCCCAAGGGAGAGGTCTGGTAGAAGTAGAGATCTGGGCCTCTCAGGACCTTAGTATTTTCATCAATTAAATGAAGACAGTTGTCCCACCACCCTGTCCTGCTGGAGGGAGCATATGAGTCACTCCCAGTATAGCATGCAATGGATACTGCCCCCTGCCACCTTTTCTTTCTTCCTTTCTTTCTTTCTTTCTTCCTTCCTTTCTTCCTTCCTTCCTTCCTTCCTTTCTTTCTTTCTTTCTCTTTTTCTTTCTTTCTTTCTTTCTTTCTTTCTTTCTTTCTTTCTTTCTTTCTTTCTTTCTTTCTTTCCTTCCTTCCTTCCTTCCTTCCCTCCTTCCTCCCTCCCTTCCTCCCTTCCTTCTTTCCTTCCTCCCTCCCTCCCTCCCTCCCTCCCTTTCCTTCCTTCCTTCCTTCCTTCCTTCCTTCCTTCCTTCCTTCCTTCCTTCTTTCTCTTTTCTGACACCTTCCCCAAATCCCATCTTCCCTGGATCCCACCTGTATTTCCTGGCCCTGAGAGGTATGTCATGACCCCCATGTAAGTCTTAGGAAATCCCAGCAACTATCACTGTCACTGTTATCCCACCTCTTTCAAAGGGACGTTGAATCCAGAGGACCAAAATCACAAACAGAGAATCCCTGCAGATATCCACAAAGACAAAATCAATAAAGACAAAATTACCCATAGAGATGAGGCAATCAACTATACAGGCCCTAATAACAGGTACCCACCCTCTGTAAAGACATTGTCACACCCACTTGTATGTCCACACTCACATAGACTCACATCCATAGAAACATATGCAAAACTTAGGCACCTATGCTAGAAACCTTTATTTCCAAGTCTAAAAAAGAAAAAGAAAACATAAGATTCCTGTACTCTCTCCCTCCCTCTGGAGCAGGCCAGCATCTTTCCCCCTTTTCTTCCCTCAAGGTACATAACTTTTCTCTCTCTCGCTCTCTCTCCCAAACTCCAAGAGCCCTTCTTTTGTCTCTTTAACTTGTTTCCTGAGCCCACACAACCCTGTTGGTTCACTTTTTTTTTTTTAACCTCTGTGACTTTCTAAATAAACTTTTGCTTCTATTTGAAAAGAAAAGAAAAGGAGAAAAATGAAACATTAGATTTCTGAGGCTGACATTTGGTCCTTGATATAGCCATTCCTGAAGTGGATGCTACTTTAAATTTTTCTCTTACAGGAACTAAAAATTTCTCTTTATTGCCCTGGCTGGATAGCTTGGTTGGGTAGATCATTGTCCTGAAGCACAGAGGTTGCCAGTTTGATCCTGGGTCAGGGCACTTACAGGAACAGATCGATGTTCTCTACCTTCCTCTCTTGCTAAAATCAGTCAATACTTTTTTTTACTTAGTCATTTTAGCGAGGTGGGGAAAGACAGGGAGACAGAGAGTAGGGGCAAAGGAGCAGGTAGCATCAATTCCCATATATGCCTTGACCAGGCAAGCTAGGGGTTTTGAACCCGTGACCTCAGCGTTCCAGGCTGATGCTTTATCCACTGCGCCACCACAGTCAGGAAAAAATTTAAAAATAAGTAAAACTTTTCTTTTTTTGCTGGAGCCCATTTGAGTTGTATTGTGTGTATGTGTGTGGGGGGCTCACAATGATAAAGATGAATAAGACTTTTGTCATGTGAAAAATATTGGGAAAGGAGACATTCCAAGATGGATGATGGCTTTTAAAGAGGCCTGGAGGTATGACATAGAGTGGTTAGTGGTAAGGTGCACTATAGTGTATACAACAGTCCTGGCTGCCTATTGAAGTCAGGCAGAGGGTTCTGATTCAGTTGGAGCACTTAGGCATCTAGTCAGTGGGAGCTACTTAAAATTCTTTTTAAAATTATTGATAGATTTTAGAGAGGCAGGGAGAAAGAGAAAAAGAGAGAGAAGCATTTATTTGTTGTTTCACTTAGTTGTGCATTTGTTGTTTGCTTCAACACTCTCACCGACTGAACTAAGTGGCTGGGACCTTATTTAATGTTTTTGTGGGTTTTTTTGTTTGTTTTGAGATAGAGGGAGACAGGAACATCAGGCTGCTCTGTATGTGCAAATCAATGCTCTGGGAAGGTGCTCCAACCAACCTGCCAGGGCTTAATTTTTATTGGTTTTCAGAGAGACAGAGAAAAGAGGAAAGAGGAAGGGAGAGAGAGAGGGGAAGGAGAAGGGAAGCATTTGCTGTTCCACTCAATCGTGCATTTTTTGACCGCCTCCTGTGTGTACCCTGACAGGGAATCTGAACCGCAGGCAACCTGTGGCTTCCAGATAACGCTCTTACCCGACTGAGCTAACCCGCCAGGGCCTAGTAAATGTTCTTCATCAGGGGAGTTTCAGGCTCAGAGCTGTCCCCTGGGAGACAATGAATGTGCTGTCCCCAGACCTGTGTGGCAGGTGCAGGTCAGGAGACTGAGCCTTAGAGCTGGGCGGCGCACACAGGTGTCCCTGATACAGTCCTTATTCAACCTTGGTGTGAGCGCATTGGGCGTGTTCGAACTACAACTTCCGGTATGAAACGCGAGCGACCCCAGGTCTCTCCTGCTCCGCTCCGCATATAAGCCTGATGATTGGTCGCACAGGCTGCTTGTCAGGCCAGAGTCAAGTTCTGGTTGGTTGAGTTCCCATACAGCGCCTTGTGGCTAGTGTGTCCGCGCTTCGCGCTCCAGCTGGAACCATGGTAAGCTGGCATTTTGAAGTGTAGTGGAGGTCCTAAGGAGCTCAGGGACCTGCCGTGGGGTCCAGGGGGAGACTGAAGGGATTGGAGCCTTTTGTGGGGGTTGGGGGCTCTGCGGCTCCGGGTCGCGCTGAGTGCTATGTGTGTCCCCCTGTGGGTTCAGCATCTCGCTGCGGGACCTGTGTGTGTGTTGGGGGAGGAGGGTCGAGGGTCGTGTCGAGAGGAATGGAAACCCCTTAGCGTTCTGGAAGCCCTACCCTCGAGGGGCCTGGGGACCCGAGCACGTTCGGGGACCCGCGAGGGAGGTCTGGGTCTAGCAGGAGTATGGGGGCAGTGCCGGCGGGTTCCTGCGGGTACCGGTAGCTGCGAAAGGGCCAGGGAAAGCCCAGAGAGGAGGAGGCCAGGTCGAGGGGATCTGTCTGGGTGTCTTCAGGGCAGGCAGGGGTCCCAGATTAGAGACAGCACAGTTGGAACCCTCAGATCTCACTCGTCTCGGGGCCCCAAATTTGAGTTTGTTATTCAAATTTTGTGCCCGGTCCTGTGGGCCAGGCTGGCACCTGACGAGGGTGGCGACACTCTTCACCCCAGCCCTACGGTTTCGAACTGAGCAGAGAGACAGTCTGCAGGTGCCCAGAAGGGGACCTGACCCTGCCCCGGGGGAGGGGAGGTTTCCTTAGCAGTGACTTGGAGGTGGACCTGAAGTGAGAGCACTGGTGGAGGGGGTGCTTGTAAGGGGGCGTTGTTCCAGACTGGCTGTGGGATGCTGTGAGCTGTGAAGGGAAGGGCTCTCAGGACTGGGGTGAAGGAAAGATCCAGGGAAAGGCTCTGAGCAGGGGAGGAAGTGGGTGGGTGGGAGGCTCCAGAAGATCTTTGGAGATCTGCTGAGCGTGGACTCCGAGACCGGGTGCTGCTGGGGACCCGGTGTGAGGAACATTCCTGCAGAGACCTCTGGGGCCTTAAGTGGAGGACAGATGCCTTCCTTCTCTCCTCCTATCTTTCCCTCCCTCTCTCCCTCCCTCTTGTCTTTCCTTCCCGTACATAGGTGCTGGAACTGCAATTTGAACCATGGGCCCCTCACTGGGAGGTGTGTGGTGGAGAGAGGGGTGATGGGGTTAGAGATGGAAAGCCCCAGGGCTTGGGAGAGCCTCTGAGACTGGAGAGGTTGCATGTAGGGAGGGCCCCCCTGGGACAGGTAGGTAGTGAGGTGAGGTGGTCTTGAGCTGAATCTGTCAGGCCTTGCAAGCTGTGGAGCAAAGTTGCATGTGACTGTGAAACTGGGAAGAGACTGAGACCCCTCGAGGAGCCAAGTGCTGTTTCCTCAGGAGTGAGGATTGGGTGATGGGCTCCTGAAGAGGGCCAGGGGAAACACAGGAGTCATGCTGGGCCAGTTCAGTGGTTAAAGTGCTGGCAGAGGGATGGGTCATAGGAGAGGCCCACAGAGGGAGAAGAAAAGCAGGCAACGGCATTACAGAGGCCTGAAAGTTTGGAGAGCATTGGTAGGAAAGGCTGGGGGTCCCCATAGGAGAGTAGAAGAGGTTTTACTTTTTTTTTTTTTTTTTATTCATTTTAGAGAGGAGAGAGAGAGACAGAGAGAGAGAGGAGAGAGAGACAGGGGGGAGGAGCTGGAAGCATCAACTCCCATATGTGCCTTGACCAGGCAAGCCCAGGGTTTCGAACTGGTGACCTCAGCATTTCCAGGTCTACGCTTTATCCACTGCGCCACCACAGGTCAGGCACATAGAAGAGGTTTTATAAGGAAGGGCACATGGGAAAGCCTGGTTCTCTGTGCTTGGGGGTGCTCACAGACCTTGACAATGCTGTGGTCATTAGTGCCTGCTGTCCAGTTTGTAGCTGGTGTGGGGAGGGTGAACAATGAGACTAGGAGATTAGTGAGATTGGGAGATCAGAAAGATGGCACCCCACCCTCATTACTGAAAAAAATACTTATGGTCTCAGTTTACAAGTCCCAGGCATAGAGAAAATATCCTATGAGTTGGTTATTTGATTGACTGATTGGTTTTAGAGAGACAGAGAGGAAGGGGGGAGAGAGAGACAGAGAAGCATTCATTTGTTGTTTCACTTAGTTGTACATTCATCGGTTACTTCTATGCCCTTCACTGGGGATCGAACCTTAACCTTGCCATTTTAAGATGACACTCTAACCAACTGAGCTAACTGGTCAGAGCTAATATTTTTTTATTGATTTGAGAGAAAGAGAGGAAGGGAGGGGGAGAGATTTGTTTTTTCCATGAAAAAATACTTATGATCTCAGTTTATAAGTCACAGGCATAGAGAAAATATCCTGAGTTGGTTATTTTATTTATTGATTGATGGATTGATTTTAGAGAGACAGAGAAGAAGGGGGAGAGAGAGACAGAGAAGCATTCATTTGTTGTTCCATTTATTTATGCATTCATTGGTTGATTCTTGTATGTGCTCTCACCAGGGATTAAACCCACAACCTTGACATATTGGGACAATGTTCTTACCAACTAAGCTACTCCACCAGGGCTGAGTTGGTTATTTTAATGATGGATTTCTCAGCAATTATTCTGAATTACAGTGCTAGGCCTGTTATTTATCCCACTAGAGCTCTTCCTTTTAAAATTAGTTTATTTTTGCCTGATTAAAGGTTAATTTTAATAATATTAATCTTTATTTTTTTCCAGTTGTTAATTATAGTACCATAACACTGGTAGACAGCTCTCCTGAGCACATTTTACATAATTACATAATTACTAATAGCAGATTGGTAATTACTACATTCAGACAGCTTCAGCTTTAGACTGAGTACCAAAAACATTTCTCCTAAAACGTTTTAAAATAAGTGTGTTACAAATAATTGTTTAAAAGGTTGTTATGAAGAACTTGGTGAGAAAATTCCTACTGAAAAAAAGTCATCCCACCCATATGTCTAAGTCTTTATCCTGAAACCGGTAGTGTGGCCAGCTGAAGAGGTTGATAACAAAGGGAAGGATAGAGGGAGAGAGGGTGATGGAGCCTTCAGGGATGAATTAAGACAGCCGCCAGGGTGAACGTTGAAGCTAGAAGCTGGCCTGAGACAGCGCCAATACTGGGACTGCTGTGGGAGAGGAGCCACTTTCCCTGGGTGTATCCGGGTTACCGTAGGTCCAGAGGGCCGTCAAAAGAGTGCAAGAAACAAAATAGGAAGCACTTCATCTCCAGATGAGGAAAACCAGGCTGGGGAGATGAATAACTGAACTCCATGGGAGAGAATGGAAGTGAACCTGTCTGACCCTGTCTCTGTCCCAGCATATGCTCTCCATCCCCCCAGCCAACTGTGGGGGTTCAGGACTCAGCAGGGGGTTCCAGGGTTGGGTCTGAGCTCACCGCAGTCTTCTTTCCCAAGATATATCTGGAGCCATGGAGGCCGCCTTCCCCACCTGGCTCTGGGTCTTCTCTATAAATAGAGTTCCCAGGGAGTGATCTTGTTACCCTCTGGCCTGCACTGCCTGTCATGTCCCCTTCCCCAGGCAGTCCTTGGAGTGCAGCTGGTGGTGACGCTGCTTACTGCCACTCTTATGCACAGGCTGGCACCGCACTGCTCCTTTGCACGCTGGCTGCTCTGCAATGGCAGGTGAGCCACAGCCCCTCCCAGAAGTGAGAGGAGCCCAGCCTTCTCTCATCCCTCCCAATCCTGCCTCAGGCCCTGGCAGGTAGTTTTTTTATAAAAACAACTTTATTGCGATATGGTTGGTATACAATAAACTGCATGTTTTGAAAGTACACAGTTGGATCGGTTCTGACCGATGTACTCACAAACACACACATACAAAGCCATCTTCACACTCGGAAGAGCAATTGCTTCCCCCACTTCACTCCCTTCTACTCTACTCTCACTGTAGATGTTTCCTGAAAAGCTTTTAAGTCCCTTTTTGGGTCTGAGCCCCTTCCTGAGATTTGGTGGGAACTGTGTATCTTTCCTCAGGACAGTGTGCACACCTGCTCCGCTAGGAGAATTAGCCAACAGATTCAGAGGTGTCTGCACTGCCCCAGCCCACCTCCTGTGGCTTTCCCTGGCCTTAGATGGTCCCTGCTCCTCCTGTCACCAGTTTGAACCATAGGCCCCCTCACTGGGAGGTGTGTGGGGAAGCCCAGCCTTCTCTCTGACTCCAGTCCTGAGTTTAGGGGTTCACTGCCTTGACATCACAGCCTTCCCCCATTCCCAAGCTTTCCTGACTGCGTGCCTGTCTTTGTTCTCAGTCTCTTTCGGTACAAGCACCCTTCTGAGGAAGAGCTTCGGGCCCTGGCAGGGAAGCAGAGGCCCAGAGGCAGGAGGGAGCGGTGAGTCCCCAACTTTAGGAGAGGCTGCAGGGGCACACAGGGCCTGCCCTGTCCACTCTCAGGCACTGCTCTGGACACAGGAAAATCAGGGACATCCAAGCTGAATGATTTTTACTGTCATGCATGGGTTGCCTTCAGTTAGCATTGAGTGCTTGGAAGTTTGCTGTGGGCCAGCCCCTTGGGTGGGTGGTGCCCACACCCTGGTGTTTAGAGGGTACCCAAACTGGGAAAGAAGGCACCTTCCAGGCCAGTTCTTATACTCTGAGAGTGGCACTCTGAACCTCCCCGGCTCGGGCAGGGAGAGTTGGGCTGGATCAGGGAGGGGAGAATGGCAGTTGCTGCTCTGACTCCTGCTCCCCGCCAGGTGGGCCAATGGCTATGGTGAAGAGAAGACTTTTTGTGTTCCTCGTGATGCCCCTTTCCAGCTGGAGACCTGCCCCCTCACAGCTGTGGATGCCCTCGGTAACAGTCTAGGGGGTCCCCAGCTCCCTCACTTTGGTCATACCGTAGCAGGGTGGGTGGTAAGGGGAGCCTTGGATGGGCAGGGTGTGGGGGAAGCCCTGGGCAGGTAGCCCTGGCTGAGCATTGTGTCCCACAGTCCTGCACTTCTTCCTGGAGTACCAGTGGTTCGTGGACTTTGCCGTGTACTCAGGTGGCGTGTACCTCTTCACAGAGGCCTATTACTATGTTCTGGGCCCAGCCAGGGAGACCAACATTGCTATATTTTGGTGTCTGCTTACCATCGCATTCTCTGTGTACCCTTCCAGCTCTGGGTGGGGCGGTGGGAGTCATGTGAGAATCTGACTGAAGCTCCCTGTCTCCCCTAAATTGGTAATTGGTTATGGACTGCTGTGACACAGACCTCTGCCAAACGTGGTAGGGCAAAACAGTTGCTATTTCATTTGCTCTCTGGGGCCAGGCTCAGCTGGGTGGCCTCACCTCTGCTCCTAGCAGTACCCCATCTAGTAGTAGGCTGGACCAGGGTCCCATTGCAGCTGCAGAAAGGCCACAAGGAGGAAGACGGGGCACTACTCAAGCTGGCCCACCCTCTCCCTGTTCATCCTTCCAGTCAAAGCAAGTCACCAGGCCTGCCCAGATGCAAGGGCCGGGAAGGAGATGCCCCCTCTGCCTTTTTTTTAATTAAGCTACACAGATAGCAGAGGTGAATTCGTGATTTTAGGGATCCAAGGAGGAGCAACTGTTCTTGTCGAGTGGGCTTAGGAAGAAGGGAAGCCCAGCTTGGGGTCCACGCTGTTCCCAAAAGCCTTGGGGTCTCTTCAGGGCAGATTGGAGATACAGCCAGGTGTATCTGCTAGCTTCTCAGAGGAACGTGCTGTGACTGTAGCCAGGAGCCAGGTGGTACAGGGGCAGGACCTGCAGAGACTGACTTGGTGGCCACTTTGAACTGGCCGCACAAAGTGTGATGAGCTAAGCTGGAGGCCCGACACAGGCTGAACAGCATTCCCACCTTGGACTTGTTTACCGGCTCACTCTTCAGTCACTCCCCTGCACCCCAGAACCCCAAACCCAAACGTGGTGTTTATATTCTGGACTTGGGGTATCACTGGCTGGGGGTGGTGGAGTGGGCAGGGGCATTCCAGGTGGAGGCCTCCTTAACTCTGCCCCCAGCAAGATGTTTCTGACAGTGACTCAGCTGTACTTCAGTGCCGAGGAGGGGGGCGAGCGCTCTGTCTGCCTCACCTTTGCCTTCCTCTTCCTGCTCCTGGCCATGCTGATCCAGGTGGTGCCAGAGGAAACCCTTGAGCTAGGCCTGGAGCCAGGTACGTGTATCAGGGGTGTGGGGGGACACCTGTCACTCCCTCCTGTAAGCTGGCGAGTGGGGTTTCAGTGACTTGTTCCACTTGTACATTGTAGGTTCACACAGGCACTTCTATTCCCCTCCAGTCTGTCCTCTACCCAGCAGCTGCAGTAATTTAATATTCACCTATTTTTGTTTAACTTGTGAAAGGAAATAAATTCACATATCCAACTTTCCCTTTTGTCAGTCACTAAAGAGTTAATCTCCCTCTGGGGTAGAGGTCTCAATTTCTCTAGGTTCTTCTGTATTTTTTATATATATACTGAGGTGAATTGACACGGCATTTTCAAGTTTAGAATTGCTATATTTTGCTGGTGAGTCGGCCATTTTATCACTTATCATGATGTATTTACCCTTTCTGATTCTACACTTCCATGTTAGTCTAGTTCATCTGGTTTTAATATAGCCTTTCCAGCTTTTTCTTTTTCTACTTTTCTTTTGATTAGTATTTTCTATCTTTTTCAAAAATTTTATTTATTGATGTTTAGAGAGAGACAGAAAAGAGAGAGAAACATTGATTTGTTCCATTTATTCATGCTGCCATTGGCTGATTCTTATATGTGCCCTGACTGGGGGTCGAACCTGCAGCCTTGAAATTGGGATAACATTTTAACCAACTGAGTTACCCCACCAGCGCCCCGTATTTCTTTTTTATTTTTTGAGATTTTTAAAAAAAGATTTCATTTTATTGATTTTAGAGAGGGAGAGAAAGGTGGGGGGCGGGGTGGAGGAGCAGGAAGTATCAATTCCTAGTTGCTTCTCGCATGTGCCTTGACTGGCAAGCCTGAGGTTTTGTACTGGCAATCCTAGCATTCCAGGTCAGGCTTTAGCTGCTGCACCATCACAGGTCAGGCTTCTTATCCTGTTCTTTTCTCTTTTTTTTCTTTTTCTTTTTCTTTTTTTTAGGTGAGAGGATGGGAGATAGTGAGACTGACTCCTGCATGTGCCCTGACTGGGATCCACCCAGCATCCTTGTATGGGGACGATGCTTGAGTACTGGGCTATTTTTAGTACCTGAGTCCAACACACTTGGACCAACTGAGCTATCCTCAGTGCCCTGGGCCACACTTGAACCAATCGAGCCACTGGCTGTGGGAGGGGAAGAGGAAGAGAAGTGGGAGAGGCGGGGTGGGGGGAGAAGCTGATGGTCGCTTCTCCTGTGTGCTCTGCCCGGGAATCCAACTCAGGATGTCCATACACTGGGCCAACACTCTATCCACTGAGCCACTGGCCAGGGCCAACTTTTTTCAGATCTAGTTCATCAATTTCTCTTTTGCTATTTCTTTTTGTTTGTTTGTTTGTTTTTTGGGGTTTTTTTTTTGTTTTGTTTTTTAACAGAGACAGAGCAAGAATCAGAGAGAGAGGGATAGATAGGGAAAGACACACAGGAACGGAGAGGGATGAGAAGTACCAATCAATCATTAGTTTTTCGTTGCGACACCCCAGCTGCCCACCGACCGCTTTCTGATATGTGCCTTGACCACAGGCCTTCAGCAGACCGAGTAACCCCTTGCTCAAGCCAGCGACCTTGGGTCCTAGCTGGTGAGCTTTGCTTAAACCAGTTGAGCCCACGCTCAAGCTGGCAACCTCGTGGTCTCGAACCTGGGTCCTTGGCATCCCAGTCCAACGCTCCATCCACTGTGCCACCACCTGGTCAGGCTCTCCTTTGCTATTTCTAATGTACTGTTTAATAACTTATTTCAGTAATTATATTTTCCCTTGGGTTTTTTTTTTTGTTTGTTTTGTTTTTATCAATAGAGAGATGGACAGACAGACAGGAAGGGAGAGAGATGAGAAGCATCAATTCTTTGTTGCAGCACCTTAGTTGTTCACTGGTTGCATTCTGCTATGTGCCTTGACCTGGGGGCTACAGCCTAGCCAGTGACCCCTTGCTCAAGCCAACAACCTTAGGCTTCAAGCCAGCGACCTTTGGGCTCAAGCCAGCAACCATGGGCTCATGTCTATGATCCCACGCTCAAGCCATCAATGCCATGCTCAAGCTGGTGAGCCCATTCCCAAGCCAGCGACCTCTGCATCAAACCTGGATCCTCTGCTGACACTCTATTTATTGCGCCACCACCTGGTCAGGCTGTATTTTTCCCTTTGGAAAGCTTAATTGGTTTCTGCAAATCTGGTCATTCGAGGTAGCCTTATGTCGCCTGTTCTGTGATTCTAGCTTTTATTTTTCTTAGTCATTTCATACAAAACTGATAACACTAATTTCTGAAGTGCCTAGGGTCTAAACTTGTGTTTTGTTTTTTGCTGCTGACTCTCGTTTATGGTGATTTGTTTCCATGTGTGTTTGGTGATTTTTTTGTTTGTTTGTTTTGTTTTAACAGAGACAGAGTCAGAGAGAGGAATAGACAGGGACAGACAGACGGGAACAGAGAGATGAGAAGCATCAATCATTAATTTCTCATTGCACGTTGCAACACCTTAGTTATTCATTGATTGCTTTCTCATATGTGCCTTGACCATGGGCCTTCAGCAGACCGAGTAACCCCTTGCTCGAGCCATAGACCTTGGGTCCAAGCTGGTGAGCTTTTGCTCAAACCAGATGAGCCCACGCTCAAGCTGAAGACCTCGGGGTCTCGTACCTGGGTCCTTCCACATCCCAGTCTGACGCTCTATCCACTGCGCCACGGCCTGGTCAGGCTGTTTGGTGATTTTTGTTGTGAATTCATATTACTTTGCTTTTACTCTGGAAAATCTGGGGACCTGAACTCAGGATTCTTCCCAGGACTCTCATTTTCTCCTTCAGGAGCCCTTCATGTCTCCTGATTCCTGGTGTAATCCTGTAAGCCCATATTCAATGCTTCCTTCCCCGTGTCCCCCAGTCTAATCAAGGGTCTGTCTGGAGCACTAAGTTGTCCTCATGCCTAGCATGAGGCCTGGCTGCCACTGCTTCCTATCTGAGAAGCAAAGGACATCTGGGAGGGGAGCAGAGTAGGCTCTGAGGTCCCAGATGGCTACTTTACCCCACTCTTCTCCTTGTCTTCCCCAGGCATGGCCAGTATGACCCAGAACTTGGAGCCACTTATGAAGACACAGGGTTGGGACTGGATGTGAGTCCTGGGAAGAGAGAGGGGCAAGGCAGGCTGTGACCTGCTGGTGGGGCTGACAGGCTGAGGGTTCCCTGACCCATCTCTTCTTCCCAGGCTTCCTCTAGTCAAGCTGGTCATCCGCGTGGGGCTGGCGATCCTAGGCTCAGTGCTGGGCGCCTTCCTCACCTTCCCAGGCCTGCGGCTGGCCCAGACCCACCGAGATGCACTGACCATGTCAGAAGACCAGCCCATGCTGCAGTTAAGTGGTGGACTGGGTGGGTGTGATGTCAGGGAGCCTAGGGGAGAAGATGGGAGATGGTTGGTGCCTAGGCCTCACCCTAGTGCATCTTTGCCTCCAGGTTTCTCCTGCACACCAGCTTCCTGTCCCCCTTGTTCATTCTGTGGCTCTGGACCAAGCCCATCGCACGGAACTTCCTGCACCAGGCGCCCTATGGGGGCACACCCTTTTCCCTGTGCGTATGGGGATGGGGCCAGGAGGAAGGGCAGCTGGGCGGCCCCTCTGCATACTCCAATCTCTGAGGCTCAGGGAGAAGCTGTGAGAGAGCTGTGGGTCCTGTGGGGTGGGGGAAGACCCCGGGACAGAGGGGCCTCACTAGCGCCCTCATCCTCTTCTGTGCAGGCTGTCGGACTCGGCCTTTGACTCACTGCGCCTCTGGGCGCTGGTGGCACTGTGCCTGCTGCGGCTGGCAGTGACCCGGCCCCACCTGCAGGCCTACCTGTGCCTGGCCAAGGCCCGTGTGGAGCAGCTGCGGCGGGAGGCTGGCCATATTGAGGCCTGCGAGATCCAGCGGCGGGTAGGAGTGCCTGTCGGGGAGGGAGCCTGGAGTGCAGGGCAGGCCTTTTAGTCCTTCTCGGTATGGGGTCAGCCAGAGCCCAGACGGGCACCTGCCACTGCCACCTGCCTTCCAGGTGGTGCGGGTCTACTGCTACCTGACAGTGGTGAGCCTGCAGTACCTGACACCACTCATCCTCACCCTCAATTGCACGCTTCTGCTCAAGACACTGGGTGAGAGGAAGTAGCCTTGCGGGTTGAGGGTGGGCTGGGGGTGCCTGAGGTAGCCCTGGCTTTGGCCTCCCTCCCTCAGTCCTCCCTCCTTCCACCCCTCCTTCCTCGGGCCCCCATATCTTCTCTCCTTCTTCCCTTTACCCTCCCCTCTTCCCTTTACCTCTCCCTTCTTCTACTTTCTTCTCACAGGTGGCTACTCTTGGGGCATGGGCCCGGTGCCAGCCCTCCCACTGTCCTCAGTGCTGGCAGAAGCCAGAGATGGCTTAGTGGGCCCCATGGAGGACGAGGCCCAGCAGGTGGTAGCCCAGGTCACTGGGGCCCTGGGTGGCCTGCTCACACCCCTCTTCCTCCGTGGCATCCTGGCCTTCCTCATCTGGTGGGCTGCTGCCTGTCAGCTGCTTTCCAGCCTCTTTGGCCTTTACTTCCACCAGCACCTGGCGGGCTCCTAGGCACCTGAAGACACTCCTCAGGCCCCATGGCTGCCTCTCTGTGTGTGCCTCAGTATCCCCAGGTGCAAGCAGGCCTGGGAGTCCCCACTATGCTCAGCCCTTCACTGCAGTGCCTATGTAGGCCCCTCTTGGACCCTGAGCTTCTGTCTCAAAACTGTCTCCCCAGGCCTGTGGCAGCAGGTCCCACAGCCATTGTTCCTGGATTGCACACTCAGGTTTGACTGTAGAGCAAGAGGGCTAACTCTTCTGAATAAGAGGGGTGGCTTTTTACAAAAAGGGAAGCAGCAGGGATATGGAAGGAGAGAACGGTGAGAGAAAGGGGTGGTTGGGCCCATGGTGCTAGGCCACAGTGGCTCCTGCTCTCTGCCACAGGTACATGGGAACTGCTTTCCTAGAAAGGCCACACAGGCAAATGGGCATATTGTTGAGGTCATGGTGACTCAAAAGGAAGAGCATGAGGGGCCGTCTCTGACTGAAATTTTGGCACTGTGACTACAGTGGGAACCCGATGTGTATGCATGTGTGTATAACAACATATGTATGGCTAAAAAGCCAAAATTCAACTGAGTAAATTTTAGTGATCTTAATTGGCTTTATTTAGTGACTCATGAATCAGGCATCACCTGTGCTTTGATATGTGGAGAAACATGAAAAGTATATTAAAAACAAGGGTTAAAGCCTGTGCTAAGGCAAACTAAATGAATAATCCAATTTTGATCCTCAAATCCCCAGTAAAAGTACATAGGCTGCAGTAGGTTCCAGAAAGTAGACTTAAGGGAGGAGCCACAACTGACTGCCAAGTCCATGGGTGGTAAACCCAAAGCCCAGGAAACAACTGGATTTACCTGTGGAACCTTCCATACCACTGACCGCACCAGGTCCCAACAGGCCAGGCTGAGGATGCGGTGAGACACAGAGGTTACTGGCATGGAAGCTGTTTGGAAATTTCTTAGGTGCTTGTACTCCTCCCACGACACCACTGCACAGCCAGGAGGGAAGCCAGGCTTGCTGGGGACCACACATAATTAATGCAAACAGAGCCACTATCCTTCAGCTTTCCTGCAAGATTCCAGAACCTTCCAGCCACAAGACTGAAGACCCCTGGGGAAGCCAACTGGTCCAAGAAGGAAGACCTGATGACACGGGCACTGTAGAGTTCCCATCAGCCACCAGCTTAGCCGTGAGTCCATGTATCCCCCACACATTTGGTTGTCCAGCCTGCTTGCCTCAGTTCCTGAGCAGACAACCAGGAATGTCCAGTGATCGGAGGAAGTGCCCAGTGTGGAAAACAGACCGAAACAAAAAACACGACTTCCGGGAATTAACTCTACAGGGAGAAGAGAACTTAACAAAAAACAGTACAGAATGTTCTGAGAGAAGAGATTGTATCATGAACAAGAATAGTGCTACTGAAAAGGAACACTTGGATGAGCCTTTTTTGTTCTCTTTTTGAGCTCTTGGAGATTAAAAGCAGATGGAAGATAAAGTTGTAGAAATCTTACAAAAGAGACAAAAAGATAAAAGATGTGCAAAACAAGAACTGACAAAGGAAATGAGAAGATTGGCTCCAAAGAAGAATCTTCAAAACAATGAGTTCTGGCAGGAGAGATCCAAGCTAGCAGAGGGAGACTCTCCATGGAACAATGCAAAGGGAGCTTCCCAGGGCCAGAAGGTTCCAGGTGCTTGGTGCTGGCCCTTGGTGTCTTGGGATGCCTCATCCCAGACTGTCTCTGGGAAGTTCTAGAGCAGTGGTGGTCAACCTGGTCCCTACCGCCCCCTAGTGGGCATTCCAGCTTTCATGGTGGGTGGTAGCGGAGCAACCAAAGAAAGATAGATTTAACTATGGTAAGTTGTTTTTTTGTTTGTTTGTTTTGTATTTTTCTGAAGCTGGAAACGGGGAGAGACAGACAGACTCCCGCATGTGCCTGACCGGGATCCACCCGGCACGCCCACCAGGGTCGATGCTCTGCCCACCAGGGGGCGATGCTCTGCCCCTCCGGGGCGTCGCTCTGCCGTGATCAGAGCCACTCTAGCGCCTGGGGCAGAGGCCAAGGAGCCATCCCCAGCGCCCGGGCCATCTTTACTCCAATGGAGCCTCGGCTGCGGGAGGGGAAGAGAGAGACAGAGAGGAAGGAGGGGGGGTGGAGAAGCAGATGAACGCTTCTCCTATGTGCCCTGGCCGGGAATCGAACCCGGGTCCCCCGCACGCCAGGCCGATGCTCTACCGCTGAGCCAACCGGCCAGGGCCATAAGTTGTTTTATAAAGATTTATTCTGGCCCTGGCCGGTTGGCTCAGTGGTAGAGTGTCGGCCTGGCGTGCAGGAGTCCCGGGTTTGATTCCTGGCCAGGGCACACAGGAGAAGCGCCCATCTGCTTCTCTACCCCCCCCTCCTTCCTCTCTGTCTCTCTCTTCCCCTCCCGCAGCCGAGGCTCCATTGGAGCAAAAAGATGGCCCGGGCGCTGGGGATGGCTCCTTGGCCTCTGCCCCAGGCACTAGAGTGGCTCTGGTTATGACAGAGCGACGCCCCAGATGGGCAGAGCATCGCCCCCTGATGGGCGTGCCGGGTGGATCCCAGTCGGGCGCATGCGGGAGTCTGTCTGACTGCCTCCCCATTTCCAGCTTCAGAAAATTAAAAAAAAAAAAAAAGATTTATTCTGCCAAACTTAGCCAAAATCTGACACAAAGTACTTGGTAAGTAATTATTATTATATGCTTTAACTTGCTGTAACTCTGCTTTATAAATTTTATAAAGTAAAGTTACTTCCCTACTTTATAAATCACCATTACTGTGGAACCAGTGGGCGGTTAGAAAATTCTACTACTAACAGAGATACAAAAGTGGGTGGTAGGTATAAAAAGGTTGACTACCCCTGTTCTAGAGGAAAGACCAGCTCCCAGTGAGGACAGAATAGGCCACATCTAGTGGCCCAATACTAACTTTCCCAGCTCTACAGGACCTGCACTGTCCCCTGGCACCTCAGGAGCCACCAGAGACTCCCCTTCAGCTGTCACCTGGTAGCCCCTGTGCCCATCGGGCATAGTTCTTCCTGCAGTGGTGCCTCAGGCTGTGTGGCCCATCGCTCAACTGTGTCTGTGCTTGCTCTTGGCTTTGGAGTTCAACACCTTGTGGTTTAGGGACATACGGGAAGGGGGAAATGCCTAAACAAAAGCAGGTGCAGCGCTCATAGGGCAGCCAAGGCAGGAAGAACAGTGACAGTTACAACCTTCCCTGATGTGCATCAAACCACATAGACATTCACGGACTCCTTGTGACATATTTCACACACAAAAAGGTAAGAATGAGAAAAAACAAGGTGGAGCCTGATCTGTGGTGGTGCAGTGGATCAAGTGTTGACCTGAGTGCTGAGGTCGCCGGTTCAAAACCCTGGGCTTGCCTGGTCAAGGCACATAAGGGAGTTGATGCTTCCTGCTCCTCCTCCCTTATCTCTCTTTCTCTCTTCTCTAAAATGAATAAATAAAAATATTTTTCAAAAACCCAAAAGGTAGAACCACGGTAAGAAGAATAGGGAAGATGGGAAGTGGTGGCAGGGATCCTGTGTTTTCAGGGGGAAGATAAGTATTTTAGTTTTTGTTGACATGTCAGTGGCAGCTACCACATAATGGTGCTGCTCCCAGGAGTAGAGGAGTCTACCCCAAAGTGACACTAGTCAATGTTTAGGGACATTTTTGATTGTCACAACTGGAGAGGGAGCTAATGGCATCTGGTGGGTGTAGGCCAGGACGATGCACAACACCCCACATTGCCCAGGATAGCCCCCAACATAGAACAGCCTGGCCCCAGATAGCAGTAGTGCTGAGGCTGAGAAACTACATCACAAGAAACAGACTAATTTCCAAACCAGCTGAAGAAAAGAAAACCCCACAAAACAAATCTTTAACTGAAGTCAGCCAAGGAAAGAACCAGTGCAAAGAAAAGACCTCATGATGTGTCCATGTGCATTTGGAATGATCTCACTTTGTCAAGTCCTCAGACCTGCTCTTGCTGCTTCCCCACCAGTCACTGCCTGCCTGGTCGCCCCCCTGCCCTCCCTCCCCACAGGCTCCTGTCGTCCCTCCCCTCTATCCTTACTCGGTCCCACATTTGTCAGCAAACCCGTTTTATTTATATGGCCCTTGGCATCTTGGCCATCGTGTCCAGTGCTCTACAGCCTCTCAGTTCCAGCAGCTCCATCTTTTCTGTTACCCTTCTCTTTCTCCTCATAGCCAGAGGAGAAACCTGTCTCAACATCTTCAAAAACACCCTGATCCAAAGATGGTCCCCACCTCCCCTGCCACCATGCTGCTTGGCCACAGCTGCTTGTTCCCTTGCACACAGCTCCTCCCCGCAGCGAGAAAGGGGCTTTGTGAGGAACTGATTGCCAACCCAAGACCCCTCATTCCCTAGTTGAACCATGTTGATTAGGGAGCATGAGGGGTTTGAAGGGTGCCCAGCACCGGAGAGGGAAAAACCCAGACTTCCTGCCACACACAGTCTGATAGGACAGCTGGGAAGAGCAATATGGACCATGGCTTAGACAAAGATCACTTTGCCAGTGGCTTCATCCGTCTGGCTGCTATAACAAAATGTTATATAGCCTAGGTGGCTGACAAAGGAAACTGGTTTCTGTCTGGAGGCAGGAAGTCCAAGATTAGGGCACTGCCATGGCCAGGAGAGGACACACTTCCAAGTTGTAGATGCCACTTCTCATATAGAGGATGGAGAGGGGAGCCAACTCTTTGGCATGACTTCTTTAAGGGCACCAATTCCATTGTGCAGGCCCCACCCTCAGGACCTCACCAGATCCGAAGCACCTCCTCAAACCCTACCTCCTGACACCACCGCATTGGCTTTAGAGTTCAACATAGGAATCTTGGGAGTTGGGGGAGACATCAGTCCGTAACAGCCTAGGAGATAAGATAGCCAGGATCTAGGCCCCCCACAATGCTGTTGTAAACTACACAAGCGGAAAAGGCAGAAGTCAAAGTAAGGCAAAGACAATTAAGATCTTAAGGGAACACTAGGGATTATCAAAAGTCATCTGGAGGTAACAATTTCCTAAGAAGACACAAGAGACTTGAGTTTGGGTCTGGTCTCCCAGGTTGAAGGTAGGTTCTCCAATTAAGACCTGCCTGGGGTGCTCTTGGTTCCACCCCTTAGAGTCCTTGGGAATTTCAGCCTATAGACCCTGTATCCATCTCCTCGGTCAGACCCCAGCCTAGCTTCCTGCCTGAGGTCTCCCTCCATCTTCCCTCATGTGCTCAAACACCCTCTATGACTCCACATTGCCAGTTGGGGTTGCTGCCTAACAACCACCCTCCAGAGAATTCCCAGGCCTCAGTGGTTTTCCCCAGTACCCTGGTGGGGTCTTTCCCTCTCTCAGTTGCCCTCCAGAATTCCTCCCCTGGGCTTCACAGTGTAATTTTAGATGTTTCACATTAAGAGCCAGAGCAGAATAACCCATCATGTTGCCTGTCCCAAGTATAGCTCTCCAGGGTAGACTCAGTCTGGGAATCTTGACTCACTCCTCCCTGGAGGTGCACGAGGCCCATTGCACACGGGGGCTGGAGGGAGTTGCGTGAAGAAGCTGCAGCTGCTTCCGTGTGGGTCACACCTGTTGCTGTCTTGCTGGGGCACAAAAAAGATTCCTGCTTCCGTCACTCAAGAACACCTCACCTCTCTACGAGGCCTGCTGATTTGGGCTACAGTGTATAGAATGATTAAGAGAAGGGAAATAAATGGAAAACAATCATGTAGAGATGCCCAGCTTTACAAGGGATTACAGGAAGATGTGACTAAAACAGCAAGGAGGTACCATATGACACCCGCAAATGGGGAGTCGGAGGCCACCTGCTAGGGTGTGGCCCGAACCCTGCACAACTGTGGGTCCCTAAGTTCACACAACTGCGGTGGGGAGTAGTTTGGCAGTACCTGGACGAGGTAACGCCACAGCTGGCTGGTCCCTCAGGAACACAACTTAAGAGTCTCCCTTGTGGGTGTAGGAGCCAGGTGGCAGTCACTGTGTTATTTCTGACTGCAAAAAGCTGGCCAGAAATAAGTAAATGGGGTTAAATAGTAAGCAAATACCATGTCGCTCACTACCTACACACAAGGCTCCCAGTTCCTCCCTCTGGTTGGCATGCCCTGAATGCCATGGCTACTGTGAGACACACCTCCGGTGGCTTCACCCTCCTGCACTGGAAGATGGCAACACTCACACCCAAGACCTCATCTAGCTGTGGACTGGAGCCCCCAACACGTGAAAGACAGGGTGTAAGAAACCTCAGACCGGGCTTGAACAGGACGTGGCCCAGCCTGACTGGCAGCCCCAAAGGCAGTGTATGCACAGGATCTCTGCAAAGAAGCACAATGAACTAATCACAGGCATCCCTGCAGAAGGAACTGGGAGACCCACCTACTTGAAAAATCCTTTCCTGCAGTTTGCATTTTCTAGAAAATTATAGTATAAATTAATTCAAACATTTAGCCTGAACAGGCAGTGGCGCAGTGGACAGAGCGTTGGACTGGGACGCAGAGGACCCAAGTTTGAAACTCGAGGTCACCAGCTTGAGTGCGGGCTCATCCGACTTGAGCATGGGCTCACCAGCTTGAGCAAGAGGTCACAGACATGACTCTATGGTTGCTGGCTTGAGCAAGGGGTCATTCGCTCTACTGCAGTCCCCCAGTCAAGGCACAGATGAGAAAGCAATAATGAACTACTAATGTGCTGCAACAAAGAATTGATGCTTCTCATCTCTCTCCCTTCCTGTCTGTCCCTATCTGTCCCTCTCTCTAACTCTGTGAAAAAAAAAAAAAATTCAGACAATTATATTCTTAAAAAGTTTTATTTATGACTTTATTCAAAAAGTGTCAAAATAACTCCAACCCTGTTTTTAGTTCACAGTAGGTGGGCATCAGAGCTAAGAAAAAGGCATGGGCAGGAGGAAAAGTCATTTTAATTTTTATTAAATATACTCTCTTGGCACAAATCTTTAAAATATATAAACATTATATATAAACAAAGTGTCTTCATGGCATCAAAACAGCTCCAGACCAGGACAGGCAGCAGGTGGGAGAGGGATATGACTGCAGAGGGTGCTGGCCCAGCTGTGTGTAGGGCTGGGGGTGGGGTGGGGATGGCACTGCCAAGTTCCACTGGGCTGGGAGCCGCTCTGGGGAGGCACACAGGCCATCAGGACCTAGAGGACACTCCTGCTTCTGCCCAGCCTGCAGCTCAGATGGTGCTGCCCAACCAGCCCCCTGGTCTCACCTGCCTAGAGTGTACCCATAGTCCTTGATGTTCTCTCTCGCCCTTGGACCCCCATCCTGTCTCCCTGCAAGGGGTGCCCCTGCCCCTCCTGTGTGCTGGGCAAGGCTGGAAGAGGAGGATAGCCATCACAGGCTGTTTGGGCCCCTGGGGACAAGAATCTGGAAATGATACCAGGGCAGGTCGCTGGACACATGCAACGAAGGTCACTCCACAAGTCCAAGGCAAGAACAGACCCAGAACAAAATAAAGTTAGGAAATGAAAAGTCATGACTGGAAATGCATGTGGAGCAAGCACACAGATCATGTCATACACATGGGGCTGGGCCAACCTTGTCCTGGAACCAAATCAGGAAGGTTAGAAACTCAAGGTCAGCCAAATTTTAAAATAAAAAAGCTACAAAACTCTAAATGTCATTAGAAAGGGGTGTTTCTGAGTCCTTGTGACATCCAGGGGCCCCAGGAAGTTCTCTATGAGATCAGCTCCCTGGAAGTGCCTGTGGTAGCTCAACTCTTCTGAGCTTCCCACCCCAGGCCATACACTGTTGCACCTCCCATTTGGGAAGGATCAAAGCTGCCAGGCACCCCCATATACTCCATTCATGGAAATCAGACAACCCTGTAAGCCTTAAATTGCTTTGTGTCCAGGCCCAGTGCCTCTCAGGTGGGGAGGCCTCAAGGATGTGCCAGATGCTACGGGTTCTCCCAGAAGCCACTGGCCTGTGGGTAGAGGGTCAGGACCTGGGGTACCACTTCTATGGGTTCATCTGTAGGGTAGGCAACAGAGAGGAAGACTGGTTCCAGGGTCCCACCTTTGTGTGAGTCACTATCAGAATAACACTTGGAGAAGGCCACTGCCCAGATAGGCTCTGGCAGAAGGCTCTGGGGACTGAGGAATCATGTCACTTGGTAAGTAAAGGCAGGACAAGGGTGGGTTGGGGAGGGTCAGGGCAGACCACAGGCTGCATTATAGCCACAGCTGAGCAGGAGACTGGTCCCATTGTGGACAGGGAGGCCAGGCCTCTCCCACACTCTCTGGCTCCTCCACCCTGAGCATAGACAGGGGCCAAAAAGGGGAAGGCTTAGTCTGGCTCTGAGCCCAGTGGGGACAGGGTCACTAGAATGGGAGCGTGTCCAAAGACACAGCACCAGGAGGTGGTGCTGGTCACTTCCCCATCAGGGCATTTAGGGGACCACCTCCTGGAGGCAGAGCCAGCCCCAGGTAGGAGAGGAGAGAGGTGACAGGCTCTCCCACTTCCCAACACTGCACTTCAAGAGCTGCTGGCTTTTCTTGTGGACCTATGGGCACAGAGCCAGGCCCCCTGGCCCACCTGCTTGTTTCACAAGGCACTCCCACGTGGCTCTGGGGTAGAACCAAGCACCCCCTCACTCCCCAGGCTCCAAACATTAAGGGTCAGCGATCCTCGGTCCTCAGTGTGCTGGAGCGTGGCTCCCTGTCCCAACAGCAGCCAAGTGTGTACCCCTAGCTCTGCAGGCGCCGCAGCAGGATCTGCATGAGGTCAAAGGTGGTAAAGCTGATGCCCACGGCAATAGGGCCCTTGAGCCAGTTCATGCTCAGGCCCTTGTAAAGGCCACGCACGGCGCCCTCCTCCCGCACAATGGCGCGCAGTGTGCTGACGATGGAGGCGCGCGCGTGGCCTCTGACGCCCGCTGTCTGCATGCGCCTCCGCACCACGTCCAGCGGGTATGAGGCCGACTGCCCGATGAGGCCTGCGCAGGCCCCGAAGATCATGCGCTCGAAGGGGTAGGGCTGCCGATGACCGCTGTACTCTGCAGGAAGGGTCAGGAGGGGCTGTGAGGGCACTGCTAGGGAGCGCACCCCACAGCCAGACAGCGCCGCACCATGTGCTCCTGCAGTCCCTGCATTTCAGGACCTGACGGGGTGTGTGAGTGTGTGTGTGTGTGTGGGGGGGGAGTGTCCCCTGCGCCTTCCCACCTGGGACACTTCATCACCTCTTGGTTATTTTTTAAAACTGAGAAAAGGATTTTTTTAAAAGACAGAATAGCACCACAAATCATATAACCAAGTCCGAAGACCCAGAATAAGCTTCCATTGAATTACTCCTGTTTTCCCTCTAGTAAAGACGTCAAGGGTCCACAACCCCTTCCTAGCCATGGTCCCCTGTGCAGAGGCCTGAGAGCAAACAGAACATGAACATCCAGCACTGCCTCCTGGTTCCAAAGGGACCGAAGATGTGCACCCCATCAATAGGGGTTCTCCAAACATGGGCTGTAAATTTATAACTAGGAATTAAACATGGGGAGACACTACTGTTCACTCATCACTTGGGAAAACATCAGGGCCCCAGGGCAAGTGCAGCACCCGAAAGAATAAAACCAAAAAAGGGTCTGACACCCCCACGAGGAAGCAGTCCTGGATGGCCACTTATCACAGAAAATCTGCAACCTGCCTAATTGCCCCTCTTCTGACCTTCCCCGGGGGGAGGCCCACCCAAGGGCTAACTAAAGGGATGAGCTACAGGCTCATCCTGATACTACAGAAGAGACTCAGTATGAGCTGAGGCACAACTGTATTACCCAGGTGGGAGGTGACTCAACTCTTTTTTTTTTTTTTATAATTTTTTTTTAAAATTTATTCATTTTTAGAGAGGAGAGGGACAGAGAGAGAGAGAGAGAGAGAGAGACAGAGAGAGAGAGAGAGAGAGGAGAGAGACAGAGAGAGAGAGAAGGGGGAGGAGCTGGAAGCATCAACTCCCATATGTGCCTTGACCAGGCAAGCCCAGGGTTTCGAACCAGCGACCTCAGCATTTCCAGGTCGACACTTTATCCACTGCACCACCATAGGTCAGGCTCAACTCTACTTTTTATAACCAGGAAACAAGCCAAGGCGTTGTTCCAGCCACATATAAGTGCACAAGTATTCCCAACCATGGAAAGGAAGCGGCAGGCATTTGGGAGGGTGGTGATAGTTCTAGTCTATACTTTTCAAATCTTTCAAAATTACCAAAACACAAGAGAGCATTCCTCCTCCATCTAGGATACTCACTGGCTTTGTGTAGATGCCTGTGGTTGCACAAGGGACCACCAAATTCTGGGCAACACACTGGACTTTATAAGGCTGCTTTTAAAACCAGGCATTAAAGGTTGTGAGTCTGGATTACTCAGGGGTGGCCTGATGTCATGTGTCTTCTCTTGGTTCAGACCTTGAGCTCCCAGCCTGCCTGACCCGAGGTCTTAGTGCCTAGCCTCTATCTGTGTGACTGGTGGGTGCTGCCCGCGCCCTCCTCACCTCTGTGCAGGCTCTTGAGTGTCTCATATGTGAAGAAGCTCAGCCCAGCATAAGGGATGACCCCCAGCACCGTGGGCGTGAAGCCATGGTAGAGGGTCTTCAGCCCCTCTTCCCGGGAGATGCGGATGAAGACGTGGAAGATGTTGCTATACCTGCCAGGGCAAAGGGATTGGTGGGTGCTTTGTGAACTCTGCACAGGGAGGGCCACTGCCCTAATTCTCTGCTACTGCATCACAGTGGGGGGAGGGCAGGTCTAGATGCTGACAATTTCTGTCTTTGAGGAACATAATCTCCTCGCAAAAGTTTTGGCATCAGAGGGGGAAATGGGTGCCCAAGGCCATATTCTGACTTCACCACTGGGATTACCAGGGTGCTCAGCCCTTGATTCTCATTCCTGTGCGTTTTTAATGCATCTGTGACCATTTTATGGAAGCTTCTAGTTTGATGGAAGCAGAATCAACCCCCAGGCATAAAGAACTTTTTGGAACAGCTGCAGAATGCCACGTCTGGCCTGCCCTGCCCCCTTGTACCAGGCAGGGTCTACATGGCTGGTGTTGACACTATAGCTTTCTCTGTGGGCTAGACACAGAGGCCCAGACCCAAACCCAAGGGGATGATAAAGGGATTCAACCTGGTGGCCCTACTGGACACAGAGGGTTGGTGTGAAGGTCACCACGGTGGGACTCACATTTCCTTCGGGGTCACAGCCATGCGAGCGCGGACCAGGTCCAGGGGGTAGGTGAGTGAAGCAGCTGTGGTTCCAGCGAGTGCCCCTGCGAGAAGGCGAGGCCAAGGGGGCAGGGCTCTGAAAATGGGGAGAAGGGGAAAAGGAGAAATGGTGAGACCCCAAGGCCTGAAGGAGGGAAGCCCAGCCCGAGGCCCACAGGGCTGTGTTGGGGAACCAAAGACAGGCAAGTTGGCTTCCTGGTAGCTGAGTAGCTGGGGCCTCTCGGGTGGACGATTCAATCAATGAGAGATAGGGACCTTCCATTGTGGCCTTCCTGGGACCTGGGTTCTGACATGGTGAGCATGTGAAAGAAAGACAGGAGAGCAGGGGGACAGGAGACAGTTGAGCAGGTTGGAGGGGCAGGGGCCTCACTCTCCGCGGAAGCCGTAGTAGTGGCCCAGGACTCGCTTGTACTCCTCGTGTGCGCTGAACTGAATGGCGGCATAGGGCACCACGCGCACCATGGTGGCCGAGTTCCCGCGCCACAGGCTGAGGAAGCCCTCGTGGAGGTAGGTGAAGTAGAGCAGCCGGAAAGCCTCCTGGAGGGGGGGCAAGGTCAACACATCTACCTGCCTCTTTCCCACTCCACCTGTCCTTCTCCTCCCCACTCCGTGAACATCTCTTTTTACTTCCTCCAGCCCTGTACCCGCGGCCCCACCTTACCAGTGGCAGTCTCTGCCCACCCCCAGCTCCAACCCTGGGAATTGAAAAGTGAGAAGGGAAGACCAGGTTTGCAAAGCAGGCTCAGAACCCCACACAGAGAGTGTTTTGTTCATGTTTGTCTGGTAGACTAGCTTTTAAAAATATTCTTTGCATACAAGTGTTTTTGAAGATTTTGGGTAGATACCCAGTAGAGGGCAATGTCATCCCATTAAATTTAACTTTTTAAAAAATTTATTTATTGATTTTAGAAAGAGAGGAAGGGGGAGAAAGAAACATCATTGATCTGTTTCTGTATGTGCCCTGTATATTGGGGTGATGCTCAAACCAATTTAATTTTTTTTTTTTTTGTATTTTTCTGAAGCTGGAAATGGGGAGAGACAGTCAGACAGACTCCCACATGCGCTCGACTGGGATCCACCTGGCACGCCCACCAGGGGCGACACTCTGCCCACCAGGGGCGATGCTCTGCCCCTCCGGGGCGTCGCTCCACCGCAACCAGAGCCACTCTAGCGCCTGGGGCAGAGGCCAAGGAGCCATCCCCAGCGCCTGGGCCATCTTTGCTCCAATGGAGCCTCGGCTGCGGGAGGGGAAGAGAGAGACAGAGAGGAAGGAGAGGGGGAGGGGTAGAGAAGCAGATGGGCGCTTCTCCTGTGTGCCCTGGCCGGGAATCGAACCTGGGACTTCTGCACGCCAGGCCGACGCTCTACCACTGAGCCAACCGGCCAGGGCCCCAATTTAATTTTTTTCTTTTCTTTTTTTTCTTTTTAGAGATTGAGAGATAGATAGGAAGGGAGAGAGATGAGAAGCATCAATTCTTCACTGCAGCATCTTAGTTGTTCATTAACTGCTTATTCATATGTGCCTTGACCAGGGGTTCCAGCCCAGTTAATGACCCCTTACTCAAGCCACCAACCTTTGGGCTCAAGCCAGCGACCATGGGGTCATGTCTATGATCTCATGCTGAAGCCAGTGACCCAGTGCTTCAAGCCGGCAACCTTGGGGTTTCAAACCTGGGTCCTCAGTGTCCCAGGCCGACACTCTATCCATTGTACCACCACCTGGTCAGGCAATTTCTATTTTTATTTATTTAAAAAAATAAATAAAATATGTTTATGTTTTTTAAGTGAGAAGAGGGGAGATAGTGAGACAGACTCTCGCATGCACTGACCAGGATCTACCCAGGAACCCCCAACTTGGGCCAATGCTCAATTCAACTGAGCTATCCTCAGCGCTTGAGGCCACTCAGCACCCGGGGCCAACACTCGAACCCGCTGAGCCACTGACTGCAGGAGGAGAAGAGGAAGAGAAGTAAATGGTCGCTTCTCTTGTGTGCCCTGACTAGGAATTGAACCTGGGACAGCCATATGCCAGGCCGACTCTCTATACACAGCCAACTGGCAAGGGCCCATATATTTAATTTCTAAATAAAAAAAACCTTTTTCTTCTTTTATTAAGTAACACCTGATCTGTTTAAAAAAATCAAATATGAAAACGGGTTTAAAATGCCAAGTCCTGCCTGACCTGTGGTGGCGCAGTGGATAAAGCGTTGACCTGGAATGCTGAGGTTGCTGGTTCAAAACCCTGGCCTTGCCCAGTCAAGGGACATATGGGAGTTGAAGCTTCCTGCTCCTCCCCCCCTTCTCTCTCTCTCTCTTTCTCTCTCTCTCTCTCCCCCCTCTAAAATGAATAAATAAATAAAATTAATTTAAAAAAATGCCAAGTCCCCTCACCACCACCACAAAGACAGGCATCTCCTGTCAATTCCCAGGGTGGGCTTCATCCAGGCAGAGCTCAGGGTGCCAGGATAGGTGATCCCAGCCCTGGGGCCTGTCAGGGGAGGCCTTGGTCACCTGGGTTCCTGGGGACCATCCTGGGGGGAAACCAGAGGAGAAAGCATCACCCCCAACTCTCCCCTGCCCCCGCCCAGGCCTCCATGGCCTACTGTGAGCCCAGCAGGCAGTTAGTGACAGTCCCAGAGCCAGGAGTTGGTGAGATAGTGGCTTACCTTGGCAGAAAATCTTTTTGAAGACACTGAAAATAAAAAACACAACACAGATCATTAGATGTGAAGGACAGGACACCCCCAGTCTGCATGGCCCCCACTGCAGGAAAGTGATCTGAGCGGGGGAATGATAGCAGCCCCTGAGAATGCTCTCCCCAAAAGGGCTAAGAGGGTAGTGTCCTGAGCAGGGTCATTCTCCTCCTAGGAACCTCCTCACCTCCTGTATCTTGCCCCTCTGCATGCCACCTTGTCTCCAGGCAGGGGGAGATGAACTGCCATATGACCCCCAAGACAGTGAGGGGCTCCCATGTGGCCTGTGGAAGGACATGCCCTGGGGTTCCCACTCAACCAAACTCCTTCGGGGAAGGTATCAGAGCCATTATCTGTGTGGGGATCAGTCCAGGAGCTCAAAATCCCACAGGACAAGGCCAGGAGGTCTCTGTCTGGGGTCTGCCCTTGCTTCTCAATGGCCCAATATAGGAACCCCTAACCTGCCTCTCTCACCTTCCCTAGCTGCCTGGCTCACTCCCCTGTTCCTTTGTGCACTGTCACCAAGGGCTGGAGCCATGGGGGCCAGAAGGATCCAGAAACACAGGTCATGAGGGGTCTGGGTCTTGCAGCCTCCCCTCCTCACTTCCTGAGCTTCTGCTATATTCCTGGGACACCCCTGCACTTTCATCTGCATGCCTGTAGAGTAACACACAACTCTGGATAAAAACGCAGCTGACATGGGGGAATGAACATAGAGAGATTAGTTCATGCCTTCCCTTCCAACAGCCTTAGGGAGGGGGTTGATGTTATTGTCCTTGTTCTATTTTTTTTTTTGTGTGTGTGTGTATGGCAGAAACAGAGAGAGTCAGAGAGAGGAACAGATAGGGACAGACAAACAGGAAGGGAGAGAGATGAAAAACATCAATTCTTTGTTGCAACACCTTAGTTGTTCATTGATTGCTTTCTCATATGTGCCTTGACCAGGGGGCTACAGTAGACCGAGTAACCCCTTGCTCAAGCCAGTGACCTTGGGCTCAAGCTGGTGACCTCGGGGTCTCGAACCTGGGTCCTCCACATCCCAGTCCGACGTTCTTATCTACTGTGCCATCACTTGGTCAGGCTGTCCTCGTTCTATTGATAAGGAAACTGAGGCACAGAAAGGCTAGGGACCAGCTCAAGGAATTGGGAGGGCTTCTCTTCCCAAAGAGCAGAGGTTCTCAGGTTGTGATCACACTCCTGCTTGGCACCAAGCAGGCACTGGCCACGGTCGGCAAGGTGGAAAGGCTTTATCTTCAGGGGACCCTGTGCCTGCTTAACCGTAAGGAGTGGGAGATGGTTTCTTGAACTGTGTCCCCTAAAAAGACATGTCCATCCTGACCAGGCAGTGGCGCAGTGGATAGAGCGTCGGACTGGGATGCGGAGGATCCAGGTTTGAGACTCCGAGGTCGCTAGCTTGAGCATGGGCTCATCTGGCTTGAGCAAAAAAGCTCACCAGCTTGGACCCAAGGTCGCTGGCTCAAGCAAGGAATTAATTGGTCTGCTGAAGGCCCATGGTCAAGGCACATGTGAGAAAGTAATCAATGAACAACTAAGGTCTCGCAACAAAAAACTGATGATTGATGCTTCTCATCTCGCTCCGTTCCTGTCTGTCCCTATCTATCCCTCTCTCTGACTCTCTCTCTGTCCCTGTAAAAAAAACCACAAAAACAGACATGTCTATGTCCTCATCCCCAGTCCCTGTGATTGACCTTATTCAGAAATGGAGCCCTGGCTGGTTGGCTCAGCCGTAGAGCATCATCAACCCAGCATGTAGAAGTCCCTGATTTGATTCTCGGTCAGGGCACACAAGAGAAGTGGCCATCTGCTTCTTGACCCTTCCTCCTCCCTCCCTCCATCTCTCTCTCTCTTTCTCTCTTTCTCCCCCTCCTGCAGCCATGGCTCAAATGGTTCAAGCAAGTTGGCCCCAGGCACTGAGGGTGGCTCCATGGCCTCACCTCAGGCACTAATGGAGCAGCAGCCCAGATGGGCAGAGCATCAGCCCAGTCCAGGGTTGCTGGGTGGATCCTGGTTAGGGTGCACATGGGAGTCTGTCCCTCTGCCTCCCTGCCCCTCACTTAAAAAAAAGAAAGAAAGAAACAAGGCCTTTGCAGATGTCATTAAATTAAATAAAGACTGTACTGGAGTAGGGTCAGCCCTAATCTAATGGTGGGTGTCCTTATAAGAAGAGAAGAGGACACAGGCACAGAAGGCAAGGTAGAGACTGGGATGATGCAGCCACATGCCAAGGATGCCTGGAGCCCCCAGGGCTGGAAAAGGCAGGAAGGTTCTTCTCCTAGAGCCTCCAGATAGAACCAACCCTGGCTTCTGAAAATGTGAGAGAATAAATTCCTGTTCCAAGCTGCCTACTTGTGGTTCTGTGTAACGGCTGTCCCAAGACATTAATAGAGTTTCTAAGTGCATTTAGGAGGCATTTAAAAAACCAATTTGCAGGGCAGTTTGGGGGGCTGGGAAGGAGGGTGACTGCCAGGCAGCATCTCTATTACAGATGGATGGAAGCACAGACAGTATTTACCTTGGAAGATGATTTTGGTTCGGTCCAAGGGAGCTACTGCTGTTTTGGCAAGAGCGCCAGCCAGAGCCCCAGACAAGAGGGAGCTGAGAACTTGCCTATGATCGCTCTGCAAAACACACACGAACACACAATCTGTTGTCAGAGAGGGCGGGGAGGGGTTTGCTCCCTGGGGCTGGCACTGCAAAGATCACCTTTCCTCATCCCTCCACGCCCCCCTTCCAGGGCTGAGATGCACAGTGGCTTGAATGTCAATAGGCCCTGGGTGAACAGTGGTTGGTCTAGAGACCACTGAACCTTCACAGGGTACGGTGAAAACTTCCCAGGTAATAGGGACCATCCACGTGAGAGGTGATGCACTGTCTGGGCCATCCAGTGAGGTTCTGTGTTCGTGGAGAAAGCCCACAATGAGACTGACTCCAAACATAAGAGTCACTCCTGACCCATTCCACTCACATGCCTTGGTTCTGTCCACCCAAGTATGCAAGACTCTTGCAGTGCAGTGTTGCAGGGCAAAGTCACGAGGGCCCTCAGGTGGTAGGAGGACGGGCAGGGGGTGTTGGGCAAGAGAACTCTGCCAGTGCCAGAGAGGCTCCTTTCCACATCTTTCTGTCAAGACTTCAGGGAGTGGTGTCTGTGGCTCTTCAGCCAGATGAGGGTGATGGTGATGGCGGCTGATCGCACCCCATGTTCCCAGGGCCAGCCTCGGGCCAGTGCTTCCCCAGGCTTTCGGAGGCTCCCCAAGCCCTCCTTGCACTGCTCTCCTTTCTTCCCTCAAGTGTCCATCTGAGCCCTGAGCAAGCACATTGCATTGGAGACTCCACTCCTCCAACTGACTCTCACAAACAAATGCAGAAAACACTTTAGAACGTTCTAGACTGGAGGTGCCCCCATCTTTCCTCGATCCACAATGAGCAAGAATGGCGAGAGTCAAGTCGTTCAATGATCCCAGGAACCCATGAAGTGCCACACTGACGAGGCGCCCTGAGAGGCCTGGGAACATGTAAAGCAGGTGGGGGCCCAGCTCCCATGGGGCCCCCAGTCTACAGAGAGAGCAAGACATGAACTAAATCTCCAGATAAAGGTGCAGTCACCAGTCCACATGGGAGCCCAAGGAGGCTGGCTTTTGCCCAAAGAGACATGGAGCAGCATGGAAGGTAGGCCATCTTCATTATGACCAGAGAAGCAGTGGCCCCTGCAGTAATCAGGATGGAGTAGTAGAGGCTGAGACCAGAGAGGATGTGACCAGGGGAGACCATGTGGGCATCAGGGGGCATAAAACTGGCAGCCTTGATGAGTGTATGTGGTGGGGCTCAGGACAACCCCTCACCATGTTTGCTTAGCTGAGCAGTGGCCCAGAACCCTGATTTTGGGCTCTGTCCTAACCACAGTGACCATAGGATGGCCTCTCTGGTCTCCCATTCCTCATCTCTGACTCACTGAGTGATGTCTCCTGGTTCAGGCCCCACTCCCAGGTCCTCTCTTATGTGTCCTAGGTGCTACCAGGAGCTGTGTGCCCTGCAGCCTGGCCCCATCCCTGTATGATTCCAGCTCCTTTGCCTTCATGCTTGGCACCCCCTCCACCTGCCTACCCCATCCCTCCCCAAAAGAACAAGCTCTAGGGCAGTGCCTTTCCTCCCGTGTTTCTGCGGCAGAGCTTCACCAGAGGGTTCCACCTGCTCCTTGCTTCACACGAGGACTCTGACTTTTATGGGCCCCACAGCAAGCTTCTACTTGTCTGGTCATGTTGGCTTTGACAGATGTGGATGTCAGGTGCCAGAAAGCTCAGTTGTACTAGCACCAGCTACCTGCCTCAGTTTCCTTTCTGTGAACCATGAGCAAAGAGAACATGCCACAATAGCCCATGAGCCTGTGGGTGGTAAGGGAGAAGCTGGTGTGTCCTTCATGCCTCCTTCAGCAGGTTACTTGCTGTGCAATCCGTGGTTCTTACAACTTCAAGGCCAGTTCTGTGCATCTGGGACACATCCTTAAACCCTGCTCTCAAGGTGGCTCCCAGACACTATGTGAGTCCACCTTCTGCCTCAGCAGAGAAGGCTGCTGCTGCTTCCAGCAATGCTTCCAATGCCTCTTACTGACCACAGCAGTTTATTCTTTGAAGAGCTCTGATAGGTATCACCAAGAGGTCAACGTGTCCCTGTCCACCGCATGGAGGGATCCTGCAAATGAAGTGCGAGGCAGAGAGTCTGACAGAGGATGTGGGCCATCGCAGATGAGCCACATGCCTGTGAGCATTGTGAGAAGACTCTCGGCTTCTTGACCAAAGAAACAGGATTTACAGGGTAGCTCCCACATCAGGCTGATCAAATGGACCAAGACTGATGTCAAGTGTGTGCCCAGAGGAAGATGGGCACTGTGTGTCTGGGAATAATAGACAGGCCTTTTTCTGGGATCCATCCAGTCAGTAGAGGGGTTGAGTCTACCACTTGCTCTACTGGGAAGTTCAATAAACTGGGAGGGACACACATAACTGCTATAGGCTCACCCTTGTTGCCCCACATGGTGCGGTGACAGTGGCCCCACACACACGGCCCATAAACCAGTCCTCCTACCTGCTTGGTGCTTTGCAGGGCCACCTGGAATTTGGGAAAGGTCAGGAGGGTTATGAGGATTACCACCTCAGCTTTTGAGCTTGAGACTTTGAGATCTACCTGAGATGTGCCCTAAGAGCTAGGATGGGCCCATCAGGGCTTTTCTTCATGACTGACGCCGAGCTTGCTGATTCTTTTATGTTCTCTACTCTGAGTGAGAAAAAGGGCTTCTGACATCCCAGCCAATTTTGGGTAAGGCTTTGGTTTCTTGCCAGGTGGCTGGGGAGCTGAATTCACATCACAAATGGGGTAGCCAGCATCTCCCCCCATGGTGTCACACCAATGCAGTCCCACTCATGTGTGGGGCAGTGATCTGTGACGGGTGTACGTGCACAAGAGAAAGACCCATGAGAACACCCATGGGGAGGCCAGGTACTTGCCTTTGAAGAGACAGGCGAGGGCAAGATGGCCTCGGCATCCTCACACAACCGCACCGCACCTTCCTTCACACCATTACCCATTCCAGGCTGCTGGGGACAGTGGAGAGTTGGTCCTGAGGAGCAAGAGGGGACACGAACCTGGTGAGAAAGGGCCTCACCCATCTGCCTCATGCCCTAGCCATCTGAAGCCAGAAATGTCTGAGTGTGATTTTCCTAACCTGGTGCTTGTCTCCTTGCAGAAGGACACTGCACCAGCATCCAGATGCCACAGTCCCCTCTGCAGATGGCTTAATCATTTACAAAAGACTTTTTGATGGTCACAAACAGGCCTCTGAATCACCTGCCTTTTAACTGGGCAGATGGGCTCAGAAAAGTTAAGCAACCACAGTGAGGTCACAGAGTAGGAGGCAGGGGGCATAGTAGACTGTGAGGCACAGATGTGGGAGGGCCCACCTGCCCAGAGCCAAATGCCCACTTGTCAGCTTGGACCTGAGCCTCTGCCCGCAGAAACAATTTTAGAAAATTAATCTTTTTTTATTATTATTAAGTTAGAGACAGGGAGGCAGAAAGACTCCCACATGCGCCCCAACCGGGATCCACCTAGCAAGCCCACTAGGGGGCGGTGCTCTGCCCATCTTGGGCCACTGCTCCATTGCTCCAAATGGAACTATTTCAGCGCCTGAGGCAGAGACCATGGAGCCATCCTCAGAATCCGGGGCCAAATTGCTTGAACCATTTGAGTCACGGCTGTATGTGTGTGGGGAAGAGGGAAAGGGGAGAGAGAAAGAGGAGGGGAGAGGGGGGAGAGAGATGGGGGGAAGGAGACAAGTGGAGAAGCAGATGGTTGCTTCTCCTGTGTGCTCTGACTGGGTATTGAACCTGAGACATACAAACACAAGGCTGACCCCTCTAAGCTGAGCTAACCAGCCAGGGCAGAAAATCAATTTTTTTCTTACTGAGCGACTGCCTCCCCTTTGCAGCCGAGCTTATAGCAAAGGACCTTAATACTTGAGGATTCTTTGTTGTAAACCCACATTTATCTTCCAACTGGAAGCACATGCAAAGCTCAGCAAATCACAGTGAGGAGACCACAAGGAAGAAAGGGTGAAGGTCAGGCATCACAGAGATGCCACTCTGCACCAATGTCCTTTGAGGTCTCAGTTCCCACGCTTTAAAATTACCCAATAAACCAAAATACTTTCCTATAAAATGATGCAAATAATGCATATATGTCCTAAGCAAGCTATGGAAACCTCTCCAGCCCTCTGGGTCCTCCCAGGCATTCCATATCAGTGTCAGTGCAGAAGGTTCTAAAAAGCGCAAGTGGAATTCTGCTCCATTCGCCCTCTGCCCCTGTTTCCTACTCAAAACAGGCCTGGTTCTGGAAGGAACAACTGCTTTCAGGATGGAGCAGGAAACATGTATGAGCCTGGAGCACCGTGAGGTGCCAGGGATAAACCAAAATCAAGGGGGTGCGATTACGGGACATGGGAATTGAGTCAAGTCAGCTGGAACAATCTGAGCAACAAAATCAATAAAGCAGTACTAGATTATAATCCAAAAAAGAAAATGTCCTCAAGTCTACACTAGTATAAAGGAATGATTGAAGAAATAAGTAAATGGGCGAGAAGAGACAAATCTCCCATCAGAAGAATCCCAAATAATTTTGCAGATGTCCCGCACTCCAGGAAGGGGAGAGGGACTTCCTACCCTTAGATGTGGGCTATAAATTGAAACTGCCTTCCAAAGGGTAAAGGAAAGGGGGAAGAGAGAAGCTTTACAGATAATCTGACAGATACCACCTCAGCCAGGGGATCAAGGGCAACATCACAGTAAAAAGTCACATTGATGTCTATTTTGTTGATTTTAGAGACTGAGTAAGGAAGAAAGAGACAGGAACATCAATCTGTTCCTGTATGCGCCTGACCGGGAATCAAAGTGGCAACCTCTGTGCTTTGGGACAATGCTCTAACTAACTGAGCTATCTGGCCAGGGCTGGGATTGTTTCTTAAAAATACCTTCAGTTGGCCCTGGTTGGTGGCTCAGTGGATAGAGCGTCGGCCCAGTGTGCAGATGTCCCACATTCAATCCCTGGTCAGGGCACACAAGAGAAGCAACCATCTGCTTCTCTCCACTTCCTTCTCCCCCTTTTCTCTCTCTTCCCCTCTCACAGCCAGCGGCTCGATTGGTTTGAGTGTTGCCCTGGGCACTGAGGATAACTTGGTTGGTCTAAGTATTGGCCTCAGGCACCGAGGATAGCTTTGTTGATTTGAGCATTGACCCCAGATGGGGATTGCCAGGCGGTTCCTGGCTAGAGTCTGTCTCTCTACCTCCCTTCCTTTCACTAAAACAAACGAACAAAAACACCCCCCAAAAACCTTCAGTACAAGGAAAAATCTGCAATTATGAGAGGCGATGGATGTTAACTAGACTTACTGTGGTGAGTCTCAACATACACAAATATAAAATAACTATGTTGTACACCTAAAACTAATATAATGTTCTATGTCAATTATATCTCCATTTTAAAAACGAAAAAACAAAACAAAACAGCCCCATGCTTCAGGTAAGAAAGACAGTATACATAGGGTCAAAGGGCAGACCATGCATGATGGTGGAATTCTCACTGGTGATCTCTATAGCAACCAGCCAGGGTGCAAACCACAGCCCCTATAGCAATCAGCCTAAAACGGTTGGGACTTGGTTGGTGACTGTGGCCTCCCTAATTTTGGCTCTGCTTTCAATTCAGGACCAACCAGAAAATGCAAACATACCCCCTAACCAATCACATAGGCTTTCCCATGCCAACAGCCTTCAGTGGGGGCCCTAAGCCTTCCCTTCTCCACCATAAAGCCCTCTCTTCTCAGCCTGCCTTGAGTCTCTTTCTGCCCAGTGGAGGAGTGGCAGCTGGCTCCCTGGCTCTAGCAATGTCTGAATAGCAGGCTCTGTTCTTAGTTGGGTAGTCTTCCGTTATTTCTACAGGTAACTTAAATGAGGAGATTCCACAGAAGCATGTTGGGGGCACTGGGAAGGACACACATCGCTTCTGAGGAAGGACACACATCGATTCCTGCCCAAAACACAGTCTATTCATGAAAAAACACTGGATAGACCACACTGAAGCACACTACAAATGACTGACAAGTTCTCAGCAAATGTGTGAAGGTCAAGGAAAGACCGAGGAACTGTTGCAGATCGAAGACTAAGGAGACAGAGGACTCAGTGCAAGTGCAAGCCTGGACAAGAGCAGGAGCATTAGGGCAAAACTGGGGAAACCCGAAATCGGTGCGGAGTGTTGCAGGAGATGCTGGAGATGATTCTCCCTGTACTCCAGGTGTTTCATCTCGAGAAGCAGCTGATGTAGAGGGTACAGGATCTGCTGCAGGCCTGTACCTACAACAGGAGTGCTGCATCAGTGCAAATTTCCTGGTTCAGAAAACTAATGTGCTGGCACAGATGCTAACACTGGAGGAAACTAGGTGAACGGTTAAGAGACTCTCAGTTATTTCTGTCACTTTTCTATAAGTCTAAAATTATTTTTCAAAGAAAGCTGGAAAAATGCCTTGAGAAATCCAGATATTTCTGGGATGTGCTGCCTTTAGAAACACATTTCAGATGCCTGTGGCTACTGAGAGGCTGACCCAGTGACCTGACTCCATGCTGTCCAGTATATGCATCTGAGCCAGGGGCCCAGTATCACAGGCCAGGGAACAGTACCAGCAGCCCTGGGAGCCCCCTGCAAGGGATTCATGCTGCCTGGTTTGTGGGGTGACCAGTGCTCTTCCTGGTAGGTACACTCTGACTCTGGCTTCTCCTTGGAGTGCGGTTGTTAGGCGTGAGCAGGTGCAGGGCCTCAGGCCACGGCCTTCACTGCAGCCTAGCTCTGGTTCTGCATGTGGGATGAGAATGGGGTAAAGACAGATGCTCTACACAGTCGCAGCAATTGTTTCTTTATCCCTTTGCCCTGTGTTCTCTAATCAAGACAGTCTTAACCAATAAGTACTAGGGTGCTTCACCAATGGGGAGGCTGGGGCAGTGTGAATCCTTGCCTTAGAGTTCTTGCCTGAGACTACTATGGTGGTAACCGCTGCCATTAACCACCAGAGTATTGCTGGTTTATCTCCCTAATCTGGCAATCAGACTTGGAGAAGCTTGACCAGACCAAGGGCTGAGGGAACCCCAGTCTTGACACACACAAAGACACCAAGCTTCAGAGCCATTGCTATGTCATTCCCCACAGAACCTGGCCTCCAGTCAGCTTGAGCATCATTTCATCCTGAATGATGTTCTTTCCCCAGAAGGAACTCCAGTGCACTGGAAGGCAGATGCGAAGGTCTAGCTGCATCAGAGGCCCCCTGAAGGCACTGGCAAAGCCAAAGATCCCAGCAGCTGCAGGAGCCAATTGGGTGAGCTTGAGAGTTAGATATCAATGTGTGCCTGGGGCCTGCAACCTGATGGTGTACTGTAGACAAAGGAGGAGAAGGTGGTATGGGGTGCAGGGGTATGGCAGTACAGGGTGGGATGCTTGCTCCTGCTAGGCATCTGGTCCTTACTGCCCCACATCTTCCCCTTCCCTTCACCCCTATCCTTACTGTGCTGCTCCTGTGACAGCCCAGACTTCTGAGGGGCACTCAGGGACTAGAGCCTGGGCAGTGGGCACTGAGGGGAATTCACTCCTTCATTCCTGGTAAAAGGATCTCAGACAGGAGGAATGGCACTGCTAGCAGGACCAGGTTGGGAGACCCACGACTGGAGGCCAAAGGTCCCGGAATCCTCTTGTCCTGATACTGAGGGAAACGGTCCTGGAAAGGAGAAGCTGTAAGGACCACCTTGCTCCAGTTTTTAAAGGGCTGTCTGTGATGGACTGAATAAAGGCCCCAAAGACGTCTGTCCTAACCCCTGGAACCTGTAAACATGCTACCTTACATGGTAAACATGACTGCAGATATGATCAAGGTAAGGATCATATCTTAGCTGAGGGAACTATCCTGTATTATCAGGATGGCCCCAATGTCACCACAATATCCTCATGATAGGGAGGCGCAGGAAGGTCAGAAAAGGAGATGAGATGGATGAGGTAGACTTCAGAGAGACGAGAAGATGCTGCAGTGCTGGCTTTGCAGGTGAAGGAAAGGCCACTGGCCAGTGCGTGTAGGCGCCTCTGGAAGCCGGAGAAGGCCAGACACAGACTGTTTCCTGGGGTCTCTAGAGGCATGGCCCTGCAAATCCATTATAGATGCTGACCTCCAGAACTGAAAGATATAAACCCGTGTTGCTATCAGCCTCCACATATGTGGCAGTCTGTTACAGCAGCCACAGGACACTGACACAGGCTGTCACAAGAAAGAGGTGCAGCTTTTGGGAGCTGGAGTCCCGGTGGAAAGCTCAAGAGAGTCACAGGGAGGCTGATTCCAGGCCAATGTAATGTCAGAACAGCCAGTGCTGCCTGAAGCCCAACAGCTGCCTGGGAGGGATGGTCATTCAGTCTCCATGCCAGGTCCCGCTAGCCCTGGGAGCACAACAGTGAATACCTTCATGCAACAAGCAAGACAATCCAGGGAGTGATAATCTATGAAGGAGGCAAATGGAGAGAAGACCATGTGAACGGGGCTTAGACTCAAGAATGGGTACCTGGACCAGCTTCCCTGAGGGGTAGTGTTGGAAGTGAGGCCTGAATAAACAGGGAGTGGGTAGAAAGTTTGGCAGGTGCTGCATTCCAAGCAGTGAGACAGGATGTGCAAAGGCCCTGGGGCTAGATCTAGCTGACCAGTCAGAGAAAGGGGAGGGATTATGTGTTCAGGGAGGCAAGGGTCACTCTGGGCTGCAGTATGAGAGGGATGCAATGAGGCAGGGAGGCCTAGAGAGGATACTTACAGGGTTACTCAGGCAAGAAGGTGGGTCTCATGGAGGGACTGAAACCTGGAGGTCATAGAGCTGTTTTTCAGGATGAGAGGCTCAAGTGGCACCGATGTGGAGGCAGGAGGCCCCTGTTTGAGGGCCTCACCTTCAATAGCATTCTCATTCATGTCCCTGTCCCTGTAAGGGACAAATGGCCTATGCCCACTTCTCTACACCAAGCTTCCCAAATGAAAAGAGGTTGTCAGGACTGCTGGTACCACCGCATTCCATCACACCATCAGGGAGTGTATGTGAGCAAAACAAACAAAACCCTTAAGTTTAACTACAAATACTCTAAAAACCACCCATGTGGATCCTGTCTAAGTGTCACTTCCCTCACCCACTCACGCCTGCTTCATCACCCCTGATGGGCAGGTCATATTGGTTGTCCCTGTGGTTCCTTATGGGTCCAGTGGTAGAAGGTCACATCTTGACCTCCCCCTATTCGCCAGTCAAGGAAGTGTCTCCTGTGCAATCGGGGAGGCAGTCACAGGGTCAAGGCTGGCTCTGTCCTTCACCAGGTGAGTACACTTGCCAGCTCCTAGGGCCTTTGTGGCACACCTAGAGTGAGGGAGCCAAACAGGACCATGTTCTCCTGACTCATTCTGCTAAGGTCTGCCTAACCCTGTCCAGGGGGTCCAGAGTCCTCATACACAGGGAGTGCAGATGCAGCCACCACTGTGAAAGCAGTCTGCAGATTTCTCAACTAGTTGAATGTGGAGTTACCACATGACTCAGCAATTCTGATCCTGGGCACAAGCCAAAATTGAAAACAGGTCTTCTAACATCCCTGTACACCGGGTTCACAGCAGTGTTAGTCACAATAAACAAAAGGTAGAAACAGCCCAAATATCCATCAATGGATAAACAGATAAACAAAACATAATCCATGCATACAGTGGAATATTCCTCAGTCATAACAAGGAATGAAGCACTGATTTGCGCTGCAATGTAGATGAACCTCGAAAACATCATGCTAGTTGCAAGAAGCCAGACACAAAAGACTGTGTTTAATGACCTGGTCTAAGTGAAATCCATACACATTAACACAATGCGGTCTGTCCACACAGTGGAATGTAGTTCAGCCTTAAAAAGGAATGAAGCACTGACACGCTACAACATGGATGAACTTTGAGGACAGTATGCTAAGTGGAATGCACCAGTCACAAAAGGATAAATATTGTATGATTTTAGTTATATGAGATCCCTAGAGCATAGAAAGTCCTCAGGTTATAACAGTCTCGACATAGGATGTTTTGGGTTTATGATGCTCACTCCCATAAAAACTTTAAAAAATTGAGACATAAGTGTTAAGGCAGATTTTGGAAGAGAAGACATCATCAGCTTTCCAGACTAGCCTGGAACAATTCTTTAAGAAAGTAGAGAGGCCTGCAACAGATCCTGTACCCTCTATATCAGCTGCTTCTCGAGATGAAACACCTGGAGTACAAATATTGATCGACTTACGACCTATGCAACTTACGACCATTCGACTTTACAACCATAATCGCTAGCCTCGACTGCTCCGCGTCTGGCAGCACAAGCGTTGCCCAGCTGGGCGTACAACAGTGTGGACCAGCTTCCGGCAGCACTACCATCTCCGTGTGCACCATTTCAACTGTTATCCCAGACTCAGTACAGCAATTTGTGTTTTATTTCTTGGATATTTTTCATCAAACCCCTCCCAAGATGTCTACCAAGAGGAAATTGTCTTTGCAAATATTAAACCAGTTGTACTGGTAATGCAGTGTTTTACTTAAACCTGATGAATGTAAAAATAAGAAACAAAATGGTATAGAGATGTTACAAATGGCATAAAATGAACAAAGAAAATTATGATATATAACAATAATGAAAGAAAATTATGATAAAATATGACTTAAAGATTTTTTTTTCTGTATTTTTCTGAAGCTGGAAACGGGGAAAGACAGTCAGACAGACTCCCGCATGCGCCCGACCGGGATCCACCTGGCACGCCCACCAGGGGGCGACACTCTGCCCCTCCGGGGCGTCACTCTGCCCCTCCGGGGCGTCGCTCCGCTGTGACCAGAGCCACTCTAGCGCCTGGGGCAGTGGCCGAGGAGCCATCCCCAGCGCCCGGGCCATCTTTGTTCCAGTGGAGCCTCGGCTGCGGGAGGGGAAGAGAGAGACAGAGAGGAAGGAGAGGGGGAGGGGTGGAGAAGCAGATGGGTGTTTCTCCTGTGTGCCCTGGCCGGGAATTGAACCCGGGACTTCTGTACACCAGGCCGACGCTCTACCACTGAGCCAACCGGCCAGGGCCTGACTTAAAGATTTTTATATCATTTCACAGTACTGTACATATAGCCTACTCAACTTACGACCAAATTGTGTTACACCAGTCTGCCGGAACCAATCGTGGTTGTAAGTCAAGCACTAGTTGTACAGGTAGAATCATCTCCAGTGTCTCCTGCATGTTTCTTAGGTAATCCTGATTCTCCTGACCCAGCATCTCCAGCACCTGCTGCAGGTCCTCCTGCCTCTCCAGCTTCCTCCTCCCCATAGGTCACTCTCTCCACCTTGCAATACCCTTCCAGTGTGCAAGCCAACCACAGGAATAAAAGTAAGGAACTTTTTTTTACACTCATTGTCATTTTTTTTTTTTTTACAGAGACAGAGTCAGAGAGAGGGATAGACAGGGACAGACAGTAACGGAAAGAGATGAGAAGCATCAATCACCAGTTTTTCGTTGCGACACCTTAGTTGTTCATTGATTGCTTTCTCATACGTGCCTTGACCACAGGCCTTCAGCAGACTGAGTAACCTCTTGCTTGAGCCAGAGACCTTGGGCTCAAGATGGTGAGCTTTTGCTCAAACCAGATGAGCCCTCGCTCAAGTTGGTGACCTCGGGGTCTTGAACCTGGGTCCACCGCATCCCAGTCCGACGCTCTATCCACTGCGCTACTGCCTGGTCAGGCTACACTCGTCATTTTTTTCTGTTACTATGTACAGTGTACAGTACAGTATATTTACGTCCTTTTCCTTTTTCTGTGGCTTAGTTATGTTTCTTTGTGGTAGATTATGACTTTACAACTGTGTTAGGATAGGTAAGTTACTTAGGCTAGGGTATGTTTCAACTTACACCAAAATCTGGGTTACATCACTGTTGTAGGAACAGAACTGAGCTGTAACCCGATGACCCCTGTAGTCAGATTCATAGAGACAGAAAGCTGATGCTCCAAGGGTACTTCTTTGGTCTCTGTAGATTGTTTCCTGAACCCATTTCTTCTAACTCTGTGACTTTCTAAGTAAACTTTCTCTTATAGTTTGGAAAAGAAAAAAGGAAGTGGAAGAGTCGGTGTCAGAGGCTGGGGAAGGGGGAAAAGGAGTTAGTGTTTAATGGGAACCAAGTTTCAGTTTTGTAAGATGGAAAGTCTGGAGGACGGTTAAGCTGGACTCACGGTGGATGTCTAGCCCCTTCCTGGAGACAGCACTTTGAGCAGCCACCCCTCTACCCTGTCACCTTGGAGAAGGGGGGGCTTACCCTCCCCTTGACTTCATGGTAACTGGGGTACCCTGGCCAGGTCATGAGTTCACTCTCCTAGGTTCAGGGTGTTGGATCCAAAGAGACTTTTGAGAGGCCCCTGGGCCAGGGCAGTTCTCTTTTCCCAGGGAGGGCAGTGACACAGAGCCAAGGCCAAGAGTGGGGAGGCAATGTCTGCAGACTGGGGGTGTCCAGGGACCCAATGTGTAAGAACTTGGACTTTTTCACCCTGAGGCCCATGAAGCCCCCTTTCCAATTCAGCCAGTTTGGGATGGATTTCTACTCCCTGCACCTCCTAGAGCCTTGACCTGTATATTTTCCTTACCCTCCCCCAGCCCTGGGCTGCATTTCCAACAGCAGACACAGCAATCTGCAGCGCCAGTGGGCCCGCCTTAGCACATTCTCCACAGGCACCTTTAACAAGTGTCTTCCCCAATAGTAGGGTGAAAACTAGGGGTCAGGTGCAGTGGCACCAACTCCCCAACCCCCATCGCCACCTGCCACAGGTGGGCAGCATTTACAGACCAGCCCTGGTGAACAAGCATTCATCTTTTCACACAGTATTTCTGTTCTGGTAATTCAGTACTTCCATTCATCAAACAAAAAAACGAAGTGAAGTGGGGTAGCGTAGCAGGCGACTTCAACAATATAACTGACTGGACAGCACTGTCTAGAAACTGTGAACCTTAGGTCATAGGATTTTAGGGAGCCTACCTAGCCTGTGAGCCCCATGCTGCAGCCAGCTGCTCCTTATGCATTGCTGTCCTAACACACACACACACACCACACGCACGTGGACACTGCACACATGTGCACACACATTCATGCCCAACTCCCTTGGAAGTTTCCTGCCCAAGGCCACTGCTCATGCCAATGTGTGCGCGCGCGTGTGTGTGTGTGTGTGGATCACTGTACGATAGTGTGCTGCGCTCCACAGGACATGTTTGCACAAACGGGCAATTTTTCAGTCGATGGAATTTACAAGCAGTCATGTTACAGATACTGTAATGGCTTAGTAAACAGAAACCAATTAATATCGCATCTGCCTGTAGATAAAGGCCTTTCCTTGTTTCCAGTTAATGGGCATTAACTTTCACCTAAGAAAGCCAAGCCAAAGCATCTTACATAACTGCTGCTCCTTGTTAACCCCAAACCCAGTAGGCAGCGGTGTGTTTCTCCATGCTACATTCACTTCCGTGTGTGCCTTTCACACAGACTCCGGTCATTGCAACCCTGTGCTGCAGTTTCTACCAGTCAGACACGCAAGCATCCACATACAGAAAGATCCAAAATGTTCTACAGTTAGTCACTGTCCTTGGTCCTTGCAGACAGTCCTGCCATACCTGTTGACAACTGCACTTGCAGTAACCTGAGACAACTGAGGCACTCAGTGGTACTAAGAAGGTGCACTGTGTAATGCCCAAGCCCCAAAAGCCTTGTGTTCTCACCACACATCCCAGCATGGCACTCACAGTTACTTAATTATTTGCTGTATGAGTGAATTAATTCCCTGGAAATGCCAAATTCTGCTTTGGCTATACTCTCTTCATGCCTGGCAAACTCCTCTGCATCCTTCAAAGTCCATCCTAAATGTCCTGTCCTCATCCCCCCAAAGTTAGCTGTTCTATCCTTTACTGAACACTCCATGTTTCTCTGCTGTGCTGGAAGAGGCCACTCTCCAGTTGCTGCCTCTGCTAGGCTCAGGGTTCCAGGAAGGCCAGGACCTGGATCATGCTCAGTGTTCATGCCTAGCAAGGAGGAAGAGGTACCTGCAGACAGGTGCTTATGCTGTCCATCATCCTGCCCTTCAGGAAGGGCACCTCCTCAGTCTCTGCTCATTCACCAAGCAAGAGCACATACAGGCTTCTTGACATGCCATGCTGGTATTGTGAGATGACATGGTTCAGCATGTGACTTTAGACTAAATCTCCCCAGATCTCAGTTTCTCCATCTGTCACTATCTTTTCAGGCTGGTGCTGCTCAAGTGGGTCACAAGTATTGGTAATTATTATTCTGCCTAATAAGAAGTTAGAAGGGGCTGGGCAGGAACCTATCTACCACCACCCAAGTTCTCAGCTCTCACCAGCCAGCCTGCACCCCACCATGCCAGGGCCTCTGAAAGGGCTGAGCACTGATCTCTGGAATCCAGCTCCCCCACTCTCTTTCCTCCAGTTTCATCTCCCCAACTCTTGAGCAAACCTGGATAGCAGTGCCCTGCCATCCCTCAAATGGTGGTCATGCAGGAAGTGGCCTGCTCCCACCAAGCACTACACCATGATCCTCACTACCCAGCACAACAGTGATGCAATTTCCAATTGACATTCAAGGCTGGCTATTATTTGGCTCTGGCCAATGTGCTCAGGAAAAGGGGCCGTGAAAAGCCCCCAAACCTGCCCATTCTTCAAGGCACTGCTCTTATGCACCCCCTTGCCAAATCAAGGTTAGACCAGCCACAGGCTAAAACCTGACCAGCAGTGGGTAGCATCTTCCCATAGTGCTGCAAGCCAGAAGTGCCATTCTGCCCCCTTCCCCTCAAGGCCACAGGGATCTGTCAACAACACAGGGAAGGGAAGTGTCTTGTATATTCTCCCAACTCTGAACCATTCCACCAGGTGTTTCTAGGAGCACCTGTCCTACAATCGCTGAGGACACTTGTGACTTAAGTCAGAGCCACCAGAGTGAGGCCCAGGAATCACCCCTTTAGCGAGGACAAGGGGAGACATGCTGTGCTGACAAACATGGAAGACTAGTGGGTCTCACACTGACGAGTCTGTAATGAATACGTACATAGCTGAGATGTACACAGTCACTTTTCCAATTCATCCCATGGCAAAGGCATATGGCCTGGAGAAGGAGCAACAGCTCTGACATCTTCAGGTCGTATTTCATCATGGAAATCTCGAAATCCTTCTCAAGGCTGGTTTCCAGTTCAGGTCCCCAACTCACAGCTGGAAAGGCACAGGCCATCAGAGGCTCTGAGCCCCAGGTCGGCTGACCACGCCAGCCCACAGCAGCCTGAATTTGAGCCCACTCCTCTGCTGGCTTTTCCTGCATCTCTTACCAGCACCATAGACCAGGTAGGTCCCTCTCAGGACCCTCTAAGGTTTCCCAACCCTTCAGCCTCCTTTTGGGTCCTACAAATCCAGGCTCGCTTGTTCCCTCTGCTCACAACATTTGCCATCAAGAGAACTCCTTAATAGCTTCAGATCTTGAAGAACCTTCCTGGACCCCTAAATTAGTACCTCAGCCTCTGGTCAGGACCAATCAAGTACAGTGCCCTAACCACTTGGTGAGGGTCTGATCCACCCGTGTACCCTTCCCTTCTGAGCCCCAGTGTTTCTGCATCCTCTGCACCTGTCCCCAGCCCTGGCATACAAATGTTTAGATTGTAAAATTAGGTTTTGAGTTTGTTCCACTCCTGGAGGCTGTAAAATGGCAGCATTCTGGGACAGTTTACAAACATCTGTGTCTAACAGCAACTGAAATCACAGTGCTTGTTTGGATTCAGACCAACCTACATCTGTCTGAGCTTCCCCATGTTCTCTTTGTGTGTCATTCAGCAAAAGCCTCCTTGAGCCTTGGTCTCCCTTCTGTAAAACTGGGAGAACATAGGACCAAGCTCTCATCCCAGTAAGCACTTGCTAAGGAGTGGCAAAGAGCAAAATTGAGACATATACATTCACTTCTCCAGGTCCATACTAGCTCTGGGCAGATGCCACCATCTGAGGGCAGGGAGGCAGGTACCAAGGGAGCCCAAGGAAACTGCCCAGATGGGCCATATCTGGAGGGGCTGGGAAATGTACTACAACCCTGCTGGCCTCATCTTGCCAGAAATGGCAGAGGCAGTTGGACAAACACTTCCTTGAATAATGTCCTGATGGAATGCTGCTTCACAGCTGTAGGGGTTAAATTCGGTCCTCCAAAGTTCATATTCACCCAGAACTTCAGAAGGTGACCTTATCTGGAAATAGGGTCTTTGAAGATGTAATTAAAGATATTGAAATGAGATCATCCTGGATTTAGGGTGGGCCCTAAATCCAGTGACTGGTTTCCTTAGTAGAATACACAAACACACAAGGAAGAAGGCCTATGGAGACAAGGACAGAGATCAAGGTGAAGGAGACACAAATATTCAGTTGATAGCCCGTGACGACACCTTGATTTTGGCCTTCTGGCTTCCATAATTATGAAAGAATAAATTTCTGTCACCTAGCTTGTGGTAATTTGTTACAGCTACACCAGGAAACTAATATGGCAGGAGTCTGAGACCAAACCTTCCAGTGCTGGCTCATACCCTTGGCTAGTGAACTAGCTGTTCCTGGCCCTGAGGTCACTGCTCTCCTCTCTGAACCTCAGTGGTGTTCTGCTGGCAGAGCTTCAGTAGAAAATCTGGCTTCTGGGGAACTTTGCTGAGACCCTGGAATCCCAGCACTCGGCTGCAGCAAAAGGTACTCAGTGAAGAAAACAAACGTTGACTAGCTTATTTTAAAAATAGCTCAGTGACTAAGAAGGGGTTGTGGGAAGTGAGAGGGGGTCACTTTAATTCTTGAGCTGAGTGTTAGTTTCAATATTCCTTCTACTTTGGTTATTTTCATATGCACACTATATACTTTTTATTAAGCAGTAATAAAACCCAAATAAGCCCAAATAAAACCCAAACAAGCTAATAGCCCTGGCCATCGAAATACTCCTTTAATGTTTAACTGTCAAAATAGAAAAGAACATAAAATGGGCAGGCATGTGGGAAAAGGCCTGACCTCATTGTGATGTCACCCCCTACCTGGTGCCAATAATGGGAAATTGAAACAGCTGAATTTTGAGATAGCTTCCCAAATAGATTTAACATCTGACTTCGCTAGATCTCACCTCACACCCACTTTCTTTTGCTGGATCCAATTGGAAAAAAATACTTAGCAACAGCTAAACAGTTCTTCTAGCCAATAGTTCTTATCAAGGTATCTCATGCTTGTCAAGGTACCTTGTGCCAACATCTCAGGATGTTGGGACTCCTGGCGATGACCCACCAAGCCCAAGGTTTCCTTCAGAGCTTTGCAGAGGAGGAACTATTGGATTGAACTTCTATCTAATCATGGAAGAGAAACAGAAATCTAAAGTTTAATTACCCCAATATGGGTCAGAATCCTTAAGACATGGGCAGGAAGCAGGGAAGCAACATTCAAAAAGACCTCTTGGCTGTTTTTTACCAATCAGATTAGAGAAACCAGAATACTTGATAAAAAAACATCCTGGCTATTCAGGAGGAAACAGGCATTCCAACTTCAGAGCTGAGAGACTGTTGACCACAGAATCTCTCTGGAGGAACATTAACCATTTTAATGAACATGCTCTTTGGCCTAGAGTAGACACTCCTAGGAACTCGCTGAATTGGATATAAATAAGCTTCATGAAGTCAGGGAGGTTTCAAAGTGCTTGTGCCACACACGTTCACTACATATTTGTTCATGCATGAGTCTATCTGTTCAGTGCAGCCTGGTTTGTAAAAGTAAATACAAGTGACAACTTAGTAAGACACTGGGTATAAAATCAACATATCCGGCCTGACCAGGCGGTGGCACAGTGGATAGAGCGTCGGACTGGGATGCAGAGGACCCAGGTTTGAGACCCTGAGGTCGCCAGCTTGAGTGTGGGCTCATCTGGTTTGAGCAAAAGCCCACCAGCTTGAGCCCAAGGTCACTGGCTCCAGCAAGGTGTTACTCGGTCTGCTGAAGGCCCGCGGTCAAGGCACATATGAGAGGGCAATCAATGAACAACTAAGGTGTTGCAACGAGCAATGAAAAACTAATGATTGATGCTTCTCATCTCTCTCCATTCCTGTCCCTGACTATCCCTCTCTCTGACTCACTGTCTCTGTAAAATATAAATAAATAAATAAATAAATAAATAAATAAATAAATAAAATTAAGAAAATCAACATATCCGTTTGATAAAATCTGATGCAAATTTACCAATGGTTTAAAAGGGGCAGGGGACATACTTCTCCTCTCCCTCCCCCATCTCTCAGGCATCAAACATCTCTGGAAGGAAACAAAAGACATTAACCATGGTGCCTCTGTAAGGGTGTAGGTATAGGAAGACCTGCCTATTTTATTGTAAGCTCTTTAAAACCACCTTTTTTTTTTACATGTACATCAATTATCTCATCAGTTTACACATATGTATTTGTATATGTATATATAATATGTGTGTATATACATATGTAAAACTGGTATACAGTATATGTATATATGTGTATATGCATATTTGTGTATAACAACATCTATATATACACCTACACATACCTATATTTTAAATGACTTCCTTTGAATTTGGACAGAAAATTCCAATGGCCTCAATTTCCACAGGAGAAGCTAAAAGTGCTATGACCTAGAACAGGGGTAGTCAACCTTTTTATACCTACCGCCCACTTCTGTATCTCTGTTAGTAGTAAAATTTTCTAACCGCCCACTGGTTCCACAGTAATGGTGATTTATAAAGTAGGGAACTTTACTTTATAAAATTTATAAAGCAGAGTTACAGCAAGTTAAAGCATATAATAATTATTTACCAAGTACTTTATGTCAGATTTTCGCTAAGTTTGGCAGAATAAATCTTTATAAAACACCTTACTATAGTTAAATCTATCTTTTTATTTATACTTTGGTTGCTCTGCTACCACCCACCATGAAAGCTGGAACACCCACTAGTGGGTGTTAGGGACCAGGTTGACTACCACTGCTCTAGAATATTCCAGCACCATCTTTGCAGGGAGAGATGGGGTGGAGGGGTGGTAGATGTGTAAGAGTATTATGCAAGCCTTACAGGAAGGGGGACATCATTGCCTTTTTAAACAACTAGTCTCCTGTGCTACACACTTGCAAATCGTACTCCCAGGATTGAAAAATTCCAGAAAAATCATTATCCCCAGCACCACACCAGGCTCCAGTTTTGCAGTTTAGCTTCAAGTGCCTTATAACATTAGCTACCTCACTCTGAAGAGTGTTTCCTTACTCTGCGTTCATCGGCTTCTGCAAGAAAGGTGGCCAGAGCCTGCAACTCCCTTCCAAGTGACCCTGCTAGAGGCAACACCCAGGTGTTGAAGCGCCTCTCCCCCACTGTCCTCCCCACTCCCACCAGAGGGCTGGGAGACTCAAGCTCCAGCAGCAACCATGGGCTGCCCTTCCAGCTCAGTCTTTCTGGATCTAGTCAAAGTCATGATACCTAAGAGAATGGCTATAGGGCAGGCGGGGATCCCCTGCCAACCCTTCAGAGATAAATACAACAGATGTGCAAAATGGAGGGGTCCACAGAGAAGGATCAGTAATGCTCAGGGAGGAGTGCACTCTGCCTCCCCAATTAAAGTCACACTTTAGGTTTGTTATAATTAAATTAAAATGGAGATAATTCTGGTTTAGTTTGGGATGGAATTATTCTAAACCCAGAAATCACTTTATAGACAATCATAAATGAAAAAATAATCTGGGTAGGCTTTTCTTGGGGTATGTGTGCCCAGTAATCCTGAGATATTGAGGTTTGGAATGGTGGAGGACCTGGCGTGCCTGCATGCGTGTGTGTGTGTGTGTGGGGGGGGGGGGTTGGGGGGTATTACAGAAGGACGCAAATACAGGTACCTGTAGAAAAAAGTACCAGCAGGTGCACTGACTGGGGCTGTGTGAGCAACTGACTGAGGCTGCTAGGGGCACAGTGTGGTGCTAGGGAGGAGTACCTGGGGTCCTGACCCAAGTAGATCAAGAAGAGAAGGGCAGGAAGAGGAGCACTGACCTGGATGTGAGCAAAGTCAGTGAAGGGATACCAACAGGCCCAGATGTAAGTGTAGGGCCGTGAGTTTTGGTCACAGGTTCAAATGTTGGTGTCGAAGTGCAGGCCCAATGGAGATGGAGTGGGTGTAGGGGCAGACAGCTCCGACTGTGAGGTATCATGGGGGGGGGGGCAGTCTCAGGAAATATGAGGAGTATCCATGAGTAGGGACTCGGTGTAGGTGACAATAAGTGGGAGGTACAGACTCAGATGCGTGTATGGGTGCAGACCTATCTGTGCGGGGCGCCTGAGGACTCAGCCCCAGGGGACGTCAGAGAGGTGGACAGTCTCAGGTGTATGGGGGGGAAGAATGGACTCCGCGTCAAGTGTGCGTAGGCTGAAATGAGAGGCTCAGATCCGGCTATGGGAGCCCCTGGGGGACACTAGACGCAGGGTGAGTGGGTTGGAGGGGGGGCTTTGTCGTCTCCCTGCCCCTGCAACGCTGCTGTCACGCCCCACCTCATCCGCCCCCGCCCCATGACAGGGCCGTGCCTCCCCGTGGCTCGGTCCGAGAGGAACTTGCCCTCAGAAGCCTGCGCCAACCCGCGCCCCCCGCGCTCACTCACCGGCTGGGACGTGTCGCCGCCGCCACTGCCACCGCCGCAGCCACCACCTTCAGCTATCAAGACTCCGCCTCGATCACCCCCAAGCGCGCGCCACGGGAGGGGTCCATGACGCTCCCCTATTGGCTGCGCGGTAACCAATCAGTGCTGAATGAGGCAATGATTGGTGAGAATAGAAGAGATGAGCATCCCCAAGAGCCAATTGCTGAGGGGTAGAGGCGGGGCTATCGGGAGAGACTCTAGGTTCCTGGGTTGATCCCTCCCGGTGAGAGGTGCTGGGAGGTGAGGCCCTGGAGGCAGGCAAGTATTGGAACACTGGCAGAAGACAGGCATACCAGATGACTAATCGCTGGAGAACATGAATGGGGCTCCCAGGTGGTGGAGCGACTGGGCCGAGTGGAACGGAGGGAGTAGCCTAGAGGGGGAAGAGGATTGGCTACAAAGCCGAAGATGAGCAGGCCCAGCAGCCAGTCGTAGAGGCCGTGGGCGGTGCGACACGGGCGGGGCTCCACTGTGCAAGGTGCAGTTTGGCCCTGAGCATGGCGGGTAGAGGTGCCCTCGGACGCACCGCGTGTGATCCCGAGGGTGTCTAGAGTGAAGTTGGGCCATCACAGCCGAAGGACTCATGAATAATCTTCCAGCTCCTCACTCCCCACTACTACCCTGCAAAGGACATGGAGAGGGCAAACTCGCTAGAGGTCACTCTGGCTCGCCCTCTGCAGCCCTGGGTTAGTGTGAAGATGTGGAATCCTATTCATGCGCTGTCATTTTTCTGGAAATGTTTGACTTCTCTGAGTTCAGTGACATCCCAGTCCGTCCTCTTCCCTGATAAGCCTTTTGTGAACTGTAAGCCTTTTGATCATCTTAACCATAACCCCATGAGTTCAAAGCGACTATTGGCCCCCTTTTTCAGAAACCAGAGCACAGAGATGTGAAGCTCTTTGCCTAACATCACAAAGTACTTCAATGGCTGGATCTGGGTGTGAATCTACAGCAGTCTGCTCTTTGGAAGGGGATAAGGCAAATGTCAAATAGCCTCTGAGCCACTGCACAATCTTGGGCACTTTTGAGTTTCCTCATGGGAAAATGATTCCTACATCCGGAGAATTTATATCCCTGCCCTCACCTTGATCTTCTGGTAAAAGCCTTTGACCCACAGAAGGTCATAGCTTGTGAGCCTCAGCTTCTCTGTGAGGTGTGGTTCTTGGAATTCCTGGCAGAAAGACACCAGCAGTTTAGGGATCCATCTGTCATTCGGAGCTCTGCTGTCACTGGCACCTCCTCCAAACCTACCCATTCTCTGACTCCCTTAATCTCCAGGGCAGAGAGGGTTACAAATGTTTCCAAATACTGGCTCTTATTACTTCAGGTGCAGGCTGGGGGTGGTGGAGATGCAGTTCAGAACCAGGGAGTCCTGGAAGGGAGGAGCAAGGCTGAGCTAAGCCTTAATAAGGGCTCACAGTTCAGGGCTGTACTAGTCCCCATATGTGCTTAATCCATGACGTGTCAAAGGGCCCTCTTGTAGAAAATGACTGGGACTCATACCATGGAAGTCACAGCTCAACAACATCATCTGGTACCTGATATTCCCATGATATTCCTGCCTTCCATACCTTTTCGCTGTGGTTTGCTTCCCCACATCTTTAAGGTCCTGGTCTCCTTTCTGCCTTCTGGCAAAAAGGAAGAACCCAGAGTCTGCTGAACACATACTGAAATGTTAGGTCCTTGCCAGGCTGGTGCTTCCCAAACACCTGTCACCATGTGACTTTCAGATTTGGGGGGTGGGGGGTGACAGTGCCTACTTTACAAATGAGAAGCTAGCTCCATGCTACAAGTGTTCCTTGCTGGAAGGGCTCAGGGCTGGGTTTGAATCCCTGCTCTTTTTTATTTACTTATTGATTTTAGAGAGAGAGGAGGAGAGGGGGAGGGAAAGAGAGAGAGAGAGAGAGAAACATTGATCTGTTTCTGTGTATGCCCTGACTGGGAATCAAACCAGCAACTTCTGTGCATGGGGATGATGGATCTAACCAACCACAGCTGAATCCCTGCTATTTTGGACTTGTTGGATATAGGACCTTCATCGAGTAACTCAAACTCCCTGCTTCAGCTTCTCCAACTACCTCCCAGGGTTGACAGTGGCATTATTGAATGGAAGTAAAACAACTGCATTGTCTGCGAGTGCTTGCTGAATATTCGTGGACAAATTGTTCTTGGGGGCCTGTTTCTCTTTTTGTAAATATAACTTTAAGGGATGTGAACATAGACCAACTATGGGTGTAGTCTGCCACCCAAAAAGGGAGATATTAATGGCAGAGGAGTCCCCACTCACAGCACCTACCTGCCAGGCCCAGAGGAAAGCAGCAAGCTCCTGGAAAGTTCCAAGGTACCCCCACAGACATTGCCAACTGAGGCAAAGGTCAGGCAGTGGCCTAGCACCCAGCTGCTTCTCCTGATGGTGCCAGAAACACTGGGCTCTGGCTTCTGTTTGCTTGTCAGCAAGCTGGTGCCAGCCAACCTTCCTGCAGTCTTCCAACAATGTCAGGCAAAGCCTTTTGGCATCATCAGCTGATACCTCACAATGGGCACCTAAGTTATGCTTGGCCACGGTGCCCAGGATCCTAGCTAACTCTTCTGAGTTGGCCTGGCTCACCCTGGGCAGGACACTACCTCTTTAACCCCATTTTCTCTACCTTTCAGGGATCCCAGGAATCATCTCACACAATAGCAAAGAGCCAGGCATAGTGACAGGGCTTAATCAACACAGACAAGAGAGCCATTTGCCCAGTAAGGTTAGCAATGTTGGCAAAAGAGTTGCCAGCCCATCACATATTGGCTAGTCTATTTCTTATTTGAAAAATGGGGTTCACAGGCCCTGCCTCTCAAAGCCTAGGCCCTCAGTTTGCAAACCAAGAGCCTAGGCTCTTCCCTGGCTGGAGGGACATGTCCTGGACACAACAGTGACTACAACCAAGCCCAACTGGTCTCAAGACATTCTCACTCAGTTCCCCAAAGGCTCTGCAGCCTGGTCACTTATCCAAGAGCACCCAGTAACAGAGGCACGGCCTGAACCTGCTGGCACCTCCCTTGCAGTGGTGTCCCCTTCAGCCCACGTATTATAGTCATCAACAAGGCTGACGAGCACTCCTTGGTGGAATGTGGCGCTGGGCATATCCCCACCAAGCTTTGCAGGGAGCTATGACCCAGTGCAACAACAACACTTTAGCCTGTTTTCAGGAGAGGAGGCTGAGGCTAACCTGAGGTGGCAGAGCAGTGACTGAAACACAGGAAGAGCCAACTTCTGTGAAATGTGGGGTCTTCAGCAGGGTGTGGAATACTCAGCCCAGCCTGAGGATGTCCAAACAGGCTCTGAGTGCACCCACTGAAGATGCCCATTTCCTCAGGCTAAGGTGGGAAGAACTGATAAATGGGAGCTGCCCTAGGAAGGCTGGCTGGGGACCCAGGGGAGGGCCCTGGGCTGTGGAGGAGGCTTTCTCTCCAACCACCTTGTGGTATTTATTCAGGTATATGTTCAGAACTGTTTACAGGAAGCTGGAGCAGAGCAGGGAGACAAGGGCCTACTCACACAAAGTAGGGGGACAAACAGGAAGGCATACAAATAAGGGGACCTCAGCTGGCATCAGAGGACAGAGGCATAGCACAAGGGGGCATGGGACTGTGGCACTGCAAAAGGGAGAGGGCAGAAAGAAGGGTATTCTAAACAGAGGACACAGCATGCGCAAAGGCCTTGAGGTGGGGAGGCTGGTGTAGCTGGAATCACGCTTAAAGGAGAGCATGAAGATGAGAGTGGGAAATGGGCAGGCAGGGCCTGGAGTACAGTTTGGTTTTATTTTTATTTTTAAATTATTTTTATTTATTGATTTTAGAGAGAGGAAGGGGGAGACAGAGAGATACCTGAGTTGTTACTCCACTTACTCATGCATTCATTGGTCATTTCTTTTATGTGTCCTGACCAGTATCAAACTCACAACCTTGGCATATCCAATCTCGTTTTATGAGGAGGGCACTGGGGAGCCACAGGCAGGCTGAGAGCAGAGGTGGGGCAGGAATCACAGAACAACACTTCACACTTCCTCAGAAACTTGCTGGCAGAATCTCCCCCATCCTCCATCATGCAACAGATGAAGAAAATGAGGCTCACAGAGCCTGAGGACTGCCCCAAGCTTACAGGACTGTTCCAAGGTCACATAGGTGGCCGACTCAGAAGTCAAAGTCAGGAGGCAGCCTAGAGCAGACAAACGTCCTTCTCCTACACCCTGGCCAAGTCCCTGATGAGAGGGGTCAGGGTAGGGTAACTGGGGCAGAGGGACATGTCAGCCCCAATCAGCTGGCAGGGCTCACCCAGTTGGAAGCAGGGGAGACTTAGACACCACAGGGAGGTGGGGCCAGGGTGATGCCTCTCACAGCTATTTGTATTGGCCAATTTCCATGGAAACCAGAAGCCTCCTGGGAAAAAGGCTTGAACTGACATCAAGAGTGGAACTGGGCCTGACCTGTGATGGCGCAGTGGATAAAGCGTCGACCTGGAAATGCTGAGGTCGCCGGTTCGAAACCCTTGTCAAGGCACATATGGGAGTTGATGCTTCCAGCTCCTCCCCCTTCTCTCTCTCTGTCTCTCCCTCTACTCTCTAAAATGAATAAAAAATAAATAAAATTAAAAAGAGTAGAACTGAAGCCCTCCTCAGGCGAGGGGAAATGAATGACCAACAGAGTGGGGATGCCAAGAGAGTAGAGGGGCTAAAAGGTGCAGGCTAGAGGAGCCTGACCTGGTACCTGAAGCCCACCAGGGGTCTTGATGCTGCTCTGACCCTCACCAGACCATGTGAAATACATGAGCTGCCAGGGGACTATGACTGCAAGAAGGAGAGTTGGGGTCTGCCAGGCACAGCTACCTGGGGACCCCAAGAACACTTAGGAGTGACACAGGCATCAGAGGTAGCAACAGGGATATCAATCCTACAGATGGGGAAATTAAGCTTCAGAGAGAAGGCAGGCTGCCCAAGTCACCCTGCAAGCAAGGACCTCAATGTGGTCAGGAGGGGGATAGCAAGAGGATTCTCCTGAGATGACCAAGGTGAAGCTAAGACAACCAAGCACCTGCCATGTTCCAGCTGTGCTCCAACACTGGAGTGGGGCTCTCTAACCCTCTGCCCACTCCCAGTTTTACAGAGGATCAAATCGAAGCTCAGGGAGGTTATGTCACTTACTGAAGGCCACACAGCTGAGTGAGGGCTGGATGCTGAGCTCCCCAAGGTGATACATGCTCATAAGCAGCGACCTTGGCAACTGTGGCCCCAGCAGCCTGACTGTCTAAGGGCAACATCAGATCCCATCAAAACTTCTCCACTTTCCTCAGCGACCTCATGGCCTGTCCAAATGTCCACCCCTCCCATTCTCTGAGACCACTGTGCAGCCCCATGCCCCAAAATGCCATGGAAGAGACCCCTCCATTCTTAAACAAGTGGTTTTTTATTTTTTTATTTTTTCAACTAGTCTTTTATTACCAGGCACCACTTAGCTGGCCTGGAGCCACAAAGATGGACCAGCCTCAGTCCCTGCCCTCTGGTCAGGAGAGCAAGGTATTTTTGACCAATTTACAGGTAAGAAAAATATGAGCAGGGCAAGAATGGGCTTGAAGAGGCAGTAGCCAGATTCCTGACCTACTCTGAGACTGGCCAGTGTGGTTGACAAATTTCAGATAGCCCTTTTCCCCAAGCAATGCTGAGAAGGCCCTTCTGGTAGAAAGGGCTGAAAGGGCTAGGCAGGATGGGTGATACTAGCACTGTCAGCTAGTGATGGGAGCACAGGACCCAGTGTAGATGCTTTACCAGTGCTCCCTTCCCACCTGCCAGCTGAGTTGGGGGAGGAATCTGGGAGGCAGAATGGCAGGACATGGATTTCCCCATTTCCTGAGTCACACGACTCACCCTGAATCACGATCTAGACTGAGGCTGGATCACGGTGCCAGGTTGCCCTTCTGGCCAGTCCACAGCTCTCGGAGCTCTACACAGCAGCCCAAGTCCCGCAGGGCGGCCTTGGCCACGTCCTCGCAGTCTTGGTGGACAACACTGGCCTGTACAATGAGTGCTTCGGCCCCCAGGTCCAAGATGGGCTGTGAGAAGGCCTGGCTGCGGGCCACCAGGTTTCGGATCAGCATGCAGGCCTGTTTCTGGAAGAGAAAGCAGAGGTGAAGGCTGCTGGCTGGTGCATGGGTCCCAGGGTGGGATCCACTCTGACCTTGGGGGTCATCCTCATAATGCAATGGGTCAATGATGACCACAGTCAATATTCGGCAGGTGCCATACTGTGACTTATCAGGCCAGACATCCCTTCATTTCATCCCCTTATTTTTTTTTTTAAGAGAGACAGACAGACAAGAAGGGAGAGATGAGAACCATCAACCATAGTTGTGGCACTTTAGTTATTCATTGATTGTTTCTTCATATGTGCCTTAACCCAGGGGCTCCAGCCAAGCCAGTGACCCCTTGGTTCAAGCCAGCAACTTCAGGCTTTAAGCCAGTGACCATAGGGTCATGTCTACAATCCCACGCTCAAGCTGGCAATCTCAGGCTCAAGCTGGTGAGCCTGTGTGTAAGCCAGCAACCTTCGGGTTTTGAACCTGGGTCCTCAGCATCCCAGGTTGACACTCTATCCACTGCACAACCACCTGGTCAGGCCACTTCATCCTCTTGGCAGCCCAAGAAGCAGGGCTAATCCCACCCTTCCCAAGTGAGGAGACTGAAGCTCAGGGTGGCAAAGATCTCAGCAGGTAGGGCTGATCCCCCAGATGTGGATCCTTGGTCTCAGAGTCTGGCAATGGCTCCAGAAGAAAAGGGCAGCGAGACAAAGAGGGAGTGTGCACAGGGCCCATCTGCCAATTACATCAGTACTCCTTTAGTTAACATTTGCACCCTGCGTATCTGCTGTGTATGGGTGCCTAAAAGCACCCCAATAAGGCCTCCACCACCAGTTGGAAAGCAGATGAAGAGCAGATGAAGTGTGAGGGGTTCCTGGTCTGGGTGGTCAGGAACAGATAAGGTAAAGGACCAGCCAAGGACACGGTGTCCTGGAAGAGGGAGGAGGAGAGCAAAGGCCACATAGGGACTACAGTCTGGTGTGTCTAAGGCTCATGACGAGGCCCTAGTACTTGAAGAGAGTGAGAGTGGGAGGCGGGAGACGAGGGGCTGCAAGGAGAAGTGTGGGTTTCAGGCCAGGGTATGCCCATAGCTCCGCCCACAGTTCAGCCTTGAAGACTCCCTAGTGAGGCAAAACTACTCCAATTCCCAGCAGAGCCCCATCTACTCTCCCCATCCCCTCCTCCTCCCCAGACCTCTACAAAGGACCTATTAGGAAAGATCAAATGCTAAGGAAGAAATGAAGAACATGGACAGTATACTCTGGAGCAGGCGTCCCCAAACTACGGCCCGCGGGCCGCAATTTGGCCCCCTAAGGCCATTTATCCAGCTCCCGTCGCACTTCCAGAAGGGGCAACTCTCTCACTGGTGGTCAGAGAGAGGAGCACTGTATGTGGGAGCCCTCCAATGGTCTGAGGGACAGTGAACTGGCCCCCTGTGTAAAAAGTTTGGGGACTCCTGCTCTGGAGGATGGCATGTAGCTGCAGGGCTACAGGAGCTGGGAAAGAATAAGAACCCACAAAGCTTGGGCCATGACGGGGATGGGGACAGGGACAGGGAGTGCCTCCGTCTGGTCCTCTCCCTGTACACCAGTCCCCTGCCTGTCCTACTTCCCAGTGCCCACCTGCACGCCAGCATCCTGTGGGTGTGCCTTCATCGCTTCCAGTGCGGCCAAAGCCCCGCCAACCTCCACAATAACCCGACTGTTCTCTGGCTTGCGCAGGGCCAGGATGCTCAGGGCGGCACAGCTCTGCTCACACACCTGGAGGGTGAGTCACAGGGATAACTAAGACCAGGCCTACAGACCCCCACCATTACCAACTTCCCCCAAGACCTCACCTGGACTAACTAACAGTGGTCTGTCCAGGTATGTATCAGACCAGCAATAACCAGAAGAGTATCAGGGTGACAAAAGTATCAACCAAGCTCTTCTACCTCCCTCCCTCCCTCTGCTCACCCTGACTGTCACTCACCAGTCATCACCCCCTGACCTCTCTTTGCCTGGTCCCACCCCTTGCCCACCCTCCTTCTCCCTCACTCCCACTTGAGGAAGTAGAAAGAGCATCACACGAAATAGTTACTGAGTTGGGATTCCAGACCCACTGCTCCACCTGGTGTGCCCCCGTGAGTACCTGGGGACTGGCCAGGTGTTGGGTCATGGCAGCCACAATGGACTCTGTCCCACCTGCACGGACAATGGCATCCTTCACATCATCATTGCCTGCAATGGCCCGCAAGGCACTCAGCACCTGTTTCACAAGGTCCTATGTGGAGGACACAAGGGGGTCACCTTGTGGTGCAGCCAGTCCCCCTCCCACTGCACCAGGTACTAACCTCCTGGTTGCTGAATTGTGGAAGGGGGTCTTGAGGGAAGGTCTAGGGCTGTTCAGCAGTTTGAAAAACATTTGGGGCTGCCCTGGGGCACACAGCTGGCATATAACAGCAAGATTGCTATTTACTATATAGGGAAGGCAGGGGAGGTGGACCCTGTGGTTCCCATGACTGTGACCCCACCTCCTGCCACACACGCACAGAGGGGGTATTGGCTCAGGTCAGCAATCAGACCACCGAGGTACCCCTGGACTTGGCTGCAGACCCAGGGTGGGGCACTGACAGACCTGACAGGCTGCTGTCACTGGCTGAGGTCAGGGACAGCAAGAGCATTGCTGCATAGCGGCCAGGATCCCCAGCCCTAGGCTGAGAATGTGGAGAGGGGGTTGATAGGTGACCACTACATGAAGGAATGATGGGTAGAGGTCCCTGCCCTGTTATACAGATGGGTAAACCCAGGCAGCAAGTGGTGGGCCTCACTCAAGCATCACACAGCTGAGGAGTCCTGGGTCAGCCCCAGTGATATTCACTCCTGTTCCTCCATCCTGGTAGAAAATACAAAGGTGCCAAAGAACAGTATGAGAGGGAGGGTGGGTTTGTCTGCCCCAAATTTAGTTACCTATGGGTCAATGAAAAATAGAAACAACATTTTGGTTCTGGGATCAGCAGATCCCAGGTGTGTCCTGACTCAGGTTGTGTGGCTTTCAGGGCCCAAAGGGGCAGAGTTCCCTGGGAGGCCACAGCCTTCCCCAGCCATGGAAAAAAAGTCAATTTGAAACCCAGGGAAGGGGATTTCACACCCTAAGACGGCTCTGGATGCCTACCTGGTGGTCACAGCAGTTGGCTAACAGGGTTACCAGGATGCTGAGGCCTCCAAGGTCTACGACCTCCTGGCAGAACTCGTTCCGAACAGCCAGACGGGACAAAGTGCTGCAGAGCTCACTCAGGACGCTGGGGTTGTCAAGGAATGCTGCAGAGAGGGAAGGAGAACTGTGGGGGTTAAATGGGGGCAGAGGACAGCCACAGCTCCAAACCAGCAGTCCTGGTTCAAATCCTGATCCACCCTCTGCCTGGCAGGGTGGCTGCCTATACAAGGGCCTCAGTGATCACAAGAAACTATCTGGACCTGCAGTGCCCCCTACTGGCTGTTGGGGAAGACACTGGATACCCAGCTTTCCGGACCGCCTCTCTGTGCCCCAGATAAATTCTAGACCAACTGATGTTATCACCTAAAAAAAGAAAACCATAATAGTACTATAATTAAATGTCTGTGGCTATTTTTATGATCTTGGGGTGGGAATGACCTTTCTAAGTGCTACAGGAAACCCAGAAACCATAGAGACATATGGATCGAGTTGACAGAGCAGAATTGAATACAGAAATGAAGATCAACAGGGAGGACAGTCTGCAGTGAGTCTTCTTCTAGGGAAGGGTGAAGTTATAATTTATGTGAAGTTAATGTAATAGTTCGTGTGCCACACTGACTCCATGAGTGCTATTTTGGGTGTGCCATGGGAGTATTCTCTAGACATGGTGTCATCAATCTGACTTTAATCAGAGGGCCCTGGATAATCTGAGTGGGCCTCATCTAATCAACCGAAAGCCTTATGAGAAAAACTGAGGTCTTCCTGAGAAGGAAAAAGCACCCCTGTGAACTGTGGTAACATTTTATGACCCACAGATTTCAGACTCGAAAGCCCCATAATCATGTGAGCAAACTCCTTGCAATAACCCTATATATTCAAGTATTCTATTAGTTGTCTCTCTGGTAGAATCCTAAATGAAAAGAGCTCCTGTAAATAAACAAAAAAGATGCAAGTGACTCCTCAGAAAAGTAGCCTGACACCCAAGATGATCAGGACCTGTTACCACCCTCTCTCCAGGGGTGTGGAGGGGAGATCGAGGCAGGCTCACCTTTCTGGCAGACAGGGCCAGAGTCCTGCACACAAGTCTGGCCATTACCAGAGCCACAGGCAGGCCAGAAAAGAATCCATTATTCTACCACCTTCAGTGCACTGGACCCATCAGGCCTTTTTTTGGTGGGTGCATTGGACTGATGCTTTGGGGTCTGAATGCTGGTTGTGACCTCCCATGGTTGGCTCATTATGGGTACTCTAGAGTCAAGAATACACATGTGCACAAGAATTTGTGGCCAAAAGGAAGTGAGAACCAAAGTATAAACTGCTATCTGGGATCAGCCACGGGGAATGCCAGCAACTCCTCCCCCATCTTTGGAAAACACCCTTGTTTTTCCCTTTGGAAAGCTCTCTTCCCCATTCTCCACTGGTTGGTTAGAGCCATGCCCCCTCCTAAAATGGCTTTAGACATGTCCACAGAACTAGGCCCTGGCCAATGAGCTGGCTCTCCTAAAGCAACTAGGAGTAAGAATACTATTCCACGAGGGATGCCACGTGGGTGGTCTGAAGACAAGAGAGGCCTGGAGCCCACCATGCCTGAAGCATTCCTAAACCCCGACTCAAACTCTTGCCACATCTGTTCCTACCTTTGGCAGTCTCTATGAGCACCTTCAAGCCTCCATTCTCCTGCACAATCATCCTAGCATGGTCATGGGCATGGCCAAAGGGCACACGAATGTCGTCGTCAAAAGTCATAACGCGGAGAGCCCAGCAGGCCTCCCTGACCACACTAGCACAGTGTCTGTGCCGGGCAATGGCACCAGTCAACAGGGGCAGCACACCAGCCTTCACCAGACTTTGCCGATTCTGCTCATGTTTCAGGCAGGCATGGCGTATGCAGCGGATCCCAGAGCAAATCAGATCAGCTGTGTCGGCATTCCCGGCAAGACAGGCCATCAGCAGCTTCAGGCCCTGGGTGTCCAGGAGGTCAGGCTGGCCATCAATCAGGGCTGACAGGGCATTGAGGGCCTGGAGCAGAAGTCCCTGGTCGCCCTCTGCAGCCAGTTTACAGGTGGCAAGGAGGATGGGGTAGGCACCTTTTTGAGCTGCCAGAAAGCGGGATGCCTTCTGCTGTTTGCATTGCTCGCAAAAGCGGGCAAGTTGTGCTGACACCTCCTGGGGACGATAGCAGGCCATGGACTCCTGCAGGTCTTCTAGGGCCTAGGAAACATGGAAGAAGCCTCAGTGTCAGCTTAGCCCAAAGAGGGCCACAGTGACAAAGCTGCATCCCTGCAGGATCCCCTCCTCTGGGGTCTGGGTCTACACTAGAAGTTCTGTGGGGCCAGTTCCAGCTGTGTCACCTCCACACTGTGCCTTTAGAAGCCTTGGGCTTCAGAGGCCACAGTGAAATAGAGGCCCAGACCTCTCAGTGTCCATGCCAAGGAGCCACACACACAAGTGAAGATGCATTAAACATTCTGACCCTGGTTGTCACTGCACGAGAGCAAGACAAACAGGAGAACTGTCCTGCTGAGCTCAGTCAACCAAGCAGAACCTAAGAAACATAAAATGGCTGTTGTTTGGGGTTGCTTGTCATACAGCCATAACTAACCAACACATCCTCAAATAGCCAGCTCTCCAAAGGTGAAACCTGCCTTCACTAGACCTGCCTATACCATGTCTCCTGATTGTCTCTCTCATTCACTCCACAATATTTTTTTTTTCTGAAGAAGCAGGGAGGCAGAGAGGTAGACTCCTGCATGCGCCCAACTGGGACCCACCTGGCATACCCTCCAGGGGGCGATGCTTTGCCCATCTGGGGCATTGCTCTGTTGCAACTGGAGCCATTCTAGCGTCTGAGGAGGAGGCCATGGAGCCATCCTCAGTGCCCGGGCCGAGTTAGCTCCAATGGAGCCTTGGCTGTGGGAGGGGACAAGAGAGAGAGAGAAAGGAGAGGGGGAAGGGTGGAGAAGCAGATGGGGGCATCTCCGGTGTGCCCTGGCCGGAATCGAACCCGGGACTTCCACACGCTGGGCCGACGCTCTACTCCTGAGCCAACCAGCCAGGGCCCACTCCACAAATATTTACTGAGCATCTGCCAAATAAAACCACACTGTAGGCCCTGGCTGGCTGGTTCAGTGGATAGCACGTCAGCCTAACATATGGACATCCCAGGTTTTATTCCCATAACCACAGAAGTGACCATCTGCTTCTCTCCCCCCTTTCTATTCCCCTTTCATAACCAGTGGTTCAATTGGTTCAAGCATTGGCCCCAGGCTCTGAGGATGGCTCATTGGTCTGAGAGTTGGCCTTAGGTGCTAGATATAGCTCCGTTAATTTGAGTATCAGCCCCAGAGAGGGGGTGCTTGGTGGGTCCTGGTTGGGGCGCATGCAGTAGTCTGTTTCCCCACCTCTCATTTAAAAAAAAAACACACTGTACACACAGCTGACTCACTCAAGTTCAACTCTAAGCCTCTGATAAAAAATAATGAGGCCCTGGACGATTGGCTCAGTGGTAGAGCGTCAGCCTGGCATGCAGGAGTCCCAGGTTCGATTCCTGGCCAGGGCACACAGAGAAGTGCCCATCTGCTTCTCCACCCCTCCCCCTCTTTTTCCTCTCTGTCTCTCTCTTCCCCCCCCGCAGCCAAGGCTCCATTGGAGCAAAGTTGGCCCAGGCACTGTGGATGGCTCTGTGGCCTCTGCCTCAAGCACTAGAATGGCTCTGGTTGCAACAGAGCGACACCCCAGATGGGCAGAGCATTGCTCCCTGGTGGGCGTGCCAGGTGGGTCCCAGTTGGGCACATGCGGGAGTCTGTCTGACTGCCTCCCCATTTCCAACTTCAGAAAAATACAAAAAATAAATAAATAAATGAGAAAAAAAAATAATGAAAGAAAACAATCTGAACAGGACAGACAAGTCTAACTGCTATTCAAGTCCATGACCTCAGCTCCTGCCTAAGGAGGATCGTTAAGATAAACCTGTGCCCCTGAAGCTTCTGAAATCATTTGTGCCCCACCCAGTGAAGGCAGTTCTGCAGACATCATCAGCCCAAAAAGGCTTTGATTTTGCTAACTGTCTTGAAAGGCAAGGATACCTGTCAGTCAATCCTCACTGAGCTATATTTGTGGACTTCACTGAGTGTATGTTATAATAAAAAAGAATATCAAGAAATAGGTTCCCTGGGCTTGCCTGGTCAAGGCATATATGGCAGTTGATGCTTCCAGCTCCTCCCCCCTTCTCTCTCTCTATGTCTCTGTCTCTCTCTCTCTCTCTGTCTTCTCTAAAAATGAATAAATAAAATAAAAAAAAAGACAATTAAAAAAAAAAAAAAAAAAAAAAAAAAAAAAAAAAAAAGGAAGAAATAGGTTAAGCCCTGGCTGAAAAGCTCAGTTGGTTGGAAAGTTGTCCTGAAGTGCAGATGTTGCACGTTTGATCCCCAGTCAGGGCACATACAGGAACAGCTCATTCTGTCTGTCTGTCTGTCTCTCTCTCCCTTTCTCTTCAGTGGCTGTTCTTCAATATACTTTTCTTCCTTTCTTTTTTTAGGTGAAAGAAGGGGAGATAGTGAGGCAGACTCCCACATGTGCCCCAACTAGGATATACCTGACAACCCCATCTGGAGCCGATGCTTGAGTACTGAGCTATTTTTAGTACCTGAAGCCACATTCCAATAAGCCACTGGCTGTAGTAGGGGAGGAGGGAGAAAAAGGGGAAACCAAAAGGGGGAGAAGCAAACAGTCACTTCTCCTGTGTGCCCTGACTGGGAATTGAACCCAGGACGTCCATACACCAGGTTGATGCTCTATTCACTGAGCAACTGGCCAGGGCCTCTTATCTAGGATGTTACTCAAGCCAGTTGCCAGTCTTGAATTTTCTGGAGCTCCTACTGTAACAGTGAGTCTTGGCTGTAGGAGTCAACTGAGAGAGATATACTTTACCTAAAAGCTACATGTTAAAGTCAATTGCTAGTCTTACATTTGCAGTCCCTGTATCACTAAATCTTCTGTTGGTCCTGATGTAATTAATCCCACTGTTTCTAGAACTCTCTCTTCTATTTTAAATTTATTTATTAATCTTAGAGAAAAGGAGAGAGACAGGAACATCAATCTGTTCCTGATGTGCCCTGACTGGGGATCAAACCAGCAAACTCTGCACTTAGGGCTGACGTCCTAACCAACAGAACCATCCATCCAGGGCTAGAACTCTCTTAAGCATTTTGAAAAATATTTTTAGATGAATACTCAGCCTAACCAATTATCTTGGAACTTCCAAGATTACCAACTTTAAGATCAAAGTATTATATGCTGTGTGTTTTGTAGTTGTAACTGCTATGAGAGCAAAAATGCTTTTCTGTGCCGTTACTTCTATTTTACTGGGCATGAGTGAATTTGTGATTATGCTGGAAGTAGACTAAAGGTATCCTTTTCTCCTTTTCTTATAACATGCTAAGTGTTTGTGCAGGTTTGTTTAAACTTTTTCTTTCTTTTTTTTTTTTTTTTGAGAGGAGTGGAGATAAGAGAGACTGCTGCATGTGTCCAGACTGGCACATGCAGCAGTCTGGCAACCCCCGTCTGGGGCTGGGGCTTGAATCAACTGAGCTATCCTTAGCCCCTGATGCCAATGCTTGGACTGACCAACGTATCCTCAGTGCCTGGGGCTGACATTCAAACTAGTCAACCCACTGGCTGAGAGAGGGGAAAAGAGAAAGGAGGAGGAGAAGGAGGAAGAAGAGGAAGAGGAGGAAGAAGAGAAGGAGGAGGGAGAGAAGGAGAAGAAGGGGAAGGAGGAGGAGAAGGGGGGAGGAGGAGGAGGAGGAAAAGGCGGAGGAGGAGGAGGAGGAGAAGGGGGACAAGGAGGAGGAGAAGGGGAATGAGGAGGGAAACAGATGGTTGCTCCTCCCCTATGCTCTGACCGGAAATGAAACTCAGGACATCCATTAGCCAGGCCGACACTCAATCCACTGAGCCAACCAGCCAGGGCCAAACTTTATCTGAATAAATCAGTTCCTTAAGTTTTCTGTTGAGGTAGATGCAGGCGTCCCCAAACTACAGCCCATAGGCCGCATGCGGCCCCCTGAAGCCATTTATCTGGCCCCCCACCGCACTTCCAGAAGGGGCACCTCTTTCATTGGTGGTCAGTGAGAGGAGAACTGTATGTGGCGGCCCTCCAACGGTCTGAGGGACAGTGAACTGGCCCCCTGTGTAAAAAGTTTGGGGACCCCTGAAGAGGGTCTGCAATTCCTTTTTCCTGTCAAAATTCTTTCCACCAAGACAGTGTTCTACTGGTCTAGCTTAGCTGGAACAGGAGATAGCAAGCAGCTTTACAGCTCATGTGTCTGCTTTATTTTAATACATCAGCTTAGCACAATGTTTGATAGAACATTACTGACCAGAAAACACGGATGTCACATCTCTAGAAAGAAAAAACAGTTCAACTGCCAATGTGTACCTTAGATTTTTTTTTTTTTTGAGGCCAGAAGAGAGACAGAAACAACGAATTGCTCCTATATGTGCCCTGACCAGGAAATCTAACCTGGACATCCCTATGTTGTGCCAACACTCTATCCACTAAGTAACCAGCCAGGGCCAGGAACCCTCAGATTCTTGATCAGCAAAATGGGCTAATCACAGATTGAAATAACACATTTTAAGCATTTAACACTTAAGAAGTACTCAGTGACTGCTGACGATCATTGTTACTGAGATCCTTTAAATACAAAGGGCATCAACAAATCAGTAAGTTGGCCCTGCTGGTTGGCTCAGCTGTAAAGCATTGGCCCAACATGTGAAGTCCCAGGTTCGATTCCCATTCAGTGCACACAGGAGAAATGACCATCTGCTCTTCATCCCTTCCCCTCCTCCTTCTCTCTCTCTGTCTCTTTTCCTCTCCTGCAGCCATGGCTCAAATGGTTCAAGCAAGTTAGTCCTGAGTGCAGATGATGGCTCCATGGTCTCGCCTAAGGCACTGGAGTAGCTTGGTTGCAGAACAACAGAGCAGAGGCCCCAGATGGGCAGAGCATCAGCTGGTAGGGTGGATCCCAGTGACGATGCATGCGAGAGTCTGTCTCTCTGCATCCCTGTCTCTCAATTAAAAAAAACAACCCACAAAAACCAAATCAATAAGAAAAAAAATGATAAACTACCCAATAGAAAAACTGCTAGAAGACAAGCTCATTTTCAAACATTCATATCAAGAAGTAAAAAGAAGTAAACAGAAAAAAAGAAATATACAAAAAAAAAATCTTTCATACTTACTAGGAAAGATAGTCAAAAGACCACAACAATAAAATGGTCTTCACAAAACCTCTGAAGGCAGGAAATAGTGAGGACTGAGGGCAGGGAGAAATAACCACCTTGCCTTAGTCAGAAATGGGTTCATACCAGGGCTGTCTCCTCCAACTTCTCCTTTTACTACTACACTGGCCTTGCTCCCAAGAGAGTCATTTCATTCTCTTTGGGCCTTAATTTCCCCACCTGTAAAATGGACATAATAATCCCAACCTTGCAGGTGTCTTTGGGAGAATAACTGAGATAGCACAAGGAAGACGCTTTGCCAAGAACTGAGTCCACACCCCGTTCTCAATTAACACTAGAACCTTCCTGCTGTTTTACAACAGCCCACCACTGTTTGATGGATGATCTTTTTTTTTTTTCTTGATGGATGATCTTAAGAAAAGGCCTTAACCTCTGTGAGCTATACCTTCCTTGTTTGGGTCACTGGAAAGCAAGGGCAGGCTCTGAGCTGTTTCTGCAGTCAGTAACTCAGAGACAATACTGCCTACTCTACAGGCTAGTTTAAGGCTGTAATGTGCCAGTAAATAGTCAGTACTCAGAGGTGACAGACTTACTTTGATTCTACTCTCTCTGAGCAAACTCGGTGGTCAGAAAGCCAGAGAAAAGCTCCTCTGTGGTGCCCCCTACTCCAAGGCTTCTACCACTAGGGACAACCATGAGTACCATCAACCCCTGACAGACCTTCAGACATGTACTCAGGGAACTCCAGCTACAAACTCAGGCCCACCTATACATGCTGGACAGGGCCTGAGCTTCAGAGCCTGCATCTGCCATCTGGAAACCAGGGAAAAGTAGCTAGCACCTGACAGACTATGAAAAGTGATGTGTATGGAACCACATATGTAAGGTCAGCCCTTCCACATGGGCTGGCCCCTCTTACCTGCAGGATGTCATGTGTGGGCTCCTGGGGTCCATCTGCGGAGACTTTGGGTGCCATCTTTATAATGTTGCTCAGTTCGACCCCTGAAGGAGGGTAGAGGAGTCAGAAAACAAGTGACAGCCATCATCCCTGTGGATCTGCCAGCGTCACACCTAATGTGTCTTCTGCTGGTACCACCCACTCAGGAGGACTTCTGAAACCTGCCCAGGTCCCTACTTCAGCCCCCCTTCCCCCAGCCCAGACTTAGCAGCTTGGGGGGAAATTTTTACTTCTCAGCCCCATCCAGCCAATGGGAGCAGAGCAGTAGTGAGGCTGCACACCATCACTGCACAATCTGCATGGTGAGCTAAAAGGGGAGGGGATCCCACAGCATTCTCCCTTAGGGCTTCTACTGCTTCTCACCCTGGCTGTATCCCTGCCCTCACTGGCACTTCCAAAGGAAGTCCCCACTGTGCAGGACACTTCTGGGTGTCCCTCCAGCCCCTGTCCAATGTCTATATTCCACTCTGTGCCCAGGATATCAGCCTCTGACCACTGAAGCTGAACCCCTGGGCTCCTCTGGCCTCTGGCATCCGACTGGCTTTGGCCAGTAGGGAGCTGGACTTTTTTGTTGTTGTTGTTGTATTTTTCTGAAGTTGGAATCGGGGAGACAGTCAGACTCCCGCATGCGCCCAACCGGGATACACCTGGCATACCCACCAGGGGGCGATGCTCTGCCCATCTGGGGCGTTGCTCTGTTGCAAGCAGAGCCATTCTAGCGCCTGAGGCAGAGGCTATAGAGCCATCCTCAGCACCCGGGCCAACTCTGCTCTAATGGAGCCTTGGCTGAGGGAGGGGAAGAGAGAGACAGAGAGGAAGGAGAGGGGGAGGGGTGGAGAAGCAGATGGGCACTTCTCCTGTGTGCCCTGGCCAGGAATCGAACCCAGGACTCCTGCACGCCAGGCCAATGCTCTACTACTGAGCCAACCAGCCAGGGCGGGAGTTGGACTCTTGATTATGAGTGGTAGGGCAGGTATTCATTCCCAACTCCAACTCTGCCTTTTTTTTTTTTTTTTAAATTTTTTTTTTTTTTTTTTACAGGGACAGAGAGAGAGTCAGATAGAGGGATAGACAGGGACAGACAGACAGGAACAGAGAAAGATGAGAAGCATCAATCATCAGTTTTTTGTTGCGACACCGTAGTTGTTCATTGATTGCTTTCTCATATGTGCCATGACTGCGGGCCTTCAGCAGACTGAGTAACCCCCCGCTCGAGCCAGTGACCTTGGGTCCATGCTAGTGAGCTTTTTGCTTAAGCCAGATGAGCCCGCGCTCAAGCTGGCAACCCCAGGGTCTCGAACCTGGGTCCTTCCGCATCCCAGTCCGATGCTCTATCCACTGCGCCACCGCCTGGTCAGGCTCCAACTCTGCCTTTGTCAGATAACCCTTGTCCCCTGGTGTGGCCTGTCCAATGGTGGGAAAGGTTCCTACTGTGGCCTGTAGGGTTCCTAACCCAGCCCACAGCACTACAAACAACCCCTGCCCTTTTCCTTTTAGCCAGAGAGACAGACAGGGAGGGAAAGAGATGATGAGAAGCATCAACTCATAGTTGCAGCACTTTAGTTGTTCATCAATTGCTTCTTATATGTGCCTTCACGGGGTGGGGGCACTCAATCTGAGCCAGTGATCCCTTGTTCAAGCCAGTGGCCATGGGATCATGTTGATGATCCCACACTCAAGCCGGAGACCCTGTGCTCAAGCCAGATGAGCCGCACTCAAGCTGGCAACCTTGTGGTTTTGAACCTGGGAACCTCAGCATCCCAAGTTGACGCTCTATCCACCAGTCAGGTCAAACAATCCCTTTTTAACTACTTCCCTCCATGACTTGGTTTGATCATGACACCTGTTTCTACAAGTAGGTGACAGACACCCACTTTCGCCTTTTTTTTTTTTTTTTTTTTGTATTTTTTTTTGAAGCTGGAAACGGGGAGGCAGTCAGACAGACTCCCGCATGTGCCCAACCAGGATCCACCCGGCACGCCCACCAGGGGGCGACGCTCTGCCCACCAGGGGGCGATGCTCTGCCCCTCCGGGGCGTCGCTCTGCCACCTGGGGCAGAGGCCAAGGAACCATCCCCAGCGCCCGGGTCATCTTTGCTCCAGTGGAGCCTTGGCTGCGGGAGGGGAAGAGAGAGACAGAGAGGAAGGAGAGGGGGAGGGGTGGAGAAGCAGATGGGCGCTTCTCCTGTGTGCCCTGGCCGGGAATTGAACCCGGGACTTCTGCACGCTAGGCCGATGCTCTACCACTGAACCAACCAGCCAGGGCTTATGTTTTTTATTATTATTATTTATTATTATTATTGTTATTATTATTATTATTATAGAGACAGAGAGAGGGATAGATAGGGACAGATAGACAGGAATGGAGATGAGAAGCATCAATCATTAGTTTTTCGTTGCGACGCCTTAGTTGTTTAATGATTGCTTTCTCATATGTGCCTTGACTGTGGGCCTTCAGCAGACTGAGTAACCCCCTGCTTGAGCCTGCGTCCTTGGGTCCAAGCTGGTGAGCTTTGCTCAAACCAGATGAGCCCACGCTCAAGCTGGTGACGCTGGCAACCTCGGGATCTCAAACCTAGGTCCTCCGCATCCCAGTCCAATGCTCTATCCACTGCGCCACCACCCGGTCAGGGAGAACTGATAATTAAAATAAGTCCCACCTCGAAGGATCCAGCCCTGCAGATGACTGGGTAAGGTCCTGGCAAGTAGAGAGTGGGTGCCAGCAAGATGGGTGCAGGTAACCAGCCTGCCCAGGTCAGAGCATGGAGAAGGCACAGGACCCAGAGCTGCCACATCAGGTGAGAAGTGGAGCCATGGCAGGATAGCATTCTCATGTTAAGAGTGGGAGACTGGAAGGAACTGGAGGACAAAGAGTGGGACCAGCACTGGGATCAAGCCATACCACCCTACCTTGTGATTCAAACTGCTCCACAGCCTCTTTCACTGCCTCCTCTGGCCCCATCTCAAACTCCTCGATGTTCTCACGAACAGCTGCATCAAAGGTCTCCTGTGTGATGCGCTTGGAGGCCATCTTCATCCCTTTCTCATCAGGCAACAGGTTCCTGATGATGCTCCTGAGATGAGAAGATGAGAATAAAGCTTCACTGAGGGCAAGAGGTCAGCTGGGAGCCTAGTCACCATTTAAGGAGCATCTACTGGGGCAGGAGCTATAACAACACCCTGGAGAAATTCTTATAACCTGGATCACAGGATAGGGTGATAGCCCAACATCTCTAGAGCTTCTAAAAGTGCAGAAGATGGTCCTGGCCGGTTGGCTCAGTGGTAGAGCGCCGGCCTGGCGTGCAGAAGTCCCGGGTTTGATTCCCAGCCAGGGCACACAGGAGAGGCGCCCATCTGCTTCTCCACCCCTCCCCCTCTCCTTCCTCTCTGTCTCTCTCTTCCCCTCCCGCAGTGAGGCTCCATTGGAGCAAAGATGGACCGGGCGCTGGGGATGGTTCCTTGGCCTCTGCCCCAGGCACTAGAGTGGCTCTGGTCGCAGCAGAGCGACGCCCAGAGGGGCAGAGCATCGCCCCCTGGTGGGCAGAGCGTCGCCCCCTGGTGGGTGTGCCGGGTGGATCCCGGTCGGGCACATGCGGGAGTCTGTCTGACTGTCTCTCCCCGTTTCCAGCTTCAGAAAAATACAAAAAAAAAAAAAAAAGTGCAGAAGATAACAGGTAATTCTCTTCTGGAATGTTAATATAATGTATACCCTTACAATAAAAAATAAGGACAAAACAATAGCTTAATAATGAATAATGTTACATTAAAGGATTACAATATTACATATAAGGTAACAAAGAGTGTTGTAATAAGAAATTGTATATGACATACTCATACATAATGTGATGGTAATAGTACATATTACTATAGTACTATAAATTCCTCTATTATATAATTACATCTATAATTACATAAAGCGATATTATATTACAGCAGTATACTGTTATACTAATAAAAACTTAAAATAAAAATTAATAAAATGAATAAATAAAAAAGGTCAAATAAGAAACTAATAGAAATAGTTAATTTATAAATGGAGGTAGAGAAGACGGTGCAGAGGGCTAGAAACTGGATTGTTCTCCCTGAACCTACCTTGTTTCACAGGTTTGAATTTGGAACCCATATACAATAAATACTTTATGTTGTTAGGGGGAAAAAATGAATCATTATAAACCAAAGTAAAAATAAAAGCAATCCTTTAAAAGCAAGAGTGCCTGTTCCCTGGTCGTATAGCTCAACCAGTTGGTTAGAACACTGTCCTGAAGAGCAGAGGTTGTGGGTTTGATCCCTGGTCAGGGCACATACAGGAAAAGATTGATGTTCCTGTCTCACTCTCTCTCAAATCAATAAAATAGACATTAAAAAAAAAAAAAGCAAGAGTACCCTGGCTGGGTAGCTCAGTTGGTTGGAGCATCACCCCAGTGACCCAAGGTTGCAGGTTCAATCTAGTCAGGGCTTTATAAGAGTCAACCAATGGGTGCATGAATGGGTGGACATCATCGATGTTTCTTGCTCTCTCCCTTCCCCTGTCTCTAAAATCAATCAATAAATATTGAATAAAAATTGGGTACTGGCAGTCCTGGCTGGTTAGCTCTGTTCGTTAAGAACATTGTCCTAAGACCCTGGCCGGTTGGCTCTGTGGTAGAGCGTGGGCCTGGAGTGCAGGAGTCCTGGGTTCAATTCCCGGCCAGGGCACACAGGAGAAGCGCCCATCTGCTTCTCCACCCCTCCCCCTCTCCTTCCTCTCTGTCTCTCTCTTCCCCTCCCACAGCCGAGGCTCCATTGGAGCAAAGTTGGCCTGGGTGCTGAGGATGGCTCTGTGGCCTCTGCCTCAGGCTCTAGAATGGCTCTGGTTGCAACAGAGCAACAACCCAGATGGGCAGAGCATCGCCCCCTGGTGGGCAGAGCATTGCCCCATGGTGGGCGTGCAGGGTGGATCCCGGTCGGGCACATGCGGGAGTCTGTCTGACTGCCTCCCCGTTTCCAACTTCAGAAAAATACAAAAAAAAAAAGAAAAAAAAAAGAAAAAAGAAACTGAACAACAGTAAGCTGGGGAAAATGACCTCTTCTTCTTCTAGAGAATCTATCTAGTCATCTTAATGAAACCAATGCAAAGTGCTTTTTTTCAAGCTTATGCACCTTTGTTCAGATCACTTCATGTAATTGCCATCTCACTCAATATATTCTTAAAACCAAATCCTCTATAGCTCATTCTAGCCTTGCTTATTTAACAATATACAGGGCCATATTAAAATTTGAGGGCTGTTGCTTTAAGGATTGAGTTGCATAGCATTATATCCATGTTTGTTGCACCTAAATTGAGCTTCTCAGTTTTCTACTGCTTCCAATGTTCATAAATAAAGTTTTTCTCAAGGTGGGAGATTAAAACAAACAAACAAACAAAAAAACATTGTCCCAGTCCTGGCCTATTGGCTCAGCAGTAGAGCATCGGCCCAGTGTGTAGAAGTCCCAGGTTTGATTCCTGTTCAGGGCACACAGGAGAAGTGATCATCTGCTTCTCCACCTCTTCCCCCAATCTCTTTCTTCTTCTTCCCCTCCCGCAGCCGTGGCTCAAATGGTTTGAGCAAAGTTGGCCCCAGGTGCTGAGGATGGCTCCACAGCCTTGCCTCATGAGATGGCTTGGTTGTCAAGCAATGGAGCAGTGGCCTAGACAGGCAGAGCTCTACCTGGTAGGGAGCTTGCTAGAGAGAGAGAGAAATATTGATTTGTTTGTTCCTCTTATTTACGTACTCATTGGTTAATTCTTGTATGTGCCCCGACCTGGAATCAAACCTGCAACCTTGGCATATCAGGATGATGCTCTGACCAACTGAGCTACCTGGTCAGGTTAACATGGTCTTTTAAAACCATTTGTTTTCTAGTCCCAGGTCCAATCTAGAATCACACAACACAGAAAATGTGTTAGAAGGACAAAAGCATGGGAGTACTAGGACAGCAGTACTGGATTGCAGCAAAAACCCAAGTATAAATTTGGGCCCTATAGGAAACAGGCGATCCTAGTCCATGCTCCTCCTTGCAAAGGTGGCACAGAATGTGAAAATTCCATCTGTGTTTGTGCAGACACTCCAGGTGGGACAACAGGCTCTAGGGCCAGTGGACAGAGCACTCAAATCCCACACCCTTCTCTAACCTCCCTGTTTTTCAATTCCCTCATGTGTGACATGGGAATAAACACAGAATCTACCTCATAAGGCTATAGTGAAAATTCAACCAGTTAATTCCTAAAAAGCACTTAGAACAGGATGTTATACAGTAAGAGCTTAATAAATGTTACTTATTGGTTCCTTTCTTTTGTTGCTTAAGAGGTAATGTGACCAAATTTATTTGTGCAGGTGTGGAGCATAAGGGCATCAAACAGCCCACCTAGCTCAGTTGCAGATAGTCCCCCGATACTTTCTGTCCCAAAACAGACTTTTTTTTAGAGGTTGCTAAGGATTTTCAAGGCCAAAGGTAAAGAAAAACTATATGCATTTTTTGTTTTGAGACAGTTTCTCAGTGGGGAGTCCAGAGTGATGATGGTGGAGTTTTCCATAGCCAGGTACAGAAACTTCTGAGCTGGTGCCACTCCTGGCTCTGCCACCTGATATTGCTTGTTTCAGACCTAAGTGGGCCAATAATGAGTGGTCACTCTGTCTTAAAAGGGAATGCATATTTTACAGATGAGGAATCGGAAGCTTAGAGAGGGAAGAACCCACCAGAGTCATAAAGGCAGTAAGAGGCCTGGTCATCATGCTGTCCTGCTTCATTAACACCTTTCCTCCAAGCGAGTCCTTTGAGAAACTTCTAATATAGGAGAGGGGCGTGAGAACTACATAAATTAACTGAAGTCAAACAAAATTAAGTCAGGAACCTGCTACGTGCTGCCTGATCCAGAGCTCGGCTGACCAGAGATGCAAGCAGACCACAAGGAACCTTAGGAACAAAGAAAAGTCCTGCTAAGATTGGTTAATATTTACTTGCCCATACCTTATCATTTACCTATACCATAAAAGAAAAACAGACCAAAAAATATATCTTGTAAAGGTTAAAGTTAATTCCAACTCTTTGACACTATTTCCTTATACCAGTAATTTTCCATAGAAACTACAAAGAGATATAAGCTCAACATCCAGAGACAGTTGGGGTCTCTCTTCCTTCTCTTGTGAGAAGTCCACCACTCTGTGAAGTAGCTGTTCTTGCTTATCCTCTCTGTTCAGTCAACTTGCTTCCACTTTAACCTTTTGTCTGGCTTGAGTCTGAATTCTTTCCTGTGTGAAGCCCAGAACCCTTCTGTTTCAAGTCTCCCTTAGGGACTTGCCCCTTTGGCATCTCTACCAGCCCTTCAAGGTCACCTCCCCCTGCAAGCCTTCCCTAGCCACTCAGATATAGCCTGCACCCCTCACCCTCACCCTGTGGTAGGTAGTTAGAGAGACATAAGCAGAGCAAGGACTAGGCCAGGCACAGGTCACCTGCCTGGGATGTTCTAAGTGCCCAGCAACAGGCAAAACTGGGAAAACAAGGACCTCACCCCCAGGGTAACCTTTCCTCCACTAGCTTATTGCTAGTCATGTGGTTTAGACCCCCAGATTTCATACCATTGGTCATGCAATTTGGATCCTGCCCTGACCTTTCCTCCCCTGGCATGTTGCTAGTCATGAGAGTAAACAAGGAGGCTGGAGAATAGAGCTTAAGTTTTAACCCTTAGGGATAACATCTAAGCCTCATTTGTGTTTTAGCCCCAGGCCCAGAAAAGCAGCAAAGCCAGACAAATGATGCCTTGTCTAACATCAGGACCAACTGCATTGACAGATGAGCTCCCTGCCATGGTGCTAGCCAATCAGTGAAGACATGCCCCTAAAAGGACACATCTGGAGAGCTAATGAATATTGAGATCCTCCCCTAAAATCCTCACCATTAAAAGTTCTTAGGGGCCCTGGCCGGTTGGCTCAGTGGTAGAGCGTTGGCCTGGCGTGCAGAGGTCCCAGGTTCGATTCCTGGCCAGGGCACACAGGAGAAGCGCCCATCTGCTTCTCCACCCCTCCCCCTCTCCTTCCTCTCTGTCTCTCTCTTCCCCTCCCGCAGCCGAGGCTCCATTGGAGCAAAGATGGCCCGGGTGCTGGGGATGGCTCCTTGGCCTCTGCCCCAGGCGCTAGAGTGGCTCTGGTCCAGCGGCAGAGCGATGCCCCGGAGGGGCAGAGCATCGCCCCCTGGTGGGCAGAGCATAGCCCCTGGTGGGCGTGCCGGGTGGATCCCGGTCGGGCACATGCGGGAGTCTGTCTGTCTCTTCTCGTTTCCAGCTTCAGAAACATACAAAAAAAAAAAAAAAAAGAAAAATTCTAGTTCGGAGAAAAAAAAAAAAGTTCTTAGGATGGAGGACCAATCTGATGTGTGGTGGCGCAGAGGATAAAGCTTCAATTTGGAATGCCGAGATCTCTGGTTTGAAACCCTGGGCTTGCCCTGTTAAGACACAAGTGAGAAGGATCTATGAGCTGATGCTTCTGGCTCCTTCTGCTCCCTTTCTCTCTCCTCCTCCATCATTTTTTCTTTAAAAAAAAAAAAACCCACAAAAAATGATGGCCTGACCTGTGGTGGCGCAGTGGATAGTGTCGACCTGGACTGCTGAGGTCGATGGTTCAAAACCCTGGGTTTGCCTGGACAAGGCACATACGGGAGTTGATGCTTTCTGCTCCTCCTCTCTTATCTCTCTCTCTCTCCCCTCTCTAAAAGGAATAAAAATAAAATCTTTAAAAATAAAAAGGATGGAGGTCTGACCAGGCAATGGTGCAGTGGATAGAGCACAGGACTGGGACACGGAGGACCCAGGTTCGAAACCCTCAGGTCACCGGCTTGAGAGCGGGCTCATCTGATTTGAACAAGGCTCACCAGCTTGAGCCCAAGGTCGCTGGCTTGAGCAAGGGGTCCCTCGGTCTGCTGTAGCCCCCCAGTCAAGGCACATATGAAAAAGCAATCAATGTACAACTAAGGTGCCGCAATGAAGAATTGATGCTTCTCATCTCCCTTCCTGTCTGTCCCTCTGTCTCTGTCACACACACACACACACACACACAAAATGATGAAGGACTCCCTCTAGGGAGCATGTCTGAGCCTTTCCCACCTCCCTTCTCCCGTTCTTGCCACACAGGCATGTCGCTCCTCAAGTCTACAGGTCCTCATGAGACTTGCAACCAGAGGAGCCAAGGGAGCAAGGGGCAGCAGCAGCCCGTCCCGGGCTAACCTCTCTCCAAGGTCCCCTTTTCTCTGACTTCCCAGCCCTGCCTAGACTTTCCTATTGCTTCTTCTATTCTAGGTTCTTCCTTGTTTCATTGTCCCCAATTTTAAAGTTACCTGGACTTGTGTTGTGAAATACTTCCAGCACGAAGTCAAGAACTCAAATACTGGCTGGCCCTGGGCAGACCCGAAGGGCCAGGTCTCCTGTCCAGTAACAACCCCACCTCAAAAACTTTTCTCTGCCCAGCCCTGAGCTGCATAGATCAGTATCTGGCCCTGGGACCACCCCCGAGGTCCTTTGGTATCTCCCACACCCAGGACCAGGCCAGGTGGGAGACAAAAGTATCAATCTAGAGTGAATGGGAAAGATGGTGCCTGAGGATGGTCATTTGGAAGCCACCTGGGGATGAGCCCAGGCCAGGAGAGGAGGAAGTGACCTGCCTCCACAATGGGTGCAAGGTGTTGGGGGAAAAGAAGGGAATTAGCAGGGCCCTTAACTGACAACCAGGGCTCTATTCATGCAGAAACTTTGAATGGCTCATCTTTTTCCACCCACCATACCACACCAAGGCACCTCCCCAACAGGTGGCCTTGTCCGCTTCCTCCCTGCCACACCCTGTGCATATATTCTCCAGAGACCACCTTAGTCACCTGCTAATCCCTCACCCTGCAGTGTCCCAACCCTCTCAGAACAAAACACAGACTCCTTACTAGTTCTTTTCCTAGATTTTCTTACCTGTTTCCCTGCCTCTCGGTCATCCCTCTCGGCTATCCGAGGAAAATCCTTCATAATCACTCTGATTAAAGCTAACCTCATCTCCTTTCTCATCTCTCTCTTGAGTATATTATCTCTAACTAGTGAAACACGGTTCATTTACTTACTTGCTTGTATTGTCTAGCTTCCTTCTCAATGAAATCTAATCTCCATGAGAGCTAGGTCCAGTCCATTTTATTCTCCATCTTCTCCTCACTATCTAGGACGGGGCCAGGCACGCAGCAGACACTCGGTACACATGTAAGGGAATGAAAAGAAAGCGGAGGCCAGGGAAGTGGGGGTTTTGTCCTCGGGCGGCTTCTATAAGTGCCTTTCATTCTCCAAAACCAAGTCCTCGAGGACTCCCCACAGTCACCAGCCCGACCCTGAAGAGGAGCCCATTCCCAGCCCCGCGCGTGAAAGGATCTAGGATGCTGCAGCTTCTCACCGACTCTTCGCGGTTCCGTGCGAAAAGGGGTGGATGGCGTCAACGGGGGCGTAGCCTCTGACCCCTTCCGGCCGCCGTACGCGCGCAGGCGCGCTCACTCAGCCTTCCCCGCGGCCTCCCTTGCCGGGCAAAGCCCTCTGAATGACCAAAGGTGACTGTGAGCGCAGGTAGAGCCAAGAATGCAAACAGGTGCGCGGCGACGTCGTCTCTGCCTATGTCCCGAACTGCTCTCTGTTATCGCCGCTCCTAACAAGGAAACTTTGCGCCTCAGGAGCGACCGCTCTGGAGAAGCCGGCAGCGCGCCTGTGCGAGAGGGTGCGGTGGTGACTGCCTGCGCTTGCGCACCAGGGCGTGGCGTCAACCTGCGCTTGCGCGGCGCGGCGCTGCGGAGACCGTTGGCTCATTTGCATGTCCCCGCCTCGCGCGGCGGCGGCCAAGGCGGTGGCTGAAGAGTCTCAGGCGTCGGCGGGGGTGGCTCCGCACGCGGTAGGCTCCTGATGAGGCCCAGGCCCTAGCGTCGTCAGTGGGTGGGTCCCGGGGTGGGGGGTGCATTCTGGCTCCGGGTCCCCGGGATTGCGCCCCAGCCTCGGCCCTCGGGCCGCGTAGCGGCCGCATCCGGAAGGGTCGCCTGTGGGGGGCAGTCTGCGGCCTCCTGGGTTTGACGCCCCTTTTTCTTCGTCCTCGAGGCCTAGAGCAGGTGGGCCACACCCGAAGGGGTTCTTTCGTTTTCTTGCTCATGTCCTTTCTCGTGAGGCGATCACAGAGGCCGGGTGCTGTGCCCGGCCCTATGCCATTTTTAATGGCTTCAGTCCCTGCAATAGCCCCCACCATCAGCTTCCCATTTCATAGATGATAAAACGGAGGCACAGAAAGATTAGCTCGCGTGATTTCGTCTCTGGCCGCCTAGCCCGAAGACCCTTCGCCAGTAAAGAAAAAGGGGCGCCCTAGGAAAAGGGCTGAAGTGTGGAAAAGGAGGTGATGGTTATAAAGAAGACTAAGGCAGTCAGGCGCAGGATTGGATCTTGAGTTGGAGGTTTCAAGTTGGAAGGAATATCTTGGCTGTTAAGCACGGGATATCACAGGATTCCTCGGTGTTGCTTCTTTCTCAGTCTTTTTCTATTTAGTCTTCAGGCTTTGTCCCCACAACTAGTGTTTGCCAGGTTCCAGTCTGGGCTGATTGACCTTGAGTGAGTCACTTAAACTGAGGCTACCATTTCTTCTTCTGTTTAGTGTCATTCATAATAGGATCCACTTCACTAGGTTGTTGAAAGTCACCGAGATCAGGGAGTTCCTTCCCTATAATTCTGTCACTAGTTCATTGTCACTAGTCAGGAATTCCTCCAAGCGGCTTCTCTCTGAGAGGAAGTCAGTTCTTAGAAACGTGTCCGGTAGCCCTGATTGGGAAGATAACAATTACATTTTAACTAACCATCATGTGAGAGAGAGAGTTATGCTCTCATTCCCCTACACTGTTATGTTCAGTTGTGTGTGTTGCTTATTTTTCCTAATTTTTACTTATTTTTTATTTTTCTTCAGTGAGAAGCGGGGAGGCAGACTCCTGCATGCACCGTGACTGGGAGGTATCCTCCCAGCAAACCCCCTACTAAGCCATGCTGCCCATCTGGGGCATTGCTCCATTGCTGGGCAACTGAGTCACTTTTAGTGCCTGAGGCAGAGGCCATGGAGCCAATCTCATTCTAGGCCAACTTGCTAGACCAATCTAGCCATGGCGGTGGGAGGAGAAGTGAGAGAGGAGAGGGAGGGTTGTAGAAGCAGATGGTCACTTCTCCTGTGTGCCCTGACCAGGAATCGAACTTGAGAAGTCCATATGCAGGGCGAACGCCCTACCACTGAGCCAACCAACCAGGGCTGTGTGTTGCTTCTTGCAGTCTTCCAGCAATCGCAGGAGATGAGGATTTCTTTCGTAGAGATTTTAAAGAATTCTGAGGAAATGGGCTCAGAAAAGCAAAATAACTTGTCCAGTCCGATTATCATGCTTGTCTTGCTCCTCAGCCAACACAGACCTGTGAGCTGTGTGAGCACAGAGGCCCCTTAAAATAATCTGACCTTTTGCCTGACCAGGCGGTGGCGCAGTAGATAGAGCATGGGACTGGGATGTGGAGGACCCAGGTTCGAGACCCCGAGGTTGCCAGCTTGAGTGCCGGCTCATCTGGTTTGAGCAAAGTTCACCAGCTTGGACCCAAGGTCGCTGGCTCGAGCAAGAGGTTACTCGGTCTGCTGAAGGCCCACGGTCAAGGCACATGAGAAAGCAATCAATGAACAATTAAGGTGTCGCAACGAAAAACTAATGATTGATGCTTCTCATCTCTCTCCATTCCTGTCTGTCTGTCCCTGTCTATCCCTTTCTCTGACTCTCTCTCTGTCTCTGTTAAAAATAATAATAATAATAATAATAATAATAATCTGACCTTTTCTCTGAAGTACTGTGCTGGATTATGGAATACTGCTTTATTGCACTGAGGATTAGATGAAACACAGAGCTGGCTCTCAGAGCATTAGTTGTCATTTTCCTTTTTTTTTTAAAATTAATTTATTTCATTTTAGAGAGAGAGAGAGAAAGGGGAGAGGAGCAGGATGCTTCAACTCCCATACGTGCCTTGACTTGGCAAGCCCAGGGTTTTGAACTGGCAACCTCAGCATTCCAGATCAACGCTTTATCCACTGTGCCACCACAAGTCAGGCTCCCTTTTTTTTTAATAACAAAGTTTATTTAGAAAGTCACAGAGGCAGAAGAAATGAGCTCAGGAAACAAGTTACAAAGGCAAAAGAAGGGGCCCTTGGAGTTGAGGAAAAAGAGAGAAGCAAAGAAAACACCCCTGAGAGAAGGGGGTGGGGAAAGGCCAGGCTTGCTCCAAAGAGAGAGCCACCTAGTTGTCTTTCTTAGTGTCTTTTTTTCATCTCTGGCTACAGATCAGAGAAACATGGCAGCTAGGAGAATTGCCCAGGAGACTTTTGATGTCATATTACAAGAAAAAGCTAACCGATATCACATGGACCCCAGTGGTGAAGCTGTAGGCAAACCTCTGCAATTTAAAGCTCAAGGTAAATTAAATTGCTTGATTGCGGGGGTAATTGGGCTTTAGGGTCAGAGCAGGAGGATTTCAGTCTCTTGGGCAAACTATGTGACTCCTCAATGCTATATTCCTTATTTGTTAAAGGAAGATGAAATTTTCTCTGGGTCTGGTTGTTAAATCACTATGTAGAAGAAGGTATTGTCATTAATTGAAGAACTTTCCCAGAAACTATCCCCCACCTAGAGATGGGTTCTTCCTGTATTTTTTTTTTTTTTTTACAGAGACAGAGTGAGTCAGAGAGAGAGATAGACAGGGACAGACAGACAGGAACGGAGAGAGATGAGAAGCATCAATCATTAGTTTTTCATTGTGCATTGCAACACCTTAGTTGTTCATTGATTGCTTTCTCATATGTGCCTTGACCGTGGGCCTTCAGCAGACCGAGCAAACCCCTGCTGGAGCCAGCGACCTTGGGTTCAAGCTGGTGGGCTTGTCCTCAAACCAGGTGAGCCCACAGTTAAGCTGGCGACCTGGGGTCTTGAACCCGGGTCCTCTGCATCCCAGTCCGACGCTCTATCCACTGCGCCACTTTCTGGTCAGGCTCTTCCTGTATTTTTTTGAAGTGAGAAGCAGGGAGGCAGAGAGACAGACTCCTGCATGTACCCAACTGGGATCCACCTGGCAAGCCCACTAGGGGGCGATGCTCGGCCCCTCTGGGGCATTACTCTTGTAGTCTGAGTCATTCTAGTGCTTGAGAGGGAGGCCATGGAGCCATCCCCATCACCCAGGCCAACTTTGCTCTAGTAAAGCCTTGGCTGTGGGAAGGGTAGAGAGAGAGAGAGAGAAAGGAGAGGGGGAAGGGTGGAGAAGCAGATGGGTGCGTCTCCTGTGTGCCCTGGTCGGGAATTGAGCCCAGGACTTCCACATGCTGGACCAACGCTCTACTGCTGAGGCAACTGGCCAGGGCTAAAGATTGGTTCTTGAATCAATTTCCTGGCTCCATCCTTACCACCACCACTCAGGTTTGAGCTCTTACCAGTTCTGGTCTGGATTATTTCAGTAATCTCCTCCTGAATGGTCTCTCAGCTTCTGGCTTCAGTTCCCTCAAATTGCCCTGACTACAGATCTAATTTATGCCAAACTGCTTGGATTCTTGGGGCTCCCCACTTTGGGGTTACATCCTCAGATAACTGCAGGAGCAGCAAGGTAAAAGGATGTGTGCAAGACTGGAGGGTGGGGTGAGGGGCTATAAGACTGCTAACAATAGGCCCTGCCTGAAAACATTTCCCTTTGGAAAATTTTGAAACTCCATGCCAACAGAATAAAAAATGGTGCCCACTCAGATTACAGGGCCGCTTGGAGGTTCCTCACTACCACACACAAGGCTGCAAACCCTTACTCCTTGCTTGGGGCTTTGTGTTTCAGTGATACTGTGCCACCTCTCTGTGCTTTGAATCTCTCCTCATTCCAGTTCTGCCTGATTGATTCCTCGGCCACTAAGACCCTGCTCACAGGTACCTTCCCCCAGGAAGTCCCAGCAGGCCTTTTGGTTGATTTGGTTGCCCTTCCTGACCCCAGGGAAGTACACTGTGCACTCACTTCTCTGCTGTGCACTGGCCTCTTTCAGACCTTGTCCCTGGATCTGTGCGGTTTGCTGCTACACCAGCCCCTGAGCCAATCTTGTCATGGAGGAGGGTTTCTCAGCATTGGTTGAGTGAATCTTAAATGTTTGCAGTAGGGATAACTGTTGTTACATGCTTTGGACCTGGAGAAACTAATTGAGTTTTTTGTTTTTTGTTTTTTTTGTTTTTTTTTTCTTCATTTTTTTTCTGAAGCTGGAAACAGGGAGAGACAGTCAGACAGACTCCCGCATGCGCCCGACCGGGATCCACCCGGCACGCCCACCATGGGGCGACGCTCTGCCCACCAGGGGGCGATGCTCTGCCCATCCTGGGTGTCGCCATGTTGCGACCAGAGCCACTCTAGCGCCTGAGGCAGAGGCCACAGAGCCATCCCCAGCGCCTGGGCCATCTTTGCTCCAATGGAGCCTTGGCTGTGGGAGGGGAGGAGAGAGACAGAGAGGAAAGCGCGGCGGAGGGGTGGAGAAGCAAATGGGCGCTTCTCCTGTGTGCCCTGGCCGGGAATCGAACCCGGGTCCTCCGCACGCTAACTAATTGAGTTTTAAAAAGTTATATGATTGGCCTGACCTGTGGTGGCGCAGTGGATAAAGCATCGACCTGGAAATGCTGAGGTTGCTGATTCGAAACCCTGGGCTTGCCTGGTCAAGGCATATATGGGAGTTGATGCTTCCAGCTCCTCCCCCCTTCTCTCTCTCTGTCTCTCTCTCTTCCTCTCTCTCTCCTCTCTAAAAATGAATAAATAAAAAAAAAAGTTATATGATTGAAAGAATTAAGAAATAATAGTTAAGAGCCCTGGCCGGTTGGCTCAGCGGTAGAGCGGCGGCCTAGCGTGCGGAGGACCCGGGTTTGATTCCCGGCCAGGGCACATAGGAGAAGCGCCCATTTGCTTCTCCACCCCTCCGCCGCGCCTTCCTCTCTGTCTCTCTCTTCCCCTCCCGCAGCCAAGGCTCCATTGGAGCAAAGATGGCCCGGGCGCTGGGGATGGCTCTGTGGCCTCTGCCCCAGGCGCTAGAGTGGCTCTGGTCGCAACATGGTGACACCCAGGAGGGTCGCAACATGGCGACGCCCAGGATGGGCAGAGCATCGCCCCCTGGTGGGCAGAGCGTCGCCCCCTGGTGGGCGTGCCGGGTGGATCCCGGTCGGGCGCATGCGGGAGTCTGTCTGACTGTCTCTCCCTGTTTCCAGCTTCAGAAAAATGCAAAAAAAAAAAAAAGAAATAGTTAAGAGTAAAATGTAAAAGCCTTCTTAGCTGCTTCTTTAACCCACAGAAGTAACCATATTTGTTGTGTGGTCTATGCATTCTTCAGTTTTAGTAATAGTAATCCTGAACTTGTGTGTGTATGTGTACACACACAAATATATATCTGTATGTACATATGTATGCATGTATATGTATATATAGAGATTAATCTGGTATTTTTTTAAAGGAATTAGTTGGTTTTTTGTTTTTATTTATTTATTACAGAGACAGAGAGAGGGATAGACAGGGACAGACAGACGGGAACGGAGAGAGATGAGAAGCATCAGTCATTAGTTTTTTTTTTGTTTTGTTGTGTTTTTTGTATTTTTCTGAAGCTGGAAATGGGGAGAGACAGTCAGACAGACTCCCGCATGCGCCCGACCGGGATCCACCTGGAACGCCCACCAGGGGCAGACGCTCTGCCCCCCAGGGGGCGATGCTCTGCCCCTCCGGTGCTCTGCCGAGACCAGAGCCACTCTAGTGCCTGGGGCAGAGGCCAAGGAGCCATCCCCAGCGCCCGGGCCATCTTTGCTCCAATGGAGCCTTGGCTGCGGGAGGGGAAGAGAGAGACAGAGAGGAAGGGGGGGAGGTGGAGAAGCAAATGGGCGCTTCTCCTATGTGCCCTGGCCGGGAATCGAACCCGGGTCCCCCGCACGCCAGGCCGACACTCTACCGCTGAACCAACCGGCCAGGGTCAGTCATTAGTTTTTCATTGCGCGTTGCAACACCTTACTTAGTTCATTGATTGCTTTCTCATACGTGCCTTGACCGGGGGCCTTTAGTAGACTGAGTAACTAACCCCTTGCTGGAGCCAGCGACCTTGGGTTCAAGCGGGTGAGCTTTTGCTCAAACCAGATGAGCCTGCTCTCAAGCTGGTGACCTTGGGGTCTCGAACCTGGGTCCTCTGCATCCCAGTCCGATGCTCTATCCACTGCGTCACCCCCTGGTCAGGCAAATCTTGGTATTTTTGACCCTAGCTGGTGGCTCAAGTGGATAATGTCAGCCCAGTGTATGGACGTCCCAGGTTTGATTCTGGGTCAGGGCATACAGGAGAAGTGACCATCTGCTTCTCCCCCCTCCCTCTCCCTCTTCTCTCCCTCTTCCCCCCTTCTTCCCTCCTTAATCTCCCCTTCCTCCCTTTCTTCCTCCCTTCTTCCACCCCTTCTTCATCCCCTTCTTTCCTCCTTCCCCTTCTGCAGCCAGTGGCTTACTTGGTTTGAGTGTGGTCGCAGATACTAAGGATAGCTCCACTGGAGTGCATCAGCCTCAGGGGCCAAAAATAGCTCAGTACTCAAGCATCGGCCCAAGATGGAGTTGCTGGGTGGATCCTGGTCTGAGCATGTGTGGGAGTCTGCCTCACTATTTCCCCTCTCTTTATTTAGAGACCAGTACCTATCTTGTTACTTCAAGAAAGTTAAGTTTGGGCAGGAGTAAAACCAAGCAGTATGCTAGATGGTTCTGGAACCATCTTTTTGTCATTGAGCTACATGGTTCATCAGTTGGACTTTCTGTCTGTTCTACTCTGCACTTTTCCAGTTTACAAGGTATCAAAAAAATCTTGTTGTGGCCTGACCATGCGGTGGTGCAGCAGAGAGAGCATCGGACTGAGACACGGAAGATCCAGGTTCGAGACCCCGAGGTCGCCAGCTTGAGCGCGGGCTCATCTGGTTTGAGCAAGGCTCACCAGCTGGGACCCAAGGTCGCTGGCTTGAGCAAGGGGTTACTCGGTCTGCTGAAGGCCCATAGTCAAGGCACATATGAGAAAGCGATCAATGAACAACTAAGGTGTCGCATAGAAAAACTGATGATTGATGCTTCTCATCTCTTTTGTTCCTGTCTGTTTGTCCCTATCAATCCCTCTCTCTGACTCTCTATCTCTGTAAAAAAAAAAAAAGAAAAAAAAAATCTTGTTGTGTAGAAACCAGCCACAACTCTACCTCTAATGCTACTTCCCTCACTACGGCATCAGTAGCCACAACTCTACCTCTAATGCTACTTCCCTCACTACGGCATCAGTAGCCATCACTACCTAAATTATCCCAGTGGACTCCTTGCTGGAACATCCACATTCACTCTTGTCCCTTTTGGTCTATTCCTTTTAGTAGTCAGTGAGGTTATTCCTCTGCTCTGAGTCCTTCTATGGCTTTACTTCTTACTCAGAGTACTCTAGCATCCCTTTGAGAGCCTGACTTGATCTGGTACCTTCCTTCTGTCCGCAACTCCCTAAATTTGTTGCACATTAGAATCATCTGGGAACCTTTTAAAAACCCTGATACTGTCTGACCAGGCGGTGGCGCAGTGGATAGAGCGTCCGACTGGGATGCGGAAGACCCAGGTTCGAGACCCCAAGGTCGCCAGCTTGAGAGCAGGCTCATCTGGTTTGATCAAAAAGCTTACCAGCTTGAGCCCAAGGTCGCTGGCTCAAGCAAGGGGTTACTCAGTCTGCTGAAGGCCCCCGGTCAAGGCACATATGAGAAAGCAATCAATGAACAACTAAGGTGTCGCAACACACAACGAAAAACTAAGATTGATGCTTCTCATCTCTCTGTTCCTGTCTGTCCCTGTCTATCCCTCTCTCTGGCTCTCTCTCTTTCTCTGTCTCTGTAAAAAAAAGAAAAAGAAAGAAAAAAAAATAAAGTAGACTATAAAAAAAAAGAAACAAAAAAACCCTGAAACTCACGTCATACCACATGAAAATTAATTGAATTAGGATGCCTGGGGGTCCCCAAGGGACTCCAATATATAGCAATGTTTAGGAGTTACCTTCTTACCACTTTGCTCTTCATTCTCTCTGGCATATTCGTCCCCTGCTGGTTCCACCTCAGGTTTGTACCCACACTCCCTCTGCCTGGAAGGCTCCCCCATAACTGCATAGTGTGGCCCCTCATGCTAGGTCTCCATTGTTCAGTATATTGACAGAGCTGCCCTCCTCACTCAGCCTATCTGAAAATAGCTTTCCTCTCAAGGTTCTGTCCGCTTGATATTTTTTATAGGCACTTCCTGATACCTTTTGATTTTTTTTTTTTTTTTTTTTTTTTTTTTTTTTTTGTGGGCCATCATCTTTAATCCTAGCTTGCACCTGGCAGGCAAGAAATACACACAGTGGGAAAACACTTCCCTTTCCATTCAGGGCTCCCAAAGCCACTGACATATCCAAGTTTCCTAGAATCAAAGGTTTCTAGCTCACTAGCCTTATTCACCTCTGTTTCCCATCTCTTTCTCTCTGCACAGACTCTACACAAACTGGCTTCTCCTTCAGCACTCCGCCATCTTGGCTGCTTCTCCTGGCCTCCTCCACGAGGCCTTTCTCTGCTCTCTTTTCTTTACTCTCTCCTCTAATGCTAATCTCAGGAACCAAGAGCACCTTTTGAATTTTTGTTTATTGTTGGCTCCCTCAAATGACAAGTGCAGGAGAGCAGGGACGGTGCTGTTTCCTTTCCCTGCTACACCTTCAAGTAGAGCAGTGCCCACACACAATGGGTGCTCAGTAAGTACTGTTGAGCAGATAAACTTGGATTTACATTATTATTTGGCTTCCTTTGGCCTCACCCATTGCTACCTCAGGGCATCTCTCTCTATTTTCTTTTCATTTAACTTTACTAGGTAATTGATTCTGATTCAAAAGTTAGACACACTGTGCAAAGTCTCCCTGAGGCTTGTAGTTCACTTATGTTCCTACCTTCTTACAGAATTTCTTTGTATATGAATAAGCAAATGCAAATAGAAGTTCCTGGGGTTTTTTTTAACACAGGAGGATGAAAGCACACACTATTTAGTTCCCATTGTGGCCTCTTTTGATAGCTTGTTTAGTTATTACCTTCTCCCTTGTCTTCTTTAGTCTTTGTTTTTTCAGAGGATTGGTTAGCCCATTGGACTTTTCCAAGGAAGAGTATCAGCATGCTTTGAGTTAGATGCTCAGCTATGGCCCAGTCAGCTGTGGTGGTGCAGTGTTAGATGTGGCTCCTGTCACCTGTGGGCTGAGAGTTCCTGCAAATAGGCAAGGAGGACAGGCAACCTCCAGAAAACCCACGTGCTTTGTGATAGAGGTAGAAATACACAAGTGTTCCTGTCACAGTAAAGAAATCCAAGTTAGGCCCTGGCTGGGTAGCTCAGTTGGTTAGATCGTTATAATATACCAAGATTGCGCATTCAATCTCTGGTCAGGGCACATGCAAGAATTGACCAATAAAAGTATGAATGGGTGGAACAACAAATCGATGTTTCTCTTCCACTCTCTCAAATCAATCAAGTAAAAAGAAAAAAAGAAGTTCAGTTTATTTTAGGACCAGACACCCTTACTTGAGTCTAAAAGATGACTTGTAGTCTGACCAGGTGGTGGCACAGTGGATAGAGCGTGGGACTGGGATGTGGAGGACCCAGGTTCGGGACCCAGATGTTGCCAGTTTGAGCGCAGGCTCATCTGGTTTGGGCAGGGCCCACCAGCTTGAGCCCAGGGTCGCTGACTCGAGCAAGGGGTCACTCGGTCTGCTGTAGCCCCCCCCCCCCCCCCCCCGTTAAGGCACATGAGAAATCAATCAGTGAACAACTGAGGAGCCGCAACAAAGAATTGATGTTTCTCATCTCTCTCACTTCCTGTCTGTCTGTCCCTCTCTGACTCTGTCTCTGTCACACACACACAAAAAAAGATGACTTGTAAACCAGATGACTACCAAGCCAGGACAGGAGATCTACTGTATTTCCCATGTATAAGACACTTTTTTGGGAAAAATTTGGTGTCTAAAAACTGAGTACATCTTAAACAGTGGTTGTAGACTTTTTTACCTGCATTTCCTGCTTTTTCACGCTTGTTTTTGCACTCATTGTTGAATACAGTGATTTGTCATCAGACACAGATGAGGACAAGCTAATGGATGGGAGTTTTAACAGTGATGAGGAGTTGTATAAATTTTATAATGAATAAAACTTGAGTTCAATAACTTCATGTAGTACATTTTTTTTCAAAATTTGAGCCCCAAAATTAGGGTGTGTCTTATACATGGGAGCTAGTCTTATACATCTACCCAGCCTTGGTATACTATCATTAGGGCAGATGCAGGCCCAATGCTTATAGGCCTCTTTTCTTTATATAAAGTAGTAAATCCAGATGTTTAAGGAAAACCACAAACATTTTTGATGTTGACAACAAATAGAAATTTGTAACGTGTACTCCAGCAGATAAAACAAGCTAGCTGGTAGTTTGTGGACTGTCCATTTGCGCACTCTGGTCTAAAGTATCTTTGTGTTTCCTTTTGGTTTATTTCAGATCTTATAAGGACACTCCCAAGAGTCAGAGCAGATATGTATGATGACATTCATGGTGACAACATATATACTGTGGGTGGATCTGTAGCTCACTCTCGAGATGCTGGGAGAGAAGGCCTGAGAGGTGATGTGTTTCCAGGACCTCCCTTCAGATCAGGCAACCCTTCCGTAAGTGAAGACAATTACTTTCGCAAAGAATGTGGCCGGGATCTGGAATTTTCCCACCCTGACTCCCGAGACCAGATCTTTGGCCACCGGAAATTGGGACACTTCCGTTCTCCGGACTGGAAATTTACACTTCGTGGCTCTTGGGAACAAGACTTTGGCCACCCAATTTCTCAAGAATCGTCTTGGTCGCAGGAGTATAATTTTGGTCCTTCTGCACTAGTGGGGGACTTTGGGTCTTCCAGGCTGATTGAAAAAGAGTGTTTAGAGAAAGAGAGTCGGAGTTACGACATGGACCATCCTGGGGAAGCAGACTCTGTACTCAGGGGCAGCAGTCAAGCCCAGGGCAGAGGTCAAGGTCTAAACATTGTTGATCAGGAGGGTCTCCTCTTAGGAAAGGGGGACTCTCAGGGCCTGCTCACACCTAAAGGGGGGGCCGGAAAACTTGTCACGCTGAGAAATGTGAGCACAAAAAAAGTACCTGCTATAAATCGTATTACTTCCAAAACTCAGGGCAGTAACCAAATCCAGAAAGCCACCCCAAGTTCTGATGTAGCCCTCGGGACAAACCCAGGAATGGAAGATATTCAGTTCCCCACTCAGAAGATCCCTCTAGGGCTCAGTCTAAAGGATATTCGGCTCCCAAGAAGAAAGATGAGCTTCGACCTCATAGATAAGTCTGATGTTTTTTCAAGATTTGGGATAGAAATAATCAAATGGGCAGGATTCCATACCATAAAAGATGATGTTAAATTTTCCCAGCTTTTTCAGACTCTCTTTGAACTTGAAACTGAAACCTGTGCTAAAATGCTCGCCTCATTTAAATGCTCCTTAAAACCAGAGCACAGAGATTTTTGCTTTTTTACTATCAAATTTTTAAAGCACTCTGCTTTGAAAACACCCAGAGTTGATAATGAGTTTTTAAACATGCTTTTAGACAAAGGTGCTGTGAAGACCAAAAATTGCTTTTTTGAAATAATAAAGCCCTTTGACAAGTACATAATGAGGCTTCAAGACCGGCTTCTTAAGAGTGTCACACCCCTGCTTATGGCCTGCAATGCCTATGAGCTAAGTGTCAAAATGAAGACCCTTAGCAACCCCCTGGACTTGGCTATTGCACTAGAGACCACCAATTCTCTCTGCCGGAAATCTTTGGCACTTTTGGGACAGACATTTTCTTTGGCCTCTTCTTTCCGACAGGAAAAAATATTAGAAGCTGTTGGCCTCCAAGATGTAGCTCCCTCTCCTGCTGCATTTCCAAACTTTGAAGACTCCACTCTGTTTGGGAGAGAGTACATAGATCACCTAAAGGCCTGGCTGGTCAGCAGTGGGTGTCCACTTCAGGTCAAGAAAGCTGAACCTGAGCCAAGCCGAGATGAGAAAACAGTTCCTCCTACCAAACCTGAAATTCAGACCAAGGCTCTGAGTGGTCTGAGTGATGATAAGGAAAGCAGTGAAAGTTTGTATTTGTTGTGATTTATTTCTTTTTCATGTGTTTTTTGTTGTTTTTTTTGTAATATCTCTTACTTTCTGAAGCTTTTACATAAAGTTGTTTAGCCAACTGAAAACAAATCAGAATTTTAGCAGAAAACTCACATTAGCCAATATACATGTCTGCCATTCATTTCATAACCATGTATGAGGAATCTTCCATTTATCACAGAAGTTCTTAGACTCTGCTTTGGGAATCTGATGAGAAGCTACAGTTTTTTTATTGTCTGTTTGTTGTTTTATTTTGTGTTTTTCTGAAGTGAGAAGTGGGGAGGCAAAGAGACAGACTCCCACATGTACCCGACTGGGATCCACCCAGCATGTTCACCAGGGCATGATGATCTTTCCATCTGGGGCGTTGCTCTGTTGCAACTGGAGCCATTCTAGCGCCTGAGGCAGAGGCCATTGTGCCATCCTCAGCTCTGGGGCCAACTTTTGCTCCAATGGAGCCTTGGCTGTGGGAGGGGAAGAGAAAGAGAAAGGAGAGGGGGAAGCAGATGGGCACTTCTGTGTGCCTTGGCCAGGAATTAGACCTGGGACTTCCACATGCCGGGCCTACACTCTATCACTGAGCCAACCACGCTCTACCACTGAGCCAACCGGCCAGGGCTGAGAAGCTACAGCTTTTGCTGTGAAAAATGCATGTGTATTTTTCAAATGTTGCCTGCATGTTCTGGGGGTTTGTACCATCCTGCAGCCAAGATTAAGAGACCCGGCCTGACCTGTGGTGGCGCAGTGGATAAAGCGTCAACCTGGAACGCTGAGGTCACCGGTTCAAAACCCTGGGCTTGCCTGGTCAAGGCACATATGGGAGTTGATGCTTCCTGCTCCTCCCCCCCCTCTAAAACTTAATAAAAATAAAATAAAATAAAGATTATGAGACCCTATTCTAACAGCCCCTGCCCCCCTCCTCAAGTATTCCCAAAAGGAAAAGTAAATGCTGGGCACTGTCTCAGAGGAGACCCTAGGTTACTGAGAAAAAGAAATCACAAAAACTAACCCCTTCTGTGCTGAAATTAAGGAGGATGTAGGAGAGATTACAACCTTGCCTAGCTTGGAGTTGGGAGGCTTAAGGGAATCTGTATTTGTGCTGTATTGAGGAATGGATAGGGGTCAGCCAGGTTGATCCAGGTAACAGAGGCACCCTCTCACTTTTCTAGACTGGCTAAAGGTCAACAGAAAACTTAGGTACACTAGGTAACCTGCAGTTAGCATTTGGCTTACAAGGAAGGGAGCAGGCCGGTAAGGAGGTAATAGACATGACTGGCTGGTGTTCCTTATCCATCTAAGCCCAAATCTTCCAGAGCTTATGTGTATACGTAGTGGCCATGTTCTTCTCCTGATACAGTGTTTTGGTTGGTTGGTTGGTTTTTTGCTTCCATTGCCCCAATCCAGTGGGAAAGTCTCATTTGTTACTGAATCTCTTCACTACTCTACACCCTGTGGAGTCTCAACTGCACAAGCACTAGTAGGCAGATGGGCAGCCACACCTATTCCCGGAGAAGGGAGCCTTCCAGAAGCAGGTTCAGGGCAAAGTAGGCCCCTTCCTCCGCAGTCCCCTCAAAGTGGTGGAGCAGGTACTCAGTGTAATAATGATACTGGAGGAAAAAGTCACTTGTAATCTAAAGTTGCCCACCACTGTCCCCTTGTGGTACTGTTAGGCAGGTGGGCCTGTCGGTGCAGTCCTGCTATATGAAATTACTAACACCTACTCTTTGTCAAAGGTCCTTCCTGTGTTTCTATAGCACTCACTGGGTCATAGTATTTTTTTTTTTTTTTTTGTATTTTTCTGAAGCTGGAAACGGAGAGACAGACAGACTCCCGCATGCGCCCGACCGGGATCCACCCAGCACGCCCACCAGGGGACAACGCTCTGCCCACCACGGAGCGATGCTCCGCCCCTCCGGGGCGTGGCTTTGTTGCGACCAGAGCCACTCCAGCGCCTGGGGCACAGGCTAAGGAGCCATCCCCAGCGCCCGGGCTATCTTTGCTCCAATGGAGCCTTGACTGCGGGAGGGGAAGAGAGAGACAGGGAGGAAGGAGAGGGGGAGGGGTGGAGAAGCAGATGGGCGCTTCTCCTGTGTGCCCTGGCCGGGAATTAAACCCGGGACTTCTGCACGCCAGACCGACGCTCTACCACTGAGCAAACCGGCCAGGGCCTGGGTCATAGTATTGACCTAACAAATTATCTCACCTTTTCCTTGATGTTGGACTCTTGCTGTCTTTTTACTATAGGCTTCTGAGGCTGAGCAGAGCCAGGCTCCCTTGTAATTGGCATCTGCAAGGGCTATGTGGACAGCAGGTGAATAGCACCAGTACTGCCATATCACTGTTTTCATTACAGTATGTTAGAAACACTGGAATGACACCTTTGGTTGAGTTTGTTGATTTTTTTTTTCATTATTATTTTTACATCGTCCTGTAAAAGGATATAGTCTCAGAAGGATTGCTGGGACCTACCTTCTGGCCTTTGCTGTGGTCATCTTCTCTACAGATGGTTGCAGTGACTTACAAATTGTGTTTGTTTCTGAAAGCTTCTGATTTTTTTTTTTTTGATTTTTTTTTCTTTTTTTTTTTCTGAAGCTAGAAACGGGGAGAGACAGTCAGACAGACTCCCGCATGCGCCCGATCCACCTGGCACGCCCACCAGGGGCAAAACTCTGCCCCTCCAGGGCGTCGCTCTGCGGCGACCAGAGCCACTCTAGCGCCTGGGGCAGAGGCCAAGGAGCCATCCCCAGTGCCCGGGCCATCTCTGCTCCAATGGAGCCTCGGCTGCGGGAGGGGAAGAGAGAGACGAGAGGAAGGAGGGGGTGGGGGTAGAGAAGCAAATGGGCGCTTCTCCTATGTGCCCTGGCCGGGAATCGAACCCGGGTCCCCCGCACGCCAGGCCGACGCTCTACAGCCGAGCCAACCAGCCAGGGCCGAAAGATTGCTTATCCTCAGTAAAGAGGATGTTTAAAATGAGCTCAAAGCTATGATTCATACATAGGCAAGACCAGGACAGTGCAGTTACTCCACAGAACAAACTGGAAGACCTCTCCAGTTCAGGATGGTTTTTATTGAATGAGTGAACAAATAGACCATTCTGTGCTATCAAAACTAACAAATATCAGAAAACTAAGCAATTTTATTATATGAGGACATAGATATTCGATGTTGGTAGCATTGTAAATTACAGCATTATAAATTTACACTTTAGGCCAGGGGTCTCAAACTTGTGGCCTGCTGAACAATTTTGTGCGGCCCGCAGACTAATCCACGGGCTTAATTTTATCCAAAATATTTTGAACCTCGTGGATTAGTCTGCAGGCCGCACAAAATTGTTCGGCGGGCCGCATGCGGCCCACAGGCCGCGAGTTTGAGACCCCTGCTTTAGGCCCTGGCCGGTTGGCTCAGCGGTAGAGCGTCAGCCTGTCGTGCCGGGGGACCCGGGTTCGATTCCCGGCCAGGGCACACAGGAGAAGCGCCCATCTGCTTCTCCACCCCTCCCCCTCTCCTTCCTCTCTGTCTCTTTCTTCCCCTCCCGCAGCCAAGGCTCCATTGGAGCAAAGATGGCCCGGGTGCTGGGGATGGCTCCTTGGCCTCTGCCCCAGGCGCTAGAGTGGCTCTGGTTGCAACAGAGTGACGCCCCTGGTGGGCGTGCCAGGTGGATCCCCGTCGGGCGCATGCGGGAGTCTGTCTGACTGTCTCTTCCCGTTTCCAGCTTCAGAAAAATACAAAAAAAAAAAAAATCACACTTTATGAAATGTTTTCATACATTCAGGAAATATTTTTTGTGAACACCTACCTTATATTTTGTAGATAAAGAACAAAAAAGATGAAATCCTGATAAATGTGCCACATGTAAATAACATCTGTTGATTTTCTGGTATATTTTTGTTTTTTTTTTCTTGTTTGTATATTTATATAACTCTTTTTCCTCCTTCCTATTGGGAATCACAGTAAACACTTTACACATTTTATATATTTTAAAATATATTTTTTATTATTAATTTTAATGGGGTGACATTGATAAATCAGGGTACATACATTCAGAGAAAACATCTCCAGATTATTTTGATATTTGATTATGTTGCATACCCATCACCCAAAGCCAAATTGTCTTACGTCACCTTCTATCTGGTTTTTAAATATTTTATATTTTCCCATTAATAACGTGAACATTCAAGTTAAGTGATACACAAGAAGTGGTATAGAGTTGCTGCATATCATTTCCTTGTATAGAACATATACACATATTGCTCTGTGCTGTCGTAAGCCTGTGACTGTTTCTGTCCTGGTGGTTATGCTGTTACAGCTTTTTGGAGGATATTTTATATATTGGTTTATAGAAAAACACTTTTTTCTTTTCAATGCTGATCTCTCATGAATGAGGATTTCAGTTGCTGGTGCTTGGATAGGCTCCATTCTAAGGCCCTGACTCTGTCCTGGTCTTCCCAGGCCCCATATGGTCTAGTACGTGTCTCAAAAAAGCCCTTTTGTGTATTCCAGCTGTCCCCCAGCGAGCAGATCACAAGTTGGTGGACACCATAGACCAACTGGTCACACGTGTTGTCGAAGGCAGCCTGTCCCCTAAGGAGAGAGCTCTTCTCAAGGAGGACCCTGCTTACTGGTAGGTCTTTAAATATTGGCTCTGCAAATCCCTCCTGTAGAACACACAGCAACACATGTTGCTCTGATAATGTTCAGACCAGAGGGAGAGGTATTTATTTTGACCAGTGGTGTATGTCACTCTGATAATGTCCAGACCAGAGGGTGAGGTAATTGTTTTGACCAGTGGGAAGAACATGAGGGTGAGTCAGGTTCAACTGGATTCAAGCACCAGCCCTGCTGCAGCCCTGCCCTATGTCCTTTTCTCATCCAGTCTTGGAAGTCTGTGTACCTCTGTGCTGGTTTAAGGATAAGCTGAGATAGGCATGCAAAGAGTGTATGTAAGATGAGGGATATATTACAGCAGCTGTATGTGATTTATTGCTACTATTTGATAAACTCTTTCTTTTGCCTTATTGCCTCTAAACATGAATAGAACTTTTTAAAAGTTTTCATCATAAAAAAAGTACTTGCTTATTAAAGTAAGTGACATGATTGAAAGGTCTCTGAGTGCCCACAATTAGAAGGGTGTCACTTTCCAAAAATGGAGTCCGGGAACAATGCCTGTTGTGTGCTGGTAGCAAAATGTTTCCATGGCTCCAGGGTAATGGTTTGTGTAGCTAAGCCCCCAGGAGCTATGAGATCCTTCATGGCTACTGATGATAGAAATGGAGGAGAATTCTACCGGTGCTCAAAGCTTCTGGTTGCCCTGAAGTCATTCTGGGCAAAACAGGTGACCTGATGCCAGTCTGGGTCATCAGTGGAGCCAGGTGAGAGCGTCGTACAGCAGAGAAGCCATCATGTAGAAATGGTTTGCAGAAGTGTGTTTGCAGCAATGATTTGTTGGTGCTAGTGTTTTAGCAATGTCCTGCTGTGCCTGTTTTGTTATATAGGTTTTTGTCTGATGATAGTAGTCTGGAGTATAAATATTACAAGCTGAAACTGGCAGAAGCACAGCAGATAAGCCAGACCTCTCCAGGAGTGGGTCAGAAGCCAGTGGCTGCAGAGTGTGCAGTCCGGGCCATGCTGTATGCCCGTGCAGTCCAGAGCCTCAAGAAGAGGCTCCTCCCAGGGCGGCGGAGGAGTTTGCACCGAGCTCAAGGGCGCCAAGGATGGAAGATGAGGAGAGCCACCACCGGGACCCAGACCCTCCTTTCCTCAGGCACCAGGCTGAAATACCACACCCGGCAAGCTCCAGGCTCCTTGCAGGGGAAGCCACCCCAGCCAGATGGAAATGATGCTGCCAAGGACTGCCTGTCAGACCCAACTGGTCCTCCTCCTCAGGACCTTAGCTCAGAAGCTTCAGGCCTATCTCCCAAGCCAGCAGAAGTGGACCTATCTGAAGCCCCTCAGAGTTCCTCTCCCTACCTGTCTGCTGACGGTGGGTATTCACTCCTATCTCCCTTTTCTGGGCCCTAGTCCTTAAAATCCAAACTCTAGGTATCTGCAGAAGTGGGGTGGCCTCAGTGGCCTGGGTAGTGGGCAGTAGCAACGGGGACCTGGTAAGGATGGGTGCATGAGATGGTGCTTTCTCTCCTTTTGCTTCCTTGAGGGGACAGCCTAAGAGTTCTGTTGCGCCCTTCCTCTTGTCCAGAGAGTGGAGTTAACCCGACTTGCTGCCCAGGGACTTTGCCTCCCAGCAAGGTCCTTCTGCTGACCACCAGGTCATTCATGCCATGTGCCCGTGCCTCGGGCTTTGAGCTCCTTCATCCACTTCTCTTTGTTCTTGCCCCCTTTATATTCCATAGGACTGCCCTGTTCTTGTTCTGCCTCCTTTCCCCAGGTCTCTGTGTTCCCTCCTCAGAATTAGCTGACCTACACATTCTTCTGAAGTTACTAACTTAGCCCCTTCTGTGTTTCCTCACTGTTACCTTCTGTAACAAGCCTGCCCTTGATCAGTGCTTCCTGCTCAGTACTAGGTGGGAATATAGAGGAAGGAAAAAATCTACCCAACTGCTACATTTTCTAGCTATTGCTACAGAATGAGCAGCTCCAAACCATGGTTTCACACAAGAGCTAAACCTGGCTGGTCTACACATTTGAAGGCAGCAACTGGTTGTCTAAGGCTAGTTGAGGTGATATGGATGACTGGGCCATATACCTGTTGCCCCCTAGTGGCCAGCCAGGGTTGGTTCACATGAGGTTGATGTCAGGCCTCTGGGAGAGGCAGTGGAGGTTCTTGAGTCCCCTGAGCCTCAGAATCGGCACTTCTGCCACATCTGTTGGCTGGCAGGAATCTTGGGGCCAGTTCTAGGGGAAAGAAGAGGAGAGTTTATCTCTGTTCGACAGAGCTTCAGAGTCACATGGCAAAGGGCAAATATGCAGGAGGGGACATGAGGGATTGTCTTTACAATCAGGCTCCACAGCCCCATCATGTCCACATGGGAAGTGGCAGCTCAGAAAGAATGTGTGACAATTGCTTTGTTTTGTAGTTGACATAAAGACCATGGAGACTGCAGAGAAACTGGCCAAATTTGTTGCTCAGGTGGGACCAGAAATTGAACAATTCAGCATAGAAAATAGCACTGACAACCCTGACCTGTGGTACGTACCCATTACACCCTTCTGGTTTGAGTGTGTTCACCCCAAGAGTGCCCTGAGAACCTGAAGGGTGGCCTGGCAAGCACACTGCTGCCCCAGGGGTCATGCCAGGATAAGGTATGACTTCATTTCTGCTGAACTCAGGGCCATGAGGGAGGAGTGTCTGTTCTATGGTATCGGGGAGGGGGGAAGAGGGAAAGCACCCTAGAGGAACATTTAAGCTGGCTCCAGAGACTAAGAAGGAGTTCTCCAGGGAAAGGGAGATAGCTCCCTGGGCAGAGGGATGGTGTCCCTAGGACCTGAGCAGAGGTCAATGGTAGGAGAATGGAGGGTGCATCCTCACCCAAAGGTCTGAGGAAGAAGGGGCACTGCCCCCTGGTCACACTGGCTGCTGTGGGCTGATGAGAACTTACTGCTCATGAAGTGATGGTGGTCCCTGGTCTAAGTGTGGGCAACAAACACTTCCATATAGTGACAGCTGAGCACCATTGGACTCGGAAGATCACCATTAACCTTCCTATTTCTCAGACTTAACACCACACAGTCCAGAAGCAGCTCTGCCTCTGGGATACATGTTCTCATCCTTCAGAGTTCCCATTACTGAGCTGTAACTCTGTTGGATTCCCCTCAGAGCTGGTGGAGAGTGTGTGGGGAACAGGTGGGTTTATGAGCTGTGTGCATTGTATCCTACAGTCTGCTGGGGCTCTGGACCATTGCCCTGCTCCCAATGTGCTTTAATGTGCTTTATTCTAATAAAGAATGCAATTAAAAACTTCACATTTACTAGTGCATTTCTGGGACCCAATGGTGACCATGCCTGCTTTTCTATCTTGTTTGGGACCTTGACTAAGCACTCAACTGAGGGAACCTTCTGCTTCTTGGGAGAACCAGATCAGCTGCCTCTATAGAGCAGTGATGGCTTTGCAAATGCTCTACCTCAGGGGTCCCCAAACTACGCATGTGGCCCCCTCAGGCCATTTATCCAGCCCCCGCCGCACTTCGGAAGGGGCACCTCTTTCATTGGTGGTCAGTGAGAGGAGCATAGTTCCCATTGAAATACTGGTCAGTTTGTTGATTTAAATTTAAATTTGTTCTTTATTTTAAATATTGTATTTGTTCCTGTTTTGTTTTTTTACTTTAAAATAAGATATGTGCTGTGTGCATAGGGATTTGTTCATAGTTTTTTTTTATAGTCCGGCCCTCCAACGGTCTGAGGGACAGTGAACTGGCCCTCTGTGTAAAAAGTTTGGGGACCCCTGCCTACCTGGTTCTGCCATTTACAGGCCTGGTGACCTCAGGTGCTGGCACCTGGAGGCTTCAGAGTGGGGCTGCCTGTGGCATGTGGGATCTTGCCCCAACAGGACCAGGCAAGGGGGCAGTTCAGTACAGGGAAGCCAGGAGTATTTCATGAGTCCTTCTTTTCCCCCTACAGAAACTAAAATTTACAAGAAAACTCTTCATCATCCTGGGCACTTGATACCACCAGGACTTGGGGTTATTCCTCCCCCTGTTTGCAGACTTTTTTTTTTTTAGAGAGAGGAGAGAGATAGAGAAGAGGGGGGGAGAAGAAGGGAGCATCAACTTACAGTAGTTGCTTCCTGTTTGTACCTTGACCAGGTAAGTCCAGGGCTTTGAGCCAGCGATCTTAGCATTCCAGGTCAACATTTTATCCATTGCGCCACCACAGGTCAGGCATCTGTGCAGCCTTTTTTGAACAGTGTTCCTCAGAACATGTCGTCCCCTCCTTATCCACAGTGAGACTCCTAGATCCTACAGCAACATCAGTGAGGGTGAGGTGAGGCATTCTGTCCTCAAATGTTCATAAAATAGTTTGAAACTCTGAATACTAGGCAGCACACTTATTTGGTAAAGACCAAGGTATCTTTGTGTTTCTTTTTCCCTGAAAGAATTATACCTCTAAGCGTTGACTGATGGCTCAATGGATAGAGCATTGGCCTGGCATATGGATGTCGCGCGTTTGATTCCTGATCAGGGCACACAAGAGAAGCGACCATCTGTTTCTCTTTCTCTTCCCCTTCCGCAGCCAGTGGCTCAATTGGTTCAAGTGTGGCCCCAGGTGCTGAGGATAGTTTGGTTGGTACAAGTAGATCTGCCTCAGCTGCTAAAAATATCTTGGTACTTGAGCATTGATTCCAGATAGGGTTGCTGGGTGGATCCCAGTAGGGGCACATGCAGGAGTCTGCCTCACTAGCTCGTCTCCTCTTGCCTAAAAAGAAAAAAGAAAAAAAAGAGAATTATACCTCTAACATGTTCAATAGTCACTCAAGTTCATGTGTGTGTGGCTGTGTCTTCAATTTTACATACATCAAGCCCTGGCCAGTTTGCCCAGTGGATAGAGTGTTGGCCTGGCATGCAAACATCCTGGGTTCAATCCCTGGTCGGCACACAAGAGAAGCGACCATTTGTTTCTCTTCCTCTCCCTCTCCCCTTTTTCTCCCTCTTCTCCTCTCAGCCAGTGGCTCAGTTGGTTCGACTTTCAGCCCCAGGCGCTGAGGATAACCTGGTTGGTCCAAGTGTCAGCCTCAGGCACTGAGGATAGCTCAGTTGATTCAAGTATCAGCCCCACACAAGGTTGTCAGGTGGATCCAGGTAAGGGCACAAGTGAGAGTTTATCTCCCCTCCTCTCACTTAAAAAGAAAAATATTGACATACAGTCAAGTTCACTTGTTTCTGTGGATATTCAGTTTTAGGACCTTTTTCCTATTCTTTTTTATTTAATTTTAAAAATAAGGATAGCATTGGCATGGTTATTATTATAAAATATAAGTAAAGAGAAATGAGATCACTGTATGTTACCAGTTCACCTGTTGACAGCATTTTAGGTATTCTCATTTTGGGATTATTACAGATAAAACTGTTGTGATGGTTGGCTCAGTGGTAGAGCGTCGGCCTGGCGTGCAGGAGTCCTGGGTTTGATTCCGGCCAGGGCACACAGGAGAAGTGCCTATCTGCTTCTCCACCCCTCCCCCTCTCTTTCCTCTCTGTCTCTCTCTCTTCCCCTCCCACAGCCAAGGCTCCATTGGAGCAAAGTTGGCCCAGGCGCTGAGGATGGCTCTATAGCCTCTGCCTCAGGCGCTAGAATGACTCTGGTTTCAACAGAGCAACGCCCCAGATGGGCAGAGCATCGCCCCCTGGTGGGCATGCCAGGTGGATCCCAGTCGGGTGCATGCGGGAGTTTGTCTGACTGTCTCCCCGTTTCCAACTTCAGAAAAATACAAAAAAAAAAAAAAATACAAGAAAAACCCCCCAAAAAACTGCTGTGAGCATTCATTAAGAATTAATGAATTGGCCCTGGCCGGTTGGCTCAGTGATAGAGCGTCGGCCTGACATGCAGAAGTCCTGGGTTTGATTCCCGGCCAGGGCACACAGGAGAAGCGCCCATCTGCTTCTCCACCCCTCTCCCTCTCCTTCCTCTCTGTCTCTCTCTTCCCCTCCTGCAGCGAGGCTCCATTGGAGCAAAGATGGCCCAGGCGCTGGGGATGGCTCCTTGGCCTCTGCCCCAGGCGCTAGAGTGGCTCTGGTTGCGGTGGAGCGATGCCCCGGAGGGGCAGAGCATCGCCCCCTGGTGGGCAGAGCGTCGCCCCCTGGTGGGTGTGCTGGGTGGATCCTGGTCAGGCGCATGCCAGAGTCTGTCTGACTGTCTCTCCCCGTTTCCAGCTTCAGAAAAATACAAAAAAAAAAAAAAAAAGAAGAAGAATTAATAAATTAAGAATGTCTGTGGGGCCTGACCAGGCAGTGGCGTAGTGGATAGAGCATCGAACTGGAATGCAGAAGGACCCAGGTTTGAGACCCCCGAGGTCGCCAGCTTGAGCGCAGGCTCATCTGGTTTGAGCAGCCAGCTTGGACCCCAGGTCACTGGCTTGAGCAAGGGGTTACTTGGTCTGCTAAAGACCCGCAGTCAAGGCACATATGAGAAAGCAATCAATGAACAGCTAAGGTGTTGCAACGGAAAAACTGATGATTGATGCTTATCTCTCTCCGTTCCTGTCTGTCCCTATCTATCCCTCTCTCTATAAATAAAATAAATAATTTTAAAAATTAAAAAAAATATATCTGGGAGCTCCTGCCTTTTTTTTTTTATGTTTATTGACTTTAGAGAGAGAGGAAGGAAGAGAGAGAGAGAAAAACAGGAATATCAATCTGTTTCTGTATGTGCCGGACCAGTGATCAAACCCGCAACCTCTGTGCTTCGGGACGATGTTCTAACCAACTGAGCTATCTGGCCAGGGCTATGGGCTCCTACTTTTATTTCTCAGAAAAATACTGAGGCAGGGAAAAGCTAACTCCCATGATGCTTTTAACTTTTTTTTTTTTTTTTTTGGTGGCAGAGACAGAGAGAGAGGGGCAGACAGACAGGAAGGGAGAGAGATGAGAAACATCAGTTCTTTGTTGCAACTCCTTAGTTGTTCATTGATTGATTTTTCATATGTGCTTTGACCGGGGGGCTACCGCAAATTGAGTGACCCCTTGCTCAAGCCAGCAGCATTGTGCTCAAGCTGGCAACCTCGGAGTCTTGAACCTGGGTCCTCCACATCCCAGTTCGACACTCTATCCACTGTGCCACCGCCTGGTCAGGCCCACATTTAACTTTTGAGAAAACTGCCAAACTTCCTTTCCATGTGATTACATCATTTTGCCTTTTCAGCAACGTGTGGAGTCCTGGTTCCTCCTGGTCCTCACCAGCACTTCCTAGTGTCCATCTTTTCAATGTCCCAGTTCTGGGAGGCGGAGGGGGTGTCCCACTGTGGTTGTCATTCCTCTGAGGACTGACGGTGCTGAGCATCTTCTAGGGTACTTATATGCTCTCTGTATTTTAGTTAAGTGTCTGTTCAGATATTTGGCCCATTTTTTTTATTGAGTTGTTTATTTACTTAGTAATGAATTTTGAGAGTTCATTACATATTTCTGATAAGTTTTTTTTATCAGAAGTATGATTTGAAGACATTTTCTCCCAGTCTGAGACTTGTCTTCTCATTCTAGCAATGTCTTCTGGAAGGTATACATTCTTAATCTTTGCCATTTCCTCTGTTGGGTTTTGGGTATTTTTCTTTCTTTTTTATTTTTTATTTTTTATTTTTTTACAGAGACTGAGAGAGAGTCAGAGTGAGGGATAGACAGGGACAGACAGACAGGAACGGAGAGATGAGAAGCATCAATCATTAGTTTTTCATTGCGCATTGCAACACCTTAGTTGTTCATTGATTGCTTTCTCATATGTGCCTTGACCGCAGGCCTTCAGCAGACCGAGTAACCCCTTGTTGGAGCCAGCAACCTTAGGTCCAAGCTGGTGAGTTTTGCTCAAACCAGATGAGCTTGCACTCAAGCTGGCGACTTCGGGGTCTCGAACCTGGGTCTTCCGCATCCCAGTCTGATGCTCTATCCACTGTGCCACCGCCTGGTCAGGCGGATTTTTCTTTCTTGATTTTAAGAGCTCTTATCTGTGATGAAGTTGTACATATTTCCTTCTTATTTTGATGTTTATTTTTCACTTTCCCTATGGGTTATTCTGTGGTGTAGACATGTATTCAAATTTCTCAAATTTTTCTCTTATTTGGATACTGAGTCATAGTTAGAATTTCCCCACACTCAGGTTATGAAGATATTTATATAATTAATCTCTTTCAGAACTTGTATGGTTTATGGCTTGGTTTTTACATTTAGATCTCCGATGTGTGTGGGGTTATTTGGGATCAGCATGGATCCAATTTAAATACTTTTTTAAAATTCTTTATTTATTGATATTTTTAGAGTGGGGGTTGGGGAGGGAGAGAGAGAAACATTGACTTGTTTTTCCACTTATTTATGCATTTACTGGTTGATTCTTATATGTGCCCTGACCAGGGATCAAACCCACAACCTTGGTGTATCAGGGTGATGCTCTAACCAAATGAGCTACCCAGCCAGGGCCTAAATGTTTTTCTTAAAAGTTGTCCAGTTGTCCCAACACCATTTGTTGAAAAGATTGTCTTTTTTGGAGTGGTTTGAGAGTACGCCTTCATCTGATGTTGTGTTTCTGGCTTTTCTTTTGATGCTCTTATTGTCCACCTATTCATGGACTAGTACCATGCTTTTTTCTTTTTTTAAAATTACAGTTGACATTCAGTATTATTAAGGTCTATATAGCATAGTGGTTAGATGTTTATATAATTTACAAAGTGATCCCCTAATAACTGGTTTCACCTGGCACCATACATAGTTATTACAATATTATTGACTGTATTCCCTATGCTGTATTTTACATCTCTGTAACTAATTTGCAGCTGCCAATTTGTACTTACTTTATTTTTATTTTTTATTTATATTGATTTTATAGAGAAGACAAGGGAGAGAGAGAGATGGAAACATCAATTTGTTTCTGGATGTACCTGAGTATCAAACCGGCAACCTCTGCACTTTGGGATGATGCTCTAACCAACCCAGCTATCCCGGGCCAGGGCCCAATTTGTACTTCTTAATCTCAGTACTACGTTATTTTAACTGTAGAGGTGTCAAACACCTTGTAATATCTGGTAGGGCTTGTTCAGAGTTCTCCCAGATGTTTTTGCATATTTATTTTTCTGTCTGAACTTTAGAATCATCTTGTCCGTACCAGAAACAAATGATGCTCTTATTGGTATACTTTTCAACATTAATGCATTGACCAGAGGAGAACTGACATCTTCATGAGGTTGAGTCATCCTGTTCAAGAACAAGGGCTTTTTTTTTTTAGTCCGTGTTTTTTAGAGAGAGAAAAGCATCACTCGTTCCACCTACATGTGCCATTAATTGCTTCTTATATGTGCCCTGAATGGGACTTGAACTGGTGACCTCAGAGGTCAAGCCAGCATCCACAGGATCAGCTAGTGACCCTGGACTCGGTTGAGCAACCTTGGGTTCAAGCTGGCAACCTCGGCACTTAGGGCAACACTATCCACTGCGCCACCAGCTAGGGCATTCCAAGTGTATTTTGTATTTTTGGGCATGTTTTGTTTTTCACCAGCCAAACACCCCAGCTGTGACTATGGGTCTAGGTGTTCCTTGGACTTGGAAGCTCAGAGAAGCTTTATGGCCATCATGTTTACACAGGTTTTCTGCAGGACGTGAGGCAGGTGGTTTTGTGGTTGATACACTTCCTCCATCTTGTACCTGGAAGTGTGAGAGGGACCCTAGAGTCATAGCAAGCACTCAAAGGTCTGGAGGGCCAGTCACATCACTAGAAAGGGATGAGCGAAGCCAGGTCCCTGGTCGTCTCTGCATATCTTGTTCCTCCACCTCCCTCCCCTGAAAAGCAATTAGGTCCACATTCTGGCTCCTCAAACTTTCTCATTGCAAAGTGCACCATCAGCCATTGCTGGTAGAAAGAGGTCAGGGGTTATTCACTTCTTTGGCCTACCCTAGCTTCACTGGGTTTATTCAAACAGTTTCAGTAAATAAAAATGTTCAGAGGAGCCTGACCAGATGGTGGCACAGTGGATAGAGTGTCAGACTGGGACACGGAGGACCCAGGTTCAAAACCCTGAGGTCACCGGCTTGAGCAGAGGCTCACCAGCTTGAGCTAGGGGTCATTGGCTTGAGTGGGATCATAGACATGACCCCATGGTTGTTGACTTGAGCCCAAAGGTCGCTGGCTTGTAGCTCAAGGTCACTGGATTGAGCAAGGGGTTATACTCTGCTGTAGCCCCCTGTCAAGGCACATATGAGAAAGCAATTACTGAACAACTAAGGAGCTGCAACAAAGAAGTGATGCTTTTCATCTCTCTCCCTTTCTGTCTTTGTCCCTCTCTCTGACTCTCGCTCTGTCTCTGTCAAAAAAAAAAAAAAAATGTCCAGAGGACTATCTGGTTAACCACTGTATGTTATCTTTGTCCTAGGTTTCTACATGACCAAAATAGCTCAGCTTTCAAATTCTATCGAAAGAAGGTATTTGAACTATGCCCATCGATTTGTTTTACGTCATCTCCACTGAACATTGACACCGGTGAGAGCACTCTAGAGCCCATGGAAGGGGAAAGTGAGTTTGCGGATGAGCCTCCTCAGCAGGAGGTTGAGCTGGAAAGCCTGGAAGTAATGCCTGAGGAGGAAGAGGATGAGGATGAGGATGAGGATGAGGAGGAAGGCGAGGAGGCCTCTATTCCTGGCAGGCCCTCCCGGGATGCAGGAGGGTCTTCTGGGTCCATGGTCTCTGAGGGCAGCTCCCCCACCGATGGTCTTCCAAGTGAGGTGGCTAAGGATGGCCTGGCAGGCACACCTGTCCTATCACAGTCCTCTTCAGGGGCCTGCTTTCCTCGGAAGAGGGTCAGCAGCAAGTCTCTGAAGGTTGGCATGATTCCAGCTCCCAAGAGGCTGTGTCTCATCCAAGAGCCCAAAGGTGAGTGCCAGCATCGGTGCAGAACCCTGCAGTCTTCTGTTTAGCACTAGAGGAGGAATTAGCAGTACTTGATTGTAGAAACAGGTAGAGATGTTGCCTACCTATTTGGAAGAATTTGCTGACCCTCAGACAGAAGATAACCAGCTGGCTGCTGTCACCTGCCCACCTCTGATTCCACCCATATACCTGGACATTACCTCCCAAATCCTCCTGGACCATTCATGGGGGTCTTTGATCTTGTGTTTTTAATTAATTGTTTATTTTTAAATTTTATTTTATTTATTCATTTTTAGAGAGGAGAGAGAGAGACAGAGAGGGAGAGAGAGGAGAGAGAGACAGAGAGAGAGAGAGAAGGGGGGAGGAGCTGGAAGCATCAACTCCCATATGTGCCTTGACTAGGCAAGCCCAGGGTTTCGAATCGGCGACCTCAGCATTTCCAGGTCGACGCTTTATCCACTGCGTCACCACAGGTCAGGCTGATCTTGTATTTTTAACCTAAAACAACCCTAGTGGTTCTGCATACCACTCCAAATGTTCTTGTGAAAGTTACATTTCCAGTTGGTCTAATGTTGGCATGCTAAAGACATGCTGCCAAGTTGTCTGTGGCTTCTGGTGTCCCACATACTGCTCGGGTCTCTTATTGCTCAATTCCAGCAGGGTAAGCCCCAGCTATAAAGGGAACGAACTCTGGTCATCTCAGCCATTTCCTGCCAATGACCGTGGGTGGGGAGCTTTCTGAGCCGAGAAGGGGTAGTGACATTTGCTTAGTGACATTGAGGCGGGAGGACACAGGATAGGGCTGGTTTCATGCAGCTGTTAGCGGGAGCTGTGTGCTCTGTGGAGGCCATCTCTTGCTCTCCAGTGTGGAGGGTTAAGGTTCTTGTACAATTTACCAACAATAAAATGCACCCCTTTCAAGTGTTCAATTTAAGGAGTTTGAGCAAATGTGTACAGGCATGAATCCACCAGTACAGTGGAGCTGGAGCCCATCCCCAGAAAGTGTCAGCAGTCTCCCCTACCCAGTCCCAGAAACCACTTACTATTTTCTTATCTTGCCTTTTCTGGGCTTAATAAGGGGAATAGTATCATGTGCGACCTTTGGATGGGCTGGTCATGGCCCAGGCTACTCTTCATGTCCCCTACCCACCCAAGTGTTCACACAGCCAAGCCTAGGCGGTGCTTTGAGCGTAAGGTTAATGCTGAAACACCTGTGTGTGAGGTAGTGGTAGTGAAGAGTGCCCTGTAATTTGTCACCTGTGTTCTACATTATTAAGACCATCACACTCACACTCACAGTGTCAATACAGTTTCCTACTAACAGAACTGTCACATGGTTTTTGTTTGAAAACTTTGGCATTGCAATGGATTGCTAACTGTTCTACTGAACTCTTACCACTGTCTTGCAGATGGTGGTGGTATATCAGAGAGCTTAAGTATGTCCTTCCTGGGGTAAAGTGGACTCTATTCTATTTCCAAAACTCTTATTCCTTGAGTGCTTGATGAGACAAAAGCAGGCCTGCAGATCTCCCCTTTGTCAGCAAATAATGATAACAATAATACTGTGGTTGGGGCTTTGTTTTTTTTGTTTTTGGTTTTGTTTTGTTTTGTTTTTTATGACAGAGACAGAGAGAGGGTCAGACAGGGAGAGAGATGAGAAGCATTGATTCTTTGTTGCGGCACCTTAGTTGTTCATTGATTGCTTTTTCATATGTGCCTTGACCGAGGGGCTACAGCAGAGAGACTGACCCCTTGCTTAATTAAGCCAACGACCTTGGGCTCAAGCCAGTGAGTGACTTTAGGCTTCAAGCCAGAGACATGGGGTCATATCTATGACCCCCCACTCAAGCCAGTGATCCCCGTGCTCTAGCTGGTGAGCCTGCACTCATACCGGGTGAGCCTGCGCTCAAGCCATTGACCTTGAGGTTTTGAACCTGGGTCCTCTGTATCCCAGTTCGATGCTCTATCCACTGCGCCACTACCTGGTCAGGCTGATTGGGGCTTTGTATAAGAAACATTGTTTTTGCTGGAAAGTTCTGTGTGAATTTTAATTCTCTATCACTGGGATTGTCACAGTGACTTTGGAGGGCATAAATAGCATTACAAATAGTTCAGGGTATTTTGTTTTGTTTTGTTTTATGTGAGGGGGAGGAGACAGAGACAGACAGGAAGGGAGAGAGATGGGAAGCATCAACTCATAGTTGCAGCACCTTAGTTGTTCATTGATTGCTTTCTCATATGTGCCTTGACCAAAGGGCTTCAGCCGAGCCAGTGACTCCTTGCTCAAGCCAGCGACCTTGGGGTTTTGAACCTGGGTCCTCAGTGTCCCAGGCCAATGCTATATCTACTTCATCCCCACCTGGTCAGGCTGCACATAGTTCATTTATGAGGCAAAGTATATTCCTGAAGTCATGGAATATTATGCATATGTTTGGTCCATCATCATAAATATAGGCATCTTGGCCCTGGCTGGTTGGCTCAGTGGTAGAACATCAGCCTGGCGTGCAGGAGTCCTGGGTACGATTCCTGGCCAGGGCACACAGGAGCAGCGCCCATCTGCTTCTCCACCCCTCCCCCTCTTCTTCCTCTCTATTTCTCTCTTCCCCTCCCGCAGCCAAGGCTCCATTGGAGCAAAATTGGCCCGGGCGCTGAGGATGGCTCTGTGGCCTCTGCCTCAGGAGCTAGAATGGCTCTGGTTGCAACAGAGCAGTGCCCCAGATGGGCAGAGCATTGCCCCCTGGTGGGCGTGCCGGGTGGATCCCGGTTGGGTGCATGTGGGAGTCTGTCTGACTGCCTCCCCATTTCCAACTTCAGAAAATACAAAAAATAAAAAGAAAAGCCTGACCAGGCGGTGGCACAGTAGATAGAGTGTCAGACTGGGATGTGGAAGACCCAGGTTCGAGACCCCGAGGTTGCCAGTTTGAGCGTGGGCTCATCTGGCTTGAGCAAAAAGCTCGCCAGCTTGGACCCAAGGTCGCTGGCTTGAGCAAGGGTTATTCAGTCTGCTGAAGGCCCACAGTCAAGGCACATATGAGAGAGCAATCAATGAACAACTAAGATGTCGCACTGCGCAACAAAAAACTAATGATTGATGCTTCTCATCTCTCCGTTCCTGTCTGTCTGTCCCTGTCTATCCCCCACTCTGATTCTCTCTGTCTCTGTAAAAAATAATAATAATAATAAAAATTAAAAATAAATAAATATAGGCATCATACACACACACACACACACGTACATACATACATACATTTTTTTTTTTGAGAGGAGAGGTGACAGAGACAGACTCCTGCATGCACCCCTACCAGGAAGCCCAGCAAGCCCCCCATCGCCCCTATAGGGCGATGCTCTGTCTGGGGGGATTGCTCCATTGCTCAGCAACTGAGCTCTTCTTAGCACCTGAGATGGAGGCCATGAAGCCATCCTCACTGCCCAGGGCCAACTCACTCCAATAGAGCCATGGCTGTGGGAGGAGAAGAGGGGGTAAAGGGAGGGAAGCAGATGGGCACTTCTCCTGTGTGCCCTGACCACTAATCAAACCCGGAACATTCACATGCTGGGCCAATGCTCTACCACTGAGCCAACCAGCCAGGCCGGCAAGAAGAGTATCTCACAGCAAGGAACCTTCATTTGAGCCCATGTGTTCAGCTTCTGTGCTCCATGTCACACGTTCCTGAGAGAAGGCAGGCCACACAGCTGGCCTTCTGTCAGCAAAGGGGTATTAGCCAAAAGTGCAGCATTCTCATTTTTCTCTCTCAGAAACATGGGGAAAGTACACATAGGTGTCTATATATGTTTCTTTTGTCTTCCAGTTCACGAACCAGTTCGCATTGCCTATGATAGGCCTCGGGGTCGTCCCATGTCCAAAAAGAAGGTGAGCATGACCCTTTGTGAGTCCTCGTTTGATGTAGTCAGTTGGATTTTGTCAAGATTGTCAAAGGACACTGGCTTGTGATTAAGCTGTGCTCATACTTCAGACTGGGTTTGAAAGTACAGAGCAAAAGAAATACTCTTTCTCTCCAGCTTTTGAAGGCTGTTCAGCTTTGTCCAAAGCACTGGAGGGTGGTTCGTTTAACAGATAGTTGGGGCCTGATATATTCAGTGGAATGGAGAGATGAACAAGTAATGTTTCGGTCCTCAAGAGATTCAGATTTAGTGGACTGTAATGTGATTTAAAAAGCAGTTAAGCTGAGAATATGTAAAACTGGTTGGCACCTCCTATGAATCAGGACCACCCTGAGGCAGCAGTGAGCAGGACCAAAATGTGTGTGACTAGGTCAGGAGGCGGGTGCTGTGGGTATAGAAAAGCAGTTTAACAGGAAATAAGGTGAGGTCAAGATGCCCTTTAAGCGTTAGGGCTTGGGAGAGACCCAAGGTGGTCATGAGTCAGCTAGAAGCTCTTTGGACCAGAGTGGAGTGATGAGGATGGGGAGGTGAGGAAGTAGAAGGTGGTAGAGTGGGGATTCAGGTCATGTATGCCTGTAGACAGATGTCTGCTCTGTGGGCCTTCTCTGAGAAAGGCCCCTGGGGACTCACGGTGGGGTTTAGGTGGCAGATGTGTAGCCACTGTGGTTGCTGTGTTGAGAGCAAACTATGGGGTAGAGCCAGTCAGAACCGGGGACAGGAAGGGTGAAGGTAGACCTGGTAGGACTCACAGATGAATTGGATGTGGAACAGCAAAAGCCAAGAGTCCAGGGCGACCCCACGGTTGTTGGCCTGGGCAGTTAGGAGGATGAAACTGCCACTGGCTGAACTGGGGAGCCCCTGTGTGGAGCAGGTCACCAGAAGAAGATGGAGGTGAATTCCTGATGGCCAGGTGAAGTCATCCGGGACACATGGAGACATCACAGGTCCCTAGAAGTCAGGGAGGTGAGTGGGGAGCTGGGAGTTCTCTGCTGGTGGTGAGGAAAGCTCATTCGGTGGCCCCCAATGAGTCAGAGGCATTCGAAGTGTACCACGTCAGTCTCAGCAGCCAGATGAAGCATCATTCTGACCCCAGCTACAAGAGGAGGAGGGGCCTCCCTGCACCTGGAGTTCATGGTCCTGCTAGTGTACTTGGTTTTAAGCTGAGCCAGCACCAGGTACTCATCTGATGGCCTAGGTGAGGTTGTAGCCTGGTGAGGGCAGCTGGGACCAGGCTTGGCTGGCTACCTAATCTTGGAGTGTAACTCCTGAACCTCCATCTATGTATACATCTGTTGCATGGGGCAGTTATAACTGCCCTGCAAGTAGAAGATATCTTGAGGATTAAACAAAATGCATTAACTTTGTGTGCATTGCACACCTCAGCCCAAGGAGAGTGTACAGGGTGATTCTTCAACACAGATTTAATGCTTACAAGATCTGTCAGTTCTGTCCAGGCCAAGCTGACCCCTGTTCTTCCCATTGTTCCCACCAAGTGCTTTCCTGTAGGGGAGCAGGCCTGCCATTTGAGGACTCTTGGCCCACCTTTGCCCTGCCTTCCCACCATTCACTCACCTTAGCTGTTGTTTTCTGGGCCTGTGAGGGCATGATGGGCACCCCTTGTCATCTCAATGGCAGGTTCCATCTCCCCTGTTCTCCAGCTCATTTCCTAATGGTGATCACCCCTACCAGCACTAGCAGCCCCTTCCTGCCCATCTTTCCCCTGGTTTTCCCATGGCCTTCAACCTGCGTATGTCTCTCCTGCACTGTCCCTTCTTCCTGCCTCAGCCAACAGCAAGCTCTTCTCTCCTTTGCATCTCTCCTTAAACATCCTGCAGACGAACTCTGGCCTACCATCCTGCCAAGACCCTCAACTCCGGGCTCCTCCAGATTTGTTTAGTAACTCATGTTTGTATGCACACACATGCTGCTTCATTCCTCAAGGAGTACTTCCCTTCCTCTCACTGGATTCTCAGTGCTTCTCTAGATTGTTTGTCTCTTCTAGGGTGAGAGCTGGGGAGGTTACCATGGCTTGACCATAAGTGTCTGGGGAGTCAGAATCTCCAGCATGGTCGGTGCTGGACCATGCTGGAGATTCTCATTCTAGGCATATTGCTGCAACCTACATGCTACACTCTGCTTTCTTCTCAGAAACCCAAGGACTTTGACTTCGCCCAGCAAAAGCTGACCGACAAGAACCTGGGGTTCCAAATGCTGCAGAAGATGGGATGGAAGGAAGGCCATGGCCTGGGCTCCTGTGGGAAAGGCATCAGGGAACCCGTTGGCATGTATGCAGCAGGCACTTAGGGCTGGGGGGTGGGTAGGATGTTGTGCTTGTGCCTGGAAGAAGCTTTCTTTGGGATTCTGGTCCTAAGTCCTTTCACCTGCAGCCTAACTCTTGGTTCCTCTTGTGATGAACATGGTTTCAGGTTGGCAGATGTGTGTTTTAAGCAAAGAGAATTTTCAGATGAGATGAGAAGCAGACATTTCCTTACGCAGGTTTTCACCCTGCTCTTTGCTGTGTTTGTATAGACTATTTCAATGGTTTCTTGGCCCCTGGCATTTTGGGCAAATTGTCATAAAACTTGGTGATTCTGACCCTGGCCGGGTGGCCCAGTCCCAATATTACTTCCTCAGAAGAGTGTTTCTTTAAAAATAAAATAAAAGCATGACCAGGCGGTGGTGCAGTGTATAGAGTGTCAGACTGGGATGCAAAGGATTCAGGTTCGAAACCCCAGGCCAAGGTCGCCAGCTTGAGCAAGGGATCAATCGCTATGCTGTAGCCCCCTCTACCCCATCAGGGCATATGAGAGAAAGCAGTCAATTAACAACTAAGGAACTGCCACAAAGATTGCTTCCCATCTCTTTCCCTTCCTGTCTGTCTGTCCCTATATGTCCCTTTCTCTGTCTCTCTGACACAAAAAAATAAAAAAAAATAAAAGTAAATACAGCCTGACCAGGCAATGACGCAGTGGATAGAGCATCAGACTAGGATGTGGAGGACCCAGGTTCAAGATCCCGAGGTCACCAGCTTGAGCAAGGGGTTACTCGGTCTGCTGTAGCCCCAGGGTCAAGGCACATATGAGAAAGCAATCAATGAACAACTAAGGTGTTGCAACAAAAAACTAATGATTAATGCTTCCCATCTCTCTCCGTTCCTGTCTGTCTGTCCCTATCTATCCCTCTCTCTGACTCTCTCTCTGTCTCTGTAAAAAAAAAAAAAAAAAAAAGTAAATACAAATGATAATAAAAACACTGGTGATTCTGGATAGTAGTTACACCAAGAAGCTTTTTTCATCTTCTGGGAACCCATATACAGCCCTGCCAGGGTAGAAGCTGGCCCAGAATTGGTTAAGCCCATTAATACCTAGCAGGCATTTCATTTATAACTGAGTGTAGTACCTGTTGGGGGTGCTTTCTGCTATAATCAGGTCTCCGGATTACCTGCACAGGTGAGTGCCCCATTCTCCTGCAGATCACATCTGCACTTTACCTCTCCATTGCCATCACTGTGATGCATCCCACATAATTCTGTCCACTTGATTGCTTAAGCCATTTCCAGTCTCCTGGTGGCCAGGTCTAGATACAAGTGTGGCTAACTCTCTGTTTTGCTCCTTAGGGGAACAGCCTCAGAAGGGGAGGGGTTGGGTGCCGACGGGCAGGAGCACAAGGAAGACACGTTTGATGTTTTCCGTCAGCGGATGATGCAGATGTACAGACACAAACGGGCCAACAAATAGGTATGTGTGCAAGCTGGCATTTTGGGCATCCTGCTAAGCTGACAGCTGGCATTTTGATATGCCGCAATGGTTCCTCCTGAAAAGTCAGTGTTCCCCCATGCCCCAAAACCGGACATCAAAATTTCACACTCCCAAAAAACAAAAAAATTATTTGAGGGAAACTAAAGGAGTCTTTGGATGCAGATCTTGACCCCTCCTTCCAGATTTGGCTGAAGGAGTGAGTCTCATACCAAGCACAGCTGCATGTGGCCTACTTACAGGGCCTTGGCAGAGGGCGCCCAGGCTGACAGGAGTGGCCTTGCCTCCCCCAGTATAAGGATGACCTGGAAGCTGGCCCAAAGGACAGTCCCTCTGTTTCCTGCTCTGAGGATCTTCAAATCCTTTTCCTACTGAAAGGCCTTGGCCCTGTGAAAATTCTCATCTTTCTCCTCTCTTTTTAGTTTCCTTCCCCACCTGTAATTTCCAACTCAGTTTTGAACAGAATCATTCTCTCCTTGACTAGATGAAAACCACTGGTGAGAAAGATAAGCCTTGAAGCAGCAATTACTCTAAAAATGCCACCTCTGCCCCGGATCCACACTGGAGCCAGAGCCCAAGTCGATTTGGTGTGTACATGAAAAACATCTCTGCAGTTTCTGATTCAGAGATTCTGCTGGTTTTTCTTTTTATTAAAGAAAAAAGAATGCACCATTTCTAATCTGCTGTTGACTTTCCTCCTTTTCCAAGTGCTTTCGGCAGCAAATCCCTGAGTCTTTCTTGGTTCTCTCAGAAGGTGGTGCTGCCACGGTGGTACCAGCGTCTTTAGTGCTCAGGAACCAGTTCCATCCAGGGCACGGTGCTCTCCAAAGTGTTCTGTTAGCAAACTTGATGCTGCAATGATTACCAATTGTGTTTTCTTGTTTCCAGAATTTAAATAGGGTGTAATTTGTACTCCAGCATCACAGCCTCTGGGTGGGAGCTCTGAAGCTCTGAACAAGTGGAGATACTTGATTCCATGGGTGTTATTCATGGATTCTCATCTCTTAAATGCATCCCAAGAGGCTTAACAAAATTTAGCAACAATGTAACATGGTTGTATTCAGTGAGGAGTAGTTACTACACTGATAAAACTTCCCCCAAACTTGTACAGTGGTACCTTGACACACGAGCACTTTAAATCACAAGCAGTTTGAGAGACAAGCAATCGCTCGTGGGATTTTTTTAGTTTAAGTCATGAGTGGATATTTGAATCACGAGCTTCCGCCACCCTCCACTAGATGGCCTGCCAAATGTTCTGAAAGAAGAAACAAACTTCCCTGGAAAGGTTTTTGTTGAAACAGCCTCTAAGTGAAAGCGAGAAAAGTGTGGCGAAAAAGCCAAAAGTCAGTGAAAGAAAATGATGATAATTAAGCAAAGTAAAAAAATAGCAAATTAAGTTTAGCGATAAAGTTACATACTGTACCTAGTGTGTAAGTTAAATTTTGCAATTTGCAATTAAATGTAGCATTAAGTGTGTAGAGGGTAAGTTATGTTAAGCGATAGCACACGAAATGAAAACTTCCTCCGCCAGTCTCTTCCCCCTCACCGGCATCTTTGCCTGACCTTGAAGGTAAATACACTTCATAAACCAGTTTATTTATTTACATTCTCTCTTATTATGTATATATATATGTATTTGTTAAAAAGTACATTTTCTTATTTAAAAGCATTAAAACAAAAAATGTATGTGGTATTTGGGGGCCAGACGGATTAATTGCATTCCTATTAATTTAAATGGGGAAATTTGATATGATAAATGAGCAATTTGGGTCACGAGCTTGAGCATGAAACGAATTAAACTTGTGTGTTAAGGTACCACTGTACTTCTCTTTAGAATCCACAAAGAAAGCTATGTTTGGATTATATTTATTGATTTGAGAGAGAGAGAGAAGGAGGGGAAAGCAGGAAGCATCAACTTGTAGTAGTTGTTTCTTGTATGTACCTTGACCAGGCAAGCCCAGTAGAAAGCTACAGTTTGATTTTTCTCTTTAAACCACACAAGGAGTCTCCTACAAAACAATCTGGGTAAACTCTACAGGATTTCATATTTTGTGTGTGTGAGAGTGGAGAGAGTTTGGTTAAAGTCCTTTTTACAGAATAGAAAGGATTCTCTTGGGGTGGGCTCCACAGCTTATGGCTATTTCAAGCTGTATGATTGCCACCCCTGCCAGCTTCTGCTGATGTTTTGCAACTACATGTTAAAGTCTCAGGCTGTGGGAATCTCAACCTTTCTTCCTAAAACAGCAGTGTTGAAGGTTTCAATATGTGCTGAAGTCTGGGCAGCTTGGTCGTACTGACACTACAAGCTTGAGGAACACAGCAGTGAATTACCTTAGCCGCTGCTATTAACTGTTAAGAAATCCTTGCTTTCTCAGAGCACAGACTTCCCAGCTGTAGTCCTGCTCCTCTGGTTCTGTCTTGTCTATCTGTCCTGCCATTCACATGGCATGTAGCCTGCCTGGTGCCATCTCTCTTCATGACAGGTGTAGTCCCCAGTTCTCTGCTTGCTTCTGATCACTTATGTTGCTTTGGCATCTGGCAGATTTCTATGGCCATGGGCAGTGCAAGTGTCCTTCAGTGAGGTGAACCAGCATGCAGAGGTGCTGTGGTTTGGGAGAACCACGCCTGTGGACATTCATCTTCTGCTCCTCTCTTTCCTGATTCTTTCATCAGCCTTCCATGTTGGCTGTGGGTTGGGCCACAAAATGGAACTCTTAAGAACAGGGCCTTGGTCACCTATGACCTTTCACCTAGTACCTGTTGGCCTGGATAAGGCGTGCATCCCCCAGCACATTTTCTCTCTTTGAGCATAGCTCTGTCATCCGGTTCACTCTGTCTCAGTTTGTTCATTCTTGGCTTTCTCTGCTTTTATTCAAAAGTAAAATGCTTTAGGAATTCACAGTGTGAGCCCTGCCCCCACAGCCTCCTGCCATTCCTCCTGGGGACATCCTGTTTTGAGCTGACACTGTTTGTGAGCCTTTGGCAAATATTAAAGAAAACAGCTACTTGAGCCTACATAGTCTTCTGTCACTTAAGTGACACTTCTCCTGTGAAGTCAACGTTGAGGCATTGCGGGCGTCGGGGCGGAGGCGGAGCATGATGGTGTGTCCTGTGCCGCTGCCTGCTGGAGGTCAGTGCATGATGGCCCTCTGTGCCACCTTGCTCTCTCAGCAGTGGCCACTCTGCAGGGAACTTGCAAGTGCGTGTGCGGGTGTGTGGCCTTGTCAAAGTCACAGTATATTTTCTGTCATTCTAGTTCCAGGGTCTCTCCCGTGAGGACAACAGGCATCCGGAAAGTGCTAACTCGCCACTTTGGGTGCTTACTGTCTCTGGCTTGTTTCCATCACTGGAAATCAGATAGAGAATTTTAGTGTTTTTGGTCCTTGGTAAACCTAGAAGACATTTGTGATGTTACAAAGCAGAAGTTTTTGTTTTGTTTTTAATCTAAGAAGTTGTGAATGTTAATCATTTAGCAGTTATAATAAATGTAGAAAAAAACAACCTTCCATGGTCTCTATTGATGTATTTATAAAACCAGGTAGTTAGGGGCACATGATAGATGTGGTTCTGGCCCTGGCCAGTTGGCTCAGCGGTAGAGCCTCGGCCTCCTGGCGTGCGGGGGACCCGGGTTCGATTCCCGGCCAGGGCACATAGGAGAAGCGCCCATCTGCTTCTCCACCCCCCCCTCCCTCTCTGTCTCTCTCTTCCCCTCCCACAGCCAAGGCTCCATTGGAGCAAAGATGGCCCGGGCGCTGGGGATGGCTCCTTGGCCTCTGCCCCAGGCGCTAGAGTGGCTCTGGTCGCAACATGGCGACGCCCAGGATGGGCAGAGCATCGCCCCCTGGTGGGCAGAGCGTCGCCCCTGGTGGGCGTGCCGAGTGGATCCCGGTCGGGCGCATGCGGGAGTCTGTCTGACTGACTCTCCCTGTTTCCAGCTTAAAAATTAAAAAAAAAAAAAAAAAGAAAGAAAAAAAGTAAAATAAAATAAAATAAAAATAGATGTGGTTCCTACATGGAACCAGATCATAAACACTTTACCTTGGAGCATGCCCTTTATCTGCTGGGGTGGGACCCTAGTCAATCCCCAGGAAAGGCCAGAAGGTGCTGAGAGCAGGTAGTGATCAGGACCCAGCACAGGGTGGGGTGGGGGTAGGGCTGGGAACAGGAACCCACCTTTGAGAGGGTATTGTGATGTGGGAGCCCTGCTTTAGCAGCCTATGTCTGCCTGTCCCCATCAAGGTCTTACCTGCTTCCAGGGTTGGGATTCCAGCTGCCAGAGATAGACCAAGGTATAGCTAGTCCTCCTTCTGACCACGAAGCCAACTTATGGGTGTCTTCAAAGCTCCCTGCTGTTCCTATGTGCGGTTAGCCTGTGTCTGCTGCTTCTACCAGTTGTCCCTGGCCCTTCAGCTTTGGTGAGATGCCAAAGGACACAGCAGGGGGGTAAGCCCAGCAAGTATGGCCCTGCAGGGGCCTCAACCAGAGCATGTCATGACAGGCAGGAGCCAGGCTGCAGATGTACTTAGGGTAGCAGGGAACCTGGGAAGGATTTGTGTGTGTGTGTGTGTGTGTGTGTGTTGGGGGGCTGTCTTTTAAAGGCAGATTAGAGGGAGACAGATGAGATAGGGCTACTTAGGAAGCTGATGTGGGACCTCTGAGCCTCCCTTCTCCCCACTGTGTTCTGGAGAACACTCAGGTGAGATGGGGGCCCATTTGACCATGATGAAAGCTACTGTCAGCCCAGAACCACCACAGTTTTGCCTTCATCTTCACCAGAACCTGGGAGGCAGGTGTGCCACCCCCTGAGAAAGTTACCCAAAACCTATAACCTTACCCACCCCTTCTGGAGAGACTAGAGATAGAGGATGAGCAGCAGTTGGAATTGTTCTCCAGTACCCCTCCCCAGCTCCCTTTTCACCGGCAGACTGGTGAAGATGACTTAGAGGAGGACATCCTATATAGTGGTCTCCAGCCAGGGACATGGCCCTGCTTTGACCTTAGGCTGGTCATTCTACATCAGGCCTCTGTTTCCCCTCTGCTATCTGGGAAGGATTTTTTTTTTTTTGTAACAGACAGAAGGAAAATAGGGACAGACGGGAAGGGAGAGAGATGAGAAGCATCAATTCTTCATTGCAGCCCCTTGGTTCATTGATTGCTTTCTTTTTTTTTTTTTTTTTTTTTTTTTTTGATTGCTTTCTCATATGTCTTGACCAAGGGGCTACATAGAGCAGAGCGAGTGACCCCTTTCTCAAGCCAGCGACCTTAGGCCCAAGCCAGTGACCTTGGGCTTCAAGCCAGCAACATTTGGGTTCAAGCCAGTGACCATGAGGTCATGTCTGATCCACACTCAAGCCAGCGACCCCATGCTCAAGCTGGTGAGCCCATGCTCAGGCCAGCGACCTTGGAGCTTTGAACCTGGATCCTCTGCGTCCCAGTCCAACGCTCTATCCACTATGCCACCACCTGACCAGGCTGGGAAGAATTTCTTCTAGTTCAACAGGTAAAATTTCCTCTGCTACCTTGTAATTTAGGGCTAACTGGGGCCTAAATATGCCATGCCTCTCTCTTCTCCCCAGCCTCCCCTCCTAGACAGCCCAGGGCCCTGTGAGAGGTAGGGTGTGCTGCCACAGGCACTAGTCTTAACTTTGGTTTTGGAGGGTTTTTGTTTCTTTGTTTTAGTTTTCACATTTTTATTGGGAGCTTGTCAGTAGAGGTGTTTACAGTTTCTTCATCCACTCCAAGCTTGGGCCCTAAGGATTCTGGGGGTGGCTGGGCATGTTGGGCATGTTCCCATCATCCTGGACTGGCACTGGATAGTTTTAGGGTATGTCCTGGTTGATTATGGCTGCATGCTTGGTGTAAGGGCTGAAGGGGGGCAGAATTATACTAAGACCCTGTTGGTGAAGGACACAACCAGCACACCAACTTCTTAGCCAAGGCTGCCTCCTTTCTTTTTTTTAATACAGATTGATTTTTTTTTTTTTTTTTTTTTTTTTTTTTTTTTTTTTTACTTTTTATTGTAGTGAAAGAGGAAGGAAGAGAGAGAAAGACAGGAACATTAAGCTGTTCCTGTATATGCTCTGACCGGGGATTGAACCGGCAACCTCTGCTTTGGTATGACGCTCTAACCAACTGAGCTATCCAGCCAGGGCTGCCCAGGCATTCTTTTTTATTTTTTTGACAGAGACAGTGTGTCAGAAAGACAAATAGGGACAGCCAAGAAAGGAGATAGATGCGAAGCATCAATTCTTTGTTGCAGCTCCTTAGTTGTTCAGTGACTATTTTCTCATATGTGCCTTGGCCAGGGGCGGGAGGGACTACAGCAGAGCAAGTGACCCCTTTGCTCAAGCCAGCAACCATTGGGTCATGTCTGTGATCCCATGCTCAAGCCAGCAAACCTTTTCTCAAGCTGGTGAGCTTTGCTCAAGCCAGATGAGGCCACACTCAAGCCGGCGACCTCGGGGTTTCGAACCTGGGTCCTACTCATCCCAGTCTGATGTTCCATTCATTGTGCCACTGCCTGGTCAGGCTGCCCAAGCATTCTTTGTTTATTTTATTTTATTTTATTTTTTTACAGAGACAGAGAGTGAGTCAGAGAGAGGGATAGACAGGGACAGACAGACAGGAGTGGAGAGAGATGAGAAGCATCAATCATTAGTTCCTCGTTGCACATTGCGACACGTTAGTTGTTCATTGATTGCTCTCTCATATGTGCCTTGACCGCGGGTCTTCAGCAGACCGAGTAACCCCTTCCTGGAGCCAGCGACCTTGGGTCCAAGCTGCTGAGCTTTTTGCTCCAACCAGATGAGCCCGCGCTCAAGCTGGCGACCTCAGGGTCTCGAACCTGGGTCCTCTGCATCCCAGTCCAACGCTCTATCCACTGCACCACCACCTGGTCAGGCTGCCCAAGCATTCTTGAAGGTGGCAAGTCTCCCAGCTTTGCATCTTGGTCTCAGTGGCAGCACCACCCACCATTGAATAAATATTTGATGGAAAACAGTGAATAAGTACACTTTGTACAATGTCTTGGTTTCCAGTCTTAAGTTTTAAAGCAGGTCTTTGTTTTGTATCCATGTGTGTACATCTATACACATGTGCAATAGATGTGTGCATAATATTTGCAGACATGCATACTCAAGTAACACGGGTACATTTGCTTTGTAAAAGATAAAAAAATAAAACCCCAATATATGCTGAATGAAGCACAAAGGTTTACCCTTTCCCCACTCTCACATATCAATGAAATTAATTATAAAATTAAATAAGTTTTTATGCCTGACCGGTAGTGGTACAGTGGATAGAGTGTCAATCTGGGGCACTGAGGACCCAGGTTCAAAACTCCGAGGTTACTGGCGTGAGTGTGGGATCATCAACATGATCCCAAGGTCACTGGCTTGAGCAAGTAGTCACTAGCTCAGAATTAGTCCCGTAGTCAAGGCACGTATAAAAAGCAATCAATGAACAACTAAAGTGACACAGCTACGAGTTGATGCTTCTCATCTTTCTCCCTGTCTTCTGTCTCTCAGCAAAATAAAAAGTTTTTAAATAATAAGACACTGCACATGCTGCCTGGAGACTCGCTTTTTCATACAACTGGCAGTCTCAGCGGTCTCTCTATGTGAGTAAATGTTCAAGTGCTATTCATGAATGAGTAATACTGGCCAGAATCCAAAGGTGCAGACTTGTCTAATGGAACAATTAGTTTCCTTGGTCTGCAATACCCAGGCCTCATGTTCCCATGTGTAGATTATCACATGTGCACAGGATGTTTCAGATATAACCTTAAAGATGCAAATTACACTTCACTGCACATGCTACTCTTGCATTTTTACTTAAACTTTTCTGCAAAATTTAAGTGTTTTGTGATGAACTGCCTTTATCTCATAAATCTCCACTGACAGCCATCAGGTTCTCAAGGATTGGTTCCTATACCCTGCAACACTTCTTTGTGAATAAAGCCTAGAAATGGCATTTCTGGGACCAAGGGGCCCTCCCTCCACAGTGTTCCTATGAAATCCGATTTGAGGGGTGGAGGGTGACCTTGCCAAAATTCCTATTTCCCCAACAGTACCTGCCTGGCCAGGATATGGTGGGGGCCTTAGACCCTGAGAAGCACTCCGCCATGAACTGCAGCCCCAACCCCTCCAGATCATGTCCCTGAGCTCTGCTTGGACATGACCCAGTTGCTACCCTTTCTGCTTCCTCCACATCTCCCCTCTCTGAGCCTGTCATCCCCACCCTGACCACTCCAAACCTTGACTGTCCTGGGTAACAGAGTTCCCAGAGGAAGCTGTGGGCTTGGGCAGGGGTTCCTGCCCCTCCAGGCCTTGATTTACTCCTCTGTCTAATGACTGCTGATGCCAACTAATGGGGTAATCATGAGGGCTGGAGATGCCTTCCTTGTGGCTATGGGATGGTGGGACTCCAAGCCTTGGTTTTCTCCTGTGAAATGGGAAGCAGGCTGGCAGAGTTAAAGACGGTAACTCAGGACTGCTCTTAGAGAGTTTAGAGGACTGGTCTTGTAATTGAACCTTCCATATCCCACCCTCCTGGGCCTCAATTTCCCCACCTGTGAAGCAGACCTTGTGTGTGAGGATCCCCAAACCCTATTACAGTGCACCAGCTTGAAGATGGGACTGCATGCTCAAATTATCCCTCCCTTTAACAGAGGAGAGGGTCAAGTCTAAGCATCTGGCCAGGAGAAACATATGTGATAGAATTCCATGTGGTTGGGCCTGACCAGGCAGTGGCGCAGTGGATAGAGCGTCGGACTGGGATGCAGAGGACCCGGGTTCGAGACCCCGAGGTCACCAGCTTGAGTGCGGGCTTATCTGGTTTGAGGGAAAGCCCACCAGCTTGAACCCAAGGTCGCTGGCTCCAGCAAGGGGTTACTCGGTCTGCTGAAGGCCCGCGGTCAAGGCACATATGAGAAGGCAATCAATGAACAACTAAGGTGTTGCACCACACAATGAAAAACTAATGATTGATGCTTTTCATCTCTCTCCGTTCCTGTCTGTCTGTCCCTGTCTATCCCTCTCTCTGACTCACTCACTGTCTTTGTAAAAAATAAGTAAATAAATAAAAATTAAAAAAAAAATTTTTTTTTAAATAAAAAAGGTTAAAAAAAAAAAGAATTCCATGTGGTTGGGAAATGGGGGGACAATTAATGCTGGGGCTAGAGCCAAACTCCCATACAGCTACCAATGTGCTAGCTATTCTGCCCCATTGTACAGATGGGGAAATTGAAGCCCAGAAAAAGGAACTGGTCAGGCTGCACAATGAGTTCTTCAAAGTCCTCTTTAAATCACTGTGCCTATTCAAACCTCGGTTTTCCCATCTGGATATAAGCTAGCACTGATTTTGCAGTAGAAGCAGCCCTTCCAGCTTGTCGTTAGGACTCAGAAGTGAACCCCAGGGTCAAGAATCAGTTCTTACTCCTGAACGTCACGTGTTGAGGCTCCTAAACTACCTGGCTGGCCATCGACGGGGACTCTCCATCCTGCCCCCAGTCTCTCCTCTGCTTGTGGACCTCCATTCAATCTTCAAGCCCACCTCCCAGATCCCCTCCTCCAAGAAGCCCTTCCTGCTCTCCCCAGACAGGTCTGACTGCCACTCTAGCTTCCTCAGGCCTGTCCCTGACCATTGTGGATGGGGTGTGTGCTTCAGCTCTGTCTCACCTGGGTAAGGGGCTCCTCCACGAGACCTGCATATTGTCTTGACCCCCAGCATTGAATAAATATTTGATGAAAGAACAGTGAATGAGTGCACTTTGTACAATGTCTGAAGGCCCATTCTTACCACTGGAAACTGCTTTGGGGTGGATAGGCAGAGCCAGGCTGAGGCCCAGCTCAGGGACATGACAGTGACATGGAGCAGGTCACTTGCATTCATAGCATCAAATGATAAAGTATGATGCACCATTATTGAAAAGTCACTTTCCTACAGTATTTAAGTTACTGTTTTAATATAGCATCTTGGACTATATAGAAACAAATGCAAATTTAAATATATAAATGCATGGTTACAGACAAATTCTGGAAAACTCTACAGCCATCTATTAGCAGAGGCTCCTTTGGGAAATGGATTAGGCCATGGGTGGAATCTTTACTGTTTACCTCACACATTTCTGTGTGACTTGACATCTTTGCTTCTATGATTTTAGAATGACAGTATATTATGGATGGCAATATGGGTGATAAACTCAGCCTTGGGTTTGTTTTGAGAATCAAAGGGAATGAAAGGTGTCAACTTCAGAGGCCATAGCAGACTATAAACTGACAAATCTGATAGATGCCTTCCTGGATGTTAATCCTTGAATCCTGCAGAAGCTGGCCCATTTGCCAATGGAGAAACTAAGACTGCAGACTCATACTCTAAGCTCCATGATCTCCTAATGGTCTCATCTAGTTGAAAGCTTCCCATATAAACATGTGCACAGGAACAAACATGCATGCACATACAGAAAGACACATGCATGCATGGGCTCAAAGACACATGCATGTACACAGATGCAGATACAAAAAGATACAGGCACATGTACACACAAACATGCAAATGCAGGCTCAAACACATGCACACACATACATAGGCACATGTGCACATGCAGGTTTAAAGACAGCCACACATTCAGACATGCATGAACATGCACAAATATCATTCCTATTTCCCACCAACTCCTTGCTCATGGCCCTGGGAACTTTGACTCTCAAGAGTTGCAGCTCCCCGCCCTGGCCAGACAGCTCAGTTGGTTAGAGTTCTGAAGCTTAGAGGTTGCTGGTTCGATCCCCGGTTAGGGCACATATAGAAACAGACCTATGTTCCTGTTTCTCTCTGGCTCTGTTCCTCTCTAAAATCAATGAAATAAACATTAAAAAGTTGCAGCTCCATGATGAATCTGGCACCGGCCACTTCCCTCAAACCTCAGTGAGGTCCCTCTGAGACTTTGCTTGATTTTTCTCCAGAGATTTGTCTTAGGAGCAAAATCTCACAGTTCCTGGAATTCCAGGTCCAGAATTGAGGATTGGCTTGGAGGTTTTGAAATGTAGAAAAGAAAGGCTTGCCTGACCTGTGGTGGCACGGTGGGTAGGGGCGTCGACCTGGAAATGCTGAGGTTGCCGGTTTGAAGCCCTGGGCTTGCCTGGTCGGGGCACATGTGGGAGTTGATGCTTCCAGCTCCTCCCCCCTGTCTCTCTCTGTTTCTCTCCCCCTCTCTCCCTCCTCTCTAAAATGAATAAATAAAAATAAAATAATATATATCTGAGGCCCAGATGTTCTCTTCAGGGAGATGATCTTCTGTCTCTGGCCAGTTTGTTCAACTAGGTGCCTCAGTTAAAAGAGAAAAGAAAGGCTTTTGCAGTAGGTAACTTTAAAAGGCTCTTAGCATAAGTAATTTCATTTAGCTACTCTTCTATCTTAAACTCTAACCCCAGAATTTACTTAGGTCTAAAACTCCCCACCCCGGCCTTGAAGTTAGTTTTGCCAAATTGCAGATGTGTCGGGGTAGGTTGTAAATCCTAGAATGTTTAGAAATGTCTTTGTTAGGCATGAAAAACATCACTACTGCCTGACCAGGCAGTGGCGCAGTGGATATGAGCATTAGACAGGGATCCTGAGGACCAAGGTTCGAGACCCCAAGGTCGCCAGCTTGAGCGCGGGCTCATCTGGTTTGAGCAAAACCTCACCAGCTTGGACCCAAGGTCACTGGCTCAAGCAAGGGGTTACGCGGTCTGCTGAAGGCCCGTGGTCAAGGCACGTATGAGAAAGCAATCAATGAACAACTAAGGTGTCGCAATACGCAACGAAAAACTAATGACTGATGCTTCTCATCTCTCCATCCCTGTCTATCCCTCTCTCTGACTCTCTGTCTCTGTAAATAAATTAATTAATTTAAAAAAAAAGAAAAACATCACTACTGTGTTATCATCTTCAAAGCTTATAGTCTTAATGTGTAGAAATATTTTTTTTCTTTAAATTGATCCTATAGATAAACATTGTAATAAGACAGTAAGATTTAATAAGCCTGTTAGCAAGATTCATAAGCCTGACTAGGCAGTGGCGCAGTGGATAGAGTGTCTGACTGGGATGCCGAGGACCCAGGTTCGAGACCCTGAGGTCACCAGCTTGAACGTGGGCTTATCTGGTTTGAGCAAAAGCCCACCAGCTTGGACCCAAGGTTGCTGGCTCAAGCAAGGGGTTACTCGGTTTGCTGAAGACCCATGGTCAAGGCACATATGAGAAAGCAATCAATGAACAACTAAAGTGACGCAATGAAAAACTGATGATTGATGCTTCTCATCTCCCTTCCTGTCTATGTGTCCCTATCTATCTCTCCGACTCTAAAAAAAAAAAAAAGATTCATGAATATGTTTTTTTTAATTTTTTTTTATTTATTCATTTTTAGAGAGGAGAGGGAGGGACAGAGGGAGATAGAGAGAGGAGAGACAGAGAGAGAGAGAAGGGGGGAGGAGCTGGAAGCATCTACTCCCATATGTGCTTTGACCAGGCAAGCCCAGGGTTTCAAACCGGCGACCTTAGCATTTCCAGGTCGACGCTTATCCACTGCACCACCACAGGTCAGGCCATGAATATGTTTTATTGCTTTTGTACCATGCTTTGCTGAGCTCCCCCTCCTTCCCATACCCCAATCAGTATGTGATTTTGTCTTTAAAAGCTGGCCCCAAACTGTGTTCAGGGGCCATATGATTTTAATGACTTAGATTTCCATGTGGCTTTAAAATAAAGACTCCTTAATTTGGCTACTACTTAATTATGTGGCAAAATGTCTGTTTCTTGCTGTTCTGATACAATAGTTTCAGCATTTACAATTTAATGACTTACTTTTGCCCAGAGGCAGCTCAGAGCAAAGCAGTTTTTTTGTTTTTTTGTGGGGTTTTTTTTGTATTTTTCTGAAGTTGGAAACGGGGAAGCAGTCAGACAGACTTCCGCATGCGCCCGACTGGGATCCACCCGGCATGCCCACCAGGGGGCGATGCTCTGCCCATCTGGGGCATCACTCTTGCAACCAGAGCCATTCTAGCGCCTTAGGCAGAAGCCACAGAGCCATCCTCAGCTCCCAGGCCAACTTTGCTCCAATGGAGCCTTGGCTGCGGGAGGAGAAGAGAGAGAGAGGAAGGAGAGGGGAAGGGGTAGAGAAGCAGATGGGCGCTTCTCCTGTGTGCCCTGGCTGGGAATTAAACCCGGGACTCCTGCACGCCAGGCCGACGCTCTACCACTGAGCCAACCGGCCAGGGCAGAATTTGAGAGTCTTAATCCTCAGTCTTTACATGTCCTTCCTCACTGTGCTGTGTGACCTAGGGCAAGTGATTCACTTCTGTAAGCCTCAGTTTCCTCATTTGTAAAATGGGAGCCTTGCAGCAAGGCTCTTAGAATAAATAACTCCATTTAGCTTCTGAATGCTATCTTGAACTCTAACCCCAGAACTTGTTTTTCTTAAGAAACCCCTAACCCCGGCCTCAGAGCTGGTTTTGCAAGATTGCAGGTGTGTCCGGAGTCATAAAGCCCTAGATGTTCCTCCACAAATTGCTTCTATAGATGAACTTTGCAAAAGGTCAGCCAGATTAATGAGCTTGTTTTTCTGCTTTTATAACATACTTCACTAGGTGCCCCCTCCTCCCGTTACCCTGACCAGGATGTGGATTTTGTCTTTAAAAGCTCACCCCTAGCCCTGGCCGGGTTGGCTCAGCGGTAGAGCGTCGGCCTAGCGTGCGGAGGACCCGGGTTCGATTCCCGGCCAGGGCACACAGGAGAAGCGCCCATTTGCTTCTCCACCCCTCCGCCGCGCTTTCCTCTCTGTCTCTCTCTTCCCCTCCCGCAGCCAAGGCTCCATTGGAGCAAAGATGGCCCGGGCGCTGGGGATGGCTCTGTGGCATCTGCCCCAGGCGCTAGAGTGGCTCTGGTCGCAACATGGCGACGCCCAGGATGGGCAGAGCATCGCCCCCTGGTGGGCAGAGCGTCGCCCCTGGTGGGCGTGCCGGGTGGATCCCGGTCGGGCGCATGCGGGAGTCTGTCTGACTGTCTCTCCCTGTTTCCAGCTTCAGAAAAATGAAAAAAGAAAAAAAAAAAAAAAAAAAAAAAGCTCACCCCTGACTGTGCTCAGGTGTGCGAGTTCTTTGGGATACTAGTTCGCTCGTGGTCACCGGTTTCTGTAATAAAGACTCCTAATTCCAATATTCTCATTATGGCAGATTCTGTTTCTTTCTCGCTGAATTGGGATATAACAGTATCTACCACCAGGGTTTTGAGAATCAGCGCCAACACTCCACAAAGCTTACAAATGTCAGCTGTCCCATTTCTACCATCTGGAAACCTTTCACTGAAGTTTCCTTTCAGCCTAATTGTCCTCCTAAAAATAAAGTTCCCAAGTCCTTATCTAAACCACATGACACAATGGAGGGGATAATGTGGGCAACCTTGCAGATTCACCTCTGAGCCTTGGTTTTCTCATTTGTAGAATATGGATATTCTTCCTGTCCAGGTCATCAACTAAGAAGAGTGTATGTGAAAGGGGTTCAGAGGAAAGCAAGGCAGGGAGCCAATAAATACTCAAGTGTCCCGTCACTGACAAGAGTCCAGAGAAATGTCAGAATTGCTAACATGCAGTGCCGGCCTGTGTTGGCAGAGATAGTACCTATGTCCTTGCTGGCTTCAATAAGGATTACCCCAAGCTTTTTGTTTCTTACTGATGTAAAATTCACATAACATAAAAATCACCATTTTACTCTTTTTAAGATTTTGTTTATTGCCTGACCAGGCGGTGGCACAGTGAATAGAGCATTGGACTTGGTTGCAGAGGACACAGGTTCAAAACCCTGAGGTGGGCCTGACCCGTGGTGGCGCAGTGGATAAAGCATCAACCTGGAAATGCTGAGGTCGCCGGTTCGAAACCCTGGGCTTGCCTGGTCAAGGCACATATGGGAGTTGATGCTTCCAGCTCCTACCCCCTTCTCTCTCTCTGTCTCTCCCTCTCCTCTCTAAAATGAATAAATTAAAAAAAAAAAAAAAACCCTGAGGTGGCCGGCTTGAGCATGGGCTTATCTGGCTTGAGTACAGGCTCACTCAGCTTGAGCGTAGGGTCGCTGGCTTGAGTGTGGGATCATAGACATGACCCCATGGTTGCTGGCTTGAGCCCAAAGGTTGCTGGCTTGAGCAAGGGGCCACTCGCTCTGCTGTAGCCCCCCCCCCCAGTCAAGGCACATATGAGAAAACAATCAATGGACAACTAAGGAGCCGCAACAAATAATTGATGCTTCTTATCTCTCTCCCTTCCTTTCTGCCTGTCCCTATCTGTTCCTCTCTCTCTGTCACACACACACACACACACACACACACACACACACACAATTCATTTATTCATTTTTAGAGAGAGAGGGGGTGGAGAGAGCAGGGAAGCGTCAACTCATAATGGTAGTTGCTTCTGGTATGCGCCTTGACCGGGCAAGCCCAGGGCCTCTGTCAACCTCAGCGTTCCAGGTCGAGGCTCCATCCACTGTGCCACCACAGGCCAGAAAAAATTCATCTTTTTTTTTTTTTTAACATTTTTTTATTAAAGATTTGTCTGCGAGCCAGATGCAGCCATCAAAAGAGCCACACCTGGCTGGCGAGCCATAGGTTCCTGACCCCTGCTCTAGTTATAACAGTGAAAGGTTTCCTTTTTAGTTTCAGTTAAGGCAAATAGTGATTTTCTCCACAACAAACAAATTCTGAAATCTTATTAGTCCATCTTTCTCCCTCAGGGAGTAACACAGGGACCTTCCTCCTCCGCTTCCTTTCCAGCTCAGACCCTGCACGTCCCCAACCCTTGCACTCTGCCCGCGAGGCACCTTCATGCTCCAAGACCCGAGGGCTCGGCCTGTGACCTCGCATTCCAGCATTCTGTGACTGCCATTCCCAGGTGGGCTGCTCCCACGTGGTCATCTGATCTGTTTGTGGTCCCTGATGGGCTTAGTTCACGTCAGATTCTAGGGTGCAACGACAACAGCTCACGAAGAAGCTGCCGAGTGACACGGAGGTTGTCGGGTGTCACACGACTCTCATTTACTGAACGTCCGCCACGTGCCAATCGTTGGTCTGGGGACAGGGCCCCGCCACACTGTGCCGGGTAGACAGGCGTAGCAGATGACCAGGGAGCATATAGGTGGAGGCCGTGGTGGAGACACGAAACGAGGTGTGGCATGGCTGTCCAGCAGAGGAAGGTTAGGGAGGACATCCGAGGGCAAGCGCGGCACAGCGCGGGTGAAGTTCTGAGGACGCGGTCCAGGGGAGAGGGCGGCCGCTGCACTGACAGGAGAGACCCGAAGAGCTCCTCCCATTAGCAGTTACCCCTTCTGAGAGAGAAGCCGCATGAATCCCAGTTGCCTCCACAGGTGGGCGCGGTCCGTGGGCAGCAAAAATTCATCATTTTAAAGTTGCATTTATTCAGTGGCATTTAGCACTCTCACAGTGTTGTACAACCAGCAACTCTATCTAGTCCAGAACATTCCATCACCCCAAAAGAAGACCCTGCCTCCATAAGCAGTCACATCCCAACTTCCCTCACCAGTCCCTGAAAAATAATAATCCACATTTTGTCTCTATGGATTTGGCTGTTCGGGACATTTCATATAAATGGGATTAGACAACATGTGGCCTTTTGTGTCTGGCTTCTTTTATTCGGCTTGATGTTTCAAGGTTCATTCACATTGTAGCCTATGTCAGTGCTTCAGTCCTTTTTTTTTTTTTTTTTTCTTACAGAGACAGAGAGAGGGATAGACACGGACAGACAGATAGGAACGGAGAGATGAGAAGCATCAATCATTACTTTTTCATTGCGCATTGCAACACCTTAATTTTTCATTGATGGCTTTTCTCATACGTGCCTTGACCGCGAAACTTCAGCAGACTGATTAACCCCTTGCTGGAGCCAGGGACCTTGGGTCCAAGCCGGTGAGCTTTTTGCTCAAACCAGATGAGCCCGTGCTCAAGCTGGTGACCTCAGGGTCTTGCACCTGGGTCTTCTGCATCCCAATCCGACGCTCTATCCACTGCACCACAGCCCGGTCAGGCCAGTCCTTTTTTTTTTTTTTTTTTTTTTTTTTTTTACAGAGACAGAGAGTGAGTCAGAGAGAGGGATAGACAGGGAAAGACAGGAATGGAGAGAGATGAGTAGCATCAATCATTAGTTTTTCATTGTGCATTGCGACACCTTAGTTGTTCATTGATGGCTTTCTCATACGTGCCTTGACCACGGGCCTTCAGCAGACCCGAGTAAGCCCTTGCTCGAGCCAGCAACCTTGGGTTCAAGCTGGTGGGCTTTTGCTCAAACCAGATGAGCCCATGCTCAAGCTGGCGACCTTGGGGTCTCGAACCTGGGTCCTCTGCATTCCAGTCCGACGCTCTATCCACTGTGCCACCGCCTGGTCAGGCGCTTCAGTCCTTTTTATTGCTGAATAATGTTCCACTGTGTGGATGTTGTGTAAACATCTCAGGTGGCACCTCTCCTCGAGATCCCAGCAAGGTCAGGTAGCTCCCTGGAGAGACCAGCTGATTCGGGGTGTCTACCCAGTGAGGTGAAACACTGCAGCCCCGCATTGGGCACCAAATATTGTAAAGCACCCATACCTCAGTTCTGTGGGTTTATATAGAGACACCAAGTCCAGATGAATTTTGAAGGATTTCATTAAAGGAGGAGATTTATTAAATATTCTGGTCTCATATGACTAACACAGGGCATTTGCAGACCCAAATCATGTGTGCCAAATACATCTCAGAGGCTGCTTATATAGTCTTGATTACATACAGGCTGGGGGAGCATGACATCATGGCACAAGCTTACAACATTTATTTAGGGAATTCATAGAAACATTAAAACTTTCAAGGTAACACAATCAAAGATACTTACAAATCTTTCAGTGTCTATCTCCCCCCTTTTGCCTAGAGGTATGTAACTCTCAGGATTCCAGAAATGGAGAAAGAACCAAAATCAATGTAGGGTGGTATGTAAATTCTGTCTCTTATTGTAAAAGAAAAGAAGTTCCTCAGACAACCTTTACTCTACAGTTAAAACTAAATGACTCATTGTTCTTGCAAGCCAGAAACTTCTACATTCTTCTCCCTCCCCTCCCCAAAGGAAGGACAGGACAGGAAAGCCTGACTTTCCTCCTAAAATATCAATATTAATTTTGCAGCTTTTTGGTATCTTACTACTGTTGTAAAGTACCGTACCTCACTTCTGTGGGTTTATGTAGACACACCAAGTCCAGATGAATTTTGAGGAGTTTTATTAAAAGGAGGAGATTTATTAAATATGCGGCCACATATAACTGACACAGAGCATAGCAGACCCAAATTGTGCAGCCCCAAATGTGTCTCAGAGACTGGTAATATATCCTTTGACCACATTCAGGTTGAGGGGGAGCATGACAGCATGACACAATCATGTAACATTCTTCTAGGGGACTTAAAAAAAAACATTAAAACTTTCAAGGTAATACAATCAAAGACATTCATAAACCTTTTAGTGTCTATCTCCCCTCCTTTGCCTAGAGGTACACGTTAATCTCAGGATTCCAGGAAAGGAGGGAGAGCTAAGATCAGTGTAGGGTGGTAGGTAAATTCCATCTCTTATTGAAAGGGAAAGGAAGCTCTACAGATAACCTTAATCCTTTCAGAGAACTAAAACCAAATGACCCAGTTGTCCTTGTAAGTCAGGAGACTTTCATATCCTTCTCCCTCCATTTTCCAAAGAAAGGACAGGACAAAAAACCTGACTTTTCCTTTTAAAATGGCATTGCCAATACTAAGTTTTACAGTTCTCTGGCACCTTACCACACTACATTCCCCACTGGTTTTATATCCTAAGTCAAATTCTTGACTTAATTTAACAAGATGCATGAGGCAATTCTTAATTTTTATAAATTTTCTTAATCAGAAATGTAGAGCCAGCGGCCACGGCCAGAGCCACTATCACAGCAGCCTTCTGGCCTATGCAGGTTCGCATTGGATTCGGACAGTCAATAAAGAAACAGCGGAGCCAAAACTGATGGGCCATAGTCTTTAATTCTAGCTTGCACCCGGCAGGCAAGTAAAAATACACACTGGGCTCCAAAACCCAGTCACATTCAGTGCTCACAAAGCCACTGACTTATCCGAGTTTCCTAGAATCAAAGGTTTCTAGCTCACCAGACTTATTCACCTCTGTTCCCCATCTTCCTTATCCCAAATACAAACTCGACACAAACTGGCATCTCACTCAGCACTCCACCATCTTGGCTGCTTCTCCTGGCCTCCTCCACGTGGCCTTTCTCTGCTCTCCTCTGCTCTCTCTTCTAATGAGAATCTCAGGAACCAAGAGCGCAAACTCTCGTTCCACCCCCATTTTATATTGTAGCTTCACAACCTCTAATCCATATACAAAATAGGGAAGTCTCCAATACAAAATCACTTCTCCGAGGCATGATTGGATTGTACCACCCCACATCAAAAAGGGTGGGAAAGGCTTAATCCCAAAACCAAGCCCCAGGCTACAAGGATTCTCAACACACATTAATATCACCTGGGCAACGGCCTCTTTAACAAAGTGAGCATAATACATTTTATCTGCCCAACAAGAAATAACTGGCTTTTATAACAATTTATTTTCTTCCTTTCTCTTTCAAAAAGTATTGCTGCACCCTATACCTTTTATTATTATACAATTCTGTGAGGTCGGTTGGCAATGGGGGAAGGTCACATGAGGAACCAGGCCTAGGAACTTTGGCTGGAACTGCCCACACCCATGCGTGCCAAAGAAACTTCCCAGGAATCCTTTGGAAAAGAGCTACCATTTGTTAGCCAATGAAATTTTGCCACATCACATTAACCTGACTATCCTAACAGACTCTTTAAATTACACTCACGCAGATCCCCCCCATGTGACTTCTCTGGCCCTTTCCCCCAGACCAGAGAATATCGTTGGAAAGTGGTCAGGACCATGGTGTGTGGACCTGTCCACGTGGGAGTCAGTCCTTGGGTGATATATTTCTTTACCAGACTGAGTAAAGACTGAGTCCCCAGGCTTAAAAGGATGTACCGGATCTCCTGGCAGTGCTGGAAGTGCCTCTTGGACAGTCTTTTGAACAGCCTGCTGAGTAATTTGCAGACCCTGCAAGTACTTAAGGAAGGAGTGGTTATGTTTCCTTTATGATTTGATTTATGCATTTATTTGCCCTGAAACTTTGGGGCCTGTAACTTCAAATTAGTTTTTAATTAATATTGGGTTCCCTTCCTACTAGATGTGAGATTTTAAACACAAAAGCAGGCCTAACATTAGAATGGGCAAGCTAAATCTAGAAAGAATTCTACCCAGCTATTTTCTAACTGTTACTATGGCCCCACTTCTAGTAGGAAAAGCTTCTATCTATTTGTCAATTATTTAATTAAGGTCTGTTTCTAAATGTTTACCTGGGAAAGTTCCTCTTTCTCTGTTTTTTTTTTTCCATAATTTCTTTACTTTGCTTAGCATTAACTTAGACATAAACTAAACACTCTTCTGCAATAGATTCTAAGTCTGGCCTTTTTAATTATTCCTTTCCTGCTGGCAAAATCTTTTTCTAATTGGTTTCTAATAAACCTTTAGTAACAAGGGTTTTAGTAAAGTTCCTAAAAACCCCACTGGTTTTAGGTAGTATCTTCATACTTATTTGAATTCCTATGTTCCTATGTTCTGATTCTGAGGCAGACTGGAAAAATATAAAATAAACAAAATTAAAATGGCCAATGCTTACAGATACTATAACAAGTGTCTTAATACAATGAAGTGATTAAAGCCAATTAGATTATTGAACAAAATCTTAACTAATACCACAGGATCTAAAATAAGTTCTTAGAGCCTTAAATGTCCTTAACATGTTAATGTAATTTCAACAAGTCCATGTTAACACTATTAGTACTTCATATTATTTGTAAATGTAACCCAACCCCACTCTAGTCTGAGAACTGTCCCAAAGGAGCAGGAGTCATATATTCAGGAAAAGTCAACAAGGCACTGGAGTTGTGGTCACACTTCCACACTTTGCAGTTAGAGTCCAGGTCCTAATGACCACTGCTTCTAGCTGGCAATGATGCAGGTAGACTGGAAAAGCCGTCTGCAGCATGTATGGAGACGGAGCTTTTGTTTTCTTTAAACTGGAGAGATGAACCCAGGGGGCCTTTCCCTGGGGCTCTGCAACCCTGGCTTAGTGAAGAGAACCTTGGGATATACTATGCTGAGCGGCAGAGGCAAATTTGTCTAAATGAGGAGCAGGTCCCAACCTAAAATAGGCATGGGGCATTGAGACAAGAGGAATAAAGGAGACACTATACAGCAGAAAATAGGACTATCAATACCCACAACAGAGATCTTTGAGGGATAAATAAAACCTGAATAGTCAGACTAGGTATAGTGAGTGGCCCTCATGTCCATAAGGAACAAAATCAGTTTACCTGCTACTTGGAAGAAATACCCTAGGCTGTCCACAGTGTCACGAGATGGGGCCAATGGCCCTGAATACCTTCAGTTTTCAGTGGCAAGTCCCAGCATGCTGGGCAAGGTCAGGTCACAGGTGGCTGGAGCAGGGCTGGAAGAGACTGAACCTCCCTTCTAAAACCAAGGGGGTAGCTTACTTTCCAGTGTCCCTTTTTCCCACAACAAAGGCATGTCCCTGGTGGGAGTTGAGAAGCCTGGTAGGCCTTAGCTCAATGACCTTCTTTTCCACTCTTGAAGCAGGTCCCTGATGGAGTCCTTTGAAGCCCTTTTGGGGTGTTGGAGCCTTTTAAGGGCATATGCCAAGAGCTGGTATTTTGCCTGATCTCTTTTTAGGCTCTATTTGCCTTTTCTGTTCCTCTCTTGGTCATTATAGACCTAAAAAGCCATGCTCACAAAACCAGTTAGACAATTGGATGGAAGACAGTTGGACTTTGGGTTATGGGAATGCAGCATAATCAAATGTCAAAATAACCTACAGATGTTTTCTCCGAACATATGTACCCTGATTTATCAATGTCACCCCATTAAAATTAATTTTAAAAAATCCAATCTGATTGTAAAGCCAGAAGCCAGGGCCACTATCACAACGGCCTGGCTCATGCAGGTTCGCATTGGATTCGGACAGTCAGTAAAGAAACAATGGAGCCAAAAACTGATAGGCCATTTTCTTTAATTCTAGCTTGTACCCGGCGGGCAAGAAAAAACACACACTGGGCTCCAAAACCCACTCACATTCAGTGCTCACAAAGCTACTGACTTATCCGAGTTTCCTAGAATCAAAGGTTTCTAGCTCACCAGCCTTATTCTCCTCAGTTCCCCATCTCCTTCCTTATCCCAGATACAAACTCTGCACAAACAGGCATCTCACTCAGCACTCCACCATCTTGGCTGCTTCTCCTGGCCACATGGCCTCTTTCCGCTGCTCTCTGCTCTGCTCCCTCTGCTCTCTCATGCTAATCATCCCAGGAACCAAGAGAGCAAGCTCCCGTTCTGCCCCCATTTTATAGTGTAGATTCAAAACCTTTAATCCAATATACAAAATAGGGAAGTCTCTAATACAAAGTCACTTCTCTGAGGCATGATAGGATTGTACCGCCCCACATCAAAAAGGATGGGAAAGGCTTAATCCCAAAGCTACAACGATCCTGCCTGCCCCCAACACACATTAATATCACCTGGGCAACAGCCTCCATGTGGGCAGCGTTATCTTTTACAAAGTGAGCATAATACATTTTATCCGCCCAACACTGATACTCTATAAACTAGGAAGAAGAAGAAAAAAGCCATGCTCAGAAGATCTCCTGAGGAGCTTCAGAGTCCTTACCTGCTTATATAAACTTTTTCCGTATATCTGGAACTGATTGGAGAAAGACAAAAACAGCGATATTAGCTGGTTCAAACAAAAGAGGGTAGAAATGACAAAAACAGCGATATTAGCTGGTTCAAACAAAAGAGGGTAGAAATTTCCCCACCGAGGAAGAAAGAAGGGCTTAGCCACCAAGTGTGGAACAGCAAAAGCTTTATTTAGTAAAGTGCATCCCGGATGAGGTTCTCTGGTCTGCAAGATGGGGCCAGAAAAGTTGTGCCACCTCCCCTATTTGGGGGTAATTTATAGCATAGGGTGGTTGGGTTGATATGACGTGGCGAAATTTCACTGGCTGACAGTTGTTCTTTTTCAAAGGGCTCTTGGGAAGTTTCTTTTGGCGCACATTGGTGTAAACGAGAGGTAGTCAACCTTTTTATACCTACCCCCCACTTTTGTACCTCTGTTAGTGTAAAATTTTCTAACCACCCACCAGTTCCACAGTAATGGTGATTTATAAAGTAGGGAAGTAACTTTATAAAATTTATTTCTCTGAACATATGTACCCTGATTTATCAATGTCACCCCATTAAAATTAATAATAATAAAAAAGAATTTATAAAGCAGAGTTACAGCAAGTTAAAGCATATAATAATAATTACTCGCCTGACCAGGTGGTGGCACAGTGGATAGAGTGTCGGACTGGGATGCTGAGGACCCAGGTTCAAGACCCCGAGGTTGCCAGGTTGAGCATGGGCTCATCTGGTTTGAGCAAAAGCTCACCAGCTTGGACCCAAAGTTGCTGGCTTGAGCAAGGGGTTACTCAGTCTGCTGAAGACCTGTGGTCAAGGCGCATATGAGAAAGCAATCAATGAACAACTAAGGTGTTGCAACGCACAACGAAAAACTGATTAATGCTTCTCATCTCTCCATTCCTGTCTGTCCCTGTCTATCCCTCTTTCTGACTCTCTCTCTGTCTCTGTAAAAAAAAAAAAAAAGTAAAAATAATTACTTACCAAGTACTTTATGTCGGATTTTCGCTAAGTTTGGCAGAATAAATCTTTATAAAACAACTTACTATAGTTAAATCTATCTTTTTATTTATACTTTGGTTGCTCCGCTACTACCAACCATGAAAGCTGGAACGCCCACTAGTGGACGGTAGGGACCAGGTTGACTACCACTGGTATAGGCAGTTCCAGCCAAAGTTACTGTGCCTGGTTCCTCACATGAACTTCCCCCATTTCCAACAGACCTCACAATTAGCATTCAAACTGTTAGGCTAATCAATGGTAATATTTGTTTCTCTGGGTTTTGGTGATTTAACACTGAACAATACTGCTTCAAAAATGATAATAAACCAAACATTACATAAAAAGACTAATTATTACATATTCCCAAATATCTAAACCAAGATTTCAACATCACAAGGCTATGAAACAGCAAATAAAAAGGAGAATTAACAAAGAGCTTTGAAATAACATATACATTTCTAACATGGAAAATACTTTTTACACAATAAGGCAGTGGTCCCCAACCCCTGGGCCATGGACCGGTACCAGTCCGAGGGCCATTTGGTACCGGTCCGCAGAGAAAGAATAAATAACTTACATTATTTCTGTTTTATTTATATTTAAATCTGAATGATGTTTTATTTTTTTTTGATGTTTTGTTTTTTTATTTTTGTTTTTGTTTTGTTTTGTTTTTTTCCAAAGCTGGAAACGGGGAGGCAGGCAGACTCCCGCATGCACCCGACCGGGATCCACCCGGCATGCCCACCAGGGGGCGATGCTCTGCCCATCTTGGGGCATCGCTCTGCCACAATCAGAGCCATTCTAGCACCTGAGGCAGAGGCTACAGAGCCATCCCCAGCGCCTGGGCAAACTTTGCTCCAGTGGAGCCTTGGCTGCGGGAGGGGAAGAGAGAGACAGAGAGGAAGGAGCGGGGAGGGGTAGAGAAGCAGATGGGCACTTCTCCTGTGTGCCCTGGCCAGGAATCGAACCTGGGACTCCCACACGCCAGGCCGACGCTCTACCACTGAGCCAACCTGCCAGGGCCATGTTTTTTTTAAATGACCAGATTCTGTTACATCCATCTAAGACTCACTCTTGACGCCTGTCTCGGTCACGTGATACATTTATCCGTCCCACCCTAAAGGCCAGTCTGTGAAAATATTTTCTGACATTAAACCGGTCTGTGGCCCAAAAGAGGTTGGAGACCACTGCAGTAAGGGATTCTTGGTACAAAAAGGAAGTCTCTGTATTGGCAGACTATACAATTTTATGTACCTTATTATTAGTACAGTTTACAATAAGAGGATTGTAAACTACTACCACAATGAACTATTGATTGACTGAGAAAAATAACATGCACTATTTTGTAACTGCCTGGCTAACAAAGAGATACTAACCCTCTTTTTGCCCTACAGTGCTTTACACCATCAAGTCAATATAAGGGTCGGGGGTACCTGGGATTCTTGGTGCCCAAGGGGGTACTATTATGGTTAAAGCAGTGGGTCTCCCCTGTGAATCCCATGCCTCCCACATCAAACAACAACCATGCCACACGAAGGAACTGGGGAAGGGTAGGTGTTGGTCAAATAAGTTTGTAAATATGATATATAAGTTTGCTCGCTTATAGTTGTATTGGGTGTGGGGGACAGGCTATAAGCAGGCCGGGTCCTTATAGCCTAAGGCTTAGTTTTAAGACTAAGCCTTTCCCACCCTAAGTGACTTTGTATCAGAGACTTCCTTGTTTGTATATTGGATTAAAGGTTTTTATTTCTACACTATAAAATGGGGCAGACCAGGAGCTTGCTCTCTCTTGTTTCCTAAGATTAACATTAGAGGAAAGAGCAGAGAAAGGAGAGCAGATAAAGGCCACGTGGAGGAGAGGAGAGGCAGCCAAGATAGTGAAGTGCTGAAGGAGAAGCCAGTTTGTGCAGAGAGAAGGAGATGGGAACAGAGGTGAATAATGCTGGTGAGCTAGAAACCTTTGATTCTAGGAAACTCAGAAAAGTCAGTAGCTTTGTGATCACTGAATGAGTGGGTTTTGGAGCCCAGTGTGTGTTTTTACTTGCCTGCCAGGTGCAAGCTAAGATTAAAGATGATGGCCCACCAGTTCTTGGCTCCATTGTTTCATTACCAACTGTCCGAATCAAATGCATGGGCCATGTGGCTGTGATGGTGGCTGTGGCTACTGGCTTTACAGGTAGGGGAAACTTAGAGGGGATCCAACACCCACCTTGGAACCGCGAGAGAGAGTTGGAACCCTTATCCCAGTGCTAATCTTGTACACTTTATACTTATTTTTCCTTCTATAATTTCTTACACACTAGTGGAGGGCAACAAGCCACTACCCCCAACCCATGGAGGGCCCATGCAACCCCTATGTCCTAGGGCAGCGGTTCTCAACTTGTGGGTCCCTCCGCCATGGAAGGCCCCACACCTGTTTCTGCCCTACTACACTCAAGCACTATAGTTGTTGCAGGGGTGTTCCTATTAATTCGATTCTACCCCCTAATAGAAAACAATAAACTGGTACAAACAATAGTCCTATGCCTAGGAGCCATTACAACCCTGTTTACAGCAATCTGCCTCCTAACCCAAAATGATATTAAAAAAATTGTTGCCTTTTCCACCTCCAGTCAACTAGGCTTAATAATAGTGACCATTGGCATTAACCAACCCCACTTAGCATTCCTCCACATCTGCACCCACGCATTCTTCAAAGCAATGCTATTTATATTCTCCGGATCTATTATCCACAGCCTAGGTGACGAACAAGACATCCGAAAAATAGGAGGCCTATTCAAGACCTTACCCTTCACCACTAGCGCCTTAATCATCGGAAGTCTTGCCTTAACAGGCACCCCCTTCCTAACGGCTTTTACTCTAAAGACCTTATTATCGAAGCAGCCAACATCTCATATACCAACACCTGAGCCCTACTACTAACCCTCCTACCCACTTCCCTCACGGCTGTCTACAGTACACGAATTATTTTCTTCGCACTTCTAGGACAACCACGATTTCCCACTCTTATCCTAATCAACGAAAACAATCCCCTCCTGATTAACTCTATCAAACGCCTATTAATTGGAAGCATTTTCGCAGGATTCCTACTATCAAACAGCATCCCCCCAACCACCACCCCACAAATAACAATGCCACTCTACCTAAAACTTACAGCCCTAGGAGTAACCCTAACAGGATTTATAATAGCCCTAGAACTTAATCAAATTACCTACAACCTAAAATTTAACAAACCCTCAAGCATGTTTAAATTCTCCAATCTCTTAGGCTACTTCCCCACCATAATACACCGCCTCCAACCACAGATAAGCCTTACAGCAAGCCAGAAATCCGCCTCCCTTCTATTAGATCAAATTTGATTAGAAATACTATTACCAAAATCAATCTCAAATATACATATAAAATCTTCTACCACAGTATCCAACCAAAAAGGCCTAGTCAAATTATATTTCCTCTCCTTCCTCATTACCCTAACCCTTACTATATTCATATTTAATTTCCACGAGTAATCTCCATGATAACTACAACCCCAATAAGCGAGGATCACCCTGTTACCACCACTAACCAAGTCCCATAACTATATAACCCCGCAACACCCATAATCTCTTTACTAAAAAACCTAGCATCACCCGTATCATAAATCACCCAATCCCCCATGTCATTAAACTTTAAAACCACCTCCAACTCAACACCCTCATTCTCAATTACACTAACTACTAATCCTACCTCTATAAGTAAGCCCGTAATAAGAGAACCTAGAACCGTTTTATTAGACACCCACACCTCCGGATACTGCTCAGTTGCTATGGCCGTAGTATAACCAAAAACCACCAATATACCCCCCAGATAAATCAAAAACACCATAAGACCTAAAAATGGCCCATCAAAACTCACAATTAATCCTAACCCCCCATAAATTGGTGAGGGCTTAGAAGAAAATCCTACAAATCCAACTACAAAAATAACACTTAAGATAAACGCAATATATGTCATCATAATTCCTACATGGCCTCTATCCATGACTTATGACATGAAAAATCACCGTTGTACTTCAACTATAAGAATAATGACCAACATCCGCAAATCCCACCCACTATTTAAAATCATCAACGACTCATTCGTTGACCTACCCGCACCATCAAGTATTTCCTCTTGATGAAACTTTGGCTCCATCCTAGGTATTTGTCTAGCAGTGCAAATCCTAACAGGCCTATTCCTTGCAATACACTATACTTCTGATACCGCCACAGCATTCAATTCTGTAACACATATCTGTCGAGACGTAAATTATGGTTGACTCCTCCGCTACCTCCATGCCAACGGCACCTCTATATTCTTTATCTGCCTATACCTCCACGTAGGTCGAGGTCTCTACTATGGATCCTATACCTTCACAGAAACTTGAAATGTAGGACTCCTCCTACTATTCGCAGTTATAGCCACCGCTTTCATAGGATATGTTTTACCATGAGGCCAAATATCTTTCTGAGGGGCCACAGTTATCACAAATCTCCTCTCCGCTATTCCCTATATTGGAACAGACCTGGTTGAATGAATCTGAGGAGGCTTCTTTGTAGACAAAGCCACCCTAACCCGATTTTTCGCCTTTCACTTCCTCCTGCCGTTCATTATCGCAGCCCTAGTCATAGTACACCTATTATTCCTCCACGAAACAGGATCGAATAACCCAACAGGTATCCCCTCAAAAGCAGATATAATCCCCTTTCACCCCTACTACACAATTAAAGACATTCTAGGATTTCTACTAATATTAACTGCCCTATTGGCACTCGTATTATTCGCCCCAGATATATTAGGAGACCCAGACAACTACACTCCAGTCAACCCACTAAACACCCCTCCCCATATTAAGCCAGAGTGATACTTCCTATTTGCCTATGCTATCCTACGATCCATTCCCAACAAGTTAGGAGGCGTCTTGGCACTAGTCTTATTAATTCTAATCCTCACTCTAGTCCCCATACTCCACACCTCAAAGCAACGAAGTATAACATTCCGCCCCCTCAGCCAATGTATATTCTGGCTCCTAGTTGCAGACCTCATCACACTCACATGAATTGGAGGCCAACCCGTAGAACACCCCTATGTTATTATTGGCCAATTAGCCTCAATCCTATATTTTTCAATTATTTTAATTCTTATACCCCTCGCCAGCATCATAGAAAACCGATTCTTAAAATGAAGAGTCTTTGTAGTATACTTAATTACTCTGGTCTTGTAAACCAGCAAAGGGGACTCAAACTCCCCCAAAGACCTCAAGGAGAGAGCGCAAGCCCCACCGTCAACACCCAAAGCTGATATTCTAGTTAAACTACCCCTTGGCCTTATATAAGGAAACAAAATTTTTCAAAGTACCCCTTCCGCATCATGTGACGGATAAATGTAAAGCCATCATCGGAAAATACATATTTTGGGGTCAAATGACCAAAACACAGGGGTCGCCTAAAGCCATCAGAAATACATATTTTATTTAAAAATGTATTGTATAATAAATATGTATTTTCTGATACATATTTAGGCGACCCCTGTGTTTTGGTCATTCGACCCCCACCGGGGTCGCGACCCACAGGTTGAGAACCGCAGTCCTAGGGTAAGGAAGGGGAGAGGCAGCCAGAGGGCCTGGCCCTGATAATTGTATTTCCTATAATCCTATTACTCATGATCTCATCACTCATTCTGGAACTGCAATTCATTTCAAGGAACTGATAACCAACAAGGTCCACACCCATGGTTTGTTCATTTCTAAACATTTCTACCTGGCCTGTTTCCTTTTTTTTTTTTCCCTAAGATTCTTCTAAAGCAAAGTTCTAATCTTTTAATACTATTCCTACCCTGTATTTTCCAAATGGGTAAAACTTCTTTTGGCCTGTAGGTGGATATCTGAATATCTGAAACTAGTTTCTGTTTTATACTTCCTTTAGTCACTTTATCCTTAGTTGTGCCTGCCACCTTACTCTAGTCCCCTTCCCCCACCGTTCCACACACAGCACATCCTGGCCTTACCTTTTGCTCTTCTCTCACCCAAACAGTTTACTGGCCAGCCCTTCACCCCCAGACACTGGAGAAACACTTCCTGGAGCACATTTCTCAGCCTTCTCCTCCCATATTTTAATGTTTGGAGTGCTGATTTACAAAATTGAAACTATCTAGGAAAATGCAGGAATTAATTAGCACACCAATAGAAACAAGAAAGATAAGACAGTGTAAGGTCGGTGGATAATGGGGCATGGTCATGTGGGGAACTCAGACCCGCCCAACTTTGGCTATGACTGCCCACAATCAAGCCAGCCAAAGGAAGCTTCCAAAGAACCATTTGGAAAGAAGCGATCGTCTGCCAGCCAGTGAAATTTTACCACGTCATAGTAGCTCCACTTCCCTAGAGGGACCCTTTAAATATCTCCCACTCGGTTTAATCCATGCAACTTCCCTAGCCTCCATCTCCTCCATCTTTCTTTCCTCGGGGCCAGGGAACCTTGCCGGGCGGGATGTGCACTCTGTACTCAATAAAGCTGTTTACTTATTCCACACTTTGTGGCTCCGGCCCTCTTCCTTCCTTCTCGGTGGGGAAAAATAGACGATCGCTTCTCTCCAAATGGTTCCTGGGAAGCTTCCTTTGGCGGGCTTGATTGTGGGTGGTCCTAGCCAAAGTGGGTGGGTCTGAGTTCCCCACATGACCATGCCCCATTATCCACCGACCTTACATTCTGACCTTTTGTGTTAAATAGAAAAAGGGGCGCCTTTTATTTGTCTGGCTACTTCCTGCTGAATAGGGGCATCGTGGGGAGGAGGAGATCAGAAAATGGTGGATTGGAGGAGTGTCAGGAAGAATATCTTGTGGCTGTGACTGGAGAAACTTCGCAGATGCGGTCCTGTAAGGATTTAAAAAAAAAGAGAGGAGTAATAGGGGAATTTGCAGGGTCCAGCCTTTTGGTGAGCTGGAGATAGATGGAGTCCAGTGGTTCCTACTGCCAGAGGTCCTATAAGGAGGCAAGCTTGAGGCAGAACTGCATGTCAGGAGTGGCATAGAAAGGGGAAAGGAAGAGGGTCCCATCCATTCCCATAACCGAAACCTGTGAGGGAACTAGAGGTCCAGAGTATGAAGGTAAAAACAGAGAAGGCAGCCCCCATGTCCACAAGAAATGAGGTGGACTGACTTACCCACTTGTTGCAGAACCCTGGGTTCTCCGAGTCCAGGCCGTGTCCTAGGAGTTCGAGCGATGCACCCACCTGGCTGGATTGGCCTTCCATTTGGGCGGTTTGTCCTCCACGTAGAGGCGCTGAGGAAAAAACCTGTTGCCCAAAGGGGCAATCACTCCGCCAGTGACTAGGCTGCTTGCAGTCAGGGCAGGGCTCAGTGGGCAGCCACAGGCAGGGGCCCTGCCGGGACCAGTGGTCCTGCTTGCCACACTTAAAGCAAGCTGCTGGTGGCTCTGCTGGTCTCAGGGTTGCCACAAGAGTTTGGGTTTGGAGTGTTACCTTCTGCTGCATGGGAGCCTGGCGAACAGGCCTGTTTCTACTAGTTGAGACCGTTAAAAACTTTAAATGCCATGTTCACAGGTTCCAGATAGGGGTTTGGGGGATTGGGAATAAGAGGAGGGGGGCTTGTGCGGAGCCCGGCACCCAGATCCCGCAGGAAAAAATGCTGGAGCCAAAGGCAGGATAGGGCAGGAACTTCCTGTAAGAAAATTGGGGTTGGACGTCCTGAAAACCGGTGTAAGAGCCAATGCCAGGCTGAGAAAGGCCTGACGGAGGTGGGACTAGAGAACACAGTGAAGGGAGGGGCCCCTGGCCAGCAGGGGAGGAGAGAGAGAAGGTAGTAGATGGCAAATAAGAAACAGGTTTTTGCGAAGGGAGGAGAGAGAGAGATTAGAGTCCGCGGAAAAGGAAAGATCAGGAGTAGAGGTTTTAGGTGAGGTTTCTCTGGCCAGAAAAAGGGCCGTGCGGTGGAACAGGCAGCACAGAGATTAAGGACAGGTGCGCGAATAATTAGGAGCCGTGTATGTAAGAGATCTCCAATCAGTTCCCAGCTTTTTTGGCGATAGTTAAATTGGTGAGGGTGTTAACACCGAAAAGTCCCTTCAGGAGGCTAATTGAATGGGTTCTGTGGCCTGGCCACAGCGGAGAAGAACAGTTTCTTCTTCCTTAGGGAGGGAGACTCCCACGCCCCAACAGCTGCACTCAGTTCTCGGAGTGGTCAGACCTGAGCATTAGCGTCCTAAAAACTCAATGTCCAGCCACGGATGAAAGTGGATGTGCTTGGGGAGGTTTCCACAAGCACACACTCACTCGGAAGGAAAAGAGTTCCCTGATGTAGCTACGGTTTCGGACAGGGAATCTCGGAGGAAAGAACTGAGAGGAAAGCTGGAGGCAGGGGACTTACACCACCGTGCGCCAAAGTAGGTTGGAGATCGGAGATCCTGGTTCTTTCTCAGAGGGGAAAGGAAAGAAGCGGTCCTTGCAGACTTCTAACTCCTTCCCACCAAAAATGTAAGGTATTTTTCCCCGCTGTTGGTGCCCAACTCCTTTGGGTTTCGGCACCAAAAATGTAAGGTATTTTTCCCTGCTGAGAAGGAAGGAATGGGTCCGAGCCGCAAAGTGTGGAGTAATAAACGGCTTTATTGAGTACAGAGCGCACATCCTGCCTGGCAAGATTCCCTGGCCCCGAGGAAAGAAAGATGGAGGCTAGGGAAGTTGCATGGATTAAACCGCGTGGGAGATATTTAAAGGGTCCCTCTAGGGAAATGAAGCTACTATGACGTGGTGAAATTTCACTGGCTGGCAGACGATTGCTTCTTTCCAAATGGTTCTTGGGAAGCTTCCTTTGGCAGGCTTGATTATGGGCAGTCCTAGCCAAAGTTGGGCGGGTCTGAGTTCTCCATGTGAACATCCCTCTATCCACCAACCTTACAGACAGATAATAACTAGCACTCAGAATAAAGGATGTTTGACTATAGAGGTGTCAATCATTACACAAGACAAGAGGTAGGAGCCAACAGAAGAGAATAATTTCGTCAGGAAAGAAATCAGACAGAATGCCCTAAAGCCAGAGGTGCATGCAAAAACTTAATTCAGGCCTTAAAAACAGACACATTTAAACATTAAACAAAGACTTCACATACACAAATCATAAGTTAAGAAATTTAAATGAGTGCACTTTACTTATTCCAATTAAAATCATACTAGAGCCCTGGCCGGTTGGCTCAGTGGTAGAGCGTTGGCCTGGCATGCAGAAGTCCTGGGTTCGATTCCCGGCCAGGGCACACAGGAGAAGCGCCCATCTGCTTCTCCACCCCTCCCCCTCTCCTTCCTCTCTGTCTCTCTCTTCCCCTCCCGCAGCGAGGCTCCATTGGAGCAAAGATGGCCCGGGCGCTGGGGATGGCTCCTTGGCCTCTGCCCCAGGTGCTAGAGTGGCTCTGGTTGCAACAGAGCAATGCCCCGGAGGGGCAGAGCATCGCCCCCTGGTGGGCAGAGCGTCGCCCCTGGTGGGCATGCCGGGTGGATCCCAGTAGGGCGCATGTGGGAGTCTGTCTGACTGTCTCTCCTTGTTTCCAGCTTCAGAAAAATACAAAAAAAAAATCATACTAGAGCCTGACCAGGCGGTGGTGCAGTGGATAGAGCGTCAGACTGGGATGCGGAAGAACCCAGGTTTGAGACCCCGAGGTCACCAGCTTGAGCGCGGGCTCATCTGGTTTGACTAAAAAGCTCACCAGCTTGAACCCAAGGTCGCTGGCTCGAGCAAGGGGTTACTCGGTTTGCTGAAGGCCTGCGGTCAAGGCACATATGAGAAAGCAACCAATGAACAACTAAGGTGTTGCAACGAAAAACTGATGATTGATGCTTCTCATCTCTCTCCATTCCTGTCTGTCTGTCCCTATCTATCCCTCTCTCTGACTCTCTCTCTGTCCCTGTAAAAAAAATAAAATAAATAAAATAAAATAAAATCATACTAGAGCCTGACCAGGCAGTGGTGCAGTGGATAGAGCATCGGACTGGGATGCAGAGGACCCAGGTTTGAGACTCAGAGGTCGCCAGCTTGAGTGCGGGCTCATCTGATTTGAGCAAAAGCCCACCAGCTTGAATCCAAGGTCACTGGCTCCAGCAAGGGGTTACTCGGTCTGCCAAAGGCCCACAGTCAAGGCACATATGAGAAAGCAATCAATGAACAACTAATGTGTTGCAACGCGCAATGAAAACCTAATGATTGATGCTTCTCATCTCTCTCCGATCCTGTCTGTCTGTCCCTGTCTATCCCTCTCTCTGGCTCACTCTCTGTCTCTGTAAAAAATATAAATAAATAAATAATTAAAAAAAACATACTAGAGATTTTCTGACAGAGACAAAACAGATCACTTCACAGAGCTCAATAGACAAAGGAAGAGGTTCTACTTTCAGGGGCTTCTCAGGTGTTCTCCTAGCCATGTTTCTCGAACTTAGGCTTAGGCACTAGAGATTTTCACTCATACACCCATCACTCAGGGGGTTTAGACAGAAACATTAAAAGCAAAGAAGGAGCCTGACCTGTGGTGGCGCAGTGGATAGAGCATCGACCTGGAATGCTGAGGTCGCTGGTTCAAAATCCTGGGCTTTCCTGGTCAGGGCACATGTGGGAGTTGATGCTTCCTGCTTCTCCCTTCTCTCTCTCTTTCTCTCTCTCTCTCTCTCTCCTCTCTAAAATGAATAAATAAAAAAAGTCTTAAAAAAAAGCAAAGAATGAGATCTGACAAACACAGAGATGTCTCTGGAAGTCTGAGGCGAGATTGATCAACCTGGCTAACTCAGTCTCCACTGATGCAGTGTGATGTGAGACTGATTAATTTTGGCCAATTCAATTTCCACTATGCCTTCCTAGAACACAAATGAAGTCTCCACTAATGTCTTTTATTGAGAGCATGTAAAGCCAGTAGCCACGGCCACCACCACAGCCGCCTGGCCCATGCAGGTTTGCATCAGATTCGGACAGATGGTAATGAAACAATGGAGCCAAGAACTGGTGGTGGGCCATTATCTTTAATCCTAGCTTGCACCCTGCAGGCAAGTAAAAAACACACACTGGCCTGACCAGGCAGTGGCGCAGTGGATAGAGCATCAGACTAGGATGCTGAGGACCCAGGTTCGAGACCACGAGGTAACCAGCTTGAGCACGGGCTCATCTGGTTTGAGCAAAACCTCACCAGCTTGGACCCAAGGTCGCTGGCTCGAGCAAGGGGTTACTTGGTCTGCTGAAGGACCCCAGTCAAGGCACATATGAGAAAGCAATCAATGAACAACTAAGGTGTCGCAATGCGCAACAAAAAACTAATGATTGATGCTTCTCATCTCTCTGTACCTGTCTGTCTCTGGGGAAAATAAATAAATAAATACATAAAAAAACACACACTGACCTGTGGTGGCGCAGTGGATAAAGTGTCAACCTGGAAACGCTGAGGTTGCCGGTTCAAAACCCTGGGCTTGCCTGGTCGAGGCACATATGGGAGTTGATGCTTTCTGCTCCTCCCCCCTTCTCTCTCTCTCTCTGCCCTCTCTATAATGAATAAATAAATTTAAAAAAATCTTAAAAAAAACAAAAACAAAAACACACACTGCCTGACCTGTGGTGGCGCAGTGGATAAAGCGTCGACCTGGAAATGCTGAGGTTGCTGGTTCGAAACCCTGGGCTTGCCTGGTCAAGGCACATATGGAGTTGTTGCTTCCTGCTCCTCCCCCCTTCTCTCTCTCTCTCTCTCTCTCTCTCTCTCTCTCTCTCTCTCTCTCTCTCCTTTCGAAAATTAATAAATTAAAAAAAAAACACACACATTGGGCTTCAAAAACCACTCATTCAGTGCTCACAAAGTTACTGACTTCTTCAAATTTCCTAGAATCAAAGATTTCTAGCTCACCAGAGTTATTCACCTCTGTTCCCCATCTCCTTTTTTCTCCCTGCACAAACTCTGTACAAACTGGCTTCTCCCTCAGTACTCCACCATCTTGGCTGCTTCTCCTGGCCTCCTCCATGTGGCTTTTCTCTGCTCTCCTCTCTAATGCTAATCTCAGGAACAGAGAGAGAGAAAGCTCCCAGTGTGCCCCCATTTTATAGTGTAGAAATCAAAACCTTTCATCCAATATACAAATAAAGAAGTCTCTGATACAAAGTCACTTATCTGAGGCATAATGGGATTCTTCATGAGAGTACACCACCCCACATCATGCAATCAGTCAAGGGTATGGGGAAAAGCTTAGTATTAAAACTAAACCTTAGGCTATAATGGCCTGGCCTGCTTACAGCCTGTTCCCCACACCCAACACAAACTATAAGCGAGCAAACATATATATCATATTTAAAAACTTATTTGACCAACAGAGCACAACTAGATGCCTCTGGAAGTTCGGGGCTAACTCAGTCTCTACTCAGAACTCAGTCCCCACTAGTGGTCTTCCTGGTGTAGAAACAAATGTGCAAATACAGACGACTCTGGGAGCCCGAGGCAAAACTGATCAACCTGGTTGACTCAGTTCCCACTAATTGTCTTCCTAGAGTACGAATAAATGTGCAAATACAAATTGACGTCTTTTCCAGAGTGCAACCATATGTCTCCCGGCAAAGCTCGTGGCGGGACCTAAAAACTCTCCACTGATGTCTTTGTCTTGGAGAGCCCACTGCGAGAGTGTGACTGCGTCCGGTCCTCTACGCCAGTGATTTTCAACCTTTTTTGAGCTGCAGCACATTTTTTACATTTACAAAATCCCGGGGCACACCATCTACCAAAATGACACAAAATGACACTCTAACACAGTACATATTATACATATAGTTAATAATATAGTTTCTAAATGTATTTATACTCACTTAGTGTGAAACCTGGGCCTGTTTCGATTAACACAAAAGGGATATCCTGGCAGAAATGGTAGAAAGACACACACGAAGCTCTTCCTCAACAGTTTTCAGTCTCTCTCTGATTTTAGTTTTTATCGCAGTCAAGCTTGAGAAGCTCATCTCACATAGATATGTGGTTGAAAACGAGAGCAATGTCAAAATAGCTTTGTTGGCCAGAATGGGGAACTCCTTGGCAACAGATAACCAAAAACTGTCCAAAGGAAGATCAGCAAACTTTAGCTTTAAAGTTAGATAACATTGTGATGCATTGTGATGCATTGTATATCACCCTCTGCGGGGACCTCTTTTATTGATTTTTTTTTTTAATTGATTTTTAGAGAGAGAGGAGAGAGAGAGAAGGGGGAGGAGCAGGAAGCATCAACTCCCATATGTGCCTTGACCAGGCAAGCCCAAGGTTTCGAACCGGCAACCTCAGTGTTCCAGGTCGACGCTTTATCCCACTGCGCCACCACAGGTCAGGCTGCGGGGACCTCTTTTAAAAAGAAAAAGGTTAAATATCTATATACACCATCAGGATAGACATAACCAGCTGAGGCTGAGGCTTCATCTAGTGGTGGCAACATTTACCTCCAGTCCTGACCAGGATTAGAAATCGGGACCATGTGGAGGAATAGCAGCTTCAACTATTCACCATGGCCACACAATGACAAGTGCGCGGCAGCCCGAGCAGGGACCTTCCTGGGTGTGGATGAGAGGCGGCCTATTATTGGTTCATCGCTAGTGGTTGGGATGAATCCTAGAAGGTGATTGGTCAGTGAGCGTTTCCTGTGCCTCCACTCTTCCTGTTGCTGATAGCTGGAGGGATTGTGAGGGGAATGTTTATGTTCAGATGGAGGCGGCTAGCAGCGGGCCGGATAAATAGCCTACACAGGCCATATCTGGCACGCAGGCTGTAGTTTGGGGACCCATGTTTAATTTTCCCACGGCACACCTGACCATGTCTCACAGCACACTGGTGTGCCGCGTGACCAGTCCCAAACAGAAAAGCTAGAATTCAGAACAGAAGAAAAACTAGAATTCAGTAAAGCAAAAGAGTTGCTCTACCTACCTGTAAAACCAGGAGCCAGGGCCACCATCACAGCAGCCCGGCCCATGCAGGTTCGCATTGGATTCAGACAGTCGGTAAAGAAACAATGGAGCCAAAAACTGATAGGCCATTTTCTTTAATTCTAGCTTGCACCTGGCGGGCAAGTAAAAACACACACTGGGCTCCAAAACCCACTCACATTCAGTACTCACAAAGCCACTGACTTATCCAAGTTTCCTAGAATCAAAGTTTTCTAGCTCACCAGCTTTATTCTCCTCAGTTCCCCATCTCCTTCCTTATCCCAGATACAAACTCTGCACAAACTGGCATCTCACTCAGCACTCCGCCATTGTTGGGCAGATAAAATGTATTATGCTCACTTTGTTAAAGATGCCGTCGCCCAGGTGATATTAATGTGTGTTGAGAATCCTTGTAGCCTGGGGCTTGGTTTTGGGATTAAGCCTTTCCTACCCTTTTTGATGTAGGGTGGTACAATCCAATCATGCCTCAGAGAGTAACTTTGTATTAGAGACTTCCCTACTTTGTATATTGGATTAGAGGTTGTGAAGCTACAGTATAAAGTGGGGGCAAAACAGGAGTTTGGGCTCTTGGTTCCTGAGGTTAGCATGAGAGAGCGGAGAGAGTAGAGCCAGCAGCGGAAGGAGGCCACGTGGAGGAGGCCAGGAGAAGCAGCCAAGATGGCGGAGTGCTGAGTGAGATGCCAGTTTGTGTAGAGTTTGTATCTGGGATAAGGAAGGAGATGGGGAACAGAGGTGAATAAGTCTGGTGAGCTAGAAACCTTTGATTCTAGGAAACTCGGATAAGTCAGTAGCTTTGTGAGCACTGAATGTGAGTGGGTTTGGAGCCCAGTGTGTATTTTTACTTGCCCGCTGGGTGCAAGCTAGAATTAAAGACTATGGCCCACCAGTTTGTGGCTCCGCTGTTTCTTTACCGACTGTCCGAATCCAATGCGAACCTGCATGTGAATGGCCACGATAGCGTCTCCTGGCCTTACAGCCATCTTGGCTGCTTCTTCTGGCCACATGACCTCTTTCTGCTCTCTGCTCTGCTCCCTCTGCTCTCTCATGCTAATCATCCCAGGAACCAAGAGAGCAAGCTCCCACTCTGCCCCTATTTTATAGTGTAGAAATCCAAACCTTTAATCCAATATACAAAATAGGGAAGTCTCTAATACAAAGTCACTTTCTGAGGCATGATAGGATTGTACCACCCCACATCAAAAAGGGTGGGAAAGGCTTAATCCCAAAACCAAGCCCCAGGCTACAATGATCCTGCCTGCCCCCAACACACATTAATATCACCTGGGCAACGGCCTCCACGTGGGCAGCGTTATCTTTTACAAAGTGAGCATAATACATTTTATCTGCCCAATACTACCTCCTTGATTTCTCTGCCAAATTGTCCAAATAGTTGAATTTGGGAACTGGGACATCTACCGAAGAACTGTTTGAACCCACAGGAAAACGGGGAGCCCTGAAAATGTCTCAGGTGGCGCCTCTCCTTGAGATTCCAGTGGGATCAGGCAGTCCCCCAGAGAGACCAGCTGATCTGTGGTGTCTGTACCCGGTGACATAGAACACCGGATCCCAGACGAGCCCCCAAATGTTGTAAAGTATCGTACCTCACTTCCACAGGTTTACGTAGAGACACCAAGTCCAGATGAATTTTGAAGGAGTTTTATTAAAAGGAGGAGATTTATTAAATATGCCAGCTGCATATGACTGACACAGGACATAAGCAGATCCAAATCATGCAGTCCCAAATGTATCTCAGAGGCTGATTATATATCCTTTGACCACATACAGGTTGGGGGGGTATGACAGCATGACACAATCATTAACAAGATTGTAACATTCGTCTAGGGGATTTAAAAAAAAAAACGTTAAAAAGCCCTGGCCAGTTGGCTCAGTGGTAGAGCATCGGCCTGGCGTGCAGGAGTCCCAGGTTTGATTCCCAGCCAGGGCACACAGGAGAGGCACCCATCTGCTTCTCCACCCCTCCCCCTCTCCTTCCTCTCTGTCTTTCTCTTCCCCTCCCGCAGGCAAGGTCCATTGGAGCAGGGTTTGCCTGGGCACTGAGGATGGCTCTGTGGCCTCTGCCTCAGGTGCTAGAATGGCTCTGATTGCGGCAGAGTGACGCCCCAGATGGGCAGAGCATCACCCCCTGGTGGGCATGCCGGGGGGGATCCCAGTCAGGCGCATGCGGGAGTCTGGCTGCCTCCCCGTTTCCAACTTCAGAAAAATATAAAAATAAGTAAATAAATAAATAAATAACGTTAAAACTTTCAAGGTAATACAATCAAAGATATTCATAAACCTTTTAGTGTCTATCTCCCCTCCTTTGCCTAGAGGTACACATTAATCTCAGGATTCCAGGAAGGGAGGGAGAGCTAAGATTAGTGTAGGGTGGTAGGTAAATTTCATCTCTTATTGAAAGGGAAAGAGCCTGACCTGTGGTGGCGCAGTGGATAAAGCGTCGACCTGGAAATGCTGAGGTCGCCGGTTCGAAACCCTGGGCTTGCCTGGTCAAGGCACATATGGGAGTTGATGCTTCCAGCTCCTCCCCCCTGTCTCTCTCTCTCTCTCCTCTCTAAAGTGAATAAATAAAAGTAAAAAAAAAAAAAAAAATTTAAAAAAAAAAAAAAAAGAAAGGGAAAGGAAGCTCTACAGATAACCTTAATCCTTTCAGAGAACTAAAACCAAATTACCGGCCTGACCAGGCAGTGGCGCAGTGGATAGAGCATTGGACTGGGATGCAGAAGAACCAGGTTCAAGACCCTGAGGTCGCCAGCTTGAGCGTGGGCTCATCTGGTTTGAGCAAGAGCCCACCAGCTTGAACTCAAGGTTGCTGGCTCCAGCAAGGGGTTGCTCGGTCTGCTGGAGGTCCACGGTCAAGGCACATGTGAGAAAGCAATCAATGAACAACTAAGGTGTTGCAACGCATAATGAAAAACTAATGATTGATGCTTCTCATCTCTCTCCGATCCTGTCTGTCTGTCCCTGTCTATCCCTCTCTCTGATTCACTCTCTGTCTCTGTAAAAAATAAATAAAATTAAAAAAAAAAGAACCCAAATGACCCAGTTGTCCTTGTAAGTCAGGAGACTTTCATATCCTTCTCCCTCCATTTTCCAAAGAAAGGACAGGACAGAGAGCCTGACTTTTCCTTTTAAAATGGCATTGCCAATACTAAGTTTTACAGTTCTCTGGCACCTTACCACACTACATTCCCCACTGGTTTTATATTTTAAGTCAAATCTTTGACTTAATCTAATGGTAGAGCATAATGTTGTTGAGTAAGAATCTTAGCTTAGGGGTGGGGGAGGGGAGTGGCACAAAGAAAACCAGATAGAAGGTGACAGAAGACAATTTGACTTTGGGGGAGGGGTATACAGCACAATCAAATGTCAAAATAATCTGGAGATGTTTTCCCTCAACATATATACCCTGATTTATCAATGTCACTGCATTAAATTTAATAATAATAATAAAAGAATATTAGCTTATAATATATAACAGATATTTAACAGACAGTATTAATAGCAGTACAGTTCATTAAAGAAACAAATGTGGCCCTGGCCATTTAGCTCAGAGGTAGAGCATCGGCCTGGCGTGCAAGAGTCCCGGGTTCGATTCCCGGCCAGGGCACACAGGAGAGGCACCCATCTGCTCCTCCACACCTCCCCCTCTCTTTCCTCTCTGTCTCTCTCTTCCCCTCCTGCAGCCGGGGCTCCACTGGAGCATGGGCGCTGAGGATGGCTCTGTGGCCTCTGCCTCAGGTGCTGGAATGGCTCTGGTTGCAGCAGGGTTACGCCCCAGATGGGCAGAGCATCACCCCCTGCTGGGCATGCTGGGTGGATCCCGGTCGGGCGTTTGCGGGAGTCTATCAGACTGCCTCCCTGTTTCCAGCTTCAGTTTTTTGTTTTGTTGTTTTGTTTTGTTTTCCAAAGCCGAATCCCAACACCTGTTTCATTTTTTTATTTATTTATTGATCCAAATATTTATTTGTTTGTTTATTTATTTATTTATTATGGCAGAGACAGAGAGAGTCAGATAGCGACAGACAGACAGAAAGGGACAAAGATGAGAAGCATCAATTCTTCATTGCTGCTCCTTAGTTGTTCATTGATTGCTTTCTCATATGTGCCTTGACCCGGGAGGCTATAGCAGACGGAGTGTCCCCTTGCTCGAGCCAGCGACCTTGGGTCCAAGCTGGTGAGCTTTGCTCAAACCAGATGAGCTCACGCTCAACCTGGTGACCTGGGGGTCTCGAACCCGGGTCGTCCACATCCCAGTCCAACGCTCTATCCACTGCACCACCGCTTGATCAGGCTCCAGCTTCAGTTTTTTAAAAATATATATATAAAAAAAGAAACAAATGTTACTAATTAATTTCTTATAAACTGTACAGACTTTTTGCAACATATAAAATTAACTGGCTTTTATAACAATTTATTTTTTTCTTTTTTTTTTTTTTTAATTAAAAGGAGGTCTTCAATGAGTTTTTTTCACGTACTAGCCATATGTAGACCAGCCACCTTCCGGTTTGTGGTTGCAGTAGGGCATGCCATCTTTCTCAGGGTTAATTTACAAGGGTTGGTGGGATCAGTCTCCATTGTCCATGAGGGTGTCTCTGCTGGCATTGCTGGAAGTGTCTCTTGGACAGTCATTTGAACAGCCTGCTGAGTAATTTGCAGACTTTGCAAGTACTTAAGGAAGGAGTGGTTCCTTAACTCAGTTTTTATTTTTTCTCTTGAGTTTTAGTAGTAATGGAGGGGGTCTTCCAAACATTATTTCAAAAGGCATAAATCTTTTTCTATAGGGGGTACACTTTGCCCTAAGGAGGGCTCGTGCGAGTAAGGTTGGCCAGTTTTCACTGGTTTCAAAAAAAATTTAGAGTTTGGGTTTTTTTTTAAGATTTTATTTATTCATTATAGAGAGGGCAGAGAGAGAGAGAGAAGGGGGGAGGAGCAGAAAGCATCAACTCCCATATGTGCCTTGACCAGGCAAGCCCAGGGTTTTGAACCGGCAACCTCAGCGTTTCCAGGTTGACACTTTATCCACTGTACCACCACAGGTCAGGCTAGTTCAAGTTTTTTTTTTAAGGTCTGATTTATACACTCTATTTGTCCTGAACTTTGGGGCTTGTAAGCATAGTGTAATTTCTACTTAATATAATATTTAAGATTTTGGCTAAGTCCTGGGATATCTTGGCAATGAATGCCGACCCATTGTCAGAACCCATGGCTGTGGGGAGGCCGTATCATGGAATTATTTCATGAAGTAATTTCCTAAGTACTGTGGTAGCAGTTTCTGACCTAGTGGAGAAGGCTTCTACCCACCCAGAGAAAGTGTCTACATAGACTAGGAGATACCTGTACCCTGCGTGGGGTGCCTTTATTTTAGTGAAATCAATTTCCCAGTGTTCTCCTGGCATGGTTCCCTCTTCTCTACCTCCTAAGGGTGTTCTCCTACTTTGTTTTGCATTTACTTGTGCGCAGGCCTGGCAACGTTTTACAATGCTACTTAGTATTTGATCCACGCGCGGTATGAAATACCTAGATTGGAGCAATTCAGTCATTTTGGATGTGCCGAGGTGGAATGTTTGATGTATTTGGAGGGCTATTGTCCACCCTAATGTCTCTAGAATCAAGATTCTTTCATCTGGTAGGATTCATTAGCCATTGACATTTTTGGTAGTTTTTTTTCTCTTCAGCTAGGGTAGTTTCTTCCTGAGAGTAGTGAGGGGTATTAGGCATCATAGGCAAAGGCAAAGTCACTAAAATTTGGATAGGCTTCACTGGTTTTATGGCTACGGCTTGTGCCTCTAGGTCCGCTGCTCAGTTTTCTCAGACTTTTTTGAATTTCGTCTTTGGTGCCCTCTGTAGTGAATGACTGCTAAGGCTGAGGGGAGTTGGATAGCTTCTAGTAATGCTAAGATTTTTTTCTTTATTTTTTATATTCTTCCCAGCTGAAGTAAGTAGTCCTCTTTCTTTATAAATGGCATTATGTACGTGTGCCGTAGCAAAAGCATATCTACTGTCTTTGTAAATGGAAACTGCTTTTCCTTTTCCCCATCTGAGGGCCTGGATAAGGGCTATTAGTTCTGCCTTTGTGCTGAAGTTCCCTGGCTCAATGCCTGTGACCAAATGACCCGATCCAGGGTGCCAAAGGCTGAGCAATGTGTATGGGTTCGGGACTGTAGAGTATATGGTCTTTACCCATTTGTTGACCTTCCTAAGGTCCTGGACCAGTCAGTAATCCTTTGTTCCAGGCTTTAGGACTGGTAGTAAGGGAATGTTTCATGGGAATTGACAAGGTGCCAAGATTCCCACTTCCCGGAGACGCCGTATGTGGACAGCTATTTCCTCCTTAGCTTCCCGACTCATTGGGCATTGTCTTACTGCTACTGGAGTTGTGGTGGATAGCAACTGTATGACCACAGGCGGCTGGTGGGCTGCTAGTCTGGGAGGGTTGGTTTCGGCCCATACTTCTGGAAAACTCTCCTGAAGCTGTTGGAGTAGCAACGGGCTGCAGGCATCTTCCAGTTCAGCTGATTCCTGAAAAAGGTATTCTTCCGAGAGAGGGGGAGGGTTAGGAGTAGCTGTAACCCAGTGTCTGAAATTCCCCTAACGTTTCCTATAGTTAAGGTGGTATTTTCCCCCTTAAAGGAGATTGAGGGTTGGAGTTTTTGTAACAAGTCCGCCCCTATCAGAGGATAGGAGCACTCTGGTATAACTAACAACAAATGGGTGACCGTTCCTTGCCCTAGATTGACTGCCTGCTGGGTGGTTCCATGGGTAGTAGGCAGTTTCTCCAGTGGCCCCTTGTATTGCAGTCTTGTGAGTGGTGATGGGCCCCAGGGGCTTAGTTAAAACCAAATGTGTTGCTCCAGTGTATATTAAAAAGTCCACAGTTTTTCCTCCTATTTCTGCTGTTACCATAGGCTCCCGGAGGTTCAATGAAAAGGAGCCTTGAGGTTTAGGACCTTAGAACTTTCCTTGGTCGCTTGTAATGTGGGATATCTATTTTTCCAATGCCTTTCTTCCTTATAATATGCACATTGATAATTTCCTAGCAGAGTCCTATTCTTCCTCAATTTTTTTTCCTTTTTTTCTTTATTTAGCTCCCTTGGGGGGTCCCTTATTCTTAAAAGAGTTCATCTCTTGGAGTGACTACTTTAGCTATCCTTTTATCCTGTTTTACCTCAATTATCTCCCTATTATGAAAAACTTTCTGAGCGATTGAAATTAACTGGGACTTATTCATGCCCTCAAACCCTTTTAGCTTTTGAAGTTTATTTATAGTTTATTTATTTATTTATTTTTTGTGGCAGAGACAGGGACAGACAGACATGAAGGGAGAGAGATGAGAAACATCAATTCTTCGTTGCAGTTCCTTAGTTATTGATTGTTTTCTCATATGTGCCTTGACCCCAGGGGGCTACAGCAGACCGAGTGACCCCTTGCTCGAGCCAGCAACCTTGGGCTCAAACTGGTGAGCCTTGCTCAAAACCGATGAGTCGCCTCACTTGTGGTGGCGCAGCGGATAAAGCATCGACCTGGAATGCTGAGGTGGCTGGTTTGAAACCCTGGGTTTGCCCAGTCAAGGCACATATGGAAGTTGATGCTTCTTGCTCCTCCCCCTCCTCTCTCTCCCCCCTTCTCTAAAATGATAAATAAAATCTTTTTATTTTGCCCTGGCCGGTTGGCTCAGCGGTAGAGCGTCGGCCTAGCGTGCGGAGGACCCGGGTTCGATTCCCGGCCAGGGCACACAGGAGAAGCGCCTATTTGCTTCTCCATCCCTCCACCGCACTTTCCTCTCTGTCTCTCTCTTCCCCTCCCGCAGCCAAGGCTCCATTGGAGCAAAGATGGCCCAGGCGCTGGGGATGGCTCTGTGGCCTCTGCCTCAGGCGCTAGAGTGGCTCTGGTCGCAACATGGCGACGCCCAGGATGGGCAGAGCATCGCCCCCTGGTGGGCAGAGCATCGCCCCATGGTGGGCGTGCAGGGTGGATCCCGGTCGGGCGCATGCGGGAGTCTGTCTGACTGTCTCTCCCTGTTTCCAGCTTCAGAAAAATGAAAAAAAAAAACTTTTTATTTTATTTTATTTATTCATTTTTTTTTTTTTTTTTTAGAGAGGAGAGAGAGACAGAGAGAGAGAAGGGGGGAGGAGCTGGAAGCATCAACTCCCATATGTGCCTTGACCAGGCAAGCCCAGGGTTTCGAACCAGCAACCTCAGCATTTCCAGGTCGACGCTTTATCCACTGCGCCACCAGAGGTCAGGCCGATAAATAAAATCTTTAAAAAAAAAAACAGGCCCTGGCCGGTTGGCTCAGCGGTAGAGCGTCGGCCTGGCGTGCGGGGGACCCAGATTCGATTCCCGGCCAGGGCACATAGGAGAAGCGCACATTTGCTTCTCCACCCCCCCCTCCTTCCTCTCTGTCTCTCTCTTCTCCTCCCGCAGCCAAGGCTCCATTGGAGCAAAGATGGCCCCGGGCGCTGGGGATGGCTCCTTGGCCTCTGCCCCAGGCGCTAGAGTGGCTCTGGTCGAGGCAGAGCGACGCCCCGGAGGGGCAGAGCATCGCCCCCTGGTGGGCAGAGCGTCGCCCCTGGTGGGCGTGCCGGGTGGATCCCGGTCAGGCGCATGCGGGAGTCTGTTTGACTGTCTCTCCCCGTTTCCAGCTTCAGAAAAATACAAAAAAAAAAACAAAAAAAAAAAACGATGAGCCCACGCTCAAGCTGGAAACCTCGGGGTCTCAAACCCGGGTCCCAGACCTCTGGTGGCGCAGTGGATAAAGCATCGACCTGGAAATGCTGAGGTCGCTGGTTTGAAACCCTGGGCTTGCCTGGTCAAGGCACATATGGGAGTTGATGCTTCCAGCTCCTCCCCCCTTCTCTCTCTGTCTCTCTTCTCTCTCTCTCTCTGTCTCTCTCTCTCCTCTCTAAAAAATGAATGAATGAATAAATAAATAAATAAAAACCCTTGGTCCTCCGTGTCTCAGTCCAATGCTCTATCCACTGCGCCACCGCCTGGTCAAGCTGAAGTTTCTTTTTAATATCTGGGGCTGACTGAGTCACGAAAGCCAAATTAACATCCACACTGTTTTTGGTAGCACCTGGATCTATGAGGATATACACCCGGTATGCTTCACAAAGGCATTCAAAAAATGTGGCAGGGGATTCCTGTGAATCTGGATAATTTCAGCAACATTCGAGAGGCTGGTGGGCTTTCGGGCCTCAGCCTTTAGTCCCAATAAAGATACCGGTGAAAAGCGTCCAGCAAGGCTTTTCCCTCCTGGGAGTTGTGACTCCATTGAGGTCTAGTGGAGGGGAAAGCCGTCTCGATGTGGTCTCTATATTCCTCCATTGATCTCCCTCTTGGCCCTAGGACTGCCTTTTTACTTTCCTGTCTAATTCTGTTTCTCTCTTCTGAAATGAAGAGGGTATTTAAAAGTTTCTGGCAGTCTTCCCAGGTAGGTCTATCAGTTTGTAGGACAGTTTCTATGAGCCCTATTAGTGCTTGAGGCTTCTCAGAGAATGGGGGATTTTGGCTTTTCCAATTATATAGGTCACTGGTGGAGAATGGGACATACACAAGGAAGGGCCGTTCCTCAAGGTCGGGGTCAGTTCCCGAAGGGGGAGCTTCCCTGACTGGCAAGATAGGATCCCTTTTCTGCCCATACTCAGATCCACTCTGAGTGTGGGGAGGGGATGTAACAGTGGAAGTTATAGCCTCCTCCTGTAGCTGCTGTGTAGGCTCAGGGGCTTTAGCTTTTGGCCTATAGGAGGGTGGCAGCTCAGTTTCTTCAGGAGGCTCTGTAAGGAAAAGAAGTCTTGGGGCTGTTCTTATATTCCCTTTCTGCTTTAAACTCAAATCTGGCCTGAATATGAAGACGTGGCACCCTCTCTGAATCAAGCATGCTTTTAGCCACTGTGGCGGATTCATTATTAAATTTAGCCATTGATCAATGTATGGAAACTGCTCAGGGTGGCCTGGATCCTCAGTTACACTGTTCCAAACTGCCCTTACTAGCTGGAGATTAAAAGTACTGGCTGATGGCCACCCAACCCCAAAGGTGGGCCATTCTGACTCATAGAGAGTGTGAAGTCTTTTTTGGACCATTTAATTCTGTAGCCATGGTTGTCTCCATAAGCTTCTTGAAAGTGCTTTAAAAAACAACTTAAGGAGGTCCTCTGTATACTGGGCCCTCCTCTCAGATTTAATAGGGCCACTGATTTATAAAATTGAAACTTGTCCTGGAAAATCTAGGAATTAGCAGACCAATAAAAGCAGAAAGATAAGACAAATAATAACTAGCACTCAGAATAAAGGATGTTTGACTATAGAGATATTAATTATTACACAAGACAAGGGGAAGGAGTCAACAGAAGAGAATAATTTCTTCAAGGGAGAAATCAGACAGAGTGTCCTGAAGCCATAGGTCTTGGATCCAAGAACAAAGAGAATTTACAGTACAGGCAATTTAACATTTAAGATTGCCTTCTAGTTTTAAGCCAGACACCTCCAATTTTTGACACAAGAACTTAAACCAGGCCTTAAAATCAGACACATTTAAACATTAAACAAAGACTTCACATACACAAATTATAAATCAAGAAATTTAAATGAGCACGCTTTACTTATTTCAATTAAAATTATTCCAGAGATTTTTTTTCCTGATAAACACACAGCTCAATAGACAAGGAAAGGGTTCCCCCTAGTGGCCTCTCAGGTGCTCGTAGGCTGTGGCACCAGAGATTTCCTACTCAAACCACACCAATTACCCAGGGGTTTCTAGACAGAAACATTAAAAAGCAAAGAACAAGATCTGACAAATACAGAGATGTCTCTGGAAATCCGAGGCAAGATAGATCAACCTGGTTGACTCAGTCTCCACTGATGCAGTGCGATGCGAGACTGATTAATCCTGGCCAATACAATCCCCACTAATGCCTTCCTAGAGCACAAACGAATGTCCCCACTAATATCTTTTTCTGAGAACACAACTAGATACCCATGAAAGTTCGGGGTTACTCAGTCCCCACTAATTGTCTTCCTAGAGTCTGAACAAATATGCAAACACAAATGGACATCTCTGAGGCAGAACCAAGTTCCCACTAATGTCCTTCCTGAATGCAACCAGACGTCTCCCAGCAAAGCCCGTGGCGGGACCAAAAAACTCCCCACCAACGTCTCGGTCTTGGAAAGCCCACTGCAAGAATGTGACTGCATCCGGTCCTCTACACAGCAGTCCAAATTGACTAGTCCAAAACAGAACAGAAAAGCAAGAATTCAGAGGAAAGCTAGAATTCAGTAAAGCAAAAGAGTTGCTTTACCTACCTCCTTGATTTCTCTGCCAAATTGTCCAAATTGTCGAATTTGGGAACTGAGGGGCGTCTGCCAAAGAACTGTCTGAACCCACAGGAAAATGGGGAGCCCTGAAAATGTCTCAGGTGGCACCTCTCCTCGAGATCCCAGCGGGGTCAGGTAGCTCCCTGGAGAGACCAGCCAACTCAGGGTGTCTCTGCCCGGTGATGTGAAATACCGCAGCCCCGCATTGGGCGCCAAATGTTGTAAAGTACCCATACCTCAGTTCTGTGGGTTTATATAGAGACACCAAGTCCAGATGAATTTTGAAGGATTTTATTAAAAGAGGAGATTTATTAAGTATGTGGCCGCATATGACTAACACGGGGCATTTGCAGACCCAAATCATGTGTGCCAAATACATCTCAGAGGCTGCTTATATAGTCTTTTTTTTTTTTAATCAAATGCTTCTTTTTATTACTTCATATTCATTTTGAAATAGCGCCTAATTTTTGTGAGCAGTATAGTTGAGGGGCCAGGGAAGAAAACTGGAGGAAGTGACATTTTTTTTTTTAAGATTTTATTTATTCATTATAGGGAGGGGAGAGGGGGGGGAGGAGCAGGAAGCATCAACTCCTATATGTGCCTTGACCAGGTAAGCCCAGGGTTTTGAACTGGCAACCTCAGCGTTTCCAGGTTGACGCTTTATCCACTGCGCCACCACAGGTCAGGCTGCTTATATAGTCTTGATTACATACAGGCTGGGGGAGCATGACATCATGGCACAAGCTTACAACATTTATTTAGGGAATTCATAGAAACATTAAAACTTTCAAGGTAACACAATCAAAGACACTTACAAATCTTTCAGTGTCTATCTCCCCCCTTTTGCCTAGAGGTATGTAACTCTCAGGATTCCAGAAATGGAGAAAGAACCAAAATCAATGTAGGGTGGTATGTAAATTCTGTCTCTTATTGTAAAAGAAAATAGGTTCCTCAGACAACCTTTACTCTATAGTTAAAACTAAATGAACCATTGTTCTTGCAAGCCAGAAACTTCTACATTCTTCTCTCTCTCCTCCCCAAAGGAAGGATGGGACAGGAAAGCCTGACCTTTCCTCCTAAAATATCAATATTAATTTTGCAGCTTTTTAGTACCTTACTACAGGGTCTATACCTAAGAGTGAAATTACTGGATCATATAGTAACTGAGTTTAACCTTTTTTTTTTTTTTTTTTTTTTTTGAGTTTAACCTTTTGAGGAACCACGAAGCTGTTTTCTACAGGGGTCGCACCAGATTCTAGCCTTTTGCCAACCTAGCGGGGCTGGGGCCTTGAAACACCAAGTCCTTCTGCTCCATGAGGTAAACCACTGGGGTCAACCTAGTGTGTGACTCCTGATGTCCACAGATGTGTCAGGAGCCTTGCTGTGCTGGTGAATTCAGGAGACAAAGCAAATAGAGGGAAGGAAGGGAAATTTTAAGGGAGTTTTGGATATGAAATATGATGAAGCTTTGGGAAAAGGAGTTTGATCCTGAAGAATAAAAGCAAAAGTAGGATGTGATTTTTGTAGAAATGTTGTAAAATGTAGACAAATGCCCATATACAGGGATGCTTAGCTGTGTTTGAGCACAGAAAAAGCAGGTCTACTCCAAAATATCTACCCTGGGAAAAAGGAGAGTGGGGGTGCCCTTCCTGCCCCTTCCCCAGCCATGTGCCTCATTGCACAGAGAGAGCTTGCCTGTGCAGTTTAAAGAGAAAATTCATTGAAGAATAGTCAAAGGAAGTGAAAATGACAAAGGTTGTGCTGGCAGCAATTGTCCGTCTTTGTTTTGGAGGCAGCTGTGGTCTTAGGGGAAAAAAGCACCAGGTTTGAATGGAGGCTGTCTCTTCTCATTGCTTCTTCCCAGGACTCAGGTTGCAGGCAGCCATGAGTACCTCCAGCATCTCCCTCTCAGTAACCTCCATCCATCTATCTGTTGTTTTACTCATTCATTCACCAATCCACCTCACTGATAGGGGAGTGGGTCAGTCCTATACACACTGTTGGGCAGATAAAATATATTATGCTCACTTTGTTAAAGATGGCGCTGCCCACATGGAAGCCTGTCGCCCAGATGATATTAATGTGTATTGGGGACGGGCTGTGGGCAGGCAAGATGCTTGTAGCTAGGGCTTGGTTTTAGGACTAAGCCTTTCCCACCCTTTTTTTTTTCCTTTTTGTATTTTTCTGAAGCTGGAAACAGGGAGGCAGACAGACAGACTCCTGCATGCGCCCGACCGAGATCCACCCGGCATGCCCACCAGGGGCGATGCTCTGCCCATCCGGGGCATCGTTCTGCTGCAACCAGAGCCATTCTAGCACCTGAGGCAGAGGCCACAGAGCCATCCTCAGCACCCAGGCCAACTTTGCTCCAATGGAGCCTTGGCTGCAGGAGGGGAAGAGAGAGACAGAGAGAAAAGAGAGGGGGAGGGGTGGAGAAGCAGCAGATGGGTGCTTCTCCTGTGTGCCCTGGCTGGGAATTGAACCTGGGACTCCTGCACACCAGGCCTATGCTCTACCACTGAGCAAACCAGCCAGGGCCCTTTCCCACCCTTTTTGATGGGGGGTGGTGCAATCCCATCATGCCCCAGATAAGTGACTTTGTATTAGAGACTTTCCTATTTTGTATATTGGATTAAAGGTTTTGATTTCTACACTGTAAAATAGGGGCAGAATGGGAGCTTGCTCTCTTGGTTCCTGAGATTAGCATTAGAGAGCAGAGCAGAGAAAGGCCACGTGGAGGAGGCCAGGAGAAGCAGCCAAGATGGTGGAGTGTTGAGTGAGAAGCCAGTTTGTGCAGAGTTTGTGCAGGGAGAAGGAAGGAGATGGGAAACAGAGGTGAATAAGTCTGGTGAGCTAGAAACCTTTGATTCTAGGAAACTTGGATGAGTCAGTAGCTTTGTGAGCACTGAATGGGTGGGGTTTGGAGCCCAGTGTGTGTTTTTACTTGCCCGCCGAGTGGAAGCTAAGATTAAAGATAATGGCCCATCAGTTTTTGGCTCCATTGTTTCATTACGGACTGTCCAAATCCAATGCGAACCTGCATGGGCCAGGCTGCTGTGATGGTGGCCACGGCCACTGGCTTTACACACACCAAGAAGCTATTCCCAGAAAGAGCAGAAACAAACCTGCAAGTGAGCAGAGCCAGGACCCAAAGCCAAGCCTTCACTCCTGAGCTTTACATGTTTCATCTGCTTTTGACCAAGACTTACCCCTTCAGATGCCTCCCTACTTGAAATCACCATCAATCAGGCCTGGGAGGACTCCTGGAACACCCACTGAGTCCCACTCCTGCCCTCTCCCTTTCTCTCTGTAAAATGGATCATAGGTAGGGAGTATCTTGCACAGTCAAAGGTCACACTGGTTTTACAAAAAGTAAGATTCACATTAAGAGTGCAAAGAGTCCCTGGCCAGTTAGCTCAGTTCTTTAACAGCATTGTCCCAAAACAAGGTTGCACGTTCCATCCCCGTTCAGGGCACACACAGGAAGCAGCAGCCAATGAGTGCAAGACTGAATGGAACAACAAATGAATGCTTCCCTTTGCCCTCTCTTCTCTCTCCCTTTCTCTCTCTGTCTCTCTGAAAATTAAAAAGAAATTAAGCCCTGGGAAGATAGCTTAGTCAGTTGGAGCGTCCTGGAGCACGGAGATTGCTGGTTCGATTCCCTGGTCAGGGCACATACAGGAGTAGCTCGATGTTCCTGTCTTTCTCTCCCTGCCTCTCTAAAAACGAAAGAAAGAAAGAAAGAAAGAAAGAAAGAAAGAAAGAAAGAAAGAAAGAAAGAAAGAAAGAAAGAAGAAAAAAAGAGTGCAAAGAGGGAATATTCTGAGAGACGATGGTGTCCACACTGGAAGAGGTGTTTGGCCTAGGAGTCAGGACTCAGCAGTAAAGGCATAGTGAAAACCAGGCACTTAGGAAGGAACAGCTGGGTTCACAGTAGAGGCAGAGCACATGGCTGTGGGCCCAGCACTGGGAGGTCAGCCTCTGAGGGCTGCATTCATCTTCCTTCAGGAAAGGCACAATTCTCTCCTTTTCCTCAGCCCCACCCCCTCCCTCTGCCCTAGTTTCTTGTTTATTCATTCAGGGTCATGATTTATTTTCAGATGAGAATATTGTACTCCTCACTCTCTGTGGCAACCTGCCAGAGCCACATGCTGGCCACACTGGGAGAAGGGAGGCCAAAATGAACACAGCCCAACTGAGAGAAGGCAGGTCCTTGGGGAAGGTTCTCAGTCAGGCCCAGCCTTTGACCTTCTTTGTATCCTCATGAACATCAAATCAACTAAGAGTACAGGTGGCCCAAATTTTCTAATTTTTCCATATGCCTGATAAATACAGAGACCGATGTGCTGTTACATCACTGTCTTTGTGGTGGGCGTGAACAATGTCATTTGGGAGTTGGTCTGGGTGAGCCAGGCATGGTTCAAGGTGGATTGTGAAGTGTCCAAAAATAAACACTCCTTCAGATCATTCAGACAAATGAGAATGCTTTAATTCTTATTTTTTAAAGCACTTTTTTTTAATTAATTTATTTTTTACAGAGACAGAGAGTGAGTCAGAGAGAGGGATAGACAAGGACAAACAGACAGGAACGGAGAGAGATGAGAAGCATCAATCATTAGTTTTTCATTGCACGTTGCAACACCTTAGTTATTCATTGATTGCTCTCTCATATGTGCCTTGACCGTGCACCTTCAGCAGACCGAGTAACCCCTTGCTGGAGCCAGCTACCTTGGGTCTAAGCTGGTGGGATTTTGCTCAAACCAGATGAGCCCCCACTCAAGCTGGTGACCTCGGGGTCTCGAACCTGGGTCCTCTGCATCCCAGTCCGACACTCTATCCACTGCGCCACTGCTTGGTCAGGCCATTCTTATTTTTTAAATTATGTTTATTATATTATTTATTAGATTTTATAAAGTTGAGTTCACTATCAGCTCCCATCTTCAACTTAACAAACTCCTGTTCATCCTTCAAAACCCAACACACACACTCCCTCCTCCATCCTTCACACATCCACACAAATGTTACATCTTTCCCCTCAGAACTGTGAGAGAGGAATCCAAAGGCACCATGATCACCTGTTAATGACTCTTTTTCCACCTTTAGACTCTGTTCTAGTACCCAGCTCAGTGCCTAATACACAATCAGGACTCATAAATGTCAAATTTTGAAGAATACTTTTTTTTTTTTTTTTTGGCTTGGCTATGGGAGGGTAAGAGGGAGAGAAGGGGATGGGGGAAAAGGAGAGAAGCAGATGGTTACTTCTCTTGGGTGCACTGACTAGGAATTTAACTCAGGATGTCCATACACCAGGCCCACATTCTATCCAAGGATTTATACTATTCAGCAGGCAGAATCAGCACTTTGGAGTGGCCTCTGCCTATAACCATGAAACCTGAGGACTCGTGTTTTTGGCCTGCAGGTATCTTGAATAGTGTCTGAGGCCAAGAGCCTGGCCTGTGTCCAGACGAGGAAGACCAAGGTAATTGGCTGAAGTTCTGCTGCTGGACACTCTCACTTTGTCCCAGAAATCCCATCTCTGACAAGCAAGCCCTGCCTGCCACCACTGCTGGGCCTCTGGGCGCCCATATCAGTCAGGGCCCTGCAGAGAAACAGAATCAACAGGATATACACACATTATATACAGTGTATGAAGATACTTATGCTTTTGTTTGTTTCTTTTTGAAGATATTTGTTTTAAGGAATTGGCTCATGTGATTGTGGTAGTAAGTCTGAAATTTATGTCCATTACACTGGAAACTCAGGGAAGGTTTCTATGTTGCAGTCTGGAGGAGAATTCCTTTTTCCCTAGGAACCCTATTTTCACTCTAAAGGGTTTCAACTGATTATATAAAGCCCACCCACAGTATCAAGGATAACTTCCTTTTCGTAAAGTCAGTTGATTGGAGATGTTAACTATCTCAAAAAATACTTTTGGCCCTGGTCAGTTGTCATCCCAGAATGCCAAGTTTGCTGGTTCAATCCTGGGGTCGCCTGCTTGATCACAAGGTCACTGATTCAAGCCCGGGTCAGGACACGTATAAGAAGCAGTCAATGGGTGCACAAGTTCATACTTCTCCTTCTTTTCCTCTCTCTCAAATCAATGGTGTCATGAACCAGCACAATTCGTAATTGTGCAGGTCTCGAGTGGAAATGGTGCGAGATTAGAAAATAAACACAGAGAGAAAAAGGATGGGATCGGGAGGACACATTGCCAAGACTGTGGTCTGCAAGAGCAGCCTGCACCCCCAAAACACTTTATTTATAGGACAAAGAGCAAAGCCATTTGCAAAACAAAGAGATCTCTGATACAAAGTCACATTTCTGAGCTATACCAGAAATTCTCCCAAGTGCAGAAAACTCCTCACCACGCATAACATCTTAACTTCACAAAACAGAGGGTAGCCTGACCTGTGGTGACGCAGTGGATAAAGCATTGACCTGGAACACTGAGGTCACCGGTTCAAAACTCTGGGCTTGCCTGGTCAAGGCATATATGGGAGTTGATGCTTCCTGCTCCTCCCCCCTTTCTCTCTCTCTCTCTCTCTCTCTCTCTCTCTCATTCTAACTCTCTCTCCTCTCTAAAATTAATAAATAAATAAAAATTTTAAAAAAACAGAGGGTAAAAGAAAACTGCCTGCAGTCTCTTCGCAGGACATGGGGGATGGGACAAGTAGAAACAATCAGCATCACAGCTGACATGGAGGTGTGGGGAAGGGCATGTAAATTGCCTTTACCAACTTAATCAAACAATCAGAGGCTATGGGAAAGAGCTTAGCCTTTGGCTTAACCCTTAAACTGCAAAGATCTGCCTGATCAGGAGGTGGCGCAGTGGATAGAGCATCGGACTGGGATGCGGAGGACCCAGGTTCGAGACCCTGAGGTTGCCAGCTTGAACACGGGCTCATCTGGTTTGAGCAAAAGCTCACCAGCTTGGACCCAAGGTCGCTGGCTCGAGCAAGGGGTTACTTGTCTGCTGAAGGCCCGCAGTCAAGGCACATATGAGAAAGCAATCAATGAACAACTAAGGTGTCGCAATGCGCAACAAAAAACTAATGATTGAGGGCTGGGCCAGAGCAGCCCAAGATGGCCGACTTGGAGGATCGGGTGTCGGATGAGGAGAAGATGATTCTGGATCGCCTGTAGCTCCAAGAAGGTTGCTGAGGGCCAGTCAAAAGCAGTGACTCCCACTGGTCTTCGCCAGTTTCCGGCCTGTGAGTTCCAGGGCTGGTACATCCAGCGGCCAGATACAGAGCATCAGCTCAAGACCTAACAACCATAGTTAGAGTGGTATCTTAAGGAAAGGCTCCTCACACCTGACCCAGCTAAGGCAAAGAAAACGTTGTCACAGAGAAGTAGCCTACAGCGGATTACAAACAGCTGAAGCCATCCCAGGAAGATTTAGAAATTATACAACTGAAAGCTGGAGTCAGACAACACCAACCCTATACTCAACTACACAAACAACATATTTGAAGGAGCAGTCTATATTGAGACAAAATGGGAAGACAGGGAAGTGCAATTCAAATGAATCAACTAGAGGAATCCCCAGAAAAAGAATTGAATGAAATGGAAATAGCTAAAATGCCGGATGCAGAGTTTAGAATAATGATTGTGAGGATGCTCAAGGATCTTAGAGGAACCATAGATAGACAACACGAGTACCTAAACAATGAGATATCTGGCATCAAAAAGGACATTGAAATCATAAAAAAGGGTCAGACAGAAATGATAAACACAATGGCATAAATGAAGACTACACTACAAGGAATGAAAAGCAGGCGGGATGAAAAAGAGGATCGAATCAGCAGTTTAGAGGACAAGATAAGCAAAAGCACGGAAGCAGAACAGCAAAAGAAAAAGAGGATCAAAATGTCTGAGAAAACTTAAAGAGAGTTCTGTTAACAATAGGAAGAGAAACAACATCTGCATCATAGGGGTTCCTGAAGGAGAAGAGAAAGAACAAGGGATAGAGAACCTGATTGAAGAAATCATAGCTGAAAATGTCCCCGAATTGATGCAGGAAAAAGTCACACAAGTTCAAGAAGCACAGACAATCCCATTAAAAAGGAACCCGAATAAACCTAAACAAAGACACATCATAATTAAAAAACCAAAGCTAAGAAATAAAGAAAGAATACTAAAAGCTGCAAGAGAAAAGCAGTCAATCACCTACAAAGGAGACCCCAAAAGGATGACATCTGACTTCTCAACAAAAACACTTGAGGCAAGAAGGGAATGGCAAGAGATATTCAAATTAATGCAGAACAGTTTCCTACAACCAAGACTTCTTTATCCATCAAGGCTATCTTTTAAAATAGAAGGAGAAATAAAAAGCTTCCCATACAAAAATAAAAAAAAACCCTCAAGGAATTTATTACAACCAAACCAATGATGTAAGAAGTGTTAACGGTCCTGTTGTAAACAGAACAAGGGTAAAGAGGAATGTAGATTTAAGATTTTAGAAATGCATCCAAATTGAAAAAGAAGTAAAACTATCATTATTTGCTGACGATATGATACTGTACATAGAAAACCCTAAAATGTCAGTAAAAAAACTACTGGACCTAATAAATGAATTCAGCAAGGTGGCAGGATATAAAATTAATATTCAAAAACCAGTGGCATTTTTATACACCAACAATGAACTGTCTGAAAGAGAAATTAAGAAAACAATCCCCTTCACTACTGCAACAACAACAAAGAAAGTACCTAGCTGTAAATTTATCCAAGGAGGTTAAAGACTTGTACTCAGAAAATTATAAAACATTGATAAGAGAAATCAGGGAACATAATCAAATCAAAAATGGGCAAAAGAAATGAATAGACACTTCAAAGAGGACATTCAGATGGCCAATAGGCAAAAGAAAAAATGTTCAACATCACTAATCATTAGAGAAATACAAATTAAAACCACAATGAGATATCACTTCACACCAGTCAGAATGACACATTAACAAAACAATAAGTGCTGGTGAGGATGTGGAGTAAAGGGAATCCTCCTGCACTGCTGGTGGGAATGCAGACTGGTGCAACCACTGTGGAAAATGGTATGGAGATTCCTCAAAAAATTAAAAATGGAACTGCCTTTTGACCCAGCCATCCCACTTTTATTATAGGAATATATCCCAAGGACACCAAATCACTGGTTCAAAAGAAGAAATGCATCCCCATGTTTATGGCAGCATTGTTTACAATAATGAAGATCTGGATACAGCCCAAGTGTCCTTCAGTGGACGAGTGGATTAAAAAGCTGTACAACATATACACATGGAGTACTATGGGGCCATGAAAAAGAAGGAAATACTACCTTTTGCAACAACAGGGATGGACCTGGAAACTATTATGTTAAGTGACATAAGCCAGGCAAAAAATACAAATATTATATGACTTCACTCATATGAGGAATCCAATGAACAATGTGAACTGAGGAACAGAATAGAGGCAGAGGAGGGATCAAAGGGACCAGTGGGCAAGCGGACAGAGGGAAAGGGGATGAGAGGATGAGATCAGAGAAGGGAAAGAGCTTGGTGAAATTATATATACATAACAGCATTATAGAGAGCAGAAGAGCAAATCCTAGAGGAAAGCGGGGAGGGTTTTGGGGGAGGGGGCAAGAAGGATGTTGAGGGGAATTTGGGGGTGCAGGAGGATGTATTCGGTGGGACACTTGAATCTATGTAAACACAATAAATTTAAATCAATAAAAAAATAAGAAATCATGAAATGTGAGATGGATAGAAATTCCAGAACATAAAGATTCCTATAAAATGTAAAAAAAAAACACACAAAAAAACCAAAAAACAAAAAAAAACTAATGATTGATGCTTCTCATCTCTCCGTTCCTGTCTGTCTATCTCTGTCTATCCCTCTCTTTGACTCTCTCTCTGTCTCTGTAAAAAAAATAAAAATTAAAAAAAAATAAATCTTATCCCCATCTTTAAAAAAAACCCAAAAACTGCAAAGATCTTTGTCAGCTTACAGTCTCCTACAGCCTTTAGCAACTTAATCAAGTAAGTGAGGTGGTGGTGGGGGGGATGGGCAATAAGGAGCCCTGTCAGCTTACTGCCAGTCCCGCACACCTCTGTCCCCCAAAAATCTAAACTACAAGGACCCTGTCAGCTTGCGGCCTGTTTCCCACACAATGGGGAAAAATACTTTTGCAGCAACATCTTAGAATAGTATTTGACCAAAAACTGGAGATCATTACCTGACTAAATTGACACTAAATTTTAACCATCAGTGTGTTTCCCTGTTCTCCACTCCTACACACCCACCCATGAAAATGCCAACTCCTCTGATAAATTTTCTGTGACATGTCTACCACAAAGGAGAGTACATGGAGGTGTGTTGACTGGCTGCATCGAGGCAGAGAGAGCCAGAAGGGGAGCAAGCTAGGCAGGCATTCAGCGTACCTGTGGAAGGACAGTGGAGATGCCAACGCCAGCCAAAACGTTTGACTTTGCTGCAAGGGAGCCATAGTAGATGTTGGAGTAGGGGAGGGATATGGTTAGGTACACCAACCATTACAAGGCTTGTCATTGGCTGTTGTGGGTCTGTCAGCACCCCTATGTGGGGGGAAATAGGGGGCAGAGCCCCAGTCCAGGCAGGAAATATCAAGGCCTAGGCCAGCGGTTCTCAGCCTGTGGGTCGCAACCCCGGCAGGGGTCGAATGACCAAAACACAGGGAAATACATATTTTATTTAAAAATGTATTGTATAAAAATATGTAAATATGTATTTCCGATGGCTTTAGGTGACCCCTGTGTTTTGGTCGTTCGACCCCCGCCGGGGTCGCGACCCACAGGCTGAGAACCGCTGGCTTAGGCTAAGGGCTATTCCATGATCTTCACAGAGGTTGCCCTCACTTGACAAAACAATATTTATTGTTTTCCATTATTTTCTTTTTTTTTAATGTTTAGAGAGAGGAGGGGAGACAGAGGGAGAGACAGAAACATCAATTGGATAGGAACATCAGTCTGTTCCTATATGTGACCTGACCAAGGATCAAACCTGCAACCTCTGCTCTTCAGGATAATACTCTAACCCAGGGGTCTCAAACTCGCGGCCCGCCGAACAATTTTGTGCGGCCCGCAGACTAATCCACGAAGTTCAAAATATTTTGGATAAAATTAAGTAAGCCTAGGGGCCTACTTGTATTTTTCATTTCTCTAGCATCCTAGCTAGATATTAGCTTAGTTAACAGCAGTTGTGATGCGAACTACAGTTTCTGGTCATTTTGTGACACTGAGTAAACTGCATGTACGATTGTGCTTGTTGTACTGATTTTTTTTTTGTTTTCAACTGCAGTGAGAAAAGTGTTGCATAACAGTTGCCTTTTGTAGACCTAGTGCGGCCCTCCAAACGGCTGTGATCTTGCTCTGCGGCCCACATGCTGAGTTGAGTTTGAGACCCCTGCTCTAACCAATCAAACCAGCCAGGGCTCCATTATCTTCAACATGTGATCTTAATCCTCAGCATTGCAGGTCTTTTTCCCCCTTTCATTCAAGTTTTGTGTGTGTGTGTGTGTGTGAGAGAGAGAGAGAGAGAGAGACAGAGAGAGAGAGAGAGACAGAGAGAGAGAGAGAGAGACAGAGAGAGAGATAGAGAGGGGATAGGGACAGACAGGAACGAAGAGAGATGAGAAGCATCAATAAGTTGCAACACCTTAATTGTTCATTGATTGCTTTCTCATATGTGCCTTGACCAGGGGCTACAGCAGAGCGAGTGACTACTTGCTCAAGCCAGCAACCTTGGGCTTCAAGCCAGTGACCTTTGGGCTCAAGCCAACAACCATGGGGTCATGTCTATGACCCCACACTCAAGCCAGATGAGCCCAAGCCAGTTGCTCAAGCATGCAACTTCAGAGTTTCGAACCCAGGTTATCTGTGTCCCAGGCCAAAGCTCTATCCACTGTGCCACCGCCTGGTCAGGCTCAAGTTTTTTATTTTAAAATAATTCTATATTCATGTACAATTGTAAGAAATAAGAAATAAAATTATTTTAAAAATTATTTAAAAAAAAGAAATAAGAAAGATAATTGAAAGCATATATTCATACAAAAATTTGTATGTGAATAAAAATAGTGAAAAGTGGAAACAATCCAAATGTCTACCAACTGATGAATAAATAAAATATAAAATATTGATACAGTGAAATATTATTCAGCCACAAAAAGCAAAAAGGAAAGAAAAGTGAGATAAGCTGCAACATGGATGAATCTTAAAATTAATGCTGAGTGGAGCCCTGGCCAATAGCTTAATTGATTGGAACATCCTCCACAAGAGAGTGAGTCAGGGCCTGATGGCGAGCACTTTACGGAGCTGCCCCAGAGTGTTGTGGGGAGCCACGACATGTGGGCCCAGCAGAACACTGTGAGGTTTACCAAGATGGGGCCTTAGATGACACTGCAGCTTATCAAAATCCAAGAGGGGCCTGACCAGGCAGTGGGGCAGTGGATAGAGTGTCGGACTGGGATGCCGAGGACCCAGGTTCGAGACCCCGAGGTCGCCAGCTTGAGCGTGGGCTCATCTGGTTTAAGCAAAGCCCACCAGCTTGGACCCAACATTGCTCGCTTGAGCAAGGGGTTACTCGGTCTGCTGAAGGCCTATGGTCAAGGCACATATGAGAAAGCAATCAATGAACAACTAAGGTGTCGCAATGCGCAACAAAAAACTAATGATTGATGCTTCTCATCTCTCTGTTCCTGTCTGTCTGTTCCTGTCTATCCTTCTCTCTGACTCTCTCTCTCTGTCTCTGTAAAAAAAAAAAAAAAAAATCCAAGAAGGCATGGGGGAGGGGAACGTGGTCATTTATAGTTTCATACACAAGACACAGGAAGAACTGCAGGCCATACTGGTCTAACCAAGGAAGAAAAGCTATAGCTCAAGGCCCAGTGGCAGGCCCAGCAGGCCCAGAATGTCCAGTGTAAGCAAGAACAGAGAGAGGTTCACTGAAGAGGAGATTGACAGGCATGAAGCGGGCACAGACAGATGCCAATGGGGATAATGATGTTGAGGACCTTGTGGCCCCCCCCAAAGCAGAGAGGCGAGGGCCAGCCAGCAGAAGGACAAGGATGAAGCTGAGTATTTCCACCAGGCAGTAGGCGAGGAGCCTGATGCAGACATGTTCCCAAAGGCCCAGCAGAGATGACCCACCAGGCCTCCGTGCAAGAAACAGCAGGTAAAGCAGCAGAAGCCAGACTATGGCAGTGACCAGAAGCCTCCAAAAGCCAAAGTCAGGCCCTGGGGGGTCCAGGCCAACCTGCGGAACCGAGCACAGCCACCTAAGAGAGTATCCTGAGGCCAAGTCTGACCAGCGGATGGAATGCCCCAGATTGGGGCCCAGGAGATGCTGCCCTGGGCACCTATTTGGGCATCTAGGTGCAGCCATGTTCCCTTTGATAAAGGAAATATCCACTCTAATAAACACTGACTTCCCATGGGAGGGGAAGCAATGCTGACTGAAAGAAGCCAATCATAAAAGGCCACATAGTATATGGTTCCATTTATATGAAATGCCTAGAATAGGCAAGTCAATAGAGACAGAAAGTACATTAGTGGCTGACTCAAGGTAGAGGGAAAGGAGAATGAGAAGTGATTGCTAATTGGCACGAAGTTTCTTTTAGGATTTGATGAAAATGTTTCGGAATCAGATAGTGGTGATGGTTATACAACTTTGTGAATATAGTAAAAACCCATTGAATTGCCCTGGCTGGGCCCTGGCAGGGCCCTGGCCAATTGGCTCAGCGGTAGAGTATCGGCCAGGCGTGTGGATGTCCCTGGTTCAATACCTAGTCAAGGCACACAGGAGACACGCCCATCTGCTTCTTCACCCTCCCCCTCCTGCTTCTCTCTCTCTCTCTCTCTTCTCCTCTCCTCCTGTAGCCATGGCTCGCTTGGAGCAAGTTGGCTCTGGGCACTGACGGTGGCTCCATGGCCTCTGCCTCAGGTACTAAAAAATAATGGCTCCAGTTGCAAAGCAGCAAGGGCCCCAGATAGACAGAGCATCACCCCAAGTGGGCTTCCCTAATAGATCCCGGTCAAGGTGCAAGCGGGAGTTGGTCTCTGACTCCCCTCTTCTCACTAAATAAAATAAAATAAAAGAATTGCCCTTGACACATAGCTTGGTTGGTTAAAGCACTGTCCCAATATGCAAGGGCTGTGGGTTTGATTCCTGGTCAGGGCATGCGCAGGAGTGGGGATTGATGTTTCTGCCACTCTTTCTCCTCCTCTCTCTAAAATTAATACAGTGATACCTTGACACACAAGTTTAATTCATTTCATGGCCGATCTCATGACCCAATTTGCTTGTGTGTCAAATAGAATTTTACCATTTAAATGAATGGGAATGCAATTAATCCTTTCCAGCCTCAAAAACCACACAAATTTTTTGTTTTGTATGCTTTTAAATAAGAAAATGTACTTTAGCCCTGGCCGGTTGGCTCAGCGGTAGAGCGTCGGCCTAGCGTGCGGAGGACCCGGGTTCGATTCCCGGCCAGGGCACATAGGAGAAGCGCCCATTTGCTTCTCCACCCCTCCGCCGCGCTTTCCTCTCTGTCTCTCTCTTCCCCTCCCGCAGCCAAGGCTCCATTGGAGCCAAGATGGCCCGGGCGCTGGGCATGGCTCTGTGGCCTCTGCCTCAGGCACTAGAGTGGCTCTGGTCGCAATATGGCGACGCCCAGGATGGGCAGAGCATCGCCCCCTGGGGGGCAGAGCACCGCCCCTGGTGGGCGTGCCGGGTGGATCCCGGTCGGGCGCATGCGGGAGTCTGTCTGACTGTCTCTCCCTGTTTCCAGCTTCAGAAAAATGAAAAAAATAAAATAAAATAAATAAATAAATAAATAAGAAAATGTACTTTAATTTTATTTATTTATTTATTTTAGAGAGGAGAGGGAGAGAGAGAGAGAGAGAGAGAGAAAGAGAGAGAGAGGAGAGAGAGAGAAGGAGGGGGGAGCTGGAAGTATCAACTCCCATATGTGCCTTGACCAGGCAAGCCCAGGGTTTCAAACCGGTAACCTCAGCATTTTCAGGTCGATGCTTTATCCACTGCGCCACCACAGGTCAGGCAGAAAATGTACTTTATAAATAACAAATATATATATGGTCTACTGGAAAGTTCTGTTCGTTTCTATCACAACAAGTTTTGACACGTAAGCACATGTTTATTTGGCACATGTGTGCCTCTCTATTTTTATCACTTAATGTATACATACTGACGTAGCAAATTAAAACAAAGTTGATTTACGTTAGTCTTATATGTGAAGTGATAGTGTACCCATGGCTACTGATAAAGTTCATTTATGCCACTGTAATTTTTATGAATTTCAACAAGGAAGAAATGCTACAGAAGCATGTCTGTCGCATCCACCATATTTTCCGGACTTAGCACCCTCCAACTATCACTTGTTTTGGTCCTTACAAAATTTTTTGAAGGGCAAAAAATTCAAAAATGAAGAAGATATCAAACAAGCACTGGTTCAACTTTTTGCAATCAAAAGATAAAACATTTTTCAAAAATGGGATATACATAGCCTGACCTGTGGTGGCGCAGTGGATAAAGCATCGACTTGGAATGTTGAGGTTGCTGGTTTGAAACCCTGCACTTGTCCGGTCAAGGCACCTATGGGAGTTGATGCTTTCTGCTCCTCCCCCTTTTCTTTCTCTCTCTCTCTCTCTAAAATGAATAAATAAATAAATAAATTTTAAAAATGGGATATACAAATTGCCCTCACACTGGCAAGAAATCAATAATAATGGCAATTATATTATTTAATAAAGTTTACTGACAGTAAGAAAAATTTGTATTTTGTTTTATTCCAAAAACGGACAGAACTTTCCGGTAGACCTTTATGTAAGGTATTTTTCCCCACCGAGAAGGAAGAAAGAGGGCTCGGAGCCACCAAGTGTGGAACAACAAAAGGCTTTATTTATTTATTATTTTTTAAAGGCTTTATTGAGTACAGAGAGCGCATCCCGCCCGGCAAGGTTCCCTGGCCCCAAGGAGAGATGGAGGCCAGAGAAGTCACAAGGATTAAACCACGTGGGAGATATTTAAAGGGCTCCTCTAGGGAAGTCGAGCTAATATGATGTGGTAAAATCTCACTGGTTGGCAGCCGGTCGCTTTTTTCCAAAGGGTTCCTGCGAAGCTTCTTTCGGCGTGCTTGGTTGTGGGTGGTCCTAGCCAAAGTTCGCGGGTCTGGGTTCCCCATGTGACCATCCCCCATTATCCACCGACCTTACATTCTGACCTTTTGTGTTAAATAGAATAGGGGCGCCGTTTATTTGTCTGGCTACTTCCTGCTGATTAGGGGCGTCGTGGGGAGGGGGAGATCAGAAGGTGGTGGCTTTGAGGGGTGTCAGGAGGAACATCTGTTTGGCCATGAGTTGAGAAACTTTGAGGATGTGGTCCTGTAAGGATTTAAAAAAAAGAGGAGTAATAGGGGGATTTGTAGGGTACAGCCTTTTGGTGAGCTGAAGATGGATGGAGTCCAGTGGTTCCGACTGCCAGTGGTCCTATAAGGAGGCAAGCTTGAGGTAAAACTGCATGTCAGGAGTGGCGTAAAAAGGGGAAAGGAAGGGGTCCCATCCATTCCCATAACCGAGACCTGTGAGGGAACTAGAGGTCTAGAGTATGATGTCAAAACAGAGAAGGTAGCCCCCGTGTCCACAAGAAACGAGATGGACTGACTTACCCACTTGTTGCAGCATACCCTGGGTTCTCTGTGTCCAGGCCGTGTCCTAGGAGTTTGAGCGATGCACCCACCCGGCTGGATTGGCCTTCCCATTTGGGCAGTTTGTCCTCCACATAGAAGTGCCAAGGAAAAGCCTGTTGCCCAAAGGGGCAATTGCTCCGCCAGTGACTGGGCTGTTTGCAGTCAGGGCAGGGCTTAGTGGGCAGCTGCAGGCAGAAGCCCTGCCGGGACTAATGATCCTGCTTACCACACTTAAAGCAAACTGCTGGTGGGGTTTCTCTTTGTGGCTTGGATTTGGGTCGGGCACTTCCTGTGCCTTGCCTCTGTTGTTCTACTGGCCTCAGGGCTGTCACAAGAGCTGGGGTTTGCAGCGTTACCTTCTGCTGCATGCAGGCCTGGCAAACAGACTTAGCCTGTTTCTACTAATTGGGACCATTAAAAACTTTAAATGCCGTGTTCACAGGTTCCGGATAGGGGTTTGGGGGGTTGAGAATAAAAGAAGGAGGGCTCATGCAGAGCCTGGCACCCAGATCCCGCAGGAAACACTGGAGCCAAAGGCAGGATGGGGCCAGAAATTCCTGCAAGAAAATTGGGGTTGGACGTCCTGAAAACCAGTGTAAGAGCCAATGCCAGGCTGAGAATGGCCTGATGGAGGAGGAGTTTAAGAACACAGTGGAGAAGGGAGGGGCCCCTGACCAGCAGGGGAGGAGAAAGAGAGATGGTAGTGGTGAATAAGAAACAGGTTTTTGTGAAGGGAAGGGAAGGGGCTCTCAGAGGGAAGAGACTCGAGCACAAAAGAGGTCCACAGAGGGACCAGAGAGAAGTCTCGAGAGAGGGGCAGCGACCCCAGGGGTCAGACAGGAAGGAGAGAGGGTTGGGAGTCCGCGGAGAAGGAAAGATCAGGAGTGGGGGTTTTAGGTGAGGTTTCTCTGGCCAGAAAAAGGCCTGTGCGGTGGGACAGGTGGCACAGAGATTAAGGACGGGTGTGCAAATAATTAGAAGCCGTGTATGTAAGAGATCTCCAATCAGTTCCCAGCTTTTTTGGAGATAGTTAAGTTGGTGAGGGTGTTAAAACCGAAAATCCCTTCAGGAGGCTAATTCAGTGAGTTCTGTGGCCTGGCCACAGTGGAGAAGAACAGTTTCTTCTTCTTTATGGAGGGAGATTCCTGTGCCCCCCCAGCCGCCCTCAGTCCTTGGAGTAGTCAGATTTGAGTATTAGCGTCCTAAAACTCAAGGTCCGGGCACAGATGGAAAAGGTAAAGTGGATATGCTTGGGACGTCTCCGCAAACACACACTCACTCGGAATGGAAAAGACTTCCCTGACGTAGCTACAGTTACTCGGAGGAAAGAACTCAAAGGTGGCTGGAGGCAGGGGATTTACCGCACCGTGCACCGAAGTGGGTGGAAGGTCGGAGATCCTGGTTCTTTCTCAGAGGGGATGAGGAAGAGGAGCGGTCCTTGCGGACTTCAACTCCTCCTGGGTTTTCGGCACCAAAATGTAAGGTATTTTTCCCCGCAGAGAAGGAAGGAAGAGGGCTTGGAGCCACCAAGTGTGGAATAACAAAAGGCTTTATTGAGTACAGAGCGCGCATCCCACCCAGAGAGGTTCCCTGGCCCCGAAGAAAGAAAGATGGAGGAGATGGAGGCCAGGGAAGTCACAAGGATTAAACCGCGTGGGAGATATTTAAAGGGCTCCTCTAGGGAAATCGAGCTAATATGATGTGGTGAAATCTCACTGGCTGGCAGATGGTCGCTTTTTTCCAAAGGGTTCCTGCGAAGCTTCTTTCGGCGTGCTTGGTTGTGGGTGGTCCTAGCCAAAGTTCGCGGGTCTGGGTTCCCCACGTGACCATCCCCCATTATCCACCAACCTTACACTTTACACACACACACACACACACACACACACACACATAATAAGAGAGAATGTAAAGAAATAAACTGGTTTATGAAGTGTATTTACCTTCAAGGTCAGGCGAAGATGCTGGCGGAGGGGGAAGAGACTAAAGGAGGAAGTTTTCATTTCATGCGCCTGCTATAGCTTAACATAACTTACTCTCTACACACTTAAGGCTACATTTAGTTGCAAAATTCAACTTACACACTATGTATGATATGTAACTTTATTGCTAAACTTAATTGCTACTTTTTTACTTTGCTTAATCATCATTGTATGGCTTCCTTCTCCTCCTTCTCTGCTCTTTTCAAAACTTTTTGGCAGGAAAACCCCTGCTCTGGCAACATTAGCATAACAATGGCCCTTCCCAAGCAGGAAGGTAATTAGCAATTTCACAGACAGCTGCCCAGGACCATTTTTAACAATAAAAGTGAGCAAACTCAGAAAATACAAATTTTACAAACTCATTTGCCCAACAATCATTTTCTTCACTGACTTTTGGCTTTTTTGCCACACTTTCCTCACTTTCACTTAGAGGCCATTTCAACAAAAACCTTTCCATGGAAGATTATTTCTTCCTCCCTTTCAGAACCTTTGGCAGGCTATCTATTGGAGGGTGGCGGAAGCTCATGATTCAAATATTCGCTTGTGGCTTAATGCAAAAATCCCACGAGCCACTGCTCATCTCTCAAATTGCTCGCAATGTAAAGTGCTCGTGTGTCAAGGTACCACTGTAAATAAATTTTATTTATTTATTTATTTATATTTTTATTTTTTAATATTTTGGACAGAAACAGAGAGGAGAATCAGAAAGAGGTACGGATGGGGACAGACAGGAAAGGAGAGAGATGAGAAGCATCAATTCTTCATTGCAGCACCTTAGTTGTTCATTGATTGCTTTCTCATATGTGCCTTGAGTGGAGGGCTGTTAGGTTAAAGCTGCGGTGGCCCGTCCACTGGGAAAGGGGAAAGCCTCCTTTCAGCTTCTCTTGGTAACTGGCAGGTCGGTATAAACTCTCAACTAGGTCTGACCTGGAGGGAACTCCAGGTTTGTACTGCCTTATCCTGTATGAGATAGCTGACAGGCTAGACCCCTTCCTGGGTTTATAGGTGGGCACCTGGGAGAGCCAAACTGAAAACACAAGGCTGGTGTATTCCAAAAAAATTGTTTATTTAAAATGCTTCGGTGCAAGTGTGCCCAGATGGAACCAAACGCCATATTAGCCCCGGGGTGGGTTGAAGAAAGGTATTTATACTTTATGTAGGAGTCTTGGAAAAAGCGGCTGACGTCATTGCCTCTATAAGTACAAAGTAATATTTTTTTTGTTTGTGGATTGGAGAGATGCCACAGTTTCTCCAAATTGTTTATTTCCCCGGCTCAACTGTCTAAAGGAGGCCTGTGCTAGTTCAAAAGGTCCCAGGTCAGCCAGGCATGCCAAGGCTTCAAGCAAACCAGTCCCCCTTCCTCCCACTGGTTTGCACTGCCCCTGGTGGGCGGGGAGCTGATCCCTTAGTAGATTGCTTATCAGAAGACAGTGCCCAATGTGGGGCCTGTAGCTAGGCTTTTATAAACACTTATTGTGATTTAAACTCCTCTAATTGTCAGGTCCCTTTCCCTGACTTGCAAAAATAAACTTTTTGTTATATTTATAAGTGAAGGCCAGGAAGCCATTAAACGAGAGAATATAGCAAGCCAATTAACTACAACCTCACAGTGAGGGGAGGAAAATGTGCTGCACTGAGCTGGCTAATTTGGGTGAGGGGAATTTTAGTTTTAAAGGGGGCTCTAGTTTTAAAAGCTGCTCTGAGCCTGACCAGGTGGTGGCGCAGTGCATAGAGCGTCGGACTGGGATGCCGAGGACCCAGGTTCGAGACCTCAAGGGCCCCATCTTGAGCATGGGCTCATCTGGTTTGAGCAAAAAAAAGCTCACCAGCTTGGACCCAAGGTCGCTGGCCCCGGCAAGGGGTTACTCGGTCTGCTGAAGGCCCGCGGTCAAGGCACATACGAGAAAGCAATCTATGAACAACTAAGGTGTTGCAATGCACAGTGAGAAAGTGATGATTGACTGCTTCTCATCTCTCCATTCCTGTCTGTCTGTCCCTGTCTATCCCTCTCTCTGACTCTCTCTGTCTCTGTAAAAAAAAAAAAAAAAAAAAAAGCTGCTCTGAACCCAAACCTTACAGGGGCTAGAGGCTACAGCAGAGGAAGTGATCCCTTGCTCAAGCCAGTGACCTTGGGCTCAAACCAGTGACCTTGGGCTTCAAGCCAGCGACCTTTGGGTTCAAGCCAGTGACTGTGGGGTCATGTCTATGATCCCATGCTCAAGCCGGCGACCCCTCGCTCAAGCTGGTGGGCCTGTGCTCAAGCCGGTGACCTCGGGGTTTTATTTTTATTTATTTTTTTTATTTTTCCAAAGTTGGAAACGGAGAGGCAGTCAGACAGACACCCGCATGCGCCCAACCGGGATCCACCCAGCATGCCTACCAGGGGGCGATGATCTGCCCATCTGGGGCATCGCTCTGTTGCAACCAGAGCCATTCTAGTGCCTGAGGCAGAGGCCACAGAGCCATCCTCAGCACCCGGGCCAACTTTGCTCCAATGGAGCCTTGGCTGTGGGAGGGGAAGAGAGAGACAGAGAGGAAGGAGAGGGGGAGGGGTGGAGAAGCAGATGGGCGCCTCTCCTGTGTGCCCTGGCCAGGAATCGAACCCGGGATGTCCTGCATGCCAGGCCAACGCTCTACCACTGAGCCAACCGGCCTGGGCCGACCTCGGGGTTTTAAATCTGGGTTCTCCACATCCCAGTCCAATGCTCTATCCACTGTACCACCGCCTAGTCAGGCAATAAATAAATTTTAAAAAAATAAACCATTGAATTTAATACTTTTAAAGGGTGAACTTCGTATTATGTAAATTATGTCTCAATAAAACCATTAAAAAAAGAATACAGGGAGATCTAGGATACTGTTCACCCCACTCCACCAGTGGGAACATCCTGTATGAATACAGTACATTATCACAACTGGAAAATTAACATCAATACAATGGACAGCCTGACCAGGCATTGGCGCAGTGGATAAAGCATCAGACTGGGATGCAAAGGACTGAGGTTCAAAACCCCAAGGTTACCAGCTTGAGCGTGGGCTTATTCGGCTTGAGTGCATGCTCACCAGCTTGAGCACAGGGTCACTGGCTTGAGCATGGGATCACAGACAGGTCACTGGCTTGAGCCCAAGGTTGCTGGCTTGAGCAAGGGGTCACTCACTCTGCTGTAGCCCCCTGGTCAAGGCACATATGAGAAAGCAATCAACAAACAACTAAGATGCCACAGTGAAGAATTGATTCTTTTTTTTTCTTTATTATTATTTCTGTGTGTGTGTATTTTTCTTAAGTTGGAAACAGGGAGGCAGTCAGACAGACTCCTGCATGTGCCCGACTGGGATCCACCCGGCATGCCCACCAGGGGGCAATGCTCTGCCCATCTGGGGCGTTGCTCTGTTGCAACCAGAGCCATTCTAGCGCCTGAGGCACAGGCCGTGGAGCTGTCCTCAGCACCCGGGCCAACTTTTTGCTCCAATGGAGCCTTGGCTGCGGAAGGGGAAGAAAGAGACAAAGAGGAAGGAGAGGGGGAGGGGTGGAGAAGCAGATGTGTGCTTCTCCTGTGTGCCCTGGCCGGGAATCGAACCTGGGACTCCTGCACGCCGGGCCAATGCTCTACCACTGAGCCAACTGGCCAGGGCCGAATTGATTCTTTTTATCTCTCTCCCTTCCTGTCTGTCTGTCCCTATCTGTCCCTCTCTCTGTCTCACTCACTGTCTCTGTCACACACACACACACACACACACACACACACACACACAAATACAATGGACAGCCTTTATTCAGATTTCTTCAGTTTTACATGCACTCATTTGCATGCTTCATAGAATTTTAAAGAAATAAGAATAACGGCAGTAGCTGTTTGTGAGCCAGCTGCACAACAGGCTTACTGGGACCCAATCTCAGAACAGCTGTGGGAGGTGGGGACCATATCCCAGGAGAGGCTCAGGGTAAGAAAGGCTTTACCCAAGATTGATTTTTTGTAGATGGTGTGAGGTAGGAACCATTTGTTTTGTTCCACAGGGAATCTGGTAGCTCCAGAACAATTTCTTGAAAAGCCTATCTGTGTCCAGGCTCATACAGGTAACCAGGGGTGGGACAGAGATTACAATCTAAAAACACCTGACTCAACCGAGAACAGTCTCTACATCCCCTGTGGCATAAGCAGAGCAAACTTTGCTCTGTCAGCACAATGCAGCAGCTTTTGAGAGAGTTTGCCAGAGGAAGCAGGGCAGGGAGGCACAGGCCAGCTCTAACTTGCTTCCTTCCCATAGAATGGTGAAATGTTTCATTCAGCCTTCAGCCCACCACAGCTGCACTTTTTTACTATTTTTTCCTTTTTCTGCCTTCTGGGGAAAAGGTGGACATCTGGCCATGTGTGTTTCCATGCACTTATTTGCCAAGAAGTTCAAGGTCATGGGAGATGTGAATGTGAGGCCCCCAGGCCACCCTCAGACCTTCCCAGAATCACCCAAGACTCCACAAATCACAGAGAAGTTTCATCAAACATACGAACATCCAGGAGCCTCCTACACTCCTCTTCTCTTTCAGCCTCCAGAACATTCCCCTCCAAGCCTTCTCATGATCACTTCCCTACTCAGGCCCACCATCTCTCCTCCGGAGGCTGCGCCAGCTCACCTTTGGTCTCCCTGACAACACCATTCCCTCAGTCCCTTCTCTCTCTTTTTTTTTTTTTTTTTTGTATTTTCTGAAGTTGGAAACGGGGAGGCAGTCAGAAGGACCTCCACATGCGCCCAACTGGGATCCACCCGGCATGCCCACCAGGGGGCGATGCTCTGCCCATCTGGGGCATCGTTCTGTTGCAACCAGAGCCATTCTAGTGCCTCCTCAGCACCCAGGCCAACTTTGCTCCAATGGAGCCTTGGCTGCGGGAGGGGAAGAGAGAGACAGAGAGGAAGGAGAGGGGGAGGGGTGGAGAAGCAGATGGGCGCTTCTCCTGTGTGCCCTGACCGGGAATTGAACCCGGAACTCCTGCACACCAGACCGATGCTCTACCACTGAGCCAACCGGCCAGGGCCCAGTACCTTCTATTGACAGCAGCCACAGGAAGCTTTGCAGAACTTATAAACCAACCAAGTTACTCCCCAGCTCAAAACTCTCCTATGATTTCCTAGGAATCTCCTATGACCCTAGTATTCTACTACTCCTTGCAATCACTAAGGAGGCCCAGGCTCTGTGCATCGCCGTGGTCTTTTAGTCCTCCCTCTCCTTCACCTCCCCTATTCCAGCTTCAGCATCCTCCTTCGTGTTCCTCAAACATGCCCAGCTCCTTTCCACTCAGGACCTTTGCATATGCTGTGCCTGCAAACTGGGATGCTCTTCCTTCTGATCTCATTGCATCTGACTTCTCTCTCCAGACTTAGCTCAAATGTCACCTCCTCAGAGGGGGCCTCCCTGCAGATCCAGGAGACAGTAGGGCAGTCCCCACTTCACTCGCCCACTCTCCACCCTTATTTGCATGCTCTCTAGGCCATCTCTTGCTTCCTGTGTTTGATTTCCTTCTCTGTACATATTACCATGTGAACTCTCCTTGTTTATATATTTGCCTTTTATGCTTATTGTAACCCCCACGCCCAGCACAGGGCCCAGAACATGGTTAGGTCTCAAAATATTATTGTAAAATGAATAAGTGAATGAATGAACAAGTGGACCAAAGCAATTAAGGGACCAGAATCCACAAGAACCCATTCTGAGGTCCAGCTACTGTTTACACCAGGGGTCCCCAAACTTTTTTCACAGGGGGCCAGTTCACTGTGCCTCAGACCGTTGGAGGGCCGGACTATAAAAAAAACTATGAACAGCCCTGGCCGGTCGCTCAGTGGTAGAGCGTCGGCCTGGCGTGCAGAAGTCCTGGGTTCGATTCCCGGTCAGGGCACACAGGAGAGGCGCCCATCTGCTTCTCCACCCCTCCCCCTCTCCTTCCTCTCTGTCTCTCTCTTCCCCTCCCGCAGCCAAGGCTCCATTGGAGCAAAGATGGCCCGGGCGCTGGGGATGGCTCCTTGGCCTCTGCCCCAGGCGCTAGAGTGGCTCTGGTCGCAGCATAGTGATGCCCAGGATGGGCAGAGCATCGCCCCGTGGTGGGCAGAGCGTCGCCCCTGGTGGGCATGCCGGGTTGATCCCGGTCGGGCGCATGCGGGAGTCTGTCTGACTGTCTCTCCCTGTTTCCAGCTTCAGAAAATTACAAAAAAAAAAAAAATTTTTTTAAAATAACAACTATGAACAAATCCCTATGCACACTGCACATATCTTATTTTAAAGTAAAAAAACAAAACTGAAATAAATACAATACTTAAAATAAAGAACAAGTAAATTTAAATCAACAAACTGACCAGTATTTCAATGAGAACTATGCTCCTCTCACTGACCACCAATGAAAGAGGTGCCCCTTCCAGAAGTGCGGCGGGGGCCGGATGCAGCCTGCAGGCCATAGTTTGGGGACCCCTGGTTTACACAGTAACAGTATAACAGTAACACTAGGTGAACTGTTTATACCTTCCCCAATTCAGAGATGGCCACTGGGCATCTTTGAAAGGGGCCAGGACTGCACCCCTCTCCTCACAGTCACCTGGTTTGGTGCAACCTCAATGCTCTGAGCTTCAGTTTCCTTCTCTGGAAAGCAGGCATAATAATAATTGTGAACTCCTCTGCCAAATGAATGAATATGAATGCAACTATGCCAGGGAATGATGAGAGCTTTGATGAAAAATAAGAGGACAGATGGAAAGAGCTGGAAAGGGGCATGATGGGTGGATGTGGTAATGAGGGGAGGCTCCCTGGAGGAGGTGACACTGACCAAAGTTTTGAGAACTTTCTGGAAGCCAGAGACCGCCCCCTCCAGGTTAGGGCCTCTGATGTTTTTTTGTTTGTTTGTTTGTTTGTTTGTTTGTTTTTACAGAGACAGAGAGTGAGTCAGAGAGAGGGATAGACAGGGACAGACAGACAGGAACGGAGAGAGATGAGAAGCATCAATCATTAGTTTTTCGTTGCGCGTTGCAACACCTTAGTTGCTCATTAATTGCTTTCTCATATGTGCCTTGACCGCGGGCCTACAGCTGACCAAGTAAACCCTTGCTGGAGCCAGCGACCTTGGGTTCAAGCTGGTGGGCTTTTTGCTCAAACCAGATGAGCCCGTGCTCAAGCTGGCGAACTCGGGGTCTCGAACCTGGGTCCTCTGCATCCCATCCGACGCTCTATTCACTGCCACCGCCTGGTCAGGCTGATATTTTTAATGAAGTAAAATTCACATAACATAAATTAATGATTTTAAAGTGTATAATTCTGTACTGGCCAGATAGCTCAGTTGGTTAGAGCATCATCTGTAGGCACAGACATTGCCAGTTCAATTTCTGGTCAGGGCACATACAGGAACCGTTCGATGTTCCTGTCTCTCTCTTCCCTCTCTCACTTAAATCAATAAAGAAAAAAAATGTTTTTTTAATTTTTTTTATTTATTCATTCATTTTAGAGAGGAGAGGGAGAGACAGAGAGAGAGGAGAGACAGAGAAGGGGGGAGGAGCTGGAAGCACCAACTCCCATATGTGCCTTGACCAGGCAAGCCCAGGGTTTCGAACCAGCAACCTCAGCATTTCCAGGTCGACGCTTTATCCACTGCGCCACCACAGGTCAGGCAAGAAAAATTTTTTTTAAGTATATAATTCAGCCTGACTGTCAGTGGTGCAGTGGATAGAGCATCAACCTGGGATGCTGAGGTCTCAGTTTTGAAACTCGAGGTCGCCAGGTTGAGCATGGGCTCTCCAGCTTGAGTGTGGGGTCGCTGGCTTGAGCCCAGCGGTCACTGGCCTGATGCCTAGATCTCTGGCTTGAGCCCAAGGTCACTGGCTTGAACAAGGGGTCATTGGCTTGGCTTGAGCTCCCCAGTCAAAGGATGTATGAGAAGCAATCAATGAACAAATAAAGTATCGCAACTATGAGTTGATGCTTCTCATTTCTCTCCCTTCCTTTCTCTCTCTCTCTCTTGCCCCCTGCCCCCATGTGTGCGTGCACAAAATAAGTAAATAAGTAAAATAAAGTGTATAATTCAGTGGCACTTAGCACATTCAGTGTTGTGCAACTACCACCTGAATCTAGTTCCAGATCATTGTATTACCCAAAAGGAAACCCTGTACCTATTAAGAAGTCACTCCTCAATTTCCCATTGTGAGTCTGATTTTAACCCGTCTTCCTGCAATGCCAATGTTTCTAATATTTATTTGCAAATGTCAGATGTTCAAAGAAATGGACACAGAGTGAGATTTGGCACACATGCTGTGGTCCTAGGTGTCCATCCAAAGCATTGAAAATGTGTGATTCTACTTCTTTCTTTCCTTCCTCCCTCCCTCCTTCCCTCCCTTCCTCCCTTCCTTCCTTCCCAGAGACAGAGAGAGAGAGAGTCAGAGAGAGGAATAGCTAGGGACAGACAGACAGGAACGGAGAAAGATGAGAAGCATCAATCATTAGTTTTTCGTTGCGCGTTGCAACACCTTAGTTGTTCATTGATTGCTTTCTCGTATGTACCTTGACTGCGGGGCTACAGCCAACCAAGTAACCCCTTGTTCGAGCCAGCAACCTTGGGTCCAAGCTGGTGAGCTTTACGCAAACCAGATGAGCAGGCGCTTAAGCTGGTGACCTCGGGGTTTCGAACCTGGGTCCTCCGCATCCCAGTCCAACGCTCCATCCACTGTGCCACCGCCTGGTCAGTGATTCTACTTTTAAGGCCATCCCCCATAAATGTTCCCTGAGGAAGCACCCTAGATGCTCAACCATAGGGGGTCAGTTTATCAAATTTTGGAAAAGCCCTGATAAAATCTTTCAACACAAGAGGGCAGACTGGTATTGATCAGTGTGGAAAGTGAAACTCCACTGAGAAGTCATGGGTACAGTATCATTGCATTGTGACTAAGAAGAGAGGAGGAAAAAATCTAGAATAAAATAGACCATCATGTTATAACAGTGATTTCTGGGCACTCCCTTTATTCTTTTTTTTTTTTTTAATATTTTTTTTCTGTATTTTTCTGAAGCCGGAAACGAGGAGAGACACAGTCAGACAGACTCCCGCATGCGCCCGACAGGGATCCACCCGGCATGCCCACCAGGGGGCGACGCTCTGCCCACCAGGGGGCGATGCTCTGCCCCTCCGGGGCGTCGCTCTGTTGCGACCAGAGCCATTCTAGCGCCTGGGGCAGAGGCCAAGGAGCCATCCCCCGCGCCCAGGCCATCTTTGCTCCAGTGGAGCCTCGGCTGCGGCTGCGGGAGGGGAAGAGAGAGATAGAGAGGAAGGAGAGGGGGAGGGGTGGAGAAGCAGATGGGCGCTTCTCCTGTGTGCCCTGGCCGGGAATCGAACCCAGGACTTCTGCACGCCAGGCCGACGCTCTACCACTGAGCCAACCGGCCAGGGCCACTCCCTTTATTCTTAAAATTTCATTCACTCAACAGATTTTTTTACCAAGCACCTGGTTTGTGCCAGCCCACACATACCCACGGCAGAGGTAGCATCTGAATTTAGTTTGTTTCCTGTGCCAGTGTGTTTTAACTTACCAGTGAACACCAGGCACATTGTAAGTTCGTAATAAAAATGCATTCACGGAGCCTGACCAGGCGGTGGTGCAGTGGATAGAGTATCGAACGGGGACACAGAGGACCCAGGTTCAAAACCCTGAGGTTGCTGGCTTGAGCGTGGGATCATAGACATGACCCCATGGTCACTGGCTTGAGCCTAAAGTTCGCTGGCTTGAGCAAGGGGTCACTCGCTATGCTGTAGCTCCCTAGTCAAGGCACATATGAGAAAGCAATCAATGAACAACTAAGGCGCTGCATCGAAGAATTAATGCTTCTCATCTCTCTTCCTTCCTGCCTATCTGTCCCTATCTGTCCTTCACTCTGTCTCTCTCTCTGTCTCTGTCGTACACACAAAAAAATGCATTCAGGGAATTAAATGCTATGACAAAGGACCTATTTACATTATTTACATTATTCTTGTCTGTGTTTTCTCTGAAACGAATTTTACTCTGAGTACATATCACTTTGGCAATCAGAAGAGAACTTACAGGCTCTGGTTGGTTGGCTCAGTGGTAGAGCATCCGCCTGGCATGTGGATGTCCTGGATTTGATTCCCAGTCAGGACACACAGGAGAAGTGACCATGTGCTTCTCCACTCCCTACCCCCACTTCTCCTCCCAGAGCCATGGCTTGATTGGCCTCAGGTTCTAAAAATAGCTTGGTTGTGAGCATGGCCCCAGATGGACAGAGCTTTGGCCCCAGACAAGGGTTGCTGGGTGGGTCCCGGTCTGGGTACAGGTGGGAGTCTCTCTATCTCCCCTCCTCTCACTTGAAAAGAAGGAGAAAAAAAGAGAGAAACTACATAAAGCTGATTTTGTTAGCAAATGTATGCTTGTGTGTTCCCACCATCCCCTACCCCCTACGCTCCAGAGGCCACAGCTCTTCCTGGCCTCTGACCAAGAATGAAGTTGGTACATCCTAGCTTCTGGGGTCTACTCACCAGCCCACCAAACACTCAACACAATTGCCACTGTCTCAGGAGGGGAGAGGACCCCTTAGCTCTTAGCATGCGCCCCTCCCTCTCTCAGAGTCAGTTTCTGCAGCTGTAGAAGGTGGCCCCAACAGCTCCCATCAGGGCTGGCTTCTGAGTTTAATTCTCTGATGTAACTTTCTTAAAATCCTGAGTAATTTTTCAACAAGGGACCCTGAATTTTCCTCTTGTGCTGGGTCCTACAAATCAGTGAGGCAATGCTGCCTCTGCTGGATCTGTCAACAAGCACTTATCCTGTGCCCGCCATGGTTCCCACCTAGGAAATGTGTGATCACTGCTCTCAAACTTCCCAGCCAGAATAAGACAGGACAGGACTTGAACCCAGGCCCCTGACTGCCACCTGCACATAGTGTCTCCCTTGTGCATGCAGTTGGTACCTAATGTGAGACCTTTCTCTTTCCCTCAGTGGTCCTTCTGCCCCAGCCTGAGGGACAACAGGCTCCTCTGCAGGAAGCAGATGTTTCCGTCTAGTTGGAGGCCTGGAATTTCAGTGATAATAAGGCCTTGAGAGAGAGAGAGAGAGAGAGAGGAAGGAAGGCCAGACAAGGTAGAAAGGGGGTTAGTGAGACAGGCTTCCTTCCCGAGGCCCTGGGAGCTCAGAGCCTGTGGTCAACTCCAAAGAATAATAATAGTGCTGATAACAATGCCATTTGTTTATTAAGTACAACCCAGGATACCCTCTGCATTGTGACAACCAAGGAAGAAAGTCTTAGAATCACTCTCCTCAGCCCATTTGTCATGTATCACTCTGGTGAATCTTACTAAAACAGAGTAAAAGCAAATCATGTCCCTCTCCCACTTAAAAGCCTTCCATGGCTCCCCAGCTCTGTGAGTATAAAGCCTATACTTATCGCTGGGGCCCCCTTACATATAGCTCCCTAATATCCTCCCAAATCACCCCATTCTGGCCACACCTGCCTCTTTGATGTTGCTCGAAGGGGTCGAGCACATTCTCACTTCAGGTCCTTTGCACATGCTGTTCCCCTGAATTACTATCTCCTTTTAGCATCCTTCACTGACCACCTATCCTTGCGTGTTGCTTTGTCTGGTTTTCTCTCCTTTGCAAAAAGCTTTCAGAAATCATCCTATTTGGTCCTCTATTTATCACCTATCTTATCCACCAGATAGCTGTGTTCTCTCTCCCTCAGGGTAGGACCTCCCACAGTACTGAAACACAGTAGGTGCTCAATAAATGAGTTAAGAGATGGGGAAACCAGTCTTACACAGGAGGAAACAGAGGCCCAGGGAGGCCCCCAGTGCATGCATGGAGATAAACTTTGTCTGGCTCCTCAAGTCCAAGCCCAGATTGTACTAAATCCCCCTCCTGTTTGTTTGTAAATAAGGCTCCAAATGCTACAGAGAGCAGGTCAGGCTTTCCACCTGGCCAGCTTTTGACATGGAGAATCTGCTTAAGACTCCTGAGCCTCAGTTTTCTCCATTATAAAAATGAAGTTAGCCTGACCTGTGGTGGCACAGTGGATAAAGCGTCTACCTGGAAATGCTGAGATCGCCAGTTCAAAACCCTGGGCTTGCCTGGTCAAGGCACATATGAGAGTTGATGCTTCCAGCTCCTCCCTCCTTCTCTCTGTCTCTCTCTCCTCTCTCTCCCTCTCTGTTTCTCCTCTCTAATAATGAATAAATAAATAAATTAATTTAAAAAAAATGAAGTTAGAGGTCAGGTCCATGGGGTTCTGTCTTGGGCTGCCACACTAGGTACCCTCCACCACAGAGTCCCCTTTGTGCCCTCCCATACTGGGTGACAATGGAGCCCTGAGAGGCCTTAGCCTATGCCTGGACTCTGAGAAACCCCAGTCTGAAGTGAAAGCAGAGCCAGACACAGACCCCTATGGGGTCATGGTTGGGGAAATGAAGAGAGTCTGGGAAGGCTTCCTAGAGGAGGAGATATTGAAACTGAGTTCAGAGGCTCAGATGTAGGTCCAACAATGTGGCTAATAGTGATGAGGAGCTGGATTCTCTCTCTGAGTCTCTAGGAGAGTCATGAAGGGTGTCAGAGAAGAAAAGTGAGCATGCATCAGTTAAAGGGATCCTAGAGACAGAGAAAACGTTTTAGGGGTGCTCCAGAGAGGCAAATATTGGAGTGGTGTCCCCTAGCAGATCAAGAAAAGAGGCTGCCATATCTGTCAGCCAGTTTCTGCAAAAACATTCGGTACTAGGTGGCCCCTTGTGGGCCATCACCAAGCAGGAACATGCATCCCCCACCCTGCCCCTCCTTTCCGTCTTTGCTGAGGCCTCCTGTTTTCTGTTTCCACAGTTGTTCCTTCAAGGACACAGACAAAAAGTAGGAGGAGAGGGCAGGCAAAGGAGAGGCCATGTAGGCTACTCAGCTAGAATTCGGGAGTTTGTGGGAGGAGAGCTTTCCTGGCTGAAGGGCAAGTTCGTGCTGGAGCTGTCTAAGCCTCAGGACTCTGACAAAGTGGAGAAACTAAGGCTCAGAGAAAGGGAGGATCTGAGTTCATTCTGCACATGTACACACACCCGGTTCTTTCCTAAGAACTCAAACTCAGCGGGAGTCTACAGTGTAAATCTGATCACATCCCTCTCTCTTTGGTGTCAAACTGTCCCAAGGCTCCCCAGTACCCTTAGAACAAAATTCACATACTTTATCAAGGCCCATGAGGCCATAACTGGCCACTCTACCCCTCCAAACTTCCCACTCTCCTCCCACTCGCTGTGTTCTGGCCACCTGGCCTCACCACTGTTTCTTCAATGCACCCAGCCCAACCCTACCTCAGGGCCTTTGCACATGCTGTGCCCTCTGCTCAGAGTACTCTTTGTGAGTTATCCCTGTTTAATTCCTCAGGAAAGGTTGCAAGAAATTTGGTCATCTGTTCAGAAACACACAACAATTCCTGCCCAGGCCCATCTTACCAGCCCCCTGCCTCCATCCCTCTCCCACCAATGGTGCCAGATTTTAAATAGACTTCCAGAATAATCCACCTCAGAGCTGATTCTCAGCCCCTCCAGGTCTTGCCACCTCCAGCTATGTGCCAAAGACCCTCAGGTTTCAGGCCCAAAGTCTTTGATCAGGGAGCTCCTGGGACAACCTGACCCCCATATCTCCCAGCATCCTTCCTGAAGTGACTGCAATTTCTCCGCCCCACTTTCTGCCCTTCATGCGGGCAGATGCTAGAGCCTTCAAGGACAGCACAGCCAAAAATAATCAGGCCCGACCTACCTCCCAAAAAGTGGAGCAGAACCTGCCCAGCCACCTGACACCATAGAGGTAATTAGTGCACATGGCAATTAGGGTAATTAGGTCTGTGGGATCCAGACCACAGTTCCAGGTTTGGAGTTAGGAGGGGGTGCAAGTGCACCACCACCACAACGCCTGACCCTCCCTAGTTTTGGGAGCTTGAGTCCATAACCTGGTGCTTAACCCCCATCCCTGAGCCTCTTTGTTTCTGGGCCCGAGGGTGCCTGGCTTCATTATTTCCCAGGTGCTGTTTGTTTAATGAATTAGCCTTGCCTTGGGTAGAAGTTGAGTTGAATCTAAATTTAAGGCAAGGTCACTTTCACTAATATTGAATCATTAAACTCTCCCCTGCCATGATCCTCATATATCCACCCTATGCCGGGAAATACAAAGCCAAAGGTAAGCCTCAGCTCAGCCCTTGAGCTGCCCTTAAGCTTGAGAGAGTTAGAGTTAGACACAAACATCCCCAGCCCCTTGGAGTCAGAATCGGGCCAGAAAGAGGGAGGGTATTGGGAAGGGTCTAGAGAAAGAGGAAGGAGGGCTTCTCAGAGAAAAGAACATTGGAGATGGGGCTTTGAGGGATGAGTAGGAGTTTTCCCCAAGGCTAAAGTGTAATGGCTGGCCCAGTTCGCATGGCTGCAGGAAAATGGGGTGAAGGGGGAGAAGGATGACTGGAGGAGCACATAGTTCAGAGCTAAAGAGTTAAAGGATATTAAATTACACCAGGTTGGACCTGAGCTCACACTGGGTTGGGAGCCTTCAACTCCTAAAAGGGAAGAATTGTAAGAACTTGGCTCAGGATCAAAACCACATGCCCAAACAGCCAAGAATAAATAAAATGTTTATAGCAGCGAGCTTTTATTAAGCTCCTAGAGTCATGCCCTCTTGACTCAAGGACTTGTCAGATTCTTACAGGAAACCTCAGAAGTGGGCAGCATTCTTATGCACATTTTATAGGTGCAGAAACTAAGGCACAGAGAGGGAAACTGGCCTCGTTAAAGTCACACTCTGGTAAGAGGCAGCAGGGCTGGGAGTCACTTTCTGGCTCATGTGACTCTAGAAAAAAACCAAGGACCAAGGCTGGAGCCTAGAGATCCCTTCCTTCTGGAAGCATTTATAGACTTCCTACTGCAGATCACACTTGCTCTAGGTGCTGGGGCGAAGCTGTACAAGAGGTGGACAGAACCAAATTATGCCATAACAGATCGAGGTGGCCACAGTGACACATGTGGTTGGACATGTCACTTCGGGGAAGAATGACAGACTGCCCCTGATCTGGTGGGATAGGAATCTTCCAGGGAATAGAGAAGATTTAACTATAGTTCAAAGGTTGGGTCAGATTTAACTAGGCAGAGGTAATAAGTGCCACTCTACAAAGGGCTTTTCTAGAGCCAAACAAGTCATTCTAGTTCCTGTTTGGTCCCTCCTATAATGGGTTGCTCATTCCCTCATGTCCTTCTTTAACCTGAAGAAAGAGCTGTCACTTCTGGTCAGCCACCCTGGGATATTGGTCTCTGCCCACCCTATAAGGATAGCCCCTAGGAGAAGAGGCCTCAATCTGTGGTGGGGATAGCAGCTCGGCAGCCTCCCACCTATCTACATTCAGGGCACAGTGAGGACCTACTGGTATCACCTGGATCTTCATTGCCTCCTCCCCCACCTCAGCCCTGTGAGCATCAGCCCATTCACAAGGCAAGAAGTCTGAACTGACAAAGCCACTCCCCCAGTTTGGACTTGGGACCAGCACCATCCCAGCCCCTCCTGGAGCCTGAGGGGAACCTAGGAAATAATTCATTTCCCCACTCTCTCTCATGCTGTTGCCTTCTGCCCACACACAGAAGAAATTTGGCCTGGGCCCCTAGCCTGGCCCTCCTCAAAGAATGGCCATGTGGCCCTAGCTACACCCTAGGAATGCCTAGCAGTCTGACATTCAGCATACCCTGAATGGCTTCCAGAAGTCTCAGCCCTGCTGGCACATTTCCAGTTACTACTTATTTATTCATTTTTGGTAATAAGGAAAAGTCACTCTGCACAGAACAGACCGCATTCTTGGTTCCACATAGTGTTCAAGCATTTTGTGGCTTCGGGCCTGAGAGCAAAGCCAAATCTTTTGCTTGTGCAGATGCCTTGCAAAGTTAGAAGCAGCCTGGGAAATTGAGTCTGCGCTTCCATTTCCCCAGTGAGGCTGGGGGTCCAGGATGGGCCAGCATACCAGGAGTGACCAGGTCTGGCCACAGTTGATAAATAATATCTAACTAGATAAATATCTAATAGACAGATAACACACATCAGGGATCTCACAGAAAGGGACGGCAGCATAAGGCAGGGTGGGGTGGGGTGAGATCCCTTCTAAACCCAGGCTGGTCAGACAAGCTTCTCAAAGGAAAGTGGCCATGGAGTTGAGCCTCAAAGGACAAGGTAGAATACGCGCCTGCAGGAAGGGGATTCTTGGTGGAGGGAACCGCTTGGGCAAAGTCCTGGAGGGAGTAAACTCAGATCTTGGCCTGGGAATAAGTTTCCAGAATTCACCTAAAAGTAATTTGAAGGTAGCAAACAACTCAGATGTGTGATTCTTGTTAGGAGAACAGAAATAAAAGAAGAGGGAGAGGAGATGTGACATAGGAAACAAAAAGCAAAACCTCTGGAAAGCTCAACCATGAGCCTCAGAGCTTCAGGGAACTGTGGGTCTTGAGTTTAAGAAGCCTGGATGCCTCTGCCCATGGACCCCGATAGCATTGTGTGACTTGGGACTGGCCAGGGGGCCTGGGAGGGGATCACTGCTCAGCCCCAGAAGGACATGCTATTGGTAAGTGTTTGAAGCGCTCCCTCTGACCAGAGGTGCAATCCAGGTGTGCGGACCTAGAGGACTCACCCATTTGGTGGGAACAGGACACCAACATTCATTCTCTTCACCCTGGATTCTGGGACCCTATAACAAAATCATAAAACCGTCTTTGGCATTGTCATGTTACACAGTTACAGTTCTGTCTGTCCGTTTCCTCTGTCTCTGCGTCTCTCCCCACCTCCGCACCCTGTCTGTTTCTGGGTCTGAGTCCCACCCTCATCCCAGTCCCCTTTCCCACTCTTTCCCCACACCCCAGCCCTCTCCCCATTCTTCTGGCCTCCCTTACCCCACTCTCACCCCTCCCTCTCCACGAAGGGCCAGCAGGGGGCGCTGCGGGAGGCCTCGGGGAGGCGGGGAGGTGGGGAGGCGGGGAGGCGGGGCGGGCGGCGGCCGCGTCGGGACCCACTGCGATGGGACCGGAGGCGGCGCGGGCGGCAGCGCAGACAAAGGCGCGGGCGGCGCTGAGGGCGCGGGGAGTCGGCGCTGCGTGCCGCACCCGACTCCGCCGGTACACCGGGGAGCCTAGCCGGCAGGGTGAGCCCGACCAATGAGCTTGAGCGCTAGTGCGGGGACCCCGAAGTTCTAGGGCCGGGGGAGAGCGCGGGGGTCCCCTAAGTTCCGGACTCCGAGGCTGGGGGTGGCCGGGGAAGCTTCGATGTACCAGGTCCCCCGAAGTTCCGGAGCTCGGGTCGGGGGTCGGGTTCAGTGCGAGGGTTTCCCAAAGTTCCGCGCCCAGAGTCGCAGGAAGCTGCTAAGGTGTCTCCGAAGTTCCAGACCTGGGGGTGAGGGGCGGTGCAAGGAGACCCCGAAATTCCGGACCCGGGGATGCAAGGGTGTTAGGAACCGAGTGGCGCAGAGGATCCCCGAAGTTATGGACCTGGGTTAGAGGAGGCAGATAACATGTCCCCGAAGTTCTGGACTCAGAGTCGGGGGTGTCGCGGGGATCTTGGAAGTTCCAAGGTTGGGGACCGCACATCCTAATGTTGAGGCACGCAATGGGCGCCCCACTCCTGGCGCGTTTGGGACTTGATCCTGACTATCAGGAACCCGCATTGGGGCGCCAGGGCATCGGGCGGGGGCGGGCCCCCTCTGGGAGCCTCACAGCCGCGGTATCCGAGGGGCATAACTAGTTGGTGAGTAACTTTCGTCAGACGCGCAAGTGCAGTCCCTGCCGGAAGGGCCAGAGTTCCCGGGGACCCCTGAGCTCCAGAGCCCCAGCTGGGCCCAGGACCACCATCCCCCAACCTCTGCCAGAGTTGCCCACCAGGGGCTTAGGTTTCAGACCCTGCCCAGGACTGTGGGGTTAGGGGGGCGTCCCCCTCTGACCACTGAGACTACTAAGCCTGAGAGTCCCTTCTCCCAGCTTGCCTCCTCCAGGTCCCTCCTGAGCCTCCTGCAGATACCCTGGATGCAAGTTTGAGGATGCAGGGGAAGGGTTGGGAATTAGGCAGCTGTTTCTGGTTCCTGTGGGGTCATCCCCAGCAGAGAGACTGGGGAGCCCATCTCCTAATCCTGGGTCCTATCCAGCCTCCATGGTATTGGGAGTGAGTGTTGATAAGCCACCTGGTGGTGGACACCAGGGTGGTCCTGTTTGACTACATCTTTTTTGGACAAGGATGGAGGGTCCCTAATTGGATTTTGACACTATGTCTGTGCCTGTGCCTTAGAGTGGAAATGGAGGGATCCTTCTGTGGGCCCAGCTAGGACTGGTCTCCCAGTAGGCACCTGTTGATGCCACACTTATGGCTGGAAGCCCTGGTTTGAGGAGGGATGGGAGAATGTATGGGAAAGTACTGAGCAGGAGCTGGCCTTGGCTCTCTGAACCCACCGGAGATTGAGGGAGCTTCACTGGGCTGGGGATTCAACATCCTGGATGATGTTATGTTGAAATGTCAGGGGCCACCTGGCTCCTCAGAAAGCCATCTCCTGCCCAGGGTGTTGTAAGTGTTCTCCAGGAGGAGTCAAGGTCTCCTTGCTCTGAGTGATCTTCTGATTCCCTTACCTTTTTGATTGAAATTCTATGAAGGGTGCATCTGGTGGTAGGTCCTGAGACCTGCTTGGCCTCCCTCAAGCTGTCCTGGGGGTGGGGGTGGGAGGCGGGGAACACTCACAAGCCCCATCTACCCCAGAGGCTGAACCAGCAGCTCCTGCCACTGCTCTGGCTGCCCCTTGAAGCCCACCCAGCCCAGCTTGACCAATGTCCACAGCCAGGTGAGCCCCTGCCTCCACTGATTTGGCCCTGAGCCTTCTTGGGACGGGGTACCCAGCTCCAACTGAGTGCTCTCTCCCCATGCAGGGAACAGCCCATCTTCAGCACACGGGCACATGTGTTCCAGATTGACCCAGCCACCAAACGGAACTGGATCCCTGCGGGAAAGCATGCACTCACCGTCTCCTACTTCTATGATGCCACCCGCAATGTCTACCGAATCATCAGCATTGGGGGCGCAAAGGTCCTGGCAGGGCCTAGTTGGGGCAGCAGGCAACAGGCCTGGTCTGGTTGTTGCCTTGCTGTGTGCCAGTCTCTTCCTCCTGAAATGGCTCAGACCATATACCTTGGAGGCACTAATACAAAGTGATACCCCAGTGGTCTCTTGTTCATTATTAGCAGTCCCATTGACCTTGAACTTTGTTCTCTTCTCCCCAGGCTATTATCAATAGCACTGTCACCCCCAACATGACCTTTACCAAAACCTCCCAGAAGTTTGGACAGTGGGCAGACAGTCGTGCCAACACTGTCTATGGCCTTGGCTTTGCTTCTGAACAGCATCTGACCCAGGTGGGTCTCGGGTATGTGGTAGGATGGATAAGGCTGGGCCTGGGTATTCTCTTGGGTGCACTGGGGCCCTTGGTCAGGTGCTGGGCCTCCACCTTCCCAGCTGCAGAACTGGACAAGCCAGAAGCCCCTTCCCAGTTCCCTGGTTCACATCCCAGCCCTGCAGGCCACCTGCTCCAATTTCAACACACTCTGCCCCTCTCTGGGTTCCTGGGCTGGGCTGGGTGCTTTCCCCACACATGCTAACACTATATCATTGCTGCCCTCCACCCTCTGCTGTCTCTAGATGTCAGTATTATTTTATCTACTATTTTCCTGGATGGTTGGTTAGTGTTCTTGGAGTTATGCTCAGGCATAACAATTTTCTTCTTCTATTAGTTTTCATTTTCCTTTCATATTTAGGTCTTGAATTTATTTCTGTGGGTAGTATAAAGTAGGAGTATTTTTTCCTACATGAGTATGTAAGACTCCTCCATGAACTTCCCACCTCCCTCCCTCAAGCTCACTCTGCTCATTGGGTCATCATTTCCTAACCCTTCTTCCCACTCTAGCAGTTCATGAGATGAGGGGATACACAGAGTTGCTAAGTCCCTTTGAAAGCGATAGGGCCTGCCCAGTGACAGGGCCTGCCCAGGTGCAGTGGATAGAACGTTGGACTAGTACGCGGAGGACCCAGGTTCGAAACCCTGAAGTCGCCAGCTTGAGCGCGGGCTTATCTGGTTCGAGCAAGGCTCACCAGCTTAAGCCCAAAGTCGCTGGCTTGAGCAAGGGGTCACTCGGTCTGCTGTAGTCCCCCAGTCAAGGCACATACGAGAAAGCAATCAATGAACAACTAAGATGCCACAACGAAGAGCTGATGCTTCTCATCTCCTTCCTGTCTGTCTGTCCCTATTGGTCCCTCTCTCTGTCTCTGTCACACACACACAGAAAGTGACAGGGATGTGCTGGCTGGTAGTAACCTGGTGGGGTGTTGGGGAGGGGGCCAAGGGTTTATTGACTGTCTATTTCTGTTCCCCTTCCTCAGTTTGCTGAGAAGTTCCAGGAAGTAAAGGAAGCAGCGAGGCTGGCAAAGGAGAAATCTCAGGATGGGGGGGAGCTCACCAGTCCAGCCCTGGGGCTTTCCACCCACCAGGTCAGCACTCCCTGTCCCATGCCTGCCTGACAATATTGGAGGGTGGGAGGAGGGGGTCCCTGCATTGTGTTGTGTCAGTGCCCAGAACTAAATGCACACAAACTGTGGCAGGGACCACGGAGGAGGAGTGTGGGTGCCATGGAGCATGTCAAGGGAAATCTGGCCTAACTTTGGGTCAGGAAGACCAGAAAGCCAGCTCAGATGACCAAGTCAAAACCCGGAAGTTGAGATGGCTAGGGGGGCAGAGTAAAAAACTGTTTCTGGGCAGTTTCTCCCATTAATTTATGCAGCGTAATTTATTAACCACCTGCTGTGTGCTGGGCCCAGGGCTGGACTGGGGTTACAGAGATGAAAAAGCAGGCTGGCTCCTGCTCTCATGAAGTGGATTCATAAGAAATTCAGCCTGGTGGAGAGGGCTTATTGTAGGTACTGTTCCTAGGTTTTCAGATTGACTTTCCCCTCCCAGCCCCCAGATTTCTAGTATCTCAGTGGGTTTAGACTGGCCAGCATCAAGCTTGCACCTGAGGAATTGGTGAGAGCCCAAGCAGGCAAGGTTGGGGACCATGGAGTTTGGATGAGGATGAGAGGGGTGCGCTCGGATCCCAGTGCTGGGAAGATCGCCTGCCCTCAGTCATGACCCTAATAACATCAGTCCTGACCCTAACCATGATCTACTAACTGATCCTTGACCGAAGCCCCACCTGCCCACACTCTTAGGTGCCCCCGAACCCCCTCGTCAGCGCCAATGGCCCCCCCAGCGACGAGAAACTGTTCCGCAGCCAGAGCGCGGAAGCCCCTGGCCCTGCAGAGCGAGAGCGGCTCAAGAAGATGCTGTCGGAGGGGTGAGGGAATAGGGCGGGGCATGGGGTCACGGCAGGGCCAAAGGCTGCAGGAGGAGCTTCTCAGAAGCCACTGGAGTGCAACCGGCGGCCGATCTGACTATGGGTACTGGGAAGCGGTTAAGCCCAGTCCTGCCCCTTCCGGAGCGGAACTCACCCTTCCACTCGCTCCGGCTTTGGTCACGCCTTTTAGGGGGATGATCCCGCCCCGTCCCTTTCACACCTCCCCTAGTTAGTTCTAAACTCTCCTGCGCCTCCCTACCCTACCTGGTTGTGGCTACGTCCCCATGGCTTGCCCATGGGGCATTCTCATTGTCTCACTGAGTAAATACCCGGTGCCTACTCAGACCCAACCCTCGCCCACCCCTAGCACCGCCCCCCTAGCCACGCCTCCAGTAAGACTCCTTCCCGGGTTTTCTGGGCGCTGGCTCCGCCGCCAAGTTTTGTCCTGCTTCACCCTGCCGCTGCCCATTGTACCGCTCTTCGCACACCAAGTCCACTGTGGCCCCTCCCATAGACCGCCCAGCCCAGTCGGCCCCACCCCTAGCCTAGCATCTGCTTGCCTGGCTTCACATGGTGTCGACCTGTGCGTCTCCGCAGTTCCGTGGGCGAGGTACAGTGGGAGGCCGAGTTCTTCGCTTTACAGGACAGCAATAACAAGTTGGCCAGCGCCTTGCGAGAGGCCAACGCAGCTGCCGCTCAGTGGAGGCAGCAGCTGGAGGCCCAGCGCGCAGAAGCCGAACGGCTGCGGCAGCGGGTGAGGAGACCCCTCCCTCTCAGAGACCCCGCGACCCAGACAACTGTGTAGCCCCTGCATGCACGCGTCCTGTGTATCCTGGGTACGCCCACTGGCTGTGTGATCTCCACAGATCACTTCCTTGAGCCTTAGTCTTGTACTCTGTAAAATGGGTATGATACAGCATAACCTCAGAGGGGTGTCAGACCAGAGGTGGATTAAGGTCGGTTGAGGCCCCAGGCGCAGAAGAAAATATTGGGCTCCTTAAAAAAAAAGACAGGGAAAATAAAAATACATGTTAACCATACTTTTAAATAAGTAAAAAATATGTACTATTAATGTTAAAATCGCACATGAGACCAAACTTGGTATCATTAGAAAAAAGTGTGAATTGGGGTTTTGTGGGGCCCTTCAGAAGTCAGGGCCGGTGCACCCACCGTTAAATCCACCTGTGTCAGACTCTAACATTTTCCCTACCAGGGGCAGGGTGGTACCTCCAAGCAGAGGGGGGTGAATGCCTAGTCACAGGCAGAACTAAGCAGAAGGTAGATTCCTCAGGGAGTTGCTGACCTATCTGTCCCTGCAGGTGGCTGAGCTGGAGGCACAGGCAGCCACAGAGGCAACCCAAGTCTGTGAGGAGGGGACAGGCCAGTCACTGGAGCAGCTGGAGTCCCTAGTGCAAACCAAGGATCAGGTGAGCACTGAGCAGGTTAGAGTATATATATATATGTATGTCACCAGGCTTCACTTCCCTGACCTATGGGGGAAGCCAGGACCCCCACATCACCCTGGAAACTTCTCCACTAGGAGATCCAGACACTGAAGACCCAGGCTGGTGGGCCTCGAGAGGCCCCTGATGCAGTGGAGTGGGAGGAGACGCTGCAGAAGGTGCAGGTGTGTGTGGTTGCCAGGGGGTGGAATGACTGCACTTGGGCAGCTAGCCTCTGGTGTGGGATAGACTTGGTATCTTCCCTTCCTGGCCATCCCCGAGCCTGTTTCTCCACCTGTAAATGGGATCAGGAAGATATCTTTCTAAGGCTGTGAAGGATTGGGAAAACTAGATGCATGGAAAGTCTGAGGTGGTAAATGGTTGTTATTGGTACATTTTTGAGCCACTCGTTTATTTATTCAACAGTTTTTAATTCCCCATTGAGCTCCAGTTCTTTTTTTTTGTATTTTTCTGAAGCTGGAAATGGGGAGAGACAGTCAGACAGACTCCCGCATGCGCCCGACCGGGATCCACCCGGCACGCCCACCAGGGGGCAACGCTCTGCCCACCAGGGGGTGTTGCTCTGTTGCGACCAGAGCCACTCCAGCGCCTGGGGCAGAGGCCAAGGAGCCATCCCCAGCGCCTGGGCCATCTTTGCTCCAATGGAGCCTCGCTGCTGGAGGGGAAGAGAGAGACAGAGAGGAAGGAGAGAGGGAGGGGTGGAGCAGATGGGCGCTTCTCCTGTGTGCCCTGGCTGGGAATCAAACCCGGGACTTCTGCACGCCAGGCCAACGCTCTACCACTGAGCCAACCGGCCAGGGCCTTGAGCTCCAGTTCTTGACCCCATGAAGTCCTCACTCATCCCCAGCCTGAGATAGGAGCCTGCATTGGAACTCAGGTCCAGCTGACCTGACTTTCACTAAAAACTTTATCCAAGAAACATTCATGGAACATGTCTTGGGAGTTTGCAGGTGGAGGTATTAAAAGATCTGGTGCCAGCCCTGGCCAGTTGGCTCAGTGGTCAAGCGTCGGCCTGGTGTGCAGAAGTCCTGGGTTCGATTCCCGGCCAGGGCACACAGGAGAAGCACCCATCTGCTTCTCCACCCCTCCCCCTCTCCTTCCTCTCTCTCTCTTCCCCTCCAGCAGCCAAGGCTCCATTGGAGCAAAGATGGCCCGGGCGCTGGAGATGGCTCCTTGGCCTCTGCCCCAGGTGCTAGAGTGGCTCTGGTCCAACAGAGCGACGCCCCGGAGGGGCAGAGCATTGCCCCTGGTGGGCGTGCCGGGTGGATCCCGGTTGGGCGCATGCGGGAGTCTGTCTGTCTCTCCCCGTTTCCAGCTTCAGAAAAAATACAAAAAAAGATCTGGTGCCCCCAAAAGTGTCCTGGGGAGAAAGTTGGGGAAATATGCCAGTTTCCTGGGCAGAGAGCACAGCATGTGCAAAGGCCTTGAGATAGGGAGGACATCAACATGTTGACCACAAGGCCAGTGAGGCTGTGTTGGAATAAGAAAGGAGAGGAGAGGGATGGTGTGGATTTCATCCCCAGCCTGATCAGTCACAGGAGGGCTTTCAGAAGAGGCATTATGTTCTTGTGATGTTCAAATTGGCCTTGGGACCAGGGAGTGTCTCCAGCACAGGTAGCAGGGAGGACTGGCTGTATGATCTCCACAGATCACTTCCTTGAGCCTTAGTCTTGTACTCTGTAAAATGGGTATGATACAGCATAACCTCAGAGGGGTGTCAGACCAGAGGCGGATTAATGTCGGTTGAGGCCCCAGGCGCAGAAGAAAATATTGGGCTCCTTAAAAAAAAAAAAGAGGGAAAATAAAAATACATGTTGGCAACCATCTTGGCTGACCAGATGGAGAGGGCTTGGCCCACATTGGGGCTGTGGATGGCATTCAGATACTGATACCCAGGCAGTGCTGGGTGATCCTGGACACCTGTAAGGGCCCCTAACCCCACCCATCCTCTCCCTGCAGGGCCTGGAAACCCGCAACGTGGAATTGGAGCACCAATTACGGGTTACAGAGCAGAGTCTGGAGGAGGCTCGGGCCGAGCGGGAACAGGCAAGGGCCGAGGTGGCCCGGGCTGCACAGCTGCTGGACGTCAGGCTTTTTGAGCTGAGCGAGCTGCGGGAGGGCCTGGCCCGCTTGGCTGAAGGTGCGCCCTGAGCCCAGTCCAGCTGCCAGTCCTCATAGGAGCTCAGGCCTACGGGAGCAGGTTGTATACAAATGCTTCCTACCTGGGGCACAGGCTGGCCGCAGGCGGTCCAGCAGGCCATTCACCCTGGCAGGGACCAGGGCCAATTCAGCACAGGAGGGGCCTGGCCTGGCCACTCACCCTTCAGCAGTTATTTGGAGCTTCTCACTATGTAGGATTTTTTTTTAGAAAATTTAACTTAATGGGGTGACATTGATCAATGAGTACTGTACATAGGTTTTAGGTAAACATCTCCATAACACTTAACAGTTGATTGTGTTGTGTGCCCATCACCTGAAGTCAAATCATTTTCCGTCACCGCATATTTTTCCCTTTATACCCCCTGCCTTGCGTAGGATTTCTAGAATCATCAAAGCATTACTGGTGCCCGGACTACATTTCTAAGTCTGGCTGTGTGGGTACCTAAGCACCGTCACTAGACCCTCTCCTGTTTACTTTGGGTACACCTGAGGTGCCCAGCCCACACAGCTCTGCCTGGTTCTGCTGCCCCCATCCCCTTAGGCTCAATCCATACTGTCTAGACCAGTTTTAGACTTAGGTGGTCCCTAGTTAAGCCCCAGTTCACTCTGGCTACAAACGCCAAATCTGATGAAGTGGGCAAGCAGAAAAGCTCCTCAGACCACAGCCATGTTCACCAGAGGGGATGATCTCACTAACCTCATGGCCACATTTGGAGAGTTGCAGTTTCTGTGTCCATTTCCCAAATGACAAAAGTGAGGGTCACCCAGCTGGAACAGCCAGCACTGCAGTTCAAAGTTTGGGGCTTGGCTCAACAGGACTGGAGAACTGGGGGTGGGATGGCATAACATGCAGTTCTGGAAGACTTAAAAGGCACAAGAGGCCATAACCTCCTTTCCTGCCCAATCCCTCAAGTCAGACAGCTAAGTCAATAGACCTATTTATTGAGTGTCTCCTGCAAATGACACACCTTTACTCTTGGGTTCCATGGCAACTCCCCCACCCATGGTGACCCTTGTCACTGTATGGAGATGAGACCAACATGGCCAGTATTCTTTCCTTTACAACCTGACTTTGGTCAAGACTCTAAAGGGCCAGCCAGGACCACAGGGTGGAGGAGCCATGTACTGCACAATGTGGGTGTCGTTGGACTCCACTGAGGGGGGCTAGGCAGGCTGGGAGAGGGGGCTTTCAACAGGGTAAGACCCTTCAACTCCAACCCTCAGATCAACGAAGGAATCTGTCAGCATGCAGGGGCCCAGTGGGGCTCAGGCTGGACCCTGGGTGGGTGCTGGGGCCTCTTGGGCCTCAAGCTGAGCCCTGGATGAACGTCCTCTGCCGCCAGGGCCACCAGCCATCTGCTGCTGCAATGTATGTTCCACCTGCTTCCTGAAACGCTGGTTCTTCTGCTTGATCTTGGCCAGCTCAGCCTTACGTTTGGCCTCCAGGTCAGGGTCCTGGTTCAGGGAGGATGGGGAGGTGACTGAGCTGGTGGTCATCCCCTACCTCAGGAACCCTGCCTCCCACCTGCTGGCTTAGCCCTCACCTTCCCCTCCAGGATGAGCTGCTTCCGCTTATTAATTTCCTTCTTTTCATCAAAGTTGGCTGCCTCAAATTTCTGGGGTAGGTGGGAGAGGGAGAGGCTGTCAGAGGGGGCTGGAGGTCCCCATCTTGAGGGGAGCACCCTGGGTCCCAAGGATTAGCTCCCCAACACTCACAATTTCACATTCTCTCCGGACCATATTGACCTGCGTGAGAATCTGCAGCACCTCAGCCTCCTCCACCACAAACTCCTCCAGCTTCTTTTCTGTGGGGACAGTGGGGGAGGGTGAACACGACAGGGAGAAGGATTTCACCCACTTAATGAGTTCTCAGTGCAATGAGGCATTCAAGGCATCTTAGATCGTATCAGTTAAGTCAGGTGGGCAAGATCTGGGACTTCAGACCTAAGAAGGTATAGAATGCTTTTTGTGTTTGTGTATGTGTGTGATTATTAACACCATGAATTTGACTGGGAATATTTATTTTTTGGACAGTGTCCTTTAAAGTCAAGGAGTTTCTGAATTTTAGGACAGTGTGGTGATTGGAGATACCCTAGTGGTTCTTCATTTTAGCTACACATTAAACAACTTGAGGCAGGTTTTAAACAGACTCAGTCCCCATCCTTAGGACCTCTGACCCATCCACAAGGACCGTCCACACAGCATGGTCTCAGAAACCAAAGTCCCTAACCATTGGACATGGCTTTTGGCTGCTGATAGCCATAATGGGGAGCTTGTACTTCAATAACTGGGAAAAAAAAAATTCTTTGGCAGTTGTTTAAGAGTACAGTTTAAGTCCGTTCATGTGAGAAGGCAGGTGGGCATCCTGCCCCTGCCCCATTACTTACTGATCTGCTCCTCAATAGCATGTACCAGGTGGATGTCATACTGTGTCACCAGTGTAATGGCCTGTCCCTGCCGCCCTGTGAGGATACACCAGTTATCAGGATGAGGGATCAACAGAGGCAGGTCAGGACTCCTTTCAACTGAGGGCGGCAGAACTTGATGGGTACGTGGGGTAGGTGAAGGAAGTCCAGGGTATCAGGGCTCGACTCCCAGCCAGACCTGTGTAGTGTGTGGGTCTGTCTCGGGGGAGCTATAGGACACCAGGGAGAGGCAGCTCTCCTGCCACCTTGGCCCTACATGGAGGTGGGAAATGGCGGCTGATTTCCCTTTTCTGCATGGCTGCCAGACTGAGTTATGTCCGCAATAAGCCCTGACAGGCCTCAGCCAGATTTGTACGTGCCAACTTCTGCATCCTGTTTCTGTGACAATGACTAGTACTGGACCAGCACTAACAGCTGATGAAGCCCATGACCCTTGGAGCCGCTCCAAACAGGCGGCATGTTCTCATCACCCATGATTTAATGAGAGTGTAAGGCCCAGAAAGCTGAAGTGACCTCCCTGAGGCCACAGGGCAGGAGAGAAGGAACAGGTCCAGTATAGCCCCAGAAGCCTCGTCTCTACTCCAGGCATGAGAAAATCTCACAAACGCAGTGCCTCTCCCTGGCAGGGCTGGGGAGCAGAAAGATGGATGCTTCCTTGGCTCCTGGCTAAGGTTACACTGAGCACACTGAGAAGCTAAACTTGGGACACCAAATCCCATAGGGCAACATCACACCAGGACTCATGCACCCACTCACTGCAAGGTCCCAAATGGCAGCCCTGACAGGAGAAGAGGACTGGAGTGAGGTAATAGGAAGTGGTAAGGATTTGTGAGTATGTGCCACATTTCCAGGAGACAGAATGTAGGTCACATAGAAATGCCAAAGTACAGTCACTGCCTTTGCTTTTAAAAGGACAATTCCCCTATTTGCAAATGCTGTCTCTAACATCTCTCACCTGCAGGCTGTATCCCTCCTGTTGTACCAGCTAATGATTAGTTTCTCAATGTGTAGGGCAGGCTGAAGGAATAGGTCCCCAAAGGCCACCCTGTCCTGTCTGCTCACCTGCACGGGCTGTCCGGCCAACTCGGTGGATGTAGATCTTTGGGAGGCCAGGGGTGTTGTGGTTGATGACCACCTGTACTGTGGGAATGTCCAGGCCCCTAGAGGCAGAGGCCAATCAACACCACTATCCACATGCAGAAACCGAGGCTGAGACTCATCCAATGTCACTTAGCAGTGAAGCTGGGGTTGCCCAACCCTGGCCCAAGGCCAGCCTCCCCTTCTGGCCCCTCTTTGGGATGTGACTGGGCCAGTGCACAGGAGGGAGTACCCTGGGCCACTCACCGGGAGGCCACATCTGTTGCAATCAGGATCCGATAGATGCTTGACTTGAACTTGGCCAGGGCAGCAAAGCGTTCTTTCTGAGCCAGATAAAGGAGAAAAATTGAGGGATGGGGGCTAGGGGTCAGTTAGCACCATGGTAAATGTTCGAGCACTTACTAGATGAAGCCTGAGAACAGAGCAGAGGCAAGGATGGTGCTGTCCTCACAGTCCAGTGAGGGAGATGACTGAAAAAGCCAGACCAGGGCAGACAGGGGTAGCAGGAAGAATGTTCCAGGCAGAGGGAAGAGCCTAGCCAAGGGCCCTGTGGCTGGGAGGAGTCTCAGGCAAGGCTGGCGGGCAGGGGTCTGCTCACCTGTTTCATTATAGAATGCAGAGCCACAGCGGGGAAATTGAACTTGCGTAGCATCATGCACAGGATCTGGCAGGTCCTGGTCAGAAAGACACGCTGGCAACCCCTCCAAACCTGCGACCCTGGGAAAGTGCTCCTGCCCCCACCCCTGCCGAGGACCCCAAGCAGATGGTTCCTGCACAAATGGAAAAGGGCAAGCAAAGGTGCAGGGTGTCTTGCCCACTGACATTCTCTCTGCAGACTCTTCTCCTAGCCTAAGCCAATGAGTCATCCAGACTTAGCCCCACATCCAGACTTTTCAGGAAGCCAATAAATTCTTGAGAAGTAGCACCAGGTAGGAGGTCCTGTCAATGTGGCACGGACTGCCCATTTACTGGCTCATACTAGAACAGTTTACAGTTTCTTGACAATACCACTACGTGCTTCAGAATATTCTAAAGTACCCTGTGGGAAGACCAGCCCTGAGTGTAGAGGCTGCTGCACTGGGCCTCCATGACACCTTAGACCACAACAAATAGGCTGGTCCAAGCTGGGCAGAGCTGGGGGCCCCTGATTCTTTGGGTTAAGGGAAGATCTGAGGAATCCCAAATCCTGGTTACAACTTCAGGAGAGGCGACCATGGTGAGCTGCCTGATCTCTGAGTCTCCTGAAGCAAATCTTTCAAAACCTCTGGTCTGAGCAGAGGCCCTGGAGTGCTGAGACTGTGTTCCTCCCACCTGTGACCTCGGGTCACCTACTGGCCCTCTATGAAGGTCTGTGGGAGGCAGGCCCACTGAGCTCACTTGCATGTGTTGGTGAAGATGATGATGGACCAATCCTCATGTTCATCCTGGAAGTTCTGAATCAGATGGACCAAGTAGGCATCCTTAACCTTCTCAGGCACCAGTAGGTAGTGCTGGTGTAGCTGTTCTACTGTGCGCACACTGGGAAGGGGTGGGCCTCAGTTTCCCCATCTGTTGAATTCAGCCAGTGCCCTGCCCCTCCAATGGGCAATAACCTCCATTGAGGGTAACCTCCCCACCACCCCACCACCTCCTGCCTGCCCCCTGCCAGCCCTGGAATGTGTCTGTGGACTCACGGGGCCTGAGCCTCCCAGAAGAAGGGCTGGTTGGTGGCCAGGCCCTGCAGCTCCCTGAGTGTGTCGGTCAGGGTGGCACTGAAGAGCAGTGTCTGCCTGCGTGCAGGCACAGCCGCCAAGATAGCCTCCAGGTCCACGGTGAAATCAGTGCAGCCCTGCTCCAACAGCCGGTCCGCCTCATCCATCACCTGCGACACAGGCAGCAGCACATAGTGGTAGGGGGTTTGGGATGGGGATGTTATCTGAGGTTGGCCTGACACTCTCATGTGCCTCCTTCCCAGCTTTGGCCATGGGCGCAGGGGCATTCTCCCTTGAGGTTTTAGAGGCCCTGCTCCCTCACCTGTCTCAGCTCCAATGTCACTTCCTTAGACAGGCCCAACCACCCTTGCTGGTATAGGCCACCTCACCTTGGCCTCTGAGCTGTTCCTAACGTTGTCCTGGACGGCTTATGGACCACATTTTCCAAATGGATGAGTCAGTGCTGAGGCCAACTCACCAGAAAGCGGATCTTCTTGATGCTGAAGGTGTTGGAGCTGCGGAGGTGGTCAGCCAGGCGCCCCGGTGTGGCAATAACCACATGTGGTTTCCGGGAGAGCTCCAGGGCCTGGGCCACCATGTCTGTAGGTAATGGGCAAGAAGTGGGGCTCAATAGGTGGTTCAAGGCTGCAGGGATCCCACGCCCAGAGCCTTCCTGGGGCCCCTGTACCCATGCCGCCGACAATGATGCATTCTTTCAGGCCCAAAGGCTTCCCCAGGACCCGGAACTGCTCTGCGATCTGGTAGGCCAGCTCCCTGTGGGTATGAAGCCAGGCTGGGTTACATAGCGGTTCTGTGCCTACCTCCCATTTCTAGCTCCACCCTAGGGCTTCCTGACTCACTCTTATCTATCCATGGCTCCCAGTCTCCCTTGGATAAAATCTCTGACAATTAGCACTGGAGAACTGTATAGGCACTTTCCCCTCACCAGACTGAGCCCAGAACAGCCCATGGCACCTCCCCTAGCAGTCCCACTCAATCTGGCCTCTCCTCCTCCCATATTCTCAGCAACAGCCTTGACACCAGTCACCAAAGCCTAATACCTGAGCATTAGTCCCTCACCCCACCTCCCCAAGGCTAGTCAGTATCCAACTTCTCTTCTCTCTGCCTCTCAGCCTTAGCTCCAACCAGGCCTCTCTTGGGCCCATGTCCCCGCTTCCTGGCCTCCTGTCTTGCCTTCTGTCACTCACATTCCCTCAAAATCAATTCTAACCTGGCATTTAAGGCCCTTTTCAGGCTAGCTCTAATATGCCTGGCCCCCAGGACCCTTTCTGTATCCTGCCTCTCACATCTCTGCATGAGTGCACTAGCAATTCCCTCTGCCTAGATTAACTTTCCCCAAACAAGTTCCTTTGAGAGACACTTCTCATTCCTTAAGGAACCCTTGACTGAAGTGTTCCTTGATCTCACCCTTTCCCAGGTCACACTTTCATAACACAGTGCTTAACTCATCTGCCATTTCAGAACGTGTCATGTCAACCACCCTCTCTATGTGACCAATAATGGAAGATGTACCTATTCTTAAGCTACAAAACTACTGACAGCTCCTGTCTGGCCAGTGCTTGCCCTGAGTCAAACACTATGCTCAACATTTTTCACATGCTATCTTACTTAATTCTGTAGCACCCATAAGAGGAGGCATGATTTGTTTCCATTATGCATACAGGGAAAGTGTGGCTCACAGAGATAAAGAACTTGCCCAAGAGAACACAGCTGGTTAACTTACCCAGAGGCCTGTGGGGAGCTCACCTTGTGGGTGTCAGGACAAGGCAGAAGATACCATAGGGATCCTCAGACAGTTTCTGCAAGATGGGCAGGACAAACGCTGCCGTCTTGCCACTGCCTGTATTAGCACAGCCCAGGCAGTCCCGACCTGGGCAGAGTGCAAAGCAACATCAACAGTTTAGGTGCAGATAAATGTTCCATTGAACAGTTAATGTATGCCTGATACTGGCCCATCCCTTTTCCATTCTGGGGATACTGACAAATTTTAGGAGGAAGAGACCATTATCATTCCCATTTAACAGAAGCAAAAACAGACTCAGATTTGCTCAGGAACACAGCTGGTGAATAGCAGACTGGATTGGAATCTACTTCCATGACCCAAGATGTTATATCTACTACCTCATGTGGACTACCCCCTGCCACCATCATCTCAGCATGGGGAACCTGGAATGCCCTCCTCCAATCTGCACCTTATGCTCCCTATTAATTCTTTCACATGTTTATTTAATCCAGGGGTAGTCAACCTTTTTATACCTACCACCTACTTTTGTATCTCTGTTAGTAGTAAAATATTCTAACCGCATTACTGGTTCCACAGTAATGGTGAGTTATAAAATAGGGAAGTAACTTTACTTTATAAAATTTATAAAGCATAGTTACAGCAAGTTAAAGCATATAATAATAATTACTTACCAAGTACTTTATGTCAGATTTTCACTAAGTTTGGCATAAGAATAAGTCTTTATAAAACAACTTACTATAGTTAAATCTATCTTTTATTTATACTTTGGTTGCTCTGCTACCGCCCACCATGAAAGCTGGAACGCCCACTAGTGGGTGGTAGGGACCAGGTTGACTACCACTGATTTAATCCATCAACTTGTCACGTCCTAGGCTTCCTGAGGGCATCTCTGCAATGGCAAAACTGGGTTGGGCTAGCCTGACCAGGCGGTGGCGCAGTAGATAGAGCATCAGACTGGGATGTGGAGGACCCAGGTTTGAGACCCCAAGGTCACCAGCTTAAGCGCGGGTTCATCTGGTTTGAGCAAGAAAAGTTCACCAGATTGGACCCAAGGTCGCTGGCTTGAGCAAGGGGTTACTCAGTCTGCTGTAGCCCCACGGTCAAGTAACATATGAGAAAGCAATCAAAGAACAACTAAGGTGTCCCAACGAAAAACTAATGATTCATTCTTCTCATCTCTCTCTGTTCCTGTCTCTCCCTATCTATTCCCCTCTGTCTCTGTAAAAAAAACAACAAAAAAAAAACACACAAAAACTCAGTTGGGCTAGAAGAGTGGGGAGAACAGTCATGGAACCAATTACTGATAGTCATTGATCTATCAGTAATTTTGACAACCTGTTTCCGGATGTAAAATGAAGACAGCAGGACCTGGCGGGTGGCTAGGTGGGTAGCGCGTAGGTCCATGAATGGACATCCTGGGTTTGATAACCGGTCAGGTAACACAAGAGAAGCAACCATCTGCTTCTGTCCCGTTCCCTCTTCCCCTTCTTTCCCTCTTCCTCTCGCGCAACCTGTGGCTCAATTGGAGCGTCCACCAGGTTCTGGGTTGGTCTGAGCAGCCGCAGGTGCTAAAAAACAGCTCCTACTCGAGCATCAGCCCGGCCCTAGATGGAAGTGGATCCCGGCAGGGGCCCATGCAGGAGTCTGCCTCACTATCTCCCCTCCTCTGACTTAAAAAAAAAAAAATGAAGACAGTACTGCAACTTCTCTTAAAATTTCCCAGTACTATCGGTTAGTCATCCACCAAACCTCCCTGATTCTGAGAATATGTAGGTTTCAGAGGTTACATCACTTGTGTGCGGACACACAGCGAGTCAGTCCAGCAACCTAAACGCCAACAACACTGCTTAGTCTGCCTCCGGAACCCAGGCTCCCTGAAATGCCCGAAAACCAGTATGTGTAAGGGGAAGAGAGGAAGAGACAGGGGCGGAGACGCCTCCTGGGGACGAGGACGGGCCATACTTACCTTCCAGAATGGCGGGGATGCAGCCGAGTTGCACAGGTGTAGGTTGCTTCAAACCCAGCTGCCGACATTGTTCCACGAGCCACGACGAAAGCCCTAGACCCGAGAACCCAGCCATTTTCTCGGCTCGCTACTAAACCCGTGTGAGCCGCGCTTCCGGCGCGTGCCAATGACGCAATAAAAAGTTTCCCGTTGTTTGGATCCGATTCCTGCGTGGTCCCACCTCCGTTCCATTCCCAGCCTGACCACATCTTTACCATGTTTTCCCGAATCCCATTGTCTGGCAGGATTAAATAAAACTACAATTCTCGAAATGCCCTGCGAGACGCACTTGCGTCACCCTCCGGAACGAATAAACTATATTTACCGGCGTGCCCCGCGGTAGGTCACGGCTTCCGGCCGTCGTGGCGCTCCGGAAGAGGAGTGAGTGACAGCAGAGCGTTATGGCGCCTCCCGCTCCTGTCCCGGCATCCAGCGGCTCTGGGGAGGTGGACGAACTGTTCGACGTGAAGAACGCCTTCTACATCGGCAGCTACCAGCAGTGCATTAACGAGGCGCAGCGGGTGAAGGTGCGGCCGCTCCGGGGCCGGGGACGTTGGGAACGGAGGCCGCTTCCTGGTGGCCGGGGGTCGCGTTGTTTTTAAAAACTCTTCTTCAGGTGGCAGACCCCCTCCCCCCTCACACACACACAAACAGGCATCTTCTCAGAGGCAGTGAAGAGTTAATTCTCGTCCCTTGACAAAATCCAAAGCAGTAGAAGTTTTTATTTCTCAGAGCATTCACTGCAACCTGGAAGGCATTTGAGTAAGAGAGACGTTCATGCTACTGTAGTAATCAACAATTCTCACTTGTTAGACGTCCACACAGGTCGCCATACCCTGTATTACCCGTGAAGTAGGGACGGTCTATTCTCATTTAATAGATGAAAATACCGACGCTCAGAGAGAAATTACTTCCCCTACGTTACCCTTCCTCACTAGCCCGGTTATTTCTCCCCAGACTCAGTCATTTATTCCTCAGCGAGCATCTCTATGGGTCAGGCAGTGTGTTCGTGCTGGGCTGAAAACAGTAACGAACAAAACTCTCAGCTCTCTTTTGGGAACCTCAACTTGGCAAGGGAGATAGACAGTAAACGAGTAAATAAGCCAGCAGTGGTGGGAATGATCTTGGTTGGCAGCTTGAGAGCTTGGAAATAAATTTGCAGGCAGGGCCCAGCCAGGTAGAAGCTGGTGACCAGAAAAGGGGCAGCAGGGGCTGTTAGGACCTTTAAGGGAGGACTTGGGCCTGCTGTCACTTTGAGGGAACCAATGGAGATTTTTTTTTCTTTTTTTTACAGAGACAGAGCGAGGGATAGATGGGGACAGAGACAGGAAGCATCAATCATTAGTTTTTCGTTGCAACACCTTAGTTGTTCATTGATTGCTTTCTCATATGTTCCTTGACTGTGGGGATACAGCAGACCTAGTAACCCCTTGCTCAAGCCAGGGACCTTGGGTCCAAGCTGGTGAGCTTTGCTCAAACCAGATGAACCTGCGCTCAAGCTGGCGACCTCGGGGTCTCGAACCTGGGTCTTCCACATCCCAGTCCAAAGCTCTATCTACTGTGCCACAGCCTGGTAGGGCCTGATGGAGAATTTTTAAGACCAGAGAACATGGCAGGGTCTTTGCCTACCTTCACCTTCTAGTGTTTGTTCCAAAGAGAGTAAACAAAGAAGCTAGTGAAGAGTGATTACAACTTGTGCACTGTGTGTGAAGAGGAGATAAAAAATACTCAGCCTGCCCTGGCCGGTTGGCTCAGCGGTAGAGCGTCAGCCTAGCGTGCGGAGGACCCGGGTTCGATTCCCGGCCAGGGCACACAGGAGAAGCGCCCATTTGCTTCTCCACTCCTCCGCCGCGCTTTCCTCTCTGTCTCTCTCTTCCCCTCCCGCAGCCAAGGCTCCATTGGAGCAAAGATGGCCCGGGCGCTGGGGATGGCTCTGTGGCCTCTGCCTCAGGCGCTAGAGTGGCTCTGGTCGCAACATGGCGACGCCCAGGATGGGCAGAGCATCGCCCCCTGGTGGGCAGAGCATCGCCCCTGGTGGGCGTGCCGGGTGGATCTCGGTCGGGCGCATGCGGGAGTCTGACTGTCTCTCCCTGTTTCCAGCTTCAGAAAAATTAAAAAAAAAAAAAAAAAAATACTCAGCCTGACCAGGTGGTGGCACAGTGGATAGAGCATGGAACTGGGACGCAGAAGACCCAGGTTTGAAACCCCGAGGTTACTGGCTTGAGCCCAAAGGTCGCTGGCTTGAGCAAAGAGTCACTCGTTCTGCTGTAGCTCCCCCCCCCCCCATATGAGAAAGCAGTCAATAAACAACTAAGGTGCTGCAATGGAGAGTTGATGTTTCTCATCTCCGTTCCTGCCTATCTGTCCCTATCTGGCCCTCTCTCTGACTCTGTCAAAAAAAATACTCAGAGAAACTGGGGGAGGGGTGACTTTCACTGGGATTAGTCCAATCAGGCCTTGCCTTTCTTTCCTTTTTTTTTTTTTTTTTAAAGAGACAGAGAGTCAGAGGGATAGACAGAGACAGACAGACAGGAACGGAGAGATGAGAAGCATCAATCATTAGTTTTTCGTTGGGATACTTTAGTTGTTCATTGATTGCTTTTTCATAAGTGCCTTGACCGCGAGTAACCCCTTGCTCAAGCCAGCAACCTTGGGTCCAAGCTGGTGAGCTTTTGCTCAAACCAGATGAGCCCGCACTCAAGTTGGCGACCTCGGGGTCTCGAACCTGGGTCCTCAGCATCCCAGTCCGACACTCTAACCACTGCGCCACCGCCTGATCAGGCAGCCCTTTCCTTTCTTGACTGTCATTTGAGCCTGAGACAACCTCAGCTGCAGAGGTCCTGAGGCAGGTGTGAGCTCAGAATAGTGAAGGCACAGAGGCCAGTGTAGCAGAAGTGGCTGTGGGTCGGGATTGGGGTGGAGGGAGGAGGACGAGGAGGACGTAGAATGAGGTAGGCAGGGTAAGGGCCCATAGCAGGAGTTTTTATTTTTTTCTGAAGATGTGGATATACCTTCAGAGCATCAAATAAGGGAGTGGCAGTCATCACAGAGGAAGACAGATGATTGAGATGAATTTGGACTCTGAAGTACTGAAGGTTTACTTTCCATGCTTCTTGCCTTTGGCTGTGAACCCAGTGTCCCTGAGCATCTGTATAATGGGGGATAAAACCTCAACCAGACTTCAGGAAGCTGTAAGGATTTGTTGAAATAACACTTGCATGATTACATTAATTTTCTGTTGCTGCCTTGAGGAGTTACAAACAGCATAAGACAACACTTATTAATCTCTCACAATTGCTATAGGTCAGAAGTCCAATATGGCTCTCACCATTTAAGGTGTCGGCCAGACTGTCTTTTTTGGAGATTCTAGGGAAGAATCTGCTCTCAAACTCATTCAGATTGTAGGCTCTTCATCAAGGGCCACTATTAGCTCTTAGAGACTTCTCTACAGTCTTCAACCTTGCATGTGTTCCTCCCCTACCCCCATCTCAGAACCAGCCATGGGGTTTGGTTTTGTTTTTTGGTTTTGTTTTTTACAGAGAGAGTCAGAGAGAGGGATAGATAGGGACAGACAGACAGGAACAGAGAGAGATGAGAAGCATCAATCATTAGTTTTTCATTGCAACGCCTTAGTTCATTGATTGCTTTCTCATGTGTGCCTTAACCGTGGGGCTACAGCAGACTGAGTAACCCCTTGCTTGAGCCAGTGACTTTGGGTCCAAGCTGGTGAGCTTCGCTCAAACCAGATGAGCCCACGCTCAAGCTGGCGACTTCAGGGTCTCGAACCTGGGTCCTCCGCATCCCAGTCTGACGCTTCATCCATTGCGCCACCTCCTGGTCAGGCCCAGCCATGGGGTTTTCACATTTAAAATCACTTGAATTTCCCCTTCTGCCTAGTTCTGCCTACTTTGCTTTTAGAGCTTCTTTGATTAGACTGGGCCCTCCTGGATAACCAGCACACTCTCCCGATTTTAGGGTCCATAACCATAATCATTTTTGCAAAGTTCCTCATGATATAATGTAAGCTGTTCACAGGTCCTGGGAAGTGGCTTGGACATCTTTGAGAAGCTTTTAGGTTCACCAGCAGATATATAGTGCCTCCTTGATGGAGTCCTGAAGACTGAGATAGACCTGGGCTCAGATTCCGGCTCTCTTAGGTTGACTCTGCAGCTAGTGCTGAGTCACTGTACCTGTCTGAGCTACCATTTTCCCTCCTGTCAAAGGGAAACAGTGATACCTATCTCAGTAGGATCACTGTGAGATTTAGCATCGTACTCTAGTTGGCCTTTTGGATTCTGCCTTGTATGTTGCTCACATCATAGTAATATGTTTTTTGAGTCTTCTCCCTTCATAATATGCAGACTTTGCTGCTGAAAGAACTAGCATGATCTGCTGTATGTAGAGAGTGACTGGAAATAAGGAAATCATCCCAGTGGTCACTCTGGCTAGAGGCACACACAACCCAGCTTCTGAGCCATGAACATGCCAAGACGTTATCCTTGAGGCATCCAGTGAACAGGAGCATTGTACTCACTGAGCCATCTGATGTTAATTAATTCTGGTCCATGGAGCACTTAAGCCCCTTAAGCAGCCTATACTGCATTGAATGCTGTCCGTAAAGAGATGCATCCACCTGAAACCTGTTAATGTGACTTATTTGGGGAAAGGGTCTTTGCAGTTGTAATTCAGTGAAAGTTCTGTAGATGAGGTCAGGGGATTTAGGAAGGCTCTAAATCAAATGACTGGTGTCCTAAGAGAAAGGCAGAGAGAGAGTTGAGGCAGACAGAGAAGATAGAGGTAGAGGTTGGAGTGGTACAGCCATAAACCAAGGAATGCTTAGAGCCATCAGAAGCTGGACAAGGCAAAGAAGGATTCTCCTCTAGCCTTTGGAGGGAGTGTGGCCCTGCTGAGACCTTGAACTTGGGCTTCTGCCCTCCAGGACTGTGAGTGTATGTTTGTACTGTGATACAGTGAGCCTGGCAACCTCAGACAGGCATAACATTAGGTGGCCCCAGGTGGAACACCATTGTGTGCTAGCACTATGTCACCATTATATCCCTTTTTGTCAGACATTTTTTTAAGTCCCCACAAGATGGCAGACAACACCTAGGTGTTGGGAATGAAACAGAAGAAAACCTCAGAGGAACAGACCATCTAGTGTGGTCAGGTGACTCTCATGGCCACAAGGACAGTTAGGGTAGGAGACACAGGACCCCGCCTCCCACCCCCCACCCTCACTTCATCACTGGCCTCCCCAGACAGTGTTCCTTGCTCTTGGACTTGGCTGCATCTATGCTCTGTCTGGGGGCACGTAGGACCACCTGGTATCAGGCAGCATTGGTAGGCATAGGCCTCCTGGCTTTGCTGGTTTCTGTGCTTCCAGGTGGTTCTGACAACCTGTTAGTACTGGGGACCAAAGCATTCACCTGGTGGCATGTATCAGGATCCCTCTAGTAACGCGAGTCTGTACATCCGTCCTTGCTCTTATACCTCCTAGAAGCTCTCTCTCTGGCTAATTGAAAGGGTCCTGAGAGTCCACTTGTGGCTTTTTTTTTTTTTTTTTTTTTACTTTTTTTTGGGGGGGGGGAGATAAGAGAGGAAGAGCAGGAAGCATCAACTCCCCTATGTGCCTTGACCCAGGAAGTCTGGGGTTTCAAACCAGCAACCTCAGTGTTCCAGTTTGACGCTCCATCCACTGTGCCACCACAGGTCAGGCCCTCTGTGGCTTCTTGGTGAGACCTTGACAGTCCTGCAGGTTCGGTGGTGGTAGTGTCCATTTTACAGGTAGGGCAGTTGAGGCTCAAAGTCACCTCTGGGACCCAAGGTCCCCCTCAGGGTCTCCTACTGTATCCTTGCTTCAAAGACATCCAGAGCCATCATGTTGGCTTTTTGTTTTTTAAGATTTTATTTCTTGATTTGGGGGGGGGGGCAAGTGAGAGAGAGTGAGAAGCATCAACTCATAGTTGAACCCCATATGTGCCCTGACCAGGCAAGCGCAGGGTTTGAACTGGCAACCTCAGCATTCCAGGTCAACACTTTATCCAGTGCATCACCACAGGCCAGGCCATCATGTCTGTTTTTTCACTGAAGGTGGTGTAAGGCCGCCTCAGATGGATTGTCCTCACCAATATCCACTTTTAAGAATCATTTGAGGCCCTGGCCGGTTGGCTCAGCGGTAGAGCGTCGGCCTAGCGTGCGGAGGACCCGGGTTCGATTCCCGGCCAGGGCACACAGGAGAAGCGCCCATTTGCTTCTCCACCCCTCCGCCGCGCTTTCCTCTCTGTCTCTCTCTTCCCCTCCTGCAGCCAAGGCTCCATTGGAGCAAAGATGGCCCGGGCGCTGGGGATGGCTCTGTGGCCTCTGCCTCAGGCGCTAGAGTGGCTCTGGTCGCAATATGGCGGCGCCCAGGATGGGCAGAGCATCGCCCCCTGGTGGGCAGAGCGTCGCCCCTGGTGGGCGTGCCGGGTGGATCCCGGTCGGGCGCATGCGGGAGTCTGTCTGACTGTCTCTCCCCGTTTCTAGCTTCAGAAAAATGAAAAAAAAAAAAAAAAAAAGAATCATTTGAAACTTACTTATTTAGCAGACGTGTTCCATGTTACGGCCAGATCCCCAGCCTGGTCACCAAGACCGGAGAAAGCCACTGGAACCCTACAGTGAAGTTGGCCTGAGTTAGGCTGGGACCAGGAACCAGGCTTCTTGTTTCTGGTCTCCTTTAGACTGGGAGGACACACTCACCACCCTCACTCTGCCTCTCAGGCTGGAGAGAAGAAGGCATGGTGACAAGGAATCTGATTTTCATCTTGAGGGAGGCCAGTCCTGATGTATCCCCACCTGTGGAACTCCAGACCCTTTGTTTCTGTGCTGTGGCAGCTGTCCAGGCCATCTCTGGGCTTGTTGGAAAGGCCACCGTGCCCTCTGGGCTGAGCTGCTGTGTGCTTACCAGTCCCAGGCACCACAGGGCCCCCAGGAGGTTGGCCAGTACCCTGGGATCCAAAAGCTATACACCCAAGAGAGGATCCCTCACCTGCCTGCAGCTTCTTGGGACCTTCCTCACAGTCCCACAGTGAATGCTGTAGAAGGTCACCTCACTTTTGCTTCTCGGCTCTGTGCTTTGTGGCTGGACCAAGGGTGTGCAGCCTGCAGACCTGTCTCCAAGTACAGGGAGGTCCCTGAGGTCTCACCTGGCCCAGCTGAGACACAGACTGAGCTCTCCCAGAAAGATCCTCTTGAGTGAGGAAAACCTTCCTCTCCTGTGTGTCACGTTAAAAGAATGTTTTGAAAGAAAAGCAGACGGGAACAAACTTTGTGGAAGTATTTGTCACAGAAAGCAAAGTCCTCTTCACATATCTCCAACTGGGTCCTATCCGTTCTCCAGCGTCACCTATCTGCCCCCTCATCTTGTGGCTGGAGTGACTGTGGCACTTTTGGTGCCCAGTTCTTCACTTAGAGGAATGGCTGACAGTCGAGCCTCCTTTCTGGGATGATGTTGGGATGAAACAAGATGAGGTACTCACCATGACATGTGCCCTCAGTGAAAGCTGCTCTCCTGCCCAAGAGCACAGGAAGCTGAGAGCCAGGGTCTGGACTCCACCAAGGAAGCTTTCTGCTCCTGGCCACTAAGGACCTGTTCAGCATATGGCCCTGTGAATCCTGACCTGCCTCTGTTTCCACAGCTGTCGAGTCCTGAGAGAGAGGTGGAAAGGGATGTCTTCCTGTACAGAGCGTACCTCGCACAGGTGAGCCTCGGCTGTGACCACCACCATCCCTAGGATGGGAGAGTAAAGACCATAGTGCTGAATGGGGGCAGGGCACCTGGCAAGATGAGGGGTCCCTGGGGGTGGTGGGTGACAGCCAGGTCCAGGTGTTGGGGCTTCGCCAGGGTAATGGTGAGCCCCAAGAAGCCCTCTGTTCCAGGAGCTCAGGACATATATACCTTATGGCAGGGGAGAGTGGGTGGAGTTGACAGCATGTTGTCTCATCACAGAGGAAATATGGTGTGGTCCTGGATGAGATCAATCCTTCCTCAGCCCCTGAGCTCCAGGCTGTGCGCATGTTTGCGGAATACTTGGCCAGCGACAACCAGAGGTGAGGATGGGGACGGGGAGGGTCCCTCCTTTCTTCCCCCTCACCTCCCTGTGCTTTGGTTTTCCCCACCTGCACAGTGGGAGGCAGTAATGGATCATGCTTCAAAGGGGTCTGGGAGGTCAGAGACAGGACATGTATGTAGATGCCCTCACAAACTGAGGGGCTCCCTAAACATATAACTCTGGGCATCACGGAGGGGGCCTCCCCCAGACATACAAGGCAGGGATCCTTAGCATGTTGGGGGAATGTCTGTACCACCTGCCGCTTATCTCCCTGGGAGGAGTCCAGACTTAATTCAGGTGAGGCTACATCAAGATCTCATCCTGCCTGACCAGGCAGTGGCGCAGTGGATAGAGCATTGGACTGTGATGTGGAAGGACCCAGGTTCGAGACCTCAAGGTCACCAGCTTGAGCGCAGGCTCATCTGGTTTGAGCAAAAGCTCACCAGCTTGGACCCAAGGTCGCTGGCTCAAGTAAGGGGTTACTCGGTCTGCTGTAGCCCCACGGTCAAGGCACATATGAGAAAGCAATCAATGAATAAGGTGTCACAATGCGCAATGAAAAACTAGTGATTGATGCTTCTCATCTCTCCATTCCTGTCTGTCCCTGTCTGCCCCTCTCTCTGACTCTCTCTCTGTCTCTGTAAAAAAAAAAAACAACTCATCCTAAGACAGTGGTTCTCAAAACTCTTTGAAGTTGGGGCGCATTTAAAATCCTACAAGTAATTGTAGGTGCACTGTATACAAATTTCTGAGAAATATGTTATAATAATTAAGTCAAATATTAAAGAAAAAAATAAAGTCCAAGTGTGCTTTTATGATAATTAAATTAAATAAAGATGACAAAATTAAATTCTGACATTAAAACACATTTTTCAGTGGTAGAGCATCGGCCTGGCGTGCAGGAGTCCCGGGTTTGATTCCCAGCCAGGGCACGCAGGAGAAGCGCCCATCTGCTTCTCCACCTCGCCCCCTCTCCTTCCTCTCTCTCTCTCTCTTCCCCTCCCACAGCCAAGGCTCCATTGGAGCAAAGATGGCCCAGGCGCTGAGGATGGCTCTGTGGCCTCTGCCAGATGAGCAAAGCATCGCCCCCTGGTGGGCATGCCGGGTAGATCCCAGTCAGGCGCATGCTGGAGTCTGTCTGACTGCCTCCCCATTTCCAGCTTCAGAAAAAAACAACAACACGTTTTTATGTTATATTTTTTGTTATGCTTTTTAGAATTCATAAAGAAGGATTAAAAGCCCTGGCCTGGTAGCTCAGTTGGTTAAAGCATTGTCCAGATGCCCCAAGGTTGTGGGTTTGATTCCCGATTGGGGCACATACAAGAGTCAACCAATAAATGCACAAATAAGTGAAACAACAAATCAATATTTAAAAAAAAGAAAAGATTAGAAAATAAGAACAAAAAAGGTATCTTTTTTTATATAGAGATACATTCTTAGTAAGATTTAGTAAATTTGGCAGGTCCCAGCACGAGTGTGTTAAGTTTTTTCATCTTGTGTTTATGAGAAACATGAGCCTAATGTGTCCTAGTGATTTCTTCAATGTTTGGGTATATATTTGAAGGGCAAACTCTCATTTCCCCATCAATACATTGAATAATTCCTCTCTTTTTACTCTTAATTATGTTGAGGGTAGAAAATCCTAATTCACAATAAATAGAATGTTGAAAATTGTAATAAAATGTTCGGTTTTTTTAGATATTGCCACATATTTTTTTATAGAAATCCAAAAGGCTTCCAGAGACAATTCCCTATGTTTAGTCATTAATCCAAAACCCCCACCACACATATCATCTTAACTTTACACCAAAGGATAGAAGTAACTTGCCTCCAATCTTTCTGGGGAACTGGGGGGGTAGTGTAAACAATCCAGCACCACAGCTTAACTGCCTTTTGCAACCTAATCAGGCAAGTGAGGTGGGGTTTGGGCAGACTGTCAGCTTACAGCCAATTCCCCACACCTCTGTCCCCCAAAAATCTAAACTCCAAAAACCCTGTTGGTTTTTGGTCCCCAACAGGCACATATTTCTCTGGAATACCATAGGGCGCACACTTTGAGAACCACTGTCCTAAGGTGTGGGTCCATTCCAGCCCCAGACTGCAGACCACCAACTGTCAAACTCCTGAGAGCAATGGCCAGGAGAGATTGGGGGAGAGGCTGTGGGGACCCATGAAGCTCACACCTTCCTGTGGCCCAGGAAGGGTATGGTGTGCCTCATCTGCCTACATTAGGGCCAAGACCAGGGCAGAACTCCCCAGGACTGTATCACCTGTGCTCAGCCACCTAGCCTGCTGGCATCAAGTTTCTGCTGTACATTTTCCTGGGCTGTTCTTGGAAAAAGCCACAGGGATGCTTTTCCAAGTACATGTGAGCTCACAGCTCTTGGCTGTGGGTGGGAGTCAAGAGACCCTGCTTTGCCTGTGTATGGAGCAAATGGTCCACGGTCACCGACACCCAGTTGCAGGAAGCTGTTCTCTGCTCCGCAGCCACCCCAGCTCCTACCCCGTTGCATCTCCAGAAACCCACACCCCCTGGCCTGTCACAGTGGGGCCTTTCCCAATCTTTGCACTTTGGAGCTCCCTAGATCCAGATGTGGTACTCACCTTGGTGACACCACATTTCCCTCATGGGCCACTACAGCTGTGGGTGAGGCTTTACCCACACCCGCCCCCATTTTTGCTTCTTTGGAGGGCAGCACCCTGTCACCAACTCCTGTGATTGCACTTTGCCCATGAAGCCCAGGGCTCAGGGTGTTTGCTTGTGGGCAGTGGCAGCTAAACGTACCTACCAGAAGACGTTCCTGTCCTGGCACCCAGAAACCAAATGTGACCTCACTGAAAATTGTGGTTTCTGCAGATGTAAGTAGTTAAGGATCTCGAGGTCATCCTGGATATAGGATGGGCTTTAAGTCCAGTGATTGGTGTTCTTAGAAGAGAAGAGGAGAAAACAGAAGAGGAGAGAGGAGAGAAGGTGGAAACAGAGGTGGGAGTAAAGTAAACACACACCAAGGACTGCCACAGCCAACAGCACCCAGAGAGAAGCCTGAGACAGACTCTTTGTTAGAACCTCCAGAAGGAGCCAGCCCTGTCCACACCTTGATCTCAGACTTCTGGTCTCCAGACCTGCAAGGGAATAAATTTCTATTTGGTTCCCTAGTTCATGGTGCTTGATGTTGGCAGCCCCAGGACACTAAGACAAGTGGCCTCCTGAGGCCATCATTTCTCCTGCTCTGTACTTCACTAGCCAGGTTGACAAGCCTCATTCTCATGTGGAAGGGGAGCTAGCCCTGGCAGGCCCTCCAGGAGCAGTGGCTGCTGTGAGCATTACGGAGCCCACAGAAGCACGGGGCACAGGGTGAGTGTTTAGGAAAGCAGCGTGGCACATAGTACATCCATCCCCACAGCATGAACTGCTGCTCCTTGCAGACAGTTATCAAGCAGATGGTGGAGGAAGTACCAGAGCCCATGAAGATAACTACAGTATGTGACAGGAGCAACCTATAACACTAATGTTGCAATGACAACAGGTAGCATGTAAGCTTCAGGCGGTGGCTTCAGAGGCTCCTCATGCCAACCCCAAGTGATTTCTGTGCACGATCCCCCCATGCAGAGCAGGAAATAGGCTCAGATGTGAGGATGTTTGTCCCTCTGCCACCTCTCTGGGTACAGAGATGGTGATGGGCACATTCCTGCCCTCTACAGGCCTTCAAGCACAGGCACTTAGCCAGTAACCCCCAGCAGCTGTAAGACATGTGCATTTGTAGAGAAGGGCAGCAGTGATACAGGTTGGATCCACACCTCCCTTTTCTCAGCAGTTGCATAGCAGCCTTTTGAAACATGGGATCTCAGCTCCATTTTCCAGTTCAGCAGACCATGGCTCCAGCTCTGTCAAGGTTGTGAGGTTGTCTTGGTGATCTGTGGCCCAGCCCTGATTCCAGCTGGGCTGCTGCCCCCAGCCCTCAGCCAAGCATGTTGCCCACCTGCCAGGAGTAGCTGGCAAGCTAAGCCAGGACGCAGGCCTCCTCAGGATGGCAGTGACATCGCTAGTCTGAGTCACCTGTGCAGCCTCATGTCTCCACACAAGCACACCTGGTGAGTCACCCTGACCCTCCATGAGGTGCAGAGTGGACACAGCAGCCCACTAGCTGTGAAGGCCAAGGGACCCTAGGCCTGGGTCATTACTCATGCTGCTTGGTAGGCATGGAGGGGCCATATACCATGTCTCTCCCACAAGGCTAGAGTGCTCAACTTTTATTTCATTGTGTGTGAGGATGAGAAATGCCTTGTGGGAAGGTGGTGAGACTGGGTGCAGTGGTGCCCGACTCAGACAGCTGTTCCTATTCTACCCTTTTGCTGCTGTGCACACCTGGGGGCCTACCTCGCCCTCTTTGGATGTGTCTGCTCTCGCAGTGAGGGTGTGGGAGCTGCTTCCTGCCATTGACCCTGAGCATCTTGTCTTAACAGGGACACAGTTGTTGCTGAGCTGGATCGCGAGATGAGCAGGAATGTGGATGTGACTAACACCACCTTCCTGCTAATGGCTGCCTCTGTCTACTTCCATGACCAGAACCCAGATGCTGCCCTGCGTGCCCTGCACCAGGGGGACAGCCTGGAGTGGTGAGTAGCCTTTCCAGTCTCTGGGCTGCTTAGGGCGTCTTAGTCTGTTGTCATGGCAATGGTGAGGTGGAGGCTGCTTTGAGAGATCTGCAGAGGCCAGGCAACACTACTTCTCCAAGGGCACGGTGCCCAGGGCTGAAAACCCTATCCCTAGGGCAGAACAGAAAGCACTTTCATCTGTGGTTTCTGCACACCCCTTGTGTTCTGGCCCTGGCCTTTCCATGAACTCTCGGGGTACCCCCAGGCCTTCCCCTCAGGCTGATTCTTATTTAGGGCACTTCATATCTGGGGCTCTGGAGCCCACCCTGGGAGGCCACTCTAGACCTACGCTGCATCCAGGGTGTTGTGTCTGGAGTTCGGGCCCCAGAGGTTGCAACTGCTCTCTCCTGGGAGCTCTCTGGAACCTGCCTTCCCTTGATACTTGGTCACCAGACATTTGTTACATGTACCTGTCCCACCTTAGTCTAGAAAGGGGTTTGTACCAGCTTAGAAATGATGTGGTGCAGAGCTAACAAGGTATTTCTCAGGGTATTTCTCAGGCTCTGACAAGAGTTGCTCTGGGTGCTGGGTCATGTTCTAGTGGAAAAACTTGGGAATGAGCAGCCACATAAGTTATGGACAGTCATAGCTGTCTAGGGCTGAAAGGGACACAGTGGGTTCAGGAATTGAAGGAGTGATCACCTGCCCCCACAAAACACTGCATCTATGACTGAACTCGGGAAGAAGCTGGTGGTGGGGCACAGATATGGTGCCCAGCCTGGACAGGAGGCCAATGAGCCTGGAGTCTGCACCCTTGGGACCCCATGGGAGCTTTCAGTTCAAGCATGGTCATTGGTGAGATGTGGGAGCCAGGGCCCAGGAGGTGGCCCATAAGCGGTGCTGAGGTCTGAATGCAGCTCTGCCGGGCTCACACTCAGCCTCAGTGTTCCACCTCTACAAGGTAGGGCTGGTGGCCCAAGCACTAATAGGAATGTTCTGGAAGGTGGCACTGAGATGGAATGAGCCCTAATGGGCATGGTGCCCTGTGACCATCTGCCCTGTCCCACAGCATGGCCATGATGGTGCAGATCCTGCTGAAGTTGGACCGCTTAGACCTTGCCCGGTAAGCCCTGTGTCTACCTGTCCCCACCTGGAGTTGCTGGGGTGGGGCCTGTGCGTCAGGGTTGTCTAAAACAGTGACAAGGCCACCTCAGGAACCCATGTTCCCAGGGAACCAGGCCTCTGCCCTTAAGGGGCCACTGAACATGAAGACTGTCCCAGAGCCCTCCCTGAGACCCAAAACATTGGTGGCATGATGGTTTTTCCAGTTAGTTCATTCCAGTCCATTGGGCAACACACCATCCTTACTGCCTTTCCCTGCAGGGGTGAGTGGTGGTATTGTTCATGCCTCAGCTTCTTTCTGTCATGTAGGGAATATGGCAGGACTGGGGTGGGCTTTATGAGTGTCTTGGTTCCTGCATGTCCAAGGTGAAGGTGGGTGCCGGCTGGACCAGGGCCCGTGAGCCAGCATGTGTGTGTACCCCATGAACAAGGAACAGGGATGGGGGAGATGCCAGCCAAACTACTTGGCTCCCTCCTGCCTTTCTCCTCCACCCCTAGGAAGGAGCTGAAGAAAATGCAGGACCAAGACGAGGACGCCACCCTCACCCAGCTGGCCACTGCCTGGGTCAACCTAGCCATGGTGAGCTCCTGGCCACACAGGGAACTGGAGGGTCGGTGCAGGAGCATCAGAGCACCAGGAGGTGGCCTGAATCCAGCCCTGTTCTCCCATTGAGGAATGGGAGATGTGGGATTCCATGGATGCACTGAACTTCTGTTTATTTGGGGCTAGGCACCCATCCCCCAAGAGAAATCCCCAGCCCAAGCCCCCCCCCCCCCCCCCCGGCATGTTTCCCACTTCATTCATCCTCAGTCCCATTCTGGGATTCTTGCAGGCAAGTGGGTTGGCCAGACTCCGAGTGAACAAACTGGGGGCTCCAACCAGTGTTGGGTTGCCTCTCCCCACATGCCTCCCTGGGAACGTGTCCCTCCCTTTACACTCTAACCCTGTACCTGGTGCTGCTCAGCTTGCTTTCTGGGCTCCTAATACCAGGTGGTTGCCAGTGTCCTCCTGGCGCCTTCACTTCTGCCCACTCCCCTTCTCACATACATGCCTGGGTACGCTGTTCCCCGTCTCCTGGCAGCAGCCCCTTTCCTGGTTTTTGGCACTTGGCTTCCATTCTCTGAGTTGTTCTTTTGTATGAGCCTTTTAGAATGTGCTCCCCTTCTGCATCTACACTGCCCTTAGGGGTTGAGACCTCACTCAGGCCGCTGTCTATTATGTGTCCAGTTTAGTGGGACAAACCCCGCCATGCTGACGGCTCTCTCTTGTAGCCTTTCCTGTTTTTACAAGCACACCTTGGTTTTAGGCTCCCTTGCCAGTGTGACTGCATCTTTATCAGGAAGGATAGAACTCAGAACCTGGTGGACAGAGAAGAGATTACCCTTGACGGACCATGTGATGCTGTGGCCTCCACTTGGTGCCAACCTGCATACCCGTGGGCCATTTTTCATCTTCAGCTCCACCTCCATAAACTGAGGGTTGAGGGAGCCAGGTGTGAGGCTGTTGTGCGCTGTTTTGGCCCTGTCAGCAGAGCCCAGGCTGTGTAGGGATCTCTGCACTGGGTCAGTGTCTAAGGAATGCCTGCTGTGGGCTGGCCATGCTGGGATATTCTCTGCAAAGCGGTGGAATTGCTCTGCTCTGCGAGGGAGCAGGCTGGGTCAGGGCTGAGCAGCCGGGTGACAAAGCAGTGATGTTAGAACTGTCCCCACAGGGTGGCGAAAAGCTACAGGATGCCTACTACATCTTCCAGGAGACGGCTGACAAGTGCTCCCCCACCCTGCTACTGCTTAATGGGCAAGCAGCCTGCCATATGGCCCAGGGCCGCTGGGAGGCCGCCGAGGGTGTGCTGCAGGAGGCACTGGACAAGGTAGGGCAGGCCCAGCCCCTACCCCAAGGTCCCCAGAGTGGATGGCAGGTGATATGGGCCACATAGGGATTTTAATGCCAAATCAGCTTAAAATGATTGCAAACAAAAACCCTTATTCCAGCTTCTCTTGGAAATGGGAGAATCTCATCAGCTGGGTCCTGAATAGGCCTGAGCTGAGTAGACACATGTGCCCCAGCCCTTCCTCTCTGTCACCTTGACTGCCTGGTCTGGGGGCCTCAATGTGACACCTCACTTGGGTCTATATTTGGAAATGACCCACCATTCACTATGAGGGAGGGGAGAGCAGACTGCAGGCAGGAGGTAGTGCCTGGACTCTATCAGGAAGAGGGACCAAGCACACTGTCCTCTGGGGTGGCCATAGATTTCCCCATTGACATCTGAGGTCTTTCACTGTATTTTTATAACCAGAAAAGATACCAAGCATTTGGCATTTTTGGAAAATATCTTTTTTTTTTTTTTTATCTTTTTTATTTTTTTATTTTTTATTTATTTATTCATTTTTTTTATTCTTTATTCATTTTAGAGAGGAGAGAGAGAGAGACAGAGAGAGACAGAGAGGAGAGAGAGATAGGGGGGAGGAGCTGGAAGCATCAACTCCCATATGTGCCTTGACCAGGCAAGCCCAGGGTTTCGAACCGGCGACCTCAGCATTTCCAGGTCGACGCTTTATCCACTGCGCCACCACAGGTCAGGCGGAAAATATCTTTTAATATAACGAGAAACTGATAGCAGTAGGAAGCTTTCTCCCTTTTCATCTCTTGAGGGGCCAAATTATCATTGGGAGGTTGCTTGCAGAGTAGGGGTGGGCCTAAAGGGTTTTAATCCAGTGGTCCTGTGGGCCAGTGTCCTCAGGCTGCATTGTGGAGCTACCTTACCTGTCAGGGAGCCCAGTGCTGACAGAAGAAACGAGGTCTCCAAAGAAGGGCAGCATGGGGTGGAGTGGGCCTCTGGTGGCCATGCATCCTGGGTGATGCAGCTCTGCCCCAACTATCCCAGCAGGGCTCCCCCCACCCCCCACATCCCTGCTTTGCAGTCACTAGGGGCTCTGGCTGAGGTTCCTGGCTGAGGCAATGGCCAGCCTGTTCCCAGGGTTCCCTGTGCCTCAGAGCCTAGTGTAGGCAGGTGGGGTGATGTCACCCTCCTGGAGGTTCTGGTAATTTCCCAGCAGCTTCCTGCCAAGGGCTCTGGGAAACAGGCAGGGCAGGTGGGGTCTCAGACCTCATGCTCCAGCAGGAGGATCAGCTGGGCTACCTTTGGCTGGACTTTTTTTGAGATTTGAGATTCTTGTGATAAATTGTGACACGCAAGGGGGCTCTGTCCCAGTCTGATCTGATGAGGCAACAAGCTCAGAGGGGAAGCAGCTGGCATGGGGAAGTGGGAGAGCAGGAGGGGACTCTGAGGTCACCACCTTACAGAATGGCCAATGTGGAGAGCACTGAGCCTTGACCTGGTTCTACCTCAGGGTGTGACATTGTGCAGATCACATCACCATCCCAGGAGGTGGGGGAGCGACATCATCCTGCCCAAGGTGGGGTGAACAAGTCGATTCTGGGGCCTGGAAATGCTGACCCTATTTGCCCAGTGTCCCTGTGTTTCCAGGATAGCGGCCACCCGGAGACACTGGTTAACTTCATCGTCCTGTCCCAGCACCTGGGCAAGCCCCCTGAGGTAGGCCCCCTCCCCCCGCCAGGTATGAATGCCATCCTGGGGTGGTTGGGGGTTTCTGGTGTGGCCTTAGCTCCAGAAGAAGCTCAGGGCCTCAGGGCCTGAATTTCAGGTTTGGCCTTGGGTTGGGGCAAAATCCCACTCCCCACGGGCATGTAACAGTTTCATCGGTGATGGGCCCTTGAAATTGGAGCTGCAGGTCTCCCCCAGAGCCCCTAGCTTGGCCAGGGCCCCAGATCAGGTGCTCATGTGGGTCCTAGGGACAAATGGACTGAGGTTTAGAGAGAGCACTCGGGCTGGGACCCCAGGCCATGCCACCTCAGGGTGGGAGGGAACAGGATGGAAAAGGGGCCCAGGGGAGTGATCCCACCTTGTCTGAGGGTGAGGAGGGAGGAGCATGCTGGAGCAGTGCTCGTTTAGGTGGTTGGCCCAGGTGGCCAGGGGCCTAGCCAGGGCTCCTTGGCAGTTGGTTCCTGGCCCTTGTAGAAGGACTCTCCGGCAACATCGACTAGGGTGGTGCAGGACAGATAGGATAGCCCTCCAGCTCACCCCAGAAACAAACCCAGACACTCCTAGTCTGAGAGAGTTAGAGTCAGACAAATACCTCAGCCCCATACAGTCAGAACTAAGCCTGGTAGGGCAAGGCAGCAGCAAAGGCTCTGCTGGAGCCTCTGGGTGCCTCAAACCCATCTCCCCTCCTAACCTCATCCCCCTGACCGGCCCCCCACAGTCCCCCAGGGCCCTGCCTAGCCTGGTACCGTGTACCCTGCAGTCCATCCCCCATCCATATGCCAAGCTCATGCTCTGTCGGGTGCTGTTTCAGCATGAGGCAATGGAGGGCGTATGGAGAGATTAGGTCCTTGTCCTACCCACCCCTGCCCTGAAGTCAGAGCCACAAGAGGTTCCTGTGTTCAGCTAGTCTGGCCTCATGTTCCCCACAGGTGACTAACCGCTACCTGTCCCAGCTGAAGGATGCCCACAGGTCCCACCCCTTCATCAAGGAGTACCAGGCCAAGGTGAGCTGCAGACTCCCCAGGAGCACAGGGAGGGCCTGGAACTTGGTCCGACTCACTCACTCATGTGCTTCCTTTTCTCTCTTTTTTCCCCCATTTCATGTTGAAGGAGAACGACTTTGATCGGCTGGTGCTGCAGTATGCCCCTAGTGTCTGCGGCTAACCCTGGAGGCCGTTTTCACCGTGGGAAGGTGAGGCCTGGCCGTTCTGCCCTCACCACGGGAACCAGCCTCGTCTTTTCTCCCTCATTTTGGCTAGCCAGAGGCAGAGGCTGTCAGCTCAGCCCCCTTCTGTCAATAAATACCTCCACTGGCCTGACCTGTGGTGGCACAGTGGATAAAGCGTCAACCTGGAAACGCTGAGGTTGCCGGTTCAAAACCCTGGGCTTGCCTGGTCAAGGCACATATGGGAGTTGATGCTTCCTGCTCCTTCCCCCCTTCTCTCTCTCCCCTCTCTATAATGAATAAATAAAATCTAAAAAAAAAAAATTAAAAAAAAAAAATACCTCCACTCTGACCCATGTGTGCTCTAGCCACTTTGAGGGGGAGCATGTGGGAGCCAAGGCTGGTACAGGAGTGGCCTGGGCACAGGGTCCTGGAAACAAGGGTCTGTAAACAGCAGCTACAGGGACTCTTGCTTCTCAAACCAGGTCCATGCTGCTGAGCTGAAAATAGCACAGCTTAGTCCCCCAACCCCAGTTGGCATCCAGGGAATCTGAGGCACAGAGAGAACACAGCCATCTTGATGGGCATCAGGATTTAAATCCTGGACCCTGGGTCCCTGGATGGTCTGTAGGTGGTGATGGGGCCAGAAGCGCTCAAGCCTCAACTTGGCTAAGCGAGGAAGGGGCATGCTGGGTCCTCATGGAATAAACAGCAGCCCCCTCCGGACCCCTGCTCCTCAGGGCCCTCCTCCTTGCTGCTGCTGTGCAGTGAGGCATCCTCCAAGTCTGACTGCTGTGGTTGGGGCTGTGGGTGCTGGAATGCCACGGTGGCCCCTCAGCTCCCTGCCTGGAGAGATGAAGGCATAGTGATTGCCCTGCGAGATAAGAAGCAGGACAACAGAGAGGGAGGTGGGTAGGGTGAGGGGAGCCTCTGGGATGAGGTCACCGTCATACTATGTTCACCCAAACAAGAAGGAGTTGCTCCCATGCCAGGTTCTGGGTGACTAGCATCTTAGGTAGCAGGAACAGCCCATGCAAAATTCCTTAGGCCACACTGGGCTCCATAGCTGAACAGGGTGTCTTGCTTTTTATCCCTGGGCCAGTGTCTGGGACCTTTCTAGAGCAGAGATATGGCACCCAAGGTCCCAGTGCCTGGCCTCATCTGCCTCAGAAGTGATTGCCCAAACCCAGTTCCTGGTTTCCAGGAGAGGACATAGAGCAAGGGACTCCCATCAGTGCAGCTGGCCCCCAGCCCCTCCCTGCCTGTCAGGGAGCTCAGCAGGGGAGATGCAGAGACAGCCTTTCTAGGCAGGAGCATCAGTGGAGAGAGAGGAGGCCTGCTCTCAGGTGGGGCAGGGAAGGGGCACCAGCCCTGGAAGCAGCTCCTTACCAGGCCCCTGGTGTCTAGGAGCCCTGGTCCCCAACTGCCAGTACCTGGAGCTACTTTCCATTTCTGCCCTGCACCCACCTGTTAGCAGCCTCCTGTCTGGACCCTGCCAGACTGAAACTCGAGGCTGGCCTGGGCTGGGGGGCAAGGGCCCTCTCCCATTACTGATAGGCGCCATGGATACCAGATAGTGCTGGAAGGAAGGACAGAGGTGGGTGGTTGGCAAGATCCAGAGCTGCTCCACACACTGGCTGGACCTCTAGAGGCATGTTCAGCCAGCCTGGGACCTCTGAGCCCCTCTGCCTGCCAGATTGGTTGTGGCATTAGTCATCCAATGGGATGGATGAACCTCTGTCCATGTACATATTCAAAAATAGAAGGTACATCCAGACAGATGGTGCCAAGTGCCAAGAAGAATACTGATGGTGGGGGTCAGGGAGGTACACCGAGCAAGTGACATTTGTAGGTAAAGCCTGAAGTTAGAGGAGGAGGAACCCTGCCACTATGTAGGGGGGACAACATTCTAGGCAGAGGGATAAGCCAGTGCAAAGGCCCTGAGGCAGAACTGCCTGCATGTTTGAAGAGTAGAGAGGAGCCCAGTGTGGCTATAACAAAAGGAACAAGATGGAAAAGAGGTGGTGAGTCACAGGAGTTGAGATTTTACTCTGAATAATGGAAACCATGAAGACAGCAGAGAAGGCTCACTCTGATCTCTGCGGTATAAGGAGGAAGCCAGGATGCCAGGCAGGAGGCACAAAATGGCTTAGGACCACATGAGGCTGTACAGATACAGAGAAGTGGCCAGATTCAAGAGCATTCGAAGGTGGGGCCACAGAACACGCTATAGGACTGGATGCGGGGTGAGGGAAAAAAGAAATGAGGCCCCTTTGACTCCTGTTTTCACCTCTGTGCCTGAAGGTCAGGTCAGGCCGGTGGCTGCATGGGACCTACTATCCCAGCTCTTGCAGAGCCCAAACTGATGCCTGCACTGTGCACCTCAAAAACTAGGGGATAAAAAAAAATAAAAATAAAATACTAAAAAAAACTAAAACAAAAAACTAGGGGATAACATCCTGGGTTGAGGGAAAGCAGGGGCACAGGTGGGAGTACTGGGGGCTATCAGTGCTAGGTAAGGTGATGTCCCCAACAGGTGACCAGTTCCCTCAGTGATGGCTGTTGGGGACTTCAGGTACAGGGCCCATCATTGGATGGTGGATGATCCCCTGGGGTAGTCCCAATAAAGCCTAATCTTGATCAAGCCTCTGAACCCCCACTCCCAATTGGGCATCCACTCCCTTGGCCTCTGCAGAGGCCTGTGTCAGCCTGCTGCAGGGAAGTCCTGCCAGGTCCTGAGAGTCACAGAGAACACCGGGTGGTTTTCAGACATGTCCTGGGAGCCCCCCTGAGGCCTGCAGCGCCTATCTCACACTTGAAACCCCTGTAGTCTGGGTAGGTACAGAGGAGCGAGCCTGGGTCCCCAGTCCAGGGACCCTGAGTTAGAGGGCAGAATCTCCATCGGGTATTCTTCAGTGTCCTTTTAAGAATAACAGGTCTTTTACACTAAATGTAGTGAGGCCACTGGATGCATCGGTTGTGTACTGCATGGCCTCAGAGAATGATGAGGTCTGAGGGTGAGATTGGAGAGCTGGGGAGGAGGGAGTGCTCATTGGAGTCACTGTCCACTGGTGCCCACCGTGCCCTTTGTCGCAGACACAGTGTAAGAGTGCGGGAGCCCGAGGATCTCCGCGCCTGGGTTTCCTCCGCTGGAAAATAAGGCCGAGCGTGGGCCCGCCTCCAGGACGCAGCGAGACAATGCCAGGAGTTATCCGCCCATGGTCCTCACAGGGCTTCGGGGGGTCACCCAGCACCTGAGTACCTCCAGATTGCGGACGCCATGCCCGGGCCCAGCGTCCCTCGCTGAGGCGGAGCTTGCGTCTGCTCCGCCCCTCCGTCCCCAGGGCTTTGGCCCCGCGTGCCCTGGCCCAGCTGCAGCCCGTGACGCAGGCGCGCGGCTCCGGCGGCCAGCGTGGGCAGGCACAGGCGGCGGGACGACTGGCGAGCGAGCGGGCAGCATGGAGGCGGCGATGACCATAGCGAGCCCAACGGGGCCTGAACCCATGCCGAGCTACGTGCAGCTTGTGCAGCGCGGCTGGGGCAGCGCGGTGGCGGCGGTGCGGGGCTGCGTGGACTGCGGCTGGGGTCTTGCGCGCCGCGGCCTGACCGAGCACGCGCACCTGACGCCTCCCGAGCTGCTGCTTCTGGTGCTCGGCGCACTCGGCTGGACTGCGCTGCGCTCGGTGGCCACCGCGCGTCTCTTTCGGGTTAGTGCGGCTCGGGACCCGGACGTGGGAGCCTGGGGTGGGGGACCCCGGGCCGCCACGCGTCCCTTTCTGTCAGTGAGGGGTGGGATGGATGCGGGGGTGTGGCCGGGAGAGGGGAAACTTGCCACATGGGGACCCTGACACGGGTGCAATGTTCGTGATATGGGGGAACCGCACGACCCATTCAGGTCAGTGCGGGACAGGGTGCCCGTTGTGCAGCCAGGGAGGACTTGGCGCACGGGGCTATCTGCTCCTGGAGCTTCCGGACCATGTTGGGGAGCCCCCTCCGAGCCCAGGCTGGAGCGGGGTTCGGGGTCTGCGCGGATGGCAGGGCCCCCTTATCCACTGCTACAGGGGAGAGGCCGTAGCTGCCAGGTCGCTGCCTCCTGTCTGTTTAGAGTCAGCGCCTGCCTCCAAGGAGGCAAAGGCCTGGGTTCACCCGCAACGTTGGTGATCGCAGCCTTGAAGACATGGCAGAGCCTGGGTCTTGGAAGCTGGACTGTGCTGCTTCCAAGGGGCTCCGACGGAAATGCCCAGTTTCCAGCGAACCTGGGGAGGCCACCGCCCTGGCTGGAGAGTGACCATGGTGGTGGCATTGATGCCTGGCCTCCCTCCTTTCCTTGGGGAGGGGTCTGCTGTGGGAGCTGCTGGGAAGGTGTTTGGGCCCCTAGCTCGGCTGAGACTCTCCCATGAGCCATTTGGAGTCATTGAGCCCCAGTCTGGCTGGAGGTGGCAGGGGTGCAGGGACAGAGTGTCCAGCGCCAACAAAGGGGCCTTTCTCTGCTGGCCGGGAAGAGGCTGGCTCTTGTTAAGTCGGGATAGGATGTTGTCTGGCTGCCATTGTCCCCACCCCCATCCCCACATCACCCACGTGGGGCAGAGACCTTGGCTGTCACCCGGCTGAGGGAGGGGAGGCAGATATGACAAGGTCTCCTCCGTAGTTAGCCCTGGTTCCAGTTGGGCTTTATTGCCCCCCTTTCCCAGTTTCCCCCTGGGAAGTAGGAGGTTCAAGAGTCCAGTTCTGAGGAGGGGGCTTTTGTGACCACCAGGACAGAGTGGGCTCCCTCCCAACTTTACTGAGAGAGCTGTTCCTGAGGGAGCCGGACAGTAAGGTCACATCCCCCCTTTTGTAATCCCTGGAGGTCGGGCTCCTGCCCCAGGCCCTCCCTCCCCAGCCTCTCGCCCCAATTCGAGGCTCTCCCTTCCAAAGAATAGGCCGAGGTGTGCCGCCCTCCGTAGTGCATCTTCTTGGCAGCAGCCTGGTTGTCAGGGGTTCCTGGAGCTGGCTCTTGCTGTTTCCATGGCAACTGGAAGTGTTCCCGCCCCTCAGCCTCCGGGACGGGGGTGAGGCTTGGCCTGGGAGCTCTGGAGCCCAGCGCTTGGGAAGCTTGAGGGTCCGCCTCACCAGGGACTCAAGAGTTGAAATCCTTTGCGTCTCACCATTGCATGCCCTCACTTCCCTGCTGTCTTCCCTGATGTCCCCTCAAGTCACCTCATTTCACTGTGCCATCTTTTCCCAGCCCCATTATCTCTTTTAGACAAAAGATAACATCTTCATGTCCTTCCCCAAATACCGACTCTATCTTCCTCAGCCCCCTGTTCCTCTCTTGTTTCCCCAAATTCCTCTTTTTTTTTTCAAATTCCTCTTTTGAGGCACCCTTTCCTTCAGGTTTCTCCCCTATGGGGATAACTTGGGGTTCCAACCCTCCAATTTCCTCCAGATGCCTCCATATTCCCTTCATGTTCTCCACCTTTTTTTTTTTTTTTTTTTTTTTTTTTACAGAGAGAGGAACAGATAGGGACAGAGAGAGAGAGATGAGAAGCATCAATTCTTCGTTGTGGTTCCTTAATTGTTCAGTGATTGTTTTTTCATATGTGCCTTGACTGGGGGGCTACAGCAGACCGAGTGACCCCTTGCTCAAGCCAGCGACCTTGTGGTCAAGCTGGTGAGCCTTGCTCAAACCAGATGAGCCCGCACTCAAGCCAGTGACCTTGGGGTCTCGAACCTGGGTCTTCCACATCCCAGTCCGACGCTCTATCCACTGCGCCACCGCCTGGTCAGGCCCCTCCATGTTCTCATCACAGGTCCACCCCCACAGTCCACTGCATGTATTTTTTTAATCCCCTTCTCATATCATACCTCCAGCTCCCTGTGAACCCCTAGTGCTTTGACTCCCCTGTGCAGATCCCACTGACCTCCCTTGCTTTCTGCCCACATGTCCCTCTCCTGGCCCTCATAGTCTCCCCTTACATTTCCCTTAGCACCCCCCACACATTCCCCTCTACATAGCTGGGCCAGACAGCTGGGCACTAAGTTTAGCCCTTTGGCCAGTGCCCATGGGCTCTGGTTACTCTGGGTTGCTATGGGTTACCAGGCCACCCCTCCCCAACACTGCCCAGCTCAGGGAATCCCTGGGCCTTGGTCTTCCCTTTGTGGAGGAGCTGCCTCCGGCTCTGATCGCCACCCACCTTCTCACCTACAGCCCCTGGCCAAGTGGTGCCGCCTCCAGCCTAGAGATGCCGCCAAGATGCCTGAGAGCGCCTGGAAGTTCCTCTTTTATCTGAGCGCCTGGAGCTACAGCGTCTACCTGCTCTTTGGCACTGACTACCCCTTCTTTCACGACCCACCCTCTGTCTTCTATGGTAGGGGCTCTGATGGGGTGAGGGGTTGTTCTGCTCTAAACACTGAGGAGAAGGGTATATGGGGGAGCCAACACTGATCAGCCATCCCATGCTGAATGTCTGCCCCAGAAAAGGGTGATCAAAAGGTCCTGGGGACAGAAAAGGGGGCACCTGGCCCTATTAGGGCTCAGGGAGGTGTCCTAGAGGAGGTGGCCCCCTGTGTGAGCCCTGGGGCATGCACAAGCTTGGTGTGTGAGAACGAGAGGAGGTGGCAGAAGTTTGAGCATCACTCTAAATGTGATGATTTGTGGCTTATAGAAAGCTTCCTCTGGTTGCCGTGTGGAGACAGCAGAATCTTGGGTGAGGATGGTAGCAGGGCCCAGGGGGGACGTGAGGGATGTGGTTGGGACCAACTTGGCAGAGATAAAGATGGTGAGAAGTGGCTGCATCGATGGACTGGGTTAGATCGTCTATCACCAACAGGCAGGTCAGTATAGAAACTTGGCCTGTGATGAAGGGTCAGGGTCCTCTGTTCCTGTGCTGACCACACAAGCGGTGTATCATGGATGTTCTTCTAGAACGTGACATAAATGGCCTGAGTGGAGTTCTGGTGGCACTGTTGGAGGGCCAGCTGTGGAACCTCTGCATTGCAGGGTCCTGGTAACTAGCACTGGGTTTACTGGCACCCATCTGTCCTTCATGGGACTATGCTGGCCAAGTGGCCATTTTCCCATATGGTAAATTTCTAGAGGAAAGGTTTTAGCTGCCATTCAGTTTTCCTTTATGCAAATGAATCATAATTGAACTCTCTTAAAATTTCAGGCATGGAGTTGCCTCTGGCTTATAAATCATGTTACGATACCATAGTTGCGAGTTAGCTGTTTCTTTGCATGCTCATTTATTGAGTATCAACTGTGTACCAGGCTGTGAGCAGATCAGAGAAAGCTCCTGACAGTGAAATACAAAATCTGTTAACAGTGATAAATGCTGAAAACCTGAGGGGGTAGAGAGGAAGGAGTAAGGGTGTCTATGAGGGGGTGGGGGCACTTTCTACAGCAATGGAGGTGGCCCCACCAAAGGTGACCCTTGAGTGAGGACCTGGAGGAGCCTGAAGCAGATAGGAAACACATTCCTGGTGGCTCAGGAGCAGAGAGAAGCTGCGTGGCCAGGTCAGGGAGTGCGGAAGGTGAGTGGGCAGCGAGGATATTTATCAGGAGGATGTGAGCAGGGAGAAAGAAAGAAAGAAAGAAAGAAAGAAAGAAAGAAAGAAAGAAAGAAAGAAAGAAAGAAAGAAGAAAGAAAGAAAGAAAGAAAGAAAGAAAGAAAGAAAGAAAGAAAGAAAGAAAGATGTGAAAAAATGTGAAGAGAGGAATAGGCAAAGAAGGAAGGAAGGAAGGAAGGAAGGAAGGAAGGAAGGAAGGAAGGAAGGAAGGAAGGAAGGAAGGAAGGAAGGAAGGAAGGAAGGAAGGAAGGAAGGAAGGAAGGAAGGAAGGAAGGAAGGAAGGAAGGAAGGAAGGAAGGAAGGAAGGAAGGAAGGAAGATGTGAAAAAATGTGAAGAGAGGAATAGGCCAAGGGCAGGAACTGGACACAAGGGGGACTCCAACCAGGACAGGGCTGAGCAGAGGAGAGAATTGGTTGTTTGTTTTGAAGACATGTTTTGAAGGCAGAGCTGATAGGATTTGCCACCAAACCAGAGGTGAGTGTGAGAGGAAGGTGGGGACCACACCAGGGCCTGGGGCCTCTCAGTGAGACAGCGGGGCCAGGAGGGGTGGGCTTGGGGGAGACCAGGAACTGGGATTAGGAAGCACAGGGGCCTGATATTGTAGGTGGGGGAGGAGTGACATGGAGCATCCAGAGCAGCAGGTGGGACGTGTATGGAGAGAAGGCTGGAGGTCCATGGACAGAGCCCAGCCATCCAACATGCGGAGAAGAGCAGATGATGTCTGGATGGTGAATTACATGCTCCTCTCTTCCCCCTGCCTCAGACCTGGAGCCCAAGGATGGAGGGGGGATGCTCACTCACTGTAAGTCTCGCCAGTGCAATAGGTGGAAAATTTGGTGTCCCATTTCCATAGTGGGCTCTGTGCATCAGATACTCTGCATGCCTTCCTTCTAAAGAGATACAGAGGCATCTGGCTAGGGCGTGGGGGAGGTGAGGGGGAGCCTCCTCCAACTACAGCATTCCCACCTGGCTAAGGACAGAGCTCGGGGGAGGGCCCAGCTGGAAGTGCAATTTTGCTGTCTAGATTTGAGAAGCCCCTGGACATGTTAAAGTGGGGAAGATTAGATCTGATCCAGGGGGAGATTTGCATTTCTTTATTAGGTAAAATGTTCATAACAGAAAATAAACCATTTTAGCCAGACACAAAAAGGCAAATACAAAAAAAAAAAAAAAAAAAAAGGCAAATACTGTGAGTCCACTTACAGGAGGTCCAGAGAGGAGTCAGATTCATAGAGACAGGATCTGGAGGAGGGGGAATGGGGAGTGAGTGTTTACCACGGACAGAGTTTCAGTTCTGTAACGTGAAAAGCGTTCTGGAGAGGGGTGGTGGAGATGGTTATACAGCATTGTGAATATTCCTAATGTTGTGGAACTTAAAAATAGTTAAGAAGGTTCAAGTTTATGTGAACTTTTGTGTCTGGATTCTCTCACTCAGCATTGTTTTTTAGGCCCATCCACATTGTAGCAGTGTCGGTGCGTATTTCTCTTTGTGGCTGAGTAATATTCCACTGTGTGGATTACCTTCCTCTATTGATAGGTTGTTTCCTTTTTTTGCTTACTGCGACTAGTGCTGCATGGACTAGTACCTGTCTTAGTCCTTGTTTTCAGTTCCTTTGAGTACACACGTAAGAGTGGAATTACTGGGTTGTGGGGTCTATGTATTCACAGCTCTTGAGCCCGCTGTGGGGAGAGTGGACCATCAGGAACACACTCGGGGGCCAGGACGACCTGGGCAGTGCTGGGTGCCTGGACCAGGGTGGGAGTGGGGAGCCTGGGGAAATGAGCCAAGAAGTGGGCTGTGGAGGGGCCCATGTATGGGGGTCTGAGTGTGCATCTTGGTTGCAGGAAGACCCAGAGCACAGATAAGGGAGTATCGCTGGAGTCTAGGGAACTGCAGGGCTCCAGGGGGTCATGAGGGTCTGGCTCCAGTTCACTGAGGCAGGGTGGGGCAGTGAAGGAGTGGCCAGAGCAAGAGCTCCAGGTCAATGGTCAGAGCCCTTGGCCCTGATAATGGAGAAGAGAGGTGGTAGGAGAGCAGGGATCAGTGTTGCCCAGAAGGTGGACATAAATGCCAGGAGTGGAGGAGGCTAGGCTAGGCTAGGAGGAAGGGAAGGGCCGCCTGGGGAAAGCTTGTATTCTTCAGCGTCGGCGGGGCCTGTGGCCTCGGCTTCAACTGCTCTGCCAGCATCACGAGGTTAGCAGCCTCCATCCAGTTGGGAAGTTGCTGGGAGTGGGGGTTCTTGGAACGGGCATTCAAGCTGGTAGAGAGTGACTGGTAATTAAGAGAAAACAGGAAAGGCAACCAGGCAGAGTTGAAAATCCTGAAAGGGATTGATTTCAGAGATAGGAGCACCTTTTTCTATAAAACTAAAAGTGTTCTAGAAAATAATGCCTATACATAAAAAATAACAGGTAGAGAATCGGGGGGTGGGAACCAGTGGCCAGTACACCTGCAGAGACATGTGTTGTTCCCGGCGTGGGGAGGATTCATGCCTGGCTTGAGAGCATGCGGGGTCACTCAGGGGTCCTGGAGGCCCTGCAGGTCCCTGATGACCCGGTCTGGCTCTCCCCAGACTGGACACCAGGCATGGTGGTTCCATGGGACATTGCAGCTGCCTACCTGCTGCAGGGAAGCTTCTACGGCCATTCCATCTACGCCACGCTGTACATGGACGCCTGGCGCAAAGATTCAGTGGTCATGCTCATCCACCACGTGGTCACCCTAGTCCTCATCGTCTCCTCCTACGCCTTCCGGTGAGTCCAGGAAGGCGTAGGACATGCATGAGCAAAGGCGGGAGGCTGGCACAGGGTGGACACTAATTTCTTGAGAGGGGGCCTTGGGGTGTCTGTGGGTGAGTTCCAGAGAGATTACAGAGAGATGGGGTATAAAAGGTACAGGGAACCCTCACCTCATCCATTCCCACCCATTGCCCTCCTACCCCACCTGATGGAACGCTCAGCCAGGTCACATAGCAAGTGTTTCCTGAACACCTGCCACATGGCAGGTGCTGCTGGGAGCACAGCCATGAACACAACAGACGAACATTGGTGCTTTAGAGCCCACACATGGCCACTGAGACTGTCCAAAGTACAACCTGCTGACAGCTTCAAAATCCACCTCAATTTCAAAGGCAAAGGAGTGAAAATATCTTGCCCATACCTTTGTTACATCCATTACATGTTGAAATGACAATATTTTGGATATACTGAGTTAGAGTACATTGTTTTTGCCTGACCAGGAGGTGACACAGTAGATAGAGTGTTGGACTGGGATGCTGAGGACCCAAGTTCAAAACCCCAAGGTCACTAACTTGAGTGTGGGGTCACTAACTTGAGCATGGGATGACAGATGTGACCCCATGGTCGCTGGCTTGAGCCCAATGGTTGCTGGCTTGAGCCCAAGGTCACTGGCTTGAGCAAGGGGTCACTGGCTCGGCTGGAGTCCCCCAGTCAAGGCACATATGAGAAAGCAATCAATGAACAACTAAAGTGCTACAACTATGAGTTGATGCTTTTCATCTTTTTCCCTTGCTGTCTGTCTGTCCCTGTCTGTGTGTCTGTTTCACTCGTTAAAAAAAGAGAGAGAGAGAGACTATATTGTTTTAGTTTCTATTTTTTTAAACACGGCTGGTAGAAAATCTGAAACGAAGTATACACTCATGTTCTGTTCCTACTAGACTAGCTGCTCTAGCTGCAGCCTCCAGTGCAGTAGCCACTGGCCACAAGTGGCTATTTCAACTTTAAGCTTAAATAAAATCACACATTCTGTTTCTCAGCCACACCACCCACATTTCAGCTGTTCAGCGACCACACCTAGTTGGTAGCTCCCATATTAGACAATGCAGGTTTAGAACATTTCTGTTGTTCTAGGAAATTCTATTAAGTAGCCCTGCCCTAGACAGTAAAAAAATCATATGACACCCTCCCTCCCAAAAAAGGGAAAAGAAAAGAACAACTTATTTGATATTAACTATGGAGAAAAGTCAAGTTGGAAGATAAGGACTGCAGGGGTGGTGAGGTTTATGGAGTGACAGGTGAGCAAAGACTAAAGGAGGTGAAGGAAGGCTCTGTGAACACTGGGCAGGTGCACGTTAGGTGTTGGGAACAGCACATGTGAAGGGCTTACACAGAAAGGCCAAGTGGGGACAGTGCCATGGTGAAAGAAACCCATGGGCCCAGCCAGTCTGAATCAGGACCCTGGGCTCAAGCAGCAGTAAGGGAACACGGGGAGGGACAGGGCAATGACGGCTTTCGAGCTTCTGTAGATCCCAGTGGGAAGCAGCGCTTCCTGGGCATTGGCCGCCCACAGCACAGTTCACGTTCACCCTGTAGACCTGGGATGTTGGCAAGTTTATGAGGGATCTAGACACAGAATGGCCCTGGCCTACGAGAGTCAGGGGTCATGGAGGGTTAGAGGCTACAGAGATGAGGAAAGATTAGAGAAGGAACTTTCAGGAAGGCTCCTGGGCCACCTGGGGACAGTGAGGGCCCAGATGGGCCTGCCACAGGGTGAGTACAGTCTGGGTGCTGACCTGGCTCTGTGGGGGGATGAGCAGGGCAAGTGGGCCAGGGAGGGTGGCTCTGAAAGGCAGGAAAGGTATGGCCCAGGGTCCTGTATTTGGAGCCCTCGGTGCAGGGTTTTGGACCCAGTGTGACCTGCCCTCTTCCCTCCCCTGCCCCCCTTCCCTCCTCAGGTACCACAATGTGGGCATACTGGTGCTCTTCCTACATGACATCAGCGATGTGCAGCTGGAGTTCACCAAGCTCAATGTTTATTTCAAGTCCCGTGGAGGGTCCCACCATCCTTTGCAAGCCCTGACTGCGGACCTGGGCTGCCTCAGCTTCAGTCTTAGCTGGTGAGCAGGCCGGGCAGGGGTGGGAAAGGGCGCAGCTTATGGAAAGAGAAGAGCCAGTCAAGGAAGTAGACAGGGCTTGCGCCTGGTGAGGTGGGAGGGGCCTATCAGGGAAGGGGAGGAGAAGAATGGAGCTGGGAAGGAGCGGGATTGGGCAGGAAAGAACAGCGGGAATGGAGAGAAGTGAGCAGGGGCAGATAAGGCTGGAGCCACCCGACAAGGATGGACGTGGATGAGCCAGGACAGATAGTGAGGCCAGAGGAGACTGGAGAGGGGTTGGGTGGGGCCGCCCTCCCTCTCTTGCCCACAGCCTCCCCGAGCTGTTCCTCCCCACCACAGGTTCTGGTTCCGCCTCTACTGGTTCCCACTCAAGGTCCTGTATGCCACATGCCACTGCAGCCTGCGCTCTGTGCCTGATATTCCCTTCTACTTCTTCTTCAACGCACTCCTGCTGCTTCTCACTCTCATGAACCTTTACTGGTTCCTGGTGAGTCTGCCTCGCATAGCTCCTTACCCACCTGCTTTCTCGGCTGGCAGTCCCGTCCTGGTCCCCTTTCCTGGGCAGCTGTCCAAATGAAGGCTCTTCTCAAGCATACCAAGAGAGGAGCATGTTAGGCAACAGAAACAGCACATGCAAAGGGCCCGTGGCAGGAGTGCATGGCCATAAGGAGAGCAGCATGGTTGGGGAAGGCTCTGTTCTCACCTGTGCCTTCCCTTCCCACAGTACATCGTGGCTTTTGCTGCTAAGGTGCTGACGGGACAGGTGCGGGAGCTAAAAGACGTGCGAGAATACGATGCAGCAGAGGCCCCAAGCCCCAAGCCCAGCAAAGCTGAGTGAGTGTGGAGGGGCTGCCGCCCCATTTCGTTCCTTTAGCCACATGTCAGTCTGAGCACACACTGTGGGCGGGCCCTGGAGACACAGCAGCAGATGAGGCCGTAGCTGACACTGCGCACAGAGCCTACGTCCAAAACAGACTGCAGTAAAGGCCCGGATGATGTAATGATGGAGTTAGATGTTATAAGGACAGATATTGGGGAGGTGATCACCAGGTCAGGATGGGGCAGAGTGTTGAGGGGCAAGAATCAGGGTGTCGTCAGTGTAGCAGTGAAGGCCAAGTGGCTAGCATGGTTGGCGTGGCTGGAGCAGGCAAGTGAGGTCCCTGTGGATGATAAGGTTGCAGCCCTTGGCTAGGTAGTGGGGGGTGAGGAGAGGGGGTTGTCACGGGCTGTCTAGAGAGCTCATACTTTGTTCCTGGTCCCCTGACCATGCAAGCAGTAAATGGGGCTGGGAGCAAGGGGCTCAGACCCAGTCCATCCCAGGTGGGAAGCAGAGAGAAAGAGGCCTTGTCTAGCGTCCTGGAGGCAGGCCCCCAGGACTTGCCAGCCCCGGGATGTAAGCCACATAGTGTATGAAGCCCTTGGCCTGCAGGGCCCCAGGAGTGAACAGAGGCAGATTTGGGTGACAAGCAGATTTCAGTGTGCAGTGCCTCAGAGGCAATGTGAGTGGTGGTTGAGCAGGTGTGAGGTCAGGCTGTTGACCAAGTGGATCTCTGATTTAGCCTCTGGAGGGTCATCAGTGACCAACCTAAGAATGGTGGTTGTGGGGGAAAAGTGGGCCCACAGCTTAATGAGGTGGGTCAAGATGGGTAGTGAAGAGGATGAGAGGAGCAGAGATTTTAAAATCTCCTTGAAAGACAGAAAGGAAGCAGAGAACTGGGGCATAGCCAGAGTGGAGGGTGGGATCAAGGGACGGCTTTCAAGACTGGCTCAAATAAAGACAGGCACTTTGTACCTATCAGCATGGGATTACAGGTAGGTGTGCCTGGGCCAAAAAGCCAACACCTAGGGTAGGGAGGGATCAGACAGATGAACAGAGATCACAGACATAAGTGAGCTGGGCAGCGAGTGAGGTCACCCCACTGGTCAGATCCCAGCTCTGTTAAAGAACTGACCAGATTTGCTTTGGATGTAGGTAAAACTGAAAAGAATCAAAGATGATCCAAGACTTCTGGCTCAAGCTGCCATTTACCAAAATGGGAGTTGGGAAGGGCTTCGTGCCAGCGTTAGGAGGGGTGGAGATAGGCGTCTGCTTGGAGGTGGGGAGTGTTTGATCATTGATGTCCCGGGATCATGAGTCCAGATCATGAGGACAGAGAAGTCCCAGCAAGGAGTCTGACTGGCCCTCAGAAGTGTCCACAAACAGTGATGGCTAAGAGAACTCCAGGGGCAGGGGAGGAGAGGTACCTGCTTGGCCAAATCTAAAAATCTGAAAGCTTTTCCCACTATAGAACAGTAAACTGGTGAGAGTCCTTATAAATACAAAGCCCGCCTGACCTGTGGTGGCGCAGTGGATAAAGCGTCGACCTGGAAATGCTGAGGTCGCTGGTTCAAAACCCTGGGCTTGCCTGGTCAAGGCACATATGGGAGTTGATGCTTCCAGCTCCTCCCCCCCTTCTCTCTCTCTGTCTCTCTCTCTCTGTCTGTCTCTCCCTCTCCTCTCTAAAATGAATAAAAAAAAAAAAATACAAAGCCCAAAGCCATACCCCCCACACCTAGCCTCATCTGGTGCTGCTCCTTCTCTGTCTCCCAGACAATGTCCAGCCAGAATGTGGGGTGAGGGCCTGGTACCTCACCAGCATTTTCACTAGGATGGCAGAGTGTGAACTCCACACTCTGGAGTGTACCAGGGGACACACTGTCATGATCCACTCCATGGGCACCACCAACAGAGCTCAGTTCCCCAAGGATGGCTCGAGTTAGCACAGTTGGGTATAAAGATGGGGTGGTCAGGATGCCTCAAAACTATCGGGTCATGGAAAACAAGGAGATGGTGGACCTGTCCCAGATCAGAGGACTGAATGTAATGTGTGATCCTGGACCAGAAAAAGGACAACTATGGACAAACTGGGAAAATCCAAATAAAGTCTGCAGTTTGGTTTGTAGCAGTATCCCAGCATTGGTTGCTTAGTGGTGACAAATATACCGTGTAGATGTAAGATATTAACATTTGGGAAGCTGGGAAGAGCTACACTGGAGCTCTCTTTTGTATCTTTGCAATGTTTCTGCAAATCAAAAATTATTCTAAAATAAAAAGTTTATTTAAAAAAATAAAAGGCATGAGTGACCATCAAAAATGGCATTGGATGTTAATTACTTTCCTAGGACTGCTGTAACCAAGCACCACAGACTGGGTACCTTAAAACAACAGAAATTTATTCTCTCACAGCTCTGGAGGCCGTAAGTCTGAAATCAAGGTGTCCTCCGGGCACACTCTGAAGTTCTCTAGGGGAGGATTCTTCCTGCTTCTTCCAGTTTCTGGGCTCCAGATGTTCTTTTGCTTGTGGCTAAATCACTCCAATCTCTGTCTCTTTCTTCACATGATCTTCTCTTTCTGGCTTTTCTGTCTTAAATTCCTTCTTTTAATTACATCTGCAAAGACTCTTTTCCAAATAAAGTCTATTTACAGGTTCCAGAGATTAGGATGTGGACCTGTCTTTTCAGGGACTGGCATTCACCCTTCTGAAGCTGTTAAGACTCACACAACTAATCAATGTCACCCCATAAAAATTAATTAAAAAATATTATACAGGAAAAAAAAAAGACTCACACGATTAGATACAGCTGAAGAGAGAATCAATAAATTAAAAGTTGTGAAGAAATTACCTAGAATGCAGCAACACAGATGAAAACTATGGCAGCTAGAATTCTAAGAATGACCTGGTCTAGCTGAATTCTAATAGGAGACAGGTAGGGAGAGACAATATGAGAAGACATAATGCTGAGAATTTTCCCCAAAGTGGCAAGACATCAATCATAGCAGGACGACTAAAAAAAACATTAATGCCCTAAAGACATTGTAGTGCAAATGCAAAAGCCACAGAAAAGAGATGACCTATGAAACAATGACAGACTAACAGCAACAAGAGACACTGGATGACTATGGATTAAAGTATCACTTCATGTACTAAAATGAAGTAACAAGCAAGCAGGAATTTTGTACACAATTTTTAAAAACAATTACTCAAGAGACAGTAACACAGTTATATTTTTTTAAAAAAAGGAAAGCTCTCTTAAGCAGATCAGCAGAGAAACTGAGACATATCTGAGTAAACATTTAAAATCCTAATTTAGCCCTGGCCGGTTGGCTCAGTGGTAGAGCATCGGCCTGGCGTGCAGGAGTCCTGGGTTCGATTCCTAGCCAGGGCACACAGGAGAAGCGCCCATCGGCTTCTCCACCCCTCCCCCTCTCCTTCCTCTCTGTCTCTCTCTGGTGCTGAGGATCGCTCTGTGGCCTCTGTCTCAGGCACTAGAATGGCTCTGATTGCGGCAGAGCGGTGCCCCAAGATGGGCAGAGCATCGCCCCCTGTTGGGCATGCCGGGTGGATCCCGGTCGGTCGCATGCGGGAGTCTGTCTGATTGCCTCCCCGTTTCTAACTTCAGAAAAAGAAAAAAATAAAAATAAAATAAAATCCCTAATTTGAGAGATATAAAATAATTAGAACTAAAATATTAAATAACAAAACAGGATTGGGGGGCTTTGCATTTTGCAAGAGGTTGAAGATTACCTTTAGGCTGTATTAGGTACTTTAAATTTTTACACTATCAGGGTTAACAAAAGATAGACACAAAGTAAATAAGAGGATAGAATCTTGCCTGACCAGGCGGTGGCGCAGTGGATAGAGCGTTGGACTGGGATGCGGTAGGACCCAGGTTCGAGACCCCGGGGTTGCCAGCTTGAGCGCGGGCTTATCTGGCTTAAGCAAAAAGCTCACTAGCATGGACCCAAGGTCGCTGGCTCGAGCGGGGGTTACTCAGTCTGCTGAAGGCCCACGGTCAAGGCACATATGAGAAAGCAGTCAGTGAACAACTACAGTGTCGCAACGAAAAACTGATGATTGATGCTTCTCATCTCTCTCCGTTCCTGTCTGTCTGTCCCTATCTATCCCTCTCTCTGACACTCTCTCTGTCTCTGTAAAAAAAAAAAAAAAAAAAAAAAAAAGAGGATAGAATCTCAAATATTAGAATTCAAATAAACATATGTGAATAATCATGACAGTTATGGGATTGGCTTTTTTTTTAGCCAGACAGACACAGACAGGAAAGGAGAGAGACGAGAAGCGTCAACTTGTAGTTGTGTCATTTTAGTTTGTTCATTGATTGCTTCTCACATGTGACTCGGGGGCTTCAGCTGAGCCAGTGACCCCTTCCTCAAGCCAGAGATTTGGGGCTTAAGCCAGGGACCTTGGGCTTCAAGCCAGCAACTATAGGATCATGTTGATGATCCCACACTCAAGCCAGTGACCCCATGTTCAAGTTGACAAACCTGCGCTCAAACCTGATGAGCCCACGCTCAAGCTCACAACCTTGGGGTTTCGAACCTGGGGCCTCAATGTCCCAGGTCGATGCTCTAACCACTGTACCACAACCTGACAGGGGAGACTGACCTTTTTCTCTTATTTTTTTTTAAATCTATCTCTATACAATTAAAAGTTAAAAGACTTCAATTTCAAAACACTTAGAAGTTGCAAGTGAAAAAGACAGGAAGAGAAATTTAGGTGTAATTCTGTGTGTGTGTGTGTGTGTGTGTGTGTGTGTGTGTGTGTTTCTGAAGTAAAAAGTGGGGAGGCAGAGAGAGAGAGACTCCCGCATGCGCCTGACCAGGATCCACCTGGCATGCCCACTAGGGGGCGATGCTCTTCCCATGTAGGCTGTTGCACCATTGCAACCGGAGCCACTCTAGCATCTGAGGCAGAGGCCATGGAGCCATCCTCAGTACCCAGGCCAACTTTGCTCCAAGGGAGCCTTAGCTTCAGGAGGGGAAGAGAGACAGAGAGGAAGGTGAGGGGGAAGGGTGGAGAAGCAGATGGGCACTTCGCCTGTGTGCCCTGGTCGAGAATTGAACCCAGGACTTTCACACACCCAGCTGATGCTCTACCGCTGAGCTAACCGGCCAGGGCCTAGGTGTAATTTTTTTTTTTCTGAAGTTGGAAACGGGGAGGCAGTCAGACTCCCACATGCGCCCAACCGGGATCCACCCGGCATGCCCAACAGGGGGCGATGCTCTGCCTATCTGGGGCGTTGCTCTGTTGCAACCAGAGCCATTCTAGAGCCTGAGGCAGAGGCCATAGAGCCATCCTCAGTGCCTGGGCCAACTTTGCTCCAGTGGAGCCTTGACTGTGGGAGGGAGAAACAGAGAGGAAGGAGAGGGGGAGGGGTGGAGAAGCAGATGGGTGCCTCTCCTGTGTGCCCTGGCCAGGAATCGAACCCAGTACTCCTGTACGCCAGGGCAACGCTCTACCACTGAGTAGGTGTAATTCTTTTTTATTTTTTGTTTTTTTGTTTTTGTTTTTACATAGAGGGATAGACAGACAGGAACGGAGAGATGAGAAGCATCAATCATTCGTTTTTCGTTGCGTGTTGCGACTTCTTAGTTGTTCATTGATTGCTTTCTCACATGTGCCTTGACTGCAGGCCTTCAGCAGACCGAGTAACTCCTTGCTGGAGCCAGCGACCCTGGGTCCAAGCTGGTGAGCTTTTTGCTCAAACCAGATGAGCCCACGCTCAAGCTGGCGACCTCGGGGTCTCGAACCTGGGTCCTTCCACATCCAGTCCAATGCTCTATCCACTGAGCCACCGCCTGGTCAGGTGGTATAATTCTTTTTTTTTAAGTATATTATTTTTGCCTGATCTGTGGTGGCACAGTGGACAAAGTGTAGACCTGGAATGTTTAGGTTGCTGGTTCAAATCCCTGGGCTTGCCTGGTCAAAGCACATACAGGAAGCAACTACTACGAGTAATGTTTCCTGCTTCTCCCCACTCTTTCTCACTCTCCCTCTCTCTTTTCCCTCTCTCCAAAAATCAAACAAAAAATATTATATATAAATATTATATTTCATTGATTGATTTTAGAGAGACAGAGGAAGTGAAAGAGAGAGAAAGAGGGAAGAATCCATCCATTGTCCCATTTAGTTTTGCATTCATAGGGCACTTCCCATATATGTCCTGACCTGGGATCAAACTCACAACCTTGGTGTTTTGGGACAATGCTCTGAATGAGCTAACCAGCTAGAATTAGGTGTAATTCTTGATCTGGAATGTTTCACATGATGCAGTCCTGAACCTTGGGATGATGGGACTATGAGAGGTACAATTTTTGTTTTGTGCTCCTCACCAAGCTACTCAGAAGCACGGTAAACAGATGTTCTTTTTTTTCTTTTTTTACCCATTTATCTTTAGAGAGGGGTAGACACGCATGAGAAACATTGATTTGTTCAATTTATTTATGCATCATTGGTTTTTTTGTGTTTTTTTTTTTTATTTTTCTGAAACTAGAAACAGGGAGAGACAGTCAGACAGACTCCCACATGTGCCCGACTGGGATCCACCCGGCATGCCCACCAGGGGGCGACGCTCTGCCCTTCCGGGCGTCGCTCTGCTGCGAACAGAGCCACTCTAGCGCCTGGGGCAGAGGCCAAGGAGCCATCCCCAGCACCCGGGCCATCTTTGCTCCAGTGGAGCCTCGGCTGCGGGAGGGGAAGAGAAAGACAGAGAGGAAGGAGAGGGGAAGGGGTGGAGAAGCAGATGGGCGCTTCTCCTGTGTGCCCTGGCTAGGAATCGAACCCGGGACTTCTGCACGCCAGGCTGATGCTCTACCACTGAGCCAACCGGCCAGGGCCGCATCATTGGTTCTTTAAAAAAAAATTTAGTCTGACCAGGCGGTGGCGCAGTGGATAGAGCGTCGGAAAGGGATGCAGAGGACCCGGGTTCGAAACCCTGAGGTCGCCAACTTGAGCGCGGGTTCATCTGGTTTGAGGAAAAGCTCACCAGCTTGAACCCAACATCGCTGGCTCCAGCAAGGGTTTACTCGGTCTGCTGAAGGCCCGCGGTCAAGGCACATATGAGAAAGCATCAATGAACAACTAAGGTGTTGCAACGCACAATGAAAAACTAATGATTGCCTGACCAGGCGGTGGCGCAGTGGATAGAGCATCAGACTGGGATGTGGAAGACCCAGGTTCGAGACCCTGAGGTTGCCAGATTGAGCGCAGGATCATCTGGCTTGAGCAAAAAGCTCGCCAGCTTGGATCCAAGGTCGCTGGCTCGAGCAAGGGGTTATTCGGTCTGCTGAAGGCCCGTGGTCAAGGCACATATGAGAAAGCAATCAATGAACAACTAAGGTGTCGCAATGCGCGACGAAAAACTAATGATTGATGCTTCTCATCTCTCTGTTCCTGTCTGTCTGTCCCTGTCTATCCCTCACTCTGACTCTCTGTCTCTGTAAAAAAAAAAAAAAAAAAAAAAAAAAAGAAAAACTAATGATTGATGCTTCTCATTTCTCTCCATTCCTGTCTGTCTGTCCCCGTCTATCCCTCTCTCTGACTCACTCTCTGTCTCTGTAAAAAAAAAAGAAAATTGATTTTAATGAGAGGAAGGGAGAGAGAGAGAGAGAGAGAGAGAGAGAGAGAGGAACATTGATCTGTTCCTGTATGAGCCCTGCCTGTGGGTCAGACCAGCAATGTCTGTGCTCCAGGATAATGCTCTAACCAACCAAGCTATCCAGCCAGGGCAGGTTGATTCCTGTGTGTGCCCTGACCAGGGATTGCACTTGCAATCTTGGTATATTAGATCAATGCTCTAATCAACTGAGCTACCCAGCTAGGACCTAGATGTTCTTTTTTTTTTTTTTTTTTTTTTTAATTAATTAATTATTTTACAGGGACAGAGAGAGAGAGTCAGAGAGAGGGTTAGATAGGGACAGACAGGAACAGAGAGAGATAAGAAGCATCAATCATCAGTTTTTCCCCCCATCCCCGAGTCGCCGCTCTAGTCGCTTGCTCGGTGCCTCCCTGCGGGCCGCTCTCTCGTCCCGACGATGGCGCGCGGTGGCCGCAGCCGCCTCCTGGGACTCGCCCTGGGGCTGCTGCTGGCGCTGGCGCTGGCTCCCCGGGCGCTGCGGGCCAAGCCCACCGTGCGCAAGGAGCGCGTGGTGCGGCCCGACTCGGAGCTGGGCGAGCAGCCGCCCGAGGACAACCAGAGCTTCCAGTACGACCACGAGGCCTTCCTGGGCAAGGAGGACTCCAAGACCTTCGACCAGCTCACCTCGGAGGAGAGCAAGGAGCGGCTGGGGAAGATTGTCGATCGAATTGACAGTGATGGGGACGGCTTTGTCACCACTGAGGAGCTGAAAACCTGGATCAAACGCGTGCAGAAAAGATACATCTATGATAACGTCGCTAAAGTCTGGAAGGATTATGATCGGGACAAAGACGATAAAATTTCCTGGGAAGAGTACAAGCAGGCCACTTATGGTTACTACCTAGTAAACCCCGCGGAGTTCCACGATTCCTCAGACCACCACACCTTTAAGAAGATGCTGCCGCGCGACGAGAGGAGGTTCAAAGCGGCAGACCTCAATGGTGACCAGACAGCCACTCGGGAGGAATTCACCGCCTTTCTGCACCCAGAGGAGTTTGAGCATATGAAAGAAATTGTGGTTTTGGAAACCCTGGAGGACATTGATAAGAACGGGGACGGGTTTGTGGATCAGGATGAGTATATCGCGGATATGTTTTCCCACGAGGAGAATGGCCCTGAGCCAGACTGGGTTTTGTCAGAACGGGAGCAGTTCAATGAATTCCGGGATCTGAACAAGGATGGGAAGTTGGACAAAGATGAGATTCGCCACTGGATCCTCCCTCAAGACTATGACCACGCGCAGGCTGAGGCCAGACACTTGGTGTACGAGTCGGACAAAAACGGATGAAAAGCTAACTAAAGAGGAGATATTGGAGAACTGGAACATGTTTGTTGGAAGCCAAGCTACCAATTATGGAGAAGACCTCACAAAAAATCATGATGAACTTTGATACACACTCACCATAATATGGCGGAACTGTCATAGGCTTTTTCTTTTATTGTCTTGGCTGTTTGCTACAGTTATCTAATTTATAGCAGTTGTGTCCCTGAAACCAGCAAGTTAATAACCTCAGACTGGAGTTAAAATTGGTTTTCACTCAATATTTACTGGAAAAGAATCATTGCTATTCCCTCAGTAAGATATCTCAGCAAGCACATTAAAATCTTGGTGAATCACAACGCTCTGGGGGAATACATTGCTAAAATGTGACTTTTTAGCTTTTTCTATTAAATTTAAAGGGGAATAAAATTAGAAAAAGCCCTGTTATTCAGAAGTTGGGTGGGTTGGGAGGGACAGTATATGGAGTGACTGCTATGTGTTTTAACTACAGGTTTTTGTACCTATCACTCTTGAATAGTTGGTGAGTGAAAACTCTGATGAAGCTACATGGTATCATATTACCTAGGCTTATTTCAGAACAGGTCTAATACTTCAGCTTCCTCCTTCTTGACTGTACTCCGTTACTGTAATGGCATACAAAACCTCTGTGCATTTTTCTGTATGGACCTGGTAATGTGCCCAACAAACCCAGATCTTTGTGTTTTTTTGTTTTTGTTTTTGCAATGAGAAACAATCCAGAAAGATAATGTGAAAAAGAACGGAATTTTAGAGGTAGGGAAAAGATGAATGTCAGGCAATTGAAGAACAATAGGAAAATGGTAAGCACGTTATCATACTTGAGAAAATGTTCGCGACGTATAAATAAGGTAGGTGTGATCTTTGAGAAAGTGAGTAGAAATACAATGCGTTTCCTCGCTGCTCATCTAGAGGAAGGAGGGAGGGGGATGCCAAGGAAGGCTTCCTGGTGGGGTGCTGGGACCTTCGCCTCCAGTCCTGGTGATTCCACCACCCTTGGACCTGCCTGGGGACCACTTACACCATGGAATTAGGACAAGGTGATGTTCCAAGCCATTGGCTGAACTGGAGGAAATAACTTGGACAGGTTGAAATGCTACTTTGTAACTCGGAAGTGAATGAAATAAAGGATCCCCCTGAGGATTTGGGAAAAAAAAAAAAAAAATCATCAGTTTTTCGTTACGACACCATAGTTGTTCATTGCTTTCTCATATGTGCCTTGACTGCGGGCCTTCAGCAGACTGAGTAACCCCCGCTCGAGCCAGCAACCTTGGGTTCATGCTAGTGAGCTTTTTGCTCAAGCCAGATGAGCCCGCGCTCAAGCTGGCAACCCCAGAGTCTCGAACCTGGGTCCTACCGCATCCCAGTCCGACGCTCTATCCACTGCGCCACCGCCTGGTCAGGCCCAGATGTTCTTTTTTAGACACAGGAATATTTCTCAGAATCGACCACAGCAAACCACAGGGGTAACCTCAGTTGCTCCATAAAGTCAAAAATTCAGTTAGACTTGAAACAGTTAAGAAAATGACAACTGAGAACCACTTTAAAGTAATTCAGGAGAAACAAACCATATGACAAATAGCACTAATCTCTTCCTCTCCCAGCCCTGTCTTCACTCCTGTTTCCTCCCTCTGTTCTCTTTCCTGGTGGACCATCTCCCCGGACCAATTCAGCCACCAGGGATGCCCCCAATGCCCTGGTCATGACCTGGCACTTGGTGTGAAATGCATCGATCTGTCAGGGTCTGCCTGGGCCACCATCCACCAAGGGGCCTTGTCCCATTCTGAATGACACCTTGCTGCTTTGTACAGCCAGTTTTCCAACACTGCCCCTGCTATGTCTAAAGAGTTGTGACCCGCATGTCTGGCCCATGCTGAAGCCCCAACATAGGCTGGAGGGGCCTTGGGGCTTCCTGCACAGTGCTAGCATGCCTCCTCTTCCTCAGTTGTTCCTTCTCAACCGTCAACTGCTGTCACCATCATCACCTTGGACAACGACCTGGCCTCCATGTCCCCAAGAAAACAAGTGGCTGGCTGGATGAGACATCCATCCTTGCATTGGCTCACTGCTTTAGTGGATGGTCCATCTCCCTCCAAGGCCACTGCTCAGGGCCAGGGACATCCACCCTCTTGTCTGCTTAGGACAAACTGATCATGGAGAGATAACCTCTTTCTCCACCCTTCTGTGCTGGCCTGGCCCACTTTCCTCTCTCTCTTACAGCAGGACCCCTCCATTCTCGAACCCACTTCACTCCAGGGTCCTCCACCCACTACTCCCTGAGACTACCCCTGTTGGGATCCACAGAGGCCTTCCTGGTGCTAGACCCTGCGTCACCTCCCTTTCTTCTTCCTCTTTCTTCTCTTCCTCCTCCTCCTCCTTCTTCTTCTTTCTTCTTCTTCTTCCTTCTTTTTTCTTTTCTTTTCTTTTGATTTTATGTATTGATTTTGCAGGGGTAGGGGACCAAGCAGTATCAACTCATAGTTGCTTCACTTTAGTTGTTCATTGGCTGCTTGTCATATGTGCCTTGACCAGGCAAGCCCAGGGTTTTGAACCGGTGACCTCAGCATTCCAGGTTGACACTTTATTCACTGAGCCACCACAGGCCAGGCTTTTTTTCTTTCAGCTTTTTTTTTTTTTTTCTGTATTTTTCTGAAGCTGGAAACAGAGAGAGACAGTCAGACAGACTTCCGCATGCGCCTGACCGGGATCCACCGGGCACGCCCACCAGGGGGCTACGCTCTGCCCCTCCAGGGCGTTGCTCTGTTGCGACCAGAGCCACTCTAGCGCCTGGGGCAGAGGCCCAGGAGCCATCCCCAGCGCCCGGGCCATCTTTGCTCCAGTGGAGCCTTGGCTGGGGAGGGGAAGAGAGAGACAGAGAGGAAGGAGGAGGGGGGTGGAGAAGCAAATGGGCGCTTCTTCTATGTGCCCTGGCCGGGAATTGAACCTGGGACTTCTGCACGCCAGGCCAACGCTCTACCACTGAGCCAACCGGCCAGGGCCTTCTTTCAGCTTTTTATTTTTATTTATGATCGAGCAAGAGAGAGGGGAAGGGAGAGACTTGAGAAGCATCAACTTGTATTTGCGGCACTTTAGTTTTTCACTGATTGCTTCACAGCTGAGCCTTTTTTTTTTTTTTTTTTTTTATTGATTTTAGAGAGAGGAAAGGAGAGGGCAGAAGAGAGTCAGGAATATCAAGCTGTTCCTGTATGAGCCCTGACTGGGGATCGAACCAGCAACCTCTGTGATTCAGGATGATGCTCCAACCAACCAAGCCATCCGGCCAGGGCACAGCTGAGCCTTTTTAAAAAAGATTTTATTTAATGAATTATAGAGAATTATAGAAAGAGGAGAGAGAGAGAAAGAGGAGGGCTGGAGGAGCGAGAAGCATCAACTCCTAGTTGCTTCTCAAATGTGTCTTGACCGGGCAAGCCCAGGGTTTTAAATCATCAACCTCAGCATTCCAGGTCCATGCTTTATCCACTGCACCACCACAGGTCAGGTTGTTTTTTTTTTACAGGGACAGAGAGAGAGTCAGAGAAAGGGATAGACAGGGACAGACAGAGATGAGAAGCATCAATCATCAGTTTTTTGTTGCGAGACCTTAGTTGTTCACTGACTGCTTTCTTATATGTGCCTTGACCGCGGGCCTTCAGCAGATGGAGTAACCCCTTGCTCCAGCCAGCGACCTTGGGTCCAAGCTGGTGAGCTTTTGCTCAAACCAGATGAGCCTGCGCTCAAGCTGGCGACCTCAGGGTCTCGAACCTGGGTCCTCTGCATCCCAGTCCGATGCTCTATTCACTGCGCCACCGCCTGGTCAGGCCTTTTTTTTTTTTTTTAATAAAAGTTTTATTGAGCCTGACCAGGTGGTGGCAAAATGGACAGAGCATTGACCTGGGGTGCTGAGGACCCAAGTTTGAAGCCCCGAGGTGTCCAACTTGAGCACAGGCTCATCAGGTTTAAACGCAGGGTCTCTGGCTTAAGCAAGGGGTTACTGGCTCATCTGTAGCTTCCCGATCAAAGCACATATAAGAAAGCAATAGGGCCTGACCAGGCGGTGGCGCAGTGGATAGAGCGTCAGACTGGGATGCAGAGGCCCAGGTTTGAGACTCCGGGGGTCGCCAGCTTGAGCACAGGCTCATCTGGCTTGAGCAAAAGCTCACCAGCTTGGACCCAAGGTTGCTGGCTCAAGCAAGGGGTTACTCAGTCTGCTGAAGGCCTGCGGTCAAGGCACATATGAGACAACTAAGGTGTCAAAACGAAAAACTGATGATTGATGCTTCTCATCTCTCTCCGTTCCTGTCTGTCTGTCCCTATCTATCCCTCTCTCTGCCTCTCTCTGTGTCTGTAAACAACAATAACAACAACAAAAAAAGCAATAGGCCCTGGCCATTTGGCTCAGTGGTAGAGCATTGGTCCAGCATATGGACATCCCGGGTTCAATTTCTGGTCAGGGCACACAGGAGAAGTGACCATCTGCTTCTCCACCCATCCTCCTCTCTCTTCTCTCTCTCTCTCGTGGCTCAGTTGGCCCCAGGTGCTAAGGATGGCTACCTGGCCTTGCCTCAGGTGCTAAAATAGCTCAGCTGCCGAGTAACAGAGCAACGGTCCCAGATGGGCAGAGCATCACCCGGTAGGGGACTTGCCGGGTGGATCCCGGTTGGGGTGCATACACAATTGAATTGTGTATGAAAAGAGTCCAGAGCCAGGAACCTCCCTCTGCTGAAGGACCGACAGGCAAAGCCAGAAGACAACAGACACATGGAGGTCCGTGGCTTAACTATAATCTCATAGATAAGGGGCTCCTGCTGGTTCAGCAAGAGAAAGAGCAGTGATGCATAGTAAAAGCAGGGAACATAGAATTAGTGTTCCCAGGAAGGGAATGCCAATGGCTCCAGCCCAAGAAAAGGAGTTAAAGTGACTGAGACCATCTTCTTTAGGAAAGACTACGTTCTTGTGGGAAAGGGTGTCTGCTATTGTCCATAAGACTACATCCCAGGAGTAGCTAGGGTTGTGGGTTTTCTAAACTTTATGGTGTCTACATCATGAGAACGTAATACTAGGCCAAAAAACTTAATACATTTGTGTGCAAACTAAACTGTAGAACCCACTTCTACAGAGACCAGTTGGCCATGTGCACAGGCATAAAGAGTTCCTGTAAGCAGGAACAGAAGTGGCTAATGGCTATGACATTAGGCTCTAGTGAGATGTCATCTGGGCACTAGCTGGCCAGTTAAACAAGATGAACTGAGCTTTGACACAGGTGATGAGCAGGGACAGAAACCCCTGTCAGGTCAGGGCAGGTTGGCCTGGAAAGACCTCCAGAGCACAGGTCCCTCTGCTCTGAGAGACTTGCAGGGAAGGTGGAATTTATGGAGAGGAACAGTGTGTACAGAAGAGATCTCAAAAGTGTCACGTTTTTGGAAATTTGAAGACATCTTTATAGAATTTTGAAATATGCAAACCATGCCTATTGTTTGGAAGTTAGGGACTTTCTCTGGGATCTTAAGCTGGATTCTTGGCATATTGATTAGAGTTTTAAAATACGATGTAACTTTTTTTTGGCCCTGACTGGTTTGCTCAGCGGTAGAGCAGTGACCCAGTGTGTGGAAGTTCCGGGTTCGATTCCCGGTCAGGGCACACAGGAGAAGTACGCATCTGCTTCTCCACCTCTCCCCATCTCGCTTCTCTCTCTCTGTCTCTTCTTCTGCTGTGATGGCTCAGTTAGAGCACGTTAGCCCCAGGTGCTGAGGATGGCTCTATAGCCTCCGCCTCAGACTCTAAGAAGAGCTCAGTTCCTGAGCAATGGAGCAATGCCCCAGATGGGCAGAGCATTGCCCCCTAGTGGGCTTGCCAGGTGGATCCCTGTGGGGGCACATGTGGTAGTCTGTCTCTCTGCCTCCCCTCCTCTCAGTGAGTTATATATATGTAACTTTTTTTGTGTGTGACAGAGACAGAGAGAGGGACAGATAGGAACAGATAGGAACGGAGAGAGATGAGAAACATCAATTCTTTGTTGCGGGTCCTTAGTTTCCTTAGTTGTTCACTGATTGCTTTCTCATATATGTCTTGACCAGGGGGGCTGCAGCAGAGCGAGTGACCCCTTGCTCAAACCAGTGACCTTGGGCTTCAAGCCAGTGACCTTTGGGGTCAAGCCAGTAACCATGGGGTCATGTCTATGATCCCATGCTCAAGCCAGCGACCCCACACTCAAGCTGGTGAGTGCTCAAGCCAGATGAGCCTGCGCTCAAGCCAGCGACCTCAGAGTTTTGAACCTGGGTCCTCAGTGTCCCAGTTTGATGCTCAATCCACTGCGCCACCGCCTGGTCAGGTTGTAACTTTTTTTGAGAGGGGGGGGGGGAAGCGAAAGAGATGAGAAGCATCAGCTCATAGTTGCATCACTTTAGTTGTTCATTGATTGCCTTTCATTCATTCATTCATGCCTTGTCCCTGGGGCTCAAGACAAGCCAGTGCCAGCAATCTTTGGGTTCAAGCCAGTGACCATGGGATCATGTTGATGATCCGGTGCTCAAGCTGGCAAGCCTGCACTTAAGCCAGCGACCTTGGGTTTCCAAACCTGGGACCTCAGTTTCCCAGGTCGACACTTCTATCCATTGTGCCACTACTGGTCAGGCTTATGTAACTTAAAAAAAAATTTTTTTTTTTATTGATTTGAGAGAAAGGGGAGAGAAAGGAGGGGAAGAGAGACAGAGAAGCATGAACTTGTCCCAGTTAATTGTGCACTCATGGATTACTTCTAGTTGCCCTGACTGGGGATCGAACCCACAACCCTGTTGTGCAGGGTCAACACTTTATTTACAGAGCCACCTGTTCATGTAACTTGTTTTAAAATCATGGAATGAAGGTAAGGGCTGTAGCAATGGAGACAGTGATGGAGAATGACAGGGCAGGTTAGCCTGTCCTAGTGGGGCTAACAGCCAGCCAAGGCCACTGGAGAGGCAAGCCTGTCCTGGAAGTTGGCAGGGGCCTCTGGCCAGTTCTGCATTTTTGGGAAGGGGAGAGGATAAAGTGCAGGGTTGATCCAAGCTGAAATGGTGGGGTTATGTTGGGCAGATGTGGGCAAGTGGCATTTGTTCTCCAGTGGCTACTCCAGGCCCAGGGTGGGAAGGAAAGGGGGAGGGGGTTTATGGGCCCAGCACACTTCCACTGCGCAATTCTGGGGAGGGGGTTTAAATGTTTAAATGTGAAGAGAAGCCGGACAAGCAGCTAGGCTGGGTTAAGGGGTGTGGACTCTAAGGCGGGTGGGACAAGGTTTATGAGAGGGTGTATGGTCCATCGACCTGGTTCTGGCCCCCAGGAAGCCGCTGAGGAACGGTTTGGTGAAGGACAAGCACTTCTGAACTCTTCGACTCCCGCTCCGTCCCCTAGGACCTAGCCCTACTCAACCTTGCCCCCCGCAATGGCTATGCCGCTACCCCCGATCCTGGCCCTGTCCAACTCCGCCCTTCCTGGGCTCCGGCCATTACTGGGACCCCTGCCCCGCACCCCCGAAACTCCGCCCCAGGATCGGTCTCTGCCAAGCTTCAGGACCGCGGCCACGCCCTCCGGGACCTCGACTCCGCCCAGTCCAGACCCTCGATCACTTGTCCGGCCGCCGCCTATGAGGAAGATGCCACAACTGCTTCGCCATCCCGACCACCGCGTTCTTCTCCTCCTCCTGGCCCTGCTGCTGCCCTCGCCGTCCCCGGCCCATGCCCTCGCGACCCCGGGCCCCACCGCTGCTCTCCTCCAGGCTCTCGGGCTGCGCGACGCGCCCCAGGGTTCCCCCAAGCTCAGGCCTGTACCCCCAGTCATGTGGCGCCTGTTCCGCCGCCGGGACCGCCAGGAGGACAGGGTCCGCCCGCAACGGACGTCCCCGGGGGCCACCCCACGACCGTGCCACATGGAGGAGCTGGGGGTCGCTGGAAACATCGTGCGCCACGTCCCAGACCGCGGTGAGTGGGGCTTGCCCTGGGGGAGTGGGTTTGAGAGGTCAGGACCCCCTTGGGCGCACATGCCCCACGAGCTTCCAGCGGCCCCTAGGGTCCCTATCCACCCAGTCCAGCCCACGACCAACCTTGGCCCTGTACTCCATCTCTTCTCCCCATGGACACCTACGGGGACCGGCGTGAGTAGCTACAAGGCCAGGCTACCTTGCACCCAGCAAGGCCACTTGCTTACAGCTGAAGCCCTGCCCCCACTCTCCCTCACTCCCGCTGCTTCACACCATCTGAAGCCTTCCAGCAGATGACACCCCGCCCCAGCATTGCTTTCCCAGGCGTTCGCTCCTCTCTGCCCCCTGCCTGTGTTCTCGATACAGGCAGGCCTCCCTGCATTGGGCAAGTCTTCCTGGCAAGCGATGCCCCACCCCCATCCCCCACCCTACCTCTCCCCTCCCCCTCCTTTACACCGTTTGACGCCTTATAACAGATGGTGTGCGTTCAGCCCCAGGCGCTCACCTTACCCCCATGTTCCTAGCCGACACCATCTCACGCGCAGGTGGGCACTGCGCAGGGACGCAGCGAGAGCCGAGCCCTCTCCCGGCTTCCCTAGGTGCGCGCGTCCAAACCCCGGAGCCCTTGGCCGCAGGGCAGTGCTCGAAGTGGACCGTCGTCTTTGACCTGTCGGCTGTGGAACCTGCTGAGCGCCCGAGCCGGGCCCGCCTGGAGCTGCGTTTTGCGGCGGAGGAAGCGGAGGTGGGGACGGCAGGCAGCTGGGAGCTGAGCGTGGCCCGGGCGGCTAAAGGTGCGGGCGTGGACCCGGTGCTGCTACGCCAGGCGGTGGCCTCTCTGAGTACGCCAGTGCGCGCTGAGCTGCTGAGCATCGCCTGGGCCTACAACACCTCAGTGCCGCGCAGCCTCCAACTGGTACTAGCGCTGCGGCCTCTGGCCACTGGCGCTTGCGCGCGCCTGGCGGAAGCCTCGCTGTTGCTGGTGACCCTCGACCCGCGCCTGTGCTACCCCCTAACCCGGCCACGGCGCCACGCCGAGCCCATGTTGGGTGGCGACCCTGGGGGCTCCTGTCGCGCGCGGCGGCTCTACGTTAACTTCCGCGAGGTAGGCTGGCACCGCTGGGTCATCGCGCCACGCGGCTTCCTGGCAAATTACTGCCAGGGCCAGTGCTCGCTGCCCGCCACACTGCCCCGGCCCGATGGGCCGCCCGCGCTCAACCACGCGGTGCTGCGCGCGCTCATGCACTCAGCCGTCCCTGGCGCCGCTGGCCTGCCCTGCTGTGTACCGGTGCGCCTGTCACCTATCTCTGTGCTCTTCTTCGACAACAGCGACAACGTAGTCCTGCGGCACTACGAGGACATGGTGGTGGATGAGTGTGGCTGCCGCTGACAGAAGTCATAAGCGGAGACACAATAAACACTGGGTGGTTTCAGCTGCTTGTCTTTGGGTCTTGTCACCTGAGGCTGGGGGAGGACCGCTGCATCCAGTGGAGGGCAGCTGGTGGGGGGGTAGGAGTGGGTTCTATATTGTTGCCACCTGCCCTTGTAAGAGTGTCATATCCCAGCGGTTCTACATCTAAGGGTACCCTGACAGCTCCCTCCAACCCCCCCCCCCCCCAGGCACAAGCGCAAGGGGCAGAGCCCCTTCCTTTCCAGTCTGCCCACCCAGCCTTTCTCGGTTTTGTCAAAGCCACAGGCTCCCAGACCAAGTGCTTTCCCACCCCCTGCAGATTACCCAGCCCAGTCCTTTGACACATTCAAGAGTTGTTTTAACAGTTTATTGATGACAAAAGAGCTTAAAACAAATTGACCAAAAATCAAAGTGACATTGCCTTGGTACAGATGCTCCTTGATTTGGAAAACTCAGAGTAACTGCTGCTAGAAGGTGAACAAAGCCAACAGCACAGAGCGAGGTAGAGCACTCCAAGGAAAGAAGAGATGGGCAGCACACAGGATCTCAGCAGAAGCCTATCCCAGCCCAATGCCTCTAGGCGGCCTACCAAAAGGGACTAGAAGCCCCACAGCAATGGGATAAAAGGCCTTGCCAGGAGAAAAATGCCTGTGTGTTCCTGTCTCTCTGTGTACCAGATGGCATCTGAAAGCTTTGGGCTAGGGCCAGTGTCAGGCACATGGGGAAGGGATGCTGGGTGCCATAGTCACTAGGATCTGAGTAGTCCAGAAAAGATCACCAACTTGGTGGTTGCCAGGGAGACTAACACCTACCCCCCCATAGGGTGCCTTTCCCAAACACTAGAACTTATGCAACGCAAACCAAGGCTGATATCCTTCTGTACTAACTGAATGGACAACCTCCAAGCACCTTCAGCACAGAACCAACTTATTTCTGAAATTTCTTTTCCCAAATTAAGCAGAAATCACCCCAACTCAATGAAGCTATGCCCACAGGTTAGAAGAGATTCAAATTTGGGAATGGAGTGGAGAATAAAGGGGGCAAGGTGCTTGGCTTGTCTGATGGCCACAGGGACTGTGGGCGCCTCACTGGGGCAGAAGCCACTGGGCAAGGAACACCACCTTCATGCCCTACGACCTCACAGCTACTTCTGCTGGGGTCCTTTGGGTGACCAAGTCCACTGCAGGTGTGAAGCTTCTCGCTTCTCCGAGTCCAGCGGAGCCCATGGGCCCAGGTGACACTCCTTCATCAGCCTGCCGAGCAGGGAGAAGCTGCTGGAAACTAAACTGAAAAATCTTCCTCTCCAGGATTGCATCATAGGTGTTCATCCTAACCTCGTGCGGCTCGTTTAAACTTCGTTTCTGGAAGTTTCTTGAATCTCCAAAGTCCACCACTAAGATTTGAGAGACAAACTCAGGAAAGTATATTTTTCAGTACTCCTTTGAAAGAACCTTTAAAAAACAAACAGAAAACGCCCAAACACCATTTTTTCTTCAAATGAAAACCCTCTCAGAACACAGGCAGTATGACTGCAAGGTCTCAGACAATGTTGACAGAACCTGTGCCTTGGCGGGACTCTTTGGGCACGGCTGCAAGGAGCCTGCTCACCACAGAAATGCAAGTTGTTCCTGATAAAACGTAGTCCCCTTTCAATAAAAGAGAAAAAGAAAGAAAGAACAGAGGAAAGGGCTACTCTGAGATGAGGGTCTTCCTCCCTCCGCCTGGTCACAGACCCAGGTGTAGACGCGGCGAGCTGGGCCTCCTTTGGCGAGCGGGCTGCTGAGCTCTTGGGCGGCCGGCCCTAGCTCCACTCTCCCTCTGTCTCCTCGCCGCGGTGCCAGCAGTGGGCGCTCACTATCTCGGGCTGCTCTCCCTCGGGTGCTCCTCTCCCTCTCCTGTTGCTCACAGTGGTACTTCAGTTTTAGCAGTGGAAAACAGGTATCCATTTATTTTTATTTTTTATTACCCAGAATAAGATGCTGATGGACTAAGCCACATACTTAGCTCTTCTGCCGCCACCTGCAGAGAGGGAGGGAGGCATGAGACTGTCAGAGGGTAGAGTCTGGCCCCACCTGGAAGGCAAAGGGCTTTTTCCTGCTTCCACTTTGCACCTATGTTTTCACTTGTGAAATGGGACCTCAGGTGCTGGTTAGCCCTAAGACCAGTGATTTCCCAACCAGAGGAGAACTTCTCCTGGCAGCACCAGAACCCAACTTTTCCCATCACACAGACAGATGGGAACCACAAGACCGGGCTCTTGCAGGCACCTCGCGGTGCCTCTTGCAGAAGTTCCCAGTGCACCTAGTGCTGGGACCCATCACCCTCACAGCTGCCAGTCCTCCTCCCTGCCTGCCTAGGCGGCGATGGGCCTCCACATCAGCCTTTCTCAGGAGTTCTAGGACTCAGAAGAGACACAGAGCAAGGTGCAGGGACCTAAAGTGACAAGTCACAGGATGAGCTGGCCGTTTGTGGACCTGAGACTCCCACCACATTTTCTGAGTTTTTGCACAAGTTCAGGTCCCGGTGAAGCCCTCCTATGGGGTTGGCTTGCCTTCTAGTACTGGGACAGCCCCGTCACTCCACCATGCTGGTATGCCCGCTCCCCCTGGTATGTAGAATCTTGCGACAGCGCCACATCAATCTGGGACTTAAACTCATCACCAAGGTAACTGTCCTGAAAGACAAAGTTGGGGAGATGAGCAACCAGTAAAAGAACTGGGTCATATCCCTGTAGCCTTGAGAACCTGCTGAGTGTCCAGCCGCTCCCCAGCCCAGAGAAGAACCTGAAAGAGTGGTCCTCCTCAAGCTTCAGTAGCAGGAGACCCACACTGGTTACCTCACCACTGAGACAGGTGACTTAGGACTGTTGAAGGGACAGTGTCATGGATCAGATGTTCTAGACCCACAGTCCTACTGCAGAGGTCAACTGTGCAGGAGGACAGGCCATCCTTCTTTCGAGTCCTCGTGGGAGAGAGTGTATGTTGTGTGTGGCCTAACTTCTCTGCAGGTGTGATGTGTTTCCCGGTCAGTGTGGCCAGCTCACCTGGGACAGCTCAGGCTGGGAGAGGCCAGGCTGGCTCATCTGGGAGGGTTGGCTCATGGAGATGTAGCCTTGCGTCAGGGCCCCCTGTGAGAAGGGTTGAGATGCCACGTCCTGGCTGGCCTGGCTGCTGGGTAGGTTTGTTTGGCTAGGCCCAGGAAGCCCAAAGCGGTTCTTCTGGCGTCCACCACGACCTGTCTTGCCTTTTGGGGTGCCTCGGCCTGAAAGACAGTATCCAGGGTTCCTTTAAGGAGGTCTGAGCCTCACAGACAAGTGAGACTGCTCTAAGGCCTGGTTCTTGCTCACCTGTGGCCGGCCCGTTAGCCTGTCCAAAGTACCCTGGGGGCGGCATGGGTGGCATAACCAGGTTGAAGGGGATGGGAATGTTCATGGCGGCCATGTGGCTGGGGCCAGCACTGATCATGCCAAGCTGGTCATGGGTCTGGAAGTACATGTTCGAGGGCCGGCCTGCAAGACAGGGTGGGTGGCAAGTTCCCCACTGTGTATAGGTGAGCCTGCTGCCCGCCCCCGTCAGCTACTCTGCCCACAGTGGGATATTTGTCCCATTCTATCACTGCTCTGCTTGCAATTCTTGGGATGTCCCCACAGAAGAGCCACTTGTGAAAATTATGTTATTCCCTTCTCAACCTGCTAGAGGATGGTGTCCAGGAAACCATCTTTTCTCCCAGGGGATTCTGAGAACCACCATCACAGGGACCTGAGAAAGTGAGAACTACCACACAGTATTTCAAATAAAAATGGTTCTTTTTGTGCCAATTACATGTTCATACCAAAATGCAAGAGAACCAACCACACACACCAAAATGCAAGCGAACATGTTAAGCTCCACAGACAACTGTATCAGCTGAAGGCAAAGGCCCCCCTGGTGCCAGGACCAGATAGCATGGCCTGGATTGGTCCCTGGGGACTCATGGAAGGAGCAAGGGCCTTGGACACCCTCTGCTACACAGAGAGTCACTGGATGTGATGAGAGGTTTGTTGTTAGGGAACATAATCCCCAGTCTGAGCCCAGAAGCCAGGGGAATGTGGAGTCAAAGAAGTGGCTGCCAAGACAACATGTGAGAAGAGGAGCTAGGGTACACCTGACCTCAGGATGGACCTCCAGGACATGAGGGGATGAAGCCCATAGTAAAACACGGGCAAGTGGAAATTGGCAGAGTGCCTGGACACGGTGGTCATCCTCCCTGGGCACTGGGGTGGGGAAGGGTCCCTGTAGGAAGAGATCTGGGGGATACACAGGAATCATCTACAGACTAGCACAAGCAGGAGGTGTACCAGGTAGCCAGGTCAGACTCAACCTGACGACATACCGACTCCACACCAGAGACAAGAATGTGCACCCAACTCTGATTTCTGACAGAGCAAGTGGAGGCTACAGGAAGGAGGCAAAACCTGAAATGAGGATGCAGGCCACCTGGAGGAACTGCAGGTATGACTTCCCATTAAAAAAGGGAGCACAGGGCAGGTGGGATGGGCACAGGGCACTGGGGCAAATAGAACTGTTACTTAAAAACATTTTGTTTTTGCCCTAGCCAGGTGGCTCAATCGGTTAGAGCACTATCCCGATACATCAGATTGCAGGTTTGATCTTGTCAGGAAACACACAAGAATCGATCAATGGTGACGCAGTGGATAGAACGTTGACTTGGGACACTGAGGCCCCAAGTTCAAAACTCTAAGGCTATCTATCAGCTTGAGCATGAGATCATCAACATAATCCCAAGGTCGCTGGCTTGAGCAAGTGGTCACTGGCTCTGCTGGAGCCCCCCTCCCACCCTTGTCAAAGCATGTAAGAGAAGCAATAAATGAAAACCTAAAATGATACAATTATGAGTTGATGCTTCTCATCTCTCTCCCTCTAAAAACAAACAACTAGCGAATGCATGAAAAGATGGAACACCAAAATTGATATTTCTCTCTCTCCCCTCTTCATTCTCTAAAACCAATTAAAAAAAATAAAAATAAAAAGCTTTTAAAAATAGAAAAAAATCTAGTTTTTAGAAACTGCCAAAGATCAACTCTTTGATCTCAGATGAGAAAGCTAAGAAGGAACTTGTTGCCAGGCAGGTTTCTGTGGACGTACACAAGGCAAGCGTGGGAAGTGTCAACATCCCCAGTGTTGGCCTGGGCCCCCAGAGGACTTACCCTGGCTACTCCGATCATAGACAGATCCTGGGATGATGGCCTCCCGAGCGTCATACATGGCTGTGGTCATGAAGCGGGCGCCCTGCAGGGGATTTGGGTAAGTCAGGAATCCCATCCCTTTCAATGACCTGGCCTTTGATGCTCAACATTTGATCTCTGACTTCAATTCAAACAGCACTGTATCCCTCAGCCCCCAGAGCACCCCTGGATTCACAGGTTTCCTAACTGTGCCTGACTCCTAGACACCCTCAGGACTTAGCATCCAATACATCCCCAGCCCTCAGGACACTGGTGTGGCAAGCCAGCACGCATTGCTCTTCTTCACACATGGGCATGCACACACTTGCCAAAGGCCATACTGGCCATTGCTTACTGCCAGATGACAAATGTGGTGGGCTTGGGGAAAAAGGGATCCTGACCCAACTGCCACCAACTGGGGCTCACAGGATTAATGGTGTTGACCAGCTTCCGAGGCTTGCTGAACTGCATGAGGCTCTCCCGCAGGTTGTTCAGGGGCCCCTCCACCAGCACCTTCTGCTCCTTGTAGTAATTCAGCAGGTGGTTCCACAGCGGCTGCTTGGACAGGGCCTTGGGGTTGCCCACAATGATGACCCCATATCTGCAAAGCAGCAGGCACAAAGGGCATGGTGTTTAGGGCCGCATAGCAAGCGAACACCATGCAGAACATCTGAGGCCAAATTCAAAACCTTAAGTTTAAAGTCCTTGGGGGCCACACTTAGCTTCTCTGCCCAGAGGCCTGGCCTGCCCATGATGACCAGCACTGAACACCACTATGCAAGCTGTTGACACTGCACTCAAGTTTATTTGGTAGTGAAGTTCTAGGGGCTCAGATAACAAAACACCCTTGCAGGTAGGTTAGCTCAGAGACCAGTTTCCTTGTTGAAGCCCCAAGTTGGCCTCCAGAGCTGCCTTGGGGACCTGAAAGTTGGGGCACGTAACTCCATGCCTTTGCCTAGGCCTAGCTTCTGTGGACAGTTAACCTCACCCAGCTGTCAGGGACATGCCTCCATGCTGGCCACCTAACAACAGTGTGCCACAGGAAGAGGGTAGCCATGAAAACCAAGTGCTGTGAGTGGGGAATGAACTGACGTGGGAACGTGAGCCCAAGCGCTACCTTGTTCTCTAGGACCTTCTGCTGTTACTACTATCTCACAACGGTGACATCTCAGAGCCAAAAAGGAGACAGGATCAAAACATTAGACTTGTAAGTTCAACAACCTGACAGAGACAAGCCTCCGCCCCACCACTGGGTTTGAATCTCAGGTCAGAAGGGCCCTAACTGACACTGTCCATAAGACAGAAGCCAAAGAAAAGCGTCAGGACACAAAACAACGACAACTCACAGGTGAACCCTTCTTTCTAAGTTGCTGCTATACCCTTGGACCTCAAGCATTGGTGAAGCCCCCTCTTGTGCCCTGTGTCCCCAGCAAAGTTGCAGCAGGGGTGCAAGAACTATTAACGAGAGGACCTGTGAGAACCCTCCCAGAGCCAGTCCCTGAGGAAAAGTCCCTCTGAAGAACCCTAAGGCAGGACAGTGGCAACTGCCAACTGCAAGCCCAGTCAGGACTCAGCCCTTGTACCTTGCTCGGGTTAAGGCCACATTAAGCCGCCTGGGGTCGTTTAAGAACCCAATGCCTTGGTGTTCGTTGGCGCGCACACAGGAGAGTATGATGAAGTCCTTCTCGCGCCCTTGGAATGCATCCACGCTGGCGATCTCCACCTCCTGCAGGGACACATGGCCATGGCCAGCCAACAGGCCACCCTCAATGACGCATAGGTGCATGAAGCATGTCCAAATGCACCACTGAGTCCCACCCAGAAGCCCCGAGCCCCTCCTGCTCTCCTGGCCTTCCCACTTCAGTTGTCTTTTTAACCTTAGTAATTTGTTTCCCAATAGTTAAAGCATACTTGCATCAGAAAACCCCAGACTGTTCCCAAGTTAAGAAAACAAAGACCACGTGTCAATGTCAGAGCCATGACTTTGCATTCTGGTTCATTTCCCTTAGTCCTACACCCTCACTACAGATATACCTGGACATTTACCCAGGTGTGAAAAACGTTCACAACTACAAAACAACCACTACAGCATAAGCCACAAATCTACTGGTCAGCCCTGAAGCCTTTTCAAGTTTAGCTCTGGAAAGTATCCTGAAAAAAACTTTTTTTTAATATAATAAAGTTTATTGATTTTAGCTGGAGAGGAAAAAAGTAGGGGCAGACAGAGAGAGAGAGAGAGCGCACGACAGACAGGAACATCAATCTATTCCTGTCTGTGCCCAGATCGGGGATTGAACCAGCAACCTCTGTGCTTTGGGCTGATGCTCTTACCAACTGAGCTATCCAGACAGGGCGAGAAAAAGTTTTATGCATGAATCTTAGCCCATATTTCTGACCCTTAAGACAGTCTTGATGTGCAAGACTTGGGCAGAAAGGATGGTAACATTCAAATGCAAACCTCCCTGGCCAGGCAGTCAAGGTCAACCTGGAGGTGGAGACGGAGTGCACACCTGGTAGAGCTTGGTGTGCAGAGAACCACTGAACTGCATATACTGCACCAGGTAGGAGCGCTGGCCCTCATAAGGTGTGATGATGCCAATCTGGTCCGGCTTAGCACCTGCCTTCAGCAGCTTCGTGGTGATCTTCTCCACATTTGCAGCCTCCGTCCTAAGGAAACCAGGTGTTTAGTTCCTGGGATGCACCTGCGGGCTCCTGAGACCCGAGGCTACGGGAGGTGCAGGGGCAGCTATGCCCTCAGCAGAGCCACCCTGTCCTGGACCGAGGGAGTAACAGAGGACAGAAAAAGCTTACCACACGTGGGCACAAAAATGAGCTGCTAAACATAAAAGTCATACTGAAAAGCAAAATGAGAACATGCTGTGGGCTGAGGAACCTGAACAGAATTGAGTGAGGAGGAGGGCAGTTTCAGACCAGCATCACATAACAATCAACAACTTAGCTAAGCTGCCACCAAAGCCAGATATCACACTGGGCAAACCTCTGCTCACCTGTTCAGGTAGGAGGTACCCGAGCTGGCGATCTCCTCCTGGCCCTGGGTCACATAGAAGAACATTGGCTTATCAGGTTGGGGCCACTGGAAGTCAAACCCCTTCTTCACTCGATCCGCTGTCATTGGGGGAAGGAAGAGAGGCAACACTTCCCATCAGAAAAGAGAAATACAGCTAGAGAACACCTGAATGGATCCCCTACCCACGCAACAAGGACTGAGTGAAGCTGTGCACAACACCTGGCACAGAGCTGCTCACTCCCTGGATAGGTCTCACCGGTCAGTGCTTTCTACAGCTAGTTTTAAGAAATCTCGGCCCACACCCACGAAGACATTCTCCTGTTTCCTTCCAGAAGCTTGACTACTGTTGAGGACCCAGAAGCCCCTACAACCAGCTTTTGTGAATGACAACACTGAGCAACCCATCCTGTCACAGATCAGGCTAGAGGAACTGCACCCAACCAGCAGATCAGTGTGAAGAAACTGGTATCTTTGGATTGCAAAAGCCTGATGTTGATGTGCAAAAACACATGGAATGATGTTCTCCATGTCAAGCTGAAAGTGAGGTCAAGTTCATCTCTACTGTTCAAGTGAGGACAGAGGCCAACTGGTGAGTGCAGTGGCCCATTAGCCCAGAGGCTGCTGGTAAATGTTTAACATCCACTAAGGTTGGAGCTGGTCTGTAGCACCTGCCAATTTCTGTCACAGTTGTCGAAATACCTGGTGTCACTGTGTCTGAGGTCTACCACTGCCCTGAATAGATGGGGAGAGGTGTCAGTCACCTCAAGGCGGATGGGGCTCCTGGGGACTAGTCAGGTGCTGGTTACATAGGGGTGTTCAATTAGTAAAAAAACACTAAGATCAACACTTCAAATCTGGGTGATCACACTTCAATAAAGAATTTAGGCCCTGGCCGGTTGGCTCAGCGGTAGAGCGTCGGCCTAGCGTGCGGAGGACCCGGGTTCGATTCCGGCCAGGGCACATAGGAGAAGCGCCCATTTGCTTCTCCACCCCTCCGCCGCGCCTTCCTCTCTGTCTCTCTCTTCCCCTCCCGCAGCCAAGGCTCCATTGGAGCAAAGATGGCCCGGGCACTGGGGATGGCTCTGTGGCCTCTGCCCCAGGAGCTAGAGTGGCTCTGGTAGCAACATGGCAACACCCAGGAGGGTCGCAACATGGCGACGCCCAGGATGGGCAGAGCATCGCCCCCTGGTGAGCGTCGCCCCTGGTGGGCGTGCCAGGTGGATCCCAGTCGGGCGCATGCGGGAGTCTGTCTGACTATCTTTCCCTGTTTCCAGCTTCAGGAAAAAAAAAAAAAAAAAAAAAAAAGAATTTAGCCTGACCTGTAGTGGCACAGTAGATAAAGTACTGACCTGGAATGCTGTAGTCACTGGTTCGAAACCCCAGGCTTGCCTAGTCAAAGCACATATGAGGGCCAACTACGAGTTGGTTTCCCACTCCACCCCCATTTCTCTCTCTAAATAAATAAATTAAAAAAAAAAAAAAAAAATATATATATATATATATATATATATATATTTTTTTTTTTTTTAAGTGAGAGGAAAAGAGATAGTGAGGCAAACTTCTGCATGTGCCCCAAAAGGGATCTACCCAGCAACCCCATCTGGGGCCAATGCTCAAGTACCGAGCTATTTTTAGCACCTGAGGTTATTATGCTTCTGACTGAGCTATTCTGAGCCTGGAGCCTCACTCAAACCAATTGGGCCACTGGCTGCGGGAGAGGAAGAGGGAAGGCGGGGGAGAGGGGCGGGGGGAGTGGAGAAGCAGATGGTCACTTCTCCTTTGTGCCATGACCAGGAATCGAACCCAGGACGTTCATATGCTGGGCCCACACTCCACTCACTGAGCCACCCACCAGGGCCAATAAAATCTTTCTTTTTTTTTTTTTGTATTTTTTTCTGAAGTTGGAAACCGGGAGGCAGGCAGGCAGACTCCCACATGCGCCTGACAGGAATCCACCCAGCATGCCCACCAGGGGGCGATGCTCTGCCCATCTGGGGCATTGCTCTGTTGCAACCAGAGCCATTCTAGCGCCTGAGGCAGAGGCCACAGAGCCATCCTCAGTGCCCGGGCAAACTTTGCTCCAATAGAGCCTCGGCTGTGGGAGGGGAAGAGAGAGACAGAGAAGAAGGAGAGGGGGAGGGGTGGAGAAGCAGATGGGCGCTTCTCCTGTGTGCCCTGGCCGGGAATCGAACCCAGGACTCCTGCATGCCAGGCTGACGCTCTACCACTGAGCCAACCGGCCAGGGCCAATAAAATCTTAGAACATACTCATTGGGTGCTGTCATTATCAAGGCATTGATGCTACAGCAATGAACCACCACCACTCCCTGAACTAGGGCTAAGCAGCAGTTTTCCAATCAGTGCCAACCATGTCAGAGAATCACAATAAGCTCTTCATGGCCTGGCCTTTCCTGACCCCGTCATTCGATGGACTAGTAGCATTCTAAGTATCATGGTGATGATAGTTGTGCTAGCAACTCTCAGGACCTCATTGCACAGCAACTGTGTGGCCCTGAATGGGCATGCTGTCAGCCTCCTCATCTATGCAGTGGGGCTAGACAAGGCTGACATGGTGGCTGCTGACAATAACAACACACTAAGTCAGTGGTTCTCAAAGTGTGCACCAGGGCACACTGATGCACCCTAGATTTCCAGGTGCGCCCTATGGTATTCCAGAGAAATATGTGACTATTGGGGACCAAAAACCAACAGGGTTTTTAGAGTTTAGATTTTTGGTGGACAGCGGTGTGGAGAATTGGCTGTAACCTGACAGTGTGCCCAACCCCTCACCTCACTTGCCTGATTAGGTTGCAAAAGGCTGTTAAGCTGTGGTGCTGGATTGTTTACATTACCCCCCATGTTCCCCGGAAAGACTGGAGGCAAGTTTCTTCTATCCTTTGTTTGGTGTATAGTTAAGATGATATGTATGGTGAGGGTTTTGGATTGATGATTAAAATTGATGGAATTGTCTCTTGAAGCATTTTGGATTTCTATAAAAGAAGAATATGTCGCAATATCTAAAAAAGCTTTGAACATTTTACTATAATTTCCAACATCCTATTTATGTGAATTAGGATTTTCTACCCTCAACACAAGAGTAAAAAGAGAGAAATTCTTCAATGTATTCATGAGGAAATGAGAGTTTTCCTTTCAAGCATATGCCCAAACATTGAAGAAATCACTAGGACACATCAGGCTCATGGTTCTCATACCACAAGAATAAAAAAACTTTAACACATTCACGCCAGGACCTGCCGAATTTACTAAATCTTACTAAGAATGTATCTATATAGGGGAGATATATTCGGTGGGACACTTGAATCTATGTAAACACAAATTAAAATCATAAAAAAAGAATATTTGCATGTATATAAGAAAATAATGTATCTACATAAAAAGATACCTTTTTAAAAAATGTTTAACCCCTTTCTTATGAATTCTAAAAAGCATAACTCAAAAAATGTAACCTAGAAATGTTTTAATGTCAGAATAAATTTAATTTTGTTGTATTTATTTCACTTAATTACCATAAAAGCACTCTTGGACTTTATATATTTTTTCTTCAATATCTGACTTATTATATTTCTCAGAAATCTGTATATAGTGCGCCTACAATTATTTATAGAATTTTATTTTTATTATTTTTTCATTTTTGGATTTTTCTAAAGCTGGAAACGGGGAGGCAGTCAGACTCCCACATGCGCCCGACCGGGATCCACCTGGCATGCCCACCAGGGGGCGATGCTCTGCCCATCTGGGGCATTGCTCTGTTGCATCCAGAGCCATTCTAGCGCCTGAGGCAGAGGCCATGGAGCCATCCTCAGCGCCCGGGCCAACTTTGCTCCAATGGAGCCTCGGCTGTGGGAGGGGAAGAGAGAGAGAGAGGAAGGAGAGGGGGAGGGGTAGAGAAGCAGATGGGCGCTTCTCCTGTGTGCCCTGGCCGGGAATCAAACCCGGGACTCCTGCACGCCAGGCCAACGCTCTACCACTGAGCCAACTGGTCAGGGCCTATTTATAGGATTTTTTTTTCTTTTTTTTAAATTTTTTTGCATTTTTTTTGCATTTTTCTGAAGCTGGAAACAGGGAGAGACAGTCAGACAGACTCCCGCATGCGCCCGACCGGGATCCACCCGGCACGCCCACCATGGGGCGACGTTCTGCCCACCAGGGGGCAATGCTCTGCCCATCCTGGGCGTCGCCATGTTGTGACCAGAGCCACCCTAGCGCCTGGGGCAGAGGCCACAGAGCCATCCCCAGCGCCCGGGCCATCTTTGCTCCAATGGAGCCTTGGCTGCGGGAGGGGAAGAGAGAGACAGAGAGGAAGGCGCGGCGGAGGGGTGGAGAAGCAAATGGGCGCTTCACCTGTGTGCCCTGGCCGGGAATCGAACCCAGGTCCTCCGCACACTAGGCCAGTGCTCTACCGCTGAGCCAACCGGCCAGGGCCCCTATTTATAGGATTTTAAATACGCCCCGACTTCAAAAAGTTTGAGAACCACTGCACTAAGTCATCAGTTCTCCAGTGCTGGTCTCACGGCCCTTTTACACTCTAAACAGTTGACAAGTTGTAATACAGTGTGTCCATAAAGTCATGGTGCACTTTTGACCAGTCACAGGAAAGCAACAGAAGATGATAGAAATGTGAAATCTGCACCAAACAAAAGGAAAACCCTCACAGTTTATGTAGGGTGATGTGGTAGCATGTACGCATGCACAGATGATGATGTAACACCATGTATACAGCGGAGCAGTCCATGGCCATGCCAGTCAAGATGTGGATGGTACAGAAGAAAGTTCAGTGTGTTCTGTGGCTCTCTAAATTTGAATCCGTGACCAAAGTGCAACGTGAATATCGGCGTGTTTATAACAAAGTACAACCACATAGGAATAACATTACTCGGTGGGATAAGCAGTTGAAGGAAACCGGCAGTTTGGTGGAGAAACCCCTTTCTGGTAGGCCATCAGTCATGATGAGAGGCTATATGGGATAGCTACCTAAGGAGCCCTATAAAATCTGTGCAGGAGCCCGCATCGAACTACACTGAATAGGTATGAAACTGGGAGAGTTTTCCTTTTATTTGGTGCAGATTTCACATTTCTATCGTCTTTTGTTGCTTTCCTGTGACTGGTCAAAAGTGCACCATGACTTCACAGACACACTGCAGTTACTGTTTCTGTGGGTCACACCTGATACTTACTGTACTTTAAAACCTAAGTATCTATGGAATCTATTACTTCATTTAAAAGTAATGACCTGTGGTGGCGCAGTGGATGAAGCATTGACCTGGAATGCTGAGGCTGCCGGTTTGAAACGCTGGGTTTGCCTGGTTAAGGCACATATAACAAGCAACTATAAGTTGATGCTTCCTGCTCCTCCCCCTCTTTCTCTCACAAGTCAATAAATAATATCTTTTAAAATAATAAAATTAAAAGGCTCATTACAATACAAAAAGAAAAATATGATAAACCTATTACATTTTTTTTTTAAGTGAGCGAAAGGGTGAGAGACAGACTCCTGCATGCACCCTGGCCATGATCCACCCAGCAACCCTGTCTGGGGCCAATGCCCAAGTACTGAGCTATTTTTAGTGCCAGAGACAGACACGCTTGGACCAAATGAGCTATCCTCAGGGCCCAGAAACATGCCTGAACCAATTAAGCTATTGGCTGTGGAAAGAGAAGAGGGAGAAGAGAGGGAGAGGTAACAGGTGGAGAGAAACAAATGGTCTGGTCACTTCTCCTGTGTGCCCTGACCAAAAACAAACCCAGGACGTCCATACACCGGGCCTATGCTCTATCCACTGAGCCACTGGCCAGGGCCTACATATTAATTTTAGAATGTATCTTTTTAATAAACAGTGAATTGTGCAATTCACTATGCTCATTGGGATCATTGGGATCTGCTCCTGTATATGGTCTCCCATGAGCCAGTGACATGTTTTATAGCCTTTCCACTGTGGGATTCAACTGATTCTCCACCAAAGCTGGATGGGAGGCCCCCTGCAGGTCTGTGATGAAAGCCTTCCTACTCTGCCCTGTGCTTGGGACAGCTTTTGACCCCAGTTACTTTGCAATTACCCTCGCTGGCCACTGGGATAGAAAGTACCCACTGACTCCCCTCACAGACACTCTCATCACCTCAGTCTCATCAGAAAAACAACTCAGCATTGGAAACAGTCTATTAGCTCATGCTAGGGGACATGAATGTTCTAAAATACAATTTTTTTTTTTTTGGTATTTTTCTGGAGCTGGAAACGGGGAGAGACAGTCAGACAGACTCCTGCATGCGCCCGACTGGGATCCACCCGGCACGCCCACCAGGGGGCGATGCTCTGCCCCTCTGGGGCGTCGCTCTGTTGCGACCAGAGCCACTCTAGCACCTGGGGCAGAGGCCAAGGAGCCATCCCCAGCGCCCGGGCCATCCTTGCTCCAATGGAGCCTCAGCTGCGGGAGGGGAAGAGAGAGACAGAAAGGAGAGGGGGAGGGGTGAAGAAGCAGATGGGCGCCTCTCCTGTGTGCCCTGGCCGGGAATCAAACCCGGGACCTCTGCACGCCAGGCCGACGCTCTACCACTGAGCCAACCGGCCAGGGCCTACAAATTTTTGTTGAGTCCTTAGATTTTATCACTAGTAACAAACACTGCTAGTTGTTTTCTATGAAGCCACAAGCTTGCTCTGTTTTCAGGAAAACACTTGCCAAATATCCCCCAATCCGAACAACCAGTGTATCTCATTCAAGCACCTTGCATACCCACCAGTGTCACAAGAATATGCACTTAAGGTGCTGCCTGCCACGAGCATGTAGCAGTGATGACACACAGCAGTCTGGTAGCATCTAGACTCATGCTGAGGCCCCCCCCAGCCCCCGCTTGCACTACCAGTACAAGTGCCAGTACAGCAAAAGGCACATGCCACCTTTGTGTCACTTGCCTCCTGTCCTGTGGACCCTAGGGCATGAGCCCTGAGAACTGGCCATCCCACCACACTCGAGTGGACATGCTGTACTGCTAACCATCATGTCTCTCTGAGGTGCTACCCCACACAAATGGTTGCTAGGTAAAGCCACTCAGGAAGAAGTGACTGCAGGTTTCATATACCCCTCCCACCCCCTGCCAAGTATTACCTGCAGTGACACCGTTCTGCAGAGAGCCTTCGTAGAAGATGTTGGATGGGAAGGCACTGAGCGCAGGGTGCATCCGATACTGGACTTGCAGGCGGATTGGACGAATGCCCAGCACCACCAGGCGCTCGAACAGCGACTGAGACAGCCCAGCCTTGGCCGCCTTCTTGCACATCACCACGGGGCCCAGCTGGCAGTGGTCACCCACAAGGATCAGCTGTGGCGAAAGGCCACACCCAGTTGAGAGGCTCAAGCAAGAAGCAGGTGGGACATCCACTCTTCAAAAGGCTAAGGGGCCCAGGGTCCACATAATCACCCAGCCACATGAATTTCAATGGTAAAATATTGACTGGGCATGGAAAAACTGCCCACCAGGGATGAAACACAATCACACTTGCATTCAGGACCCACAAAGAGATGCTCTCAAAGACCCCCTTCAAAGGGTTTGCCATGCATTCCTGAGCTCTGCCAGGGCATCACACAGCTTCACAGGGTGTTAAAACACACACATACACACCCAAACCTCCAGCACTAAGAATTACACAGCACTGGAACAAGAGAGAATGCATACCAGTTTCCAAACAAGACTACTATGAAAGTGGCATGGCCCACCTGCTTGGCTCCGAGAACCACAGGGACCATGCACTCTGGCTCAGTAGCCTGGGTGCTCTCGTCAATTAGAATGGAGCGGAACTGCATCTTGGCGAGCCTGGGGTCCCCTGCACCCACACACGTGCAGCAGATGACGTCTGCATTCTGGAAAAGAGAGGGTGTAAGCATCAGGGCACCTGCAACAATACATGTTACCAGATCCTGAAGGGTGGGTGGGCAGGCAGACAGGATAAGACAGGATACCACTCTGGTCCCTGCTCTCCCAACAACCACAAAAACAAGCTGTCTCTCCCTGACTGTATTCACTTTCCAGGCTGCAGTGGCAAAAACTTCTGAGATCTGAAGTGGTGGGACCTTACAAGAGAAAGCCTCTGAGTGGGAAACAGGTTCTGGGCTGGGATCCACTTTTGGTTGGTTTGCCATGAAACCACAGACCCAGCCCTGGGGTGCAGACAAGTATCCCAAGCTCTCAGTAGCAGGGAAGCCAGCAGGGAGTAGAACCTACCCAAAAATCAGGTCTGTGTGATCTCAGAGAAGGCAAATAAAGTAGGGTATCTAAGCTCCACCAAAACCAAGTAACAACCTGACTAAAGGTGCCATCATATGCCCAAATGCCCCGAGGCCCAGGCCCTCACCATGAGCAGCTCCCTTTCAGCTGTGCGCTTCAGGGCTCGGTACCGCTTCTCATCAGCAGACGACAGCTCCCCAGTCTCGTCCTTCAGCTGCTGCAGTTTCTGGAGCTCTGGCATGCTGGAAGCACAGGGGCACATCAGTCAGTGGGCATGGAGGACTATGCACCAGGAATGTTCAGAGGAAACCCCTTCACTTGTGGCCAGGTACCCGACACCCACCTGTCCATGTTCCTGATCTGGTTGTGCAAGGCCAGGAATGACACCGGAGAGTCGATAGCCTCACGGCTCTTAGCACAGAGCCGCACAACTTTCAGACCAGTCTGGTGGATCTTCTCAGTCAGCTGATCCACAGCTATGTTACTTGGAGCACAGACAAGCACAGGCCTTCAACATAAAGGGAATGAATAAATGTCTCAGTGCTCATCTAGAAGAGATTCATAAAATCTAAGTAACAAGACTCTTGTTTTGAATCACAGGCAGTGCAGACAGTTCAAATGTAAGTCTAAAGCCAGGGATAACACAATGCAAAAGAAGCTTCCTGTCCTCACCTGGTTTTCACTCTATTGGTGCAAAACACTGCTAATAACAGTCCTGCAGCCTCACCCCTCCCTCTCCTCATGGTGAAGACTTGACAGCACAGCACAGACCACCTAGGCAAACTGACCAGTGCTGCCTTTAAAAGAAGCAGGCTAGCTTCTTAAAAGCAACCCAAGGCCTGATCTAATACAAACAATATAAAATGCAGCAAGCAGGAAACCCTCTCAAGATGTTCCGCAGTCAGGCCTGCTGACCCCTACCCGTTGCCCTGCCGAGCCAGGTGGTAAACAATGGTGGCCGAGGTCACTGTCTTCCCTGTTCCTGGTGGTCCCTGGATCAGGCTCAGTGGTCTCTGCAGCACAGTCTTTACGGCATAAACCTTGCGATACAAGTGGCCATTAGGGGTGCAGATGCCCTGGGCCCTCTCCCCAGCAGCAATTTGGGCTAGACCCTGACCACCCCTAGGACAATAAGAACCTGAGAGTGGTTGAGGTCTGGCAGCCCCTGTGCTGTGAAGCGCTTGGGCAGCTGGCACTTGATGATCACATCCTCCACCTCATGGCCGAGCAGTTTGTGGTAGATATAGCCCGAAACAGAGGTCTCGTCCACAGCAAAGGTCTTTAGCGCACTCTGCATCCTAAGGGGAAGTGACAGGTTGGCCATGTGCTTATGTGGGTTGGTGGTAAGCCCCATCCTCAAGGGAGACTATCCAGAGCTGGAGGCCGAGGCAGACGCACCTGTCGAATGAGGTGGACTTCCACACAAAATCCACCTGGAAGTTATGCGTCACCTCCACAGGTGCGCCCACGCTGCTCCGCAGCTCAATAGCAATCTCATCACCATAATCTGCGAAACTGAGTTAAGGTTCACCTCACTGTAACCTTTCCAAGGAGCCCTCATTTGGTTACTGAGAAGACAGATCCCCCCTCCCTTTGTGCCAAAAAGTGTCAACACAGCCAGTGAGACCCACGTTCTCAGTGACATATTCTGTCCATAGTGTTTGGGTCCCCTGCAGCCACCCTGTGAGCCTTGGGGTGTCACCCAGGATGCTGGGATGGATTGACCACATCTAGAATGCAGGTTCTAGCTGTGAGCTTCAGAGAGCCCTGAGGCACAGATCTCAAAGCAGCCTAGCTCCAGGCAAATCAATGCTTCTAGTAGTTTTATACAAATGAAGAAAGGGCTCGGTGGCTTGAAATAAACATGACTCCAGCCAGGGCCACAATCTCCATCCAAGGCCCCAGGAACCAGTCTCCACAGTGACCCACACACAGGTATCCTGTACTAGCTGTTCTTCACACAAAGGATACTATCAGGGACCTTGATGACGTGGCCAATCCCTTTCCACAGGGGTGCCAGGTCCCCTTTGTACCGCAGGCATATCTCATCCCCCTGCATGAGCCGCATGTCTTTCAGGTAAAAAATAGCAAGAAAGTCAGTGTTTTCAACATGTGCCTAGGCTACCACCATGAAGAGTTTAAATTAAGAGACACTTTACAAGGGCAAAACTAGGAATTTTATGCTACTTGTGATCACAAATATTTTAAAACTTAAAATCACCTCTTAACCAAATTATGACTAAATCCTCATTACCAGAGTCAGTCTTGGGTAAAGTGAAGTAGGCGATTCTCTTCTTGTTAAGGCCCAGGTCCCACCTGACTGTGATGTTATCTTGAGTCTGAGCACATGGAAAATAAGAACCCTGTTAGCCTACAATAGATACGGCCTGGACTCCTGTGTCTAGGTACCCAGAGGTGTGTGCCCTACAGCAACTTCATGAGCCACAATGCTGGGGTGAGGCAGGCAGAACCCAACAGCCTGAAACACCAACAAGGACACTGCTAGGAGAAAAGCCATTAGAACCCCCAGAGCCTGCACAAGATGACCAGGTTCATGTGACACTAGCTCTCAAGGGTCCTCAGAGGGAGGAGAGAAGAAAACTGACAACTGAGGACATGGCTCAGGAGCCCCAGGGCTCAAGCTTGGGCTCCCTAGACATCATCTTTGTGAGACCAGCACAAGGAGTGCCCTCCATGTGTCAAAACTCCTTGAGTCTGATGTGTGTGGCTACGAGCAAAGGCTAAAAACCCAACTGTGAGGGGCCCTGGCCAGTTGGCTCAGTAGTCGAGCACTGGCCCGGTATGTGGATGTCCCAGGTTCAATTCCTGGTCAGGGCACACAGGAGAAGCACCCATCTGCTTCTCCACCCCCCCCCCTTTCGTTTCACTCTATCTCTCTTTTCCCTCCTACACCATGGCTTGATTGGAGTAATTTGGCCCCAAGCGCTGAGGATGGGTCCATGGCCTCACCTCAAGCGCTAAGAAGACCTCGGTTGCCGAGCAACAGAGCAATGCCACAGATGGGCAGAACATTGCCCCCTAGTGAGCTTGCCAGGTGGATCCAAGTTGGGGCACATGTGTAAGTCTTTCTCTCTGCCTCCCTTCCTTTCACTGAATAAAATAAAATAAAATACCCAACTGTGAGGAACTTGTGTTGGATTTATAATAAGCTAACACTCAAGACACTGTCTTGCTGAGTGGCAGGGTACCTGCTCTTGATCCACAGCACTGTCTCTCTAGGCCCTGGACTAAGGCCCATAACAGCACTGGCAACCTATAGGAAAAATCACCCTCTTGCATACACCACATCACCTGTGACTCTTTCAGCTTCTTGTCATAGTCAGCCTCCAGCTTGACCAGAGGCCCAAATATGTTCTGGTACTGGTAGGCATCCTCATACCGCAGGAGCACGTGCTGTGGCTCCTCATCCACCCCCGGCTTCTCTAGGTCCTCCAAGGTGGCAGATGGATTCTCCTAGAAGACAAGAACGATACCAAATTCATCTCCAGTTTCCCGTGTATGAAATCAACTATATGCAAGCGCACCAGTCACCAGAGAGACAGGGGCACACCCATCACTTCTCAGAACGAGCCAATGATGAGCTGACACAGAGAAAGGCACCAGCTGTCAATGGTATAGACCAGGGGTCGGGAACCTTTTTGGCTAAGAAAGCCATGAGCGCCACATATTTTAAAATGTAATTCCATAAGAGCCATACAATGACCCGTGTATGTTACGCATTATTCAATAAAAATTTGGTGTTGTCCCAGAGGACAGCTGTGATTGGCTCCAGCCACCCACAACCATGAACATGAGCAGTAGGAAATGAATTGTAATACATGAGAATGTTTTATATTTTTAACGTTATTATTACTTTTTTATTTTTATTTTTTTAGTCAGAGAAAGGGATAGATAGGGACAGACAGGAACAGAGAGATGAGAAGCCTCAATCATCAGTTTTTCATTGCAACATCTTAGTTGTTCATTGATTGCTTTCTCATGTGTCTTGACCCATGGGCCTTCAGCAGAATAAGTAACCCCTTGCTCAAGCCAGCAACCTTGGTCCAAGCTGGTGAGCTTTTTTTTTTGTTGCTCAAACCAGATGAGCCCGTGCTCAAGCTGGCGACCTCAGGGTCTTGAACCTGGGTCCTCTGCATCCCAGTCCTACGCTCTATCAACTGCGCCACCGCCTGGTCAGGCAACGTTATTATTTTTTATTAAAGATTTGTCTGCAAGCCACATGCAGCCATCAAAAGAGCTACATCTAGGCCCTGGCTGGTTGGCTCAGTGGTAGAGCATCGGCCTGGCGTGCAGAAGTCCCGGGTTCGATTCCCAGCCAGGGCACACAGGAGAAGCGCCCATCTGCTTCTCCACCCCTCCCCCTCTCCTTCCTCTCTGTCTCTCTCTTCCCCTCCCACAGCTGAGGCTCCATTGGAGCAAAGATGGCCCGGGCGCTGGGGATGGCTCCTTGGCTTCTGCCCCAGGCGCTAGAGTGTCTCTGGTCGCAACAGAGCGACGCCCTGGAGGGGCAGAGCATCGCCCCCTGGTGGGCAGAGCTTCGCCCCTGGTGGGCGTGCTGGGTGGATCCCGGTCGGGCGCATGCAGGAGTCTGTCTGTCTCTTCCCATTTCCAGCTTCAGGAAAAAAAAAAGAGAGAGCTACATCTGGCTTGCGAGCCATAGGTTCCCAACCCCTGGTGTAGACCCTGTGGGAGAGCCCTCATGTCAGAAGTTCATGTGGCACAGGGGAGCTGGATGCCTGCTGAGGTCATTGCTCACATCTCAGGTGCTGCTCCTAACACCGCCTAACAAGGTTACACCAATAGAGTAAGTCTCGGTGATGACACTCCAGATACACAACTAACATGCCCATACAATCAAATGGCAATGTCCTCCACAATCACCTGGCCCTGAATTGGAGGACAGCACTTCTTCCAAGCTTCCAAAAAGACTACTAGTTCCTCTGGCTGTATGCACCTCCCCATTTCCTCCTGATCCTATACTGTATCAACAGGGCTACACACTTTTTCCTGGCAGGGACAAAACAGTATCTGGGCTGCTAAAAGATAAACAGGAATGGTGAAAAAATTGTGGCAACCTGAAAATGGAAGTGGAAAGTCATCTTGCTAGACAATGCCTGAAAAATATTTTTACTTGGAGTCAAACTAAAGATAAATTCACATTTAAGATTTCTGGTTATAGAGGCACCTAATTAAAACATCTAACTTTGTTATTAAAACTTGACAGTGAAATTTAAACAGCCAGAACCATAGGAGAGCTTGCCTGGAGAAGTGGATATGCAGGCTGGGCAGGTGACCCATTAGGCAACCTACAGCCTCTCTCTCCTTCAGGTGCTAGGTTGCGCATCTTGACTGTCAGGACCACAACTCCTTTCCAACTACAGCAGGGGTCTCCAAACTACGGCCCGCAGGCCACATGGGGCCCCCTGAGGCCATTTATCCGGCCCCCCGCAAAGTGCGGCATCGCTCACCTACAGTACTACTTTCGGTGATGCGGGACGCACGCCTCATGGTTCCTGAAGCACGTCATATCACTTGTTACGGCTAGCAGTGACAAATATGGAACCAGACATTGACCATCTCATTAGCCAAAAGCAGGCCCATAGTTCCCACTGAAATACTGGTCAGTTTGTTGATTTAAATTTACTTGTTCTTTATTTTAAATACTGTATTTGTTCCCGTTTTTTTTTTTTTTTTTTTTTACTTTAAAATAAGATATGTGCAGTGTGCATAGGGATTTGTTCATAGTTTTTTTTATAGTCCGGCCCTCCAGCAGTCTGAGGGACAGTGAACTGGCCCCCTGTGTAAAAAGTTTGGGGACCCCTGCACTACAGGCTCATCCCCAGCCTGGTGTTGCCCCAACTCAGACACATCAAAGCTCAGTGAGGTTTTACAAGGCACGCATAGTTCCTGGCCAATTTGCTCAGTTGGTTGAAGCATCGTCCCAATATGACAGTCAGGGCACATATGGGAAGCAACCAATAATGCACAACTAAGTGGAACAACAAAAGAATGCTTCTCCCTCTCTCTCAAGTCAATGAGAAATAAAATTAAAATGCATTCACCATCCTACCTACTCAGGCCCAGACTCCTCCAGACACTTACACCCACAGCCGCCCAGAGCCAGTTCCTGTCAGGACCCCTCCAGGCAGAGGCAGCAGAGTCTCCCAGGAGTTCCTTCCAGAATCTCCTGTTTATAAAGAAAGCCCCCCCCCCCCCCCTACCGAAAACTGATGCTGAGGTGGATTGCATTCTTAGCAGGCCGCAGGCCTCACCTTCCATAGCTCCTCCAGCTTGTTGATCTGCTGGGCAGTAATCTGCCGGGCCCGCAGCTGCTCCTGCTCAGAAGGGATCTTGACCAGCCAAGAAAGGAAGCAGCGATCCTGGATCAGGGGCTGCCACTGTGAGCTGTCCCAGTTGATGTCCTTGAGGCTGCTCTGACTGGCACAGGGCTGCCTACAGAAGCCCCAGGCAGGAGAGCCCAAGTGAGAATGACCTTCACCCAAGACTTACTTTTCACCCCAAGGTGCCAGTCCCTACCTTTTATTATGTGATCACATTACCTTTTAAACTGTTAGTAATAAATTATATCTCCCCACACACTTGAGCCCTGAACTCTTAAAATTCAGAACAGACTTTGGTTTTACAGAATTGCTTTTATGATTTAACCAGAACATATCCCCAGATTTACTCAACATTCCCATCTCACCAATAAGTCCCAACCCCCAAACATCCTCACACCTAGCCAGTTGGCAGAAACCATTTTAAAAGTCCCACTGAGTCAGAACCAGCCCCCAGGGAAATTGGGGCATCCTCACCTGCACAACAGCACCACCACTGAGTCAGCCTTGGCAGGGATGAAGCCAAGAAGGAAGACATTGCGGCAGCCACAGTTGTAACACTCCAGTACCGTCTCCCCCAGGGGCCCATCCTTGTGCAGAGTCACCTCTTTGCATTTTGCCCTCACAAGGTGATTTACAATGTGGCTTAAAACAGGAAATGATAAATAGTTAACACCCAAAGTTTGGCTTTTCACCACTTCCAATTCTCAAGCCCCTGTTAAAAGTTCCGGTACCATTCACGGTCCATTAGCAAGGGCGGTCACACCTCATCCATCTGGCATCCCAGGAGACCAGGCAGCCCCTGAACTGGCTCCCCACTGAGTGTAAAAATCAACCCTCCTTGAACCACTTTTAAGGGAAACTTTCCTAACACGTTTTACATAGTTTCTGCCTTTTTCCCCCCCCTACAGTTCCTGCTTTCTTAAATCCAACTACTGGGCCTCACTGGATCTACAGCTGGGGCCCCAGCTGCTGCCCCTTTCCCAGCTCCTCTTGTTCCTTGTGGTTTCTCTGTTGCTTCTTCCAAAGTCACTTCTCTTGACCCCTGCGCTGGCTGCCAGGAGCAACAGCTCCTCTTAATGTGCTGCAGGCCAGGAAACTTGATAGACACCCATATTAGAAACCTGAGGATAGTAAAACCATATAGGATAGGGGGCTCAGGACTACTCTCAGAAATTACAAGGGAAGTGCCAGCAATGAAATCCTCTGAAACCCCACCAACTTGGCTTGGCCAGGACTCTGCTGTCATTCTCATTTCTGGGCTACAGCTCACCTAAACCAGGGCCTATGCCAAGCCAGCCTTGCTGAGGATCACAGGTGGCAGAAGCCCTGTCTCAGGCTCTCTGTAGCCCGGCTGTGGGTCTGTGGAACACTCCTTGTGGCAACCCTCTCATCACATCAGAAAACCCCTCCTCTAAGGTTAGGCTCAGATATCAACATTTTATAACCCTGTCTGGCCCCACAAAGCCCATCATCAGATCATCTAACCAACCACTGCAGCTCTTGGCACCCTCTTCCCAAAGTCCCCCACTCTTCTCTAGAGCCACTACCACTTGGCATGTTACCAGAACCAGCAGTTTTCTCTTGCACTTCTGTGCCTACCTCACCTCACTACACGCAATAGGCCACCCATCAGTTTTCACTCAAGCCTTGCAAAGAACATGTGATGCTGGTTGACTGAGCCTGTTTTCTCTTAGACACCTTAAAGATGCTTTTCCTTTAAAGTCTTTTAAACACCAGCCCATTTCCTGCCTTGCTCAGAACTCTACAATTAGCATCCTAACTCCAAGATGACCCAAGACCTGATCTGTGTCCTTAGGTAGCATGATGGTAAGGCCTAGCCCATGGCTACTGAAGGCACAGGAAGGGCGGGTGAGGACTCCTGTACACATAAACCTTCCTGTGGATTTTTGCCGCTTCTCCAAAACATGAACTTCAGAAGATGCCTCTTCCCTGCTGAAGACCTGGAGCCCTGTCCACTGAGATGCTACTCTGCTTGTGGCAGCAGTGAGCTAGAGGTGGGGGCCGAGGAGTTCTAGCACTGGAGCTAAACAGAAGACTCTCCCTAGGATCCAAGCACTACACTGCTCTCACCCCAACACTGAACTCAAGTACAAGCCAAGTCCCAATTGCTGCTGATCAGGAGGGAGCCCAGAGCCACCACTGGTTAGATGGAACTTGATTTAATCTGATGATTCAGGATCTGGCCTGTGTTAGCCTGTGAACTACTCGATGAGCTCAGGCCTGAGGGAGCCTTCTCAGGAAGCATCTCCCATGGATGCCCATTACTGTCTTGAGAACATCCTCCCCAAGCACCCTATAATGAAGATGAATGGGCCTGCCAGGATCTCATCTTGCAGAGAAATATAAATACAAACTGGGAATGAGAATTAAGCCAACCATGCTGGCATAATAAAAAGAACCAGAGAATAAATTAAGGGTAAATACATTAAGGCATTCACACACCACCATCTGTTTCAAGTTAAACCCGTCACAGAGGAGGAAAAAACCCAGGTTTGTTAGCGTGATTTTATACTGTACTTCACTTCAGCATTTCCATAATTTACACACAAATCTGAGCACAGCCTGATTAAACACACATGCATGGCCTGATACCTACCTGCCAGAAGTATTTCCACGTCCGTTACAGAACCACTTCTTGCTAGTATTACAGTAAACCACGCATGCAGGATCATGTATTCCGCAGTAACTAAAAAAGTCAAATTGTGAACAGTTAAAGTTGGAAGGCTGCTCTGGTTTTAATTTGGCAGAATGTAAAATTCTTTCCTCTTACAACATTTTTAAGTTTTTCATTAAACACATACTCAAACCCAATGATCCCACTAACAAAATTCGATCAGTTAACTATTGAGGATTCCTGGCCCTGTGAATGCAGGAAGAAGTTGGTGTGCTATCGAAACCCTCAGAGATACCCCAGAAAGCAGCAAAGCCCCTTCTAAGTGAGGTCAAGCTCTGTGCAAGGCACCAAGTGAGCCCAACACCTTCAGGGCGACTCAGTCATCCTCATGGCCTTAAATTTCAGGAACGTGACTTAAAAGCAAGGAAACCAGTGTCCATGTGTAGCTCTGGGCACACAGAAGGTGAGCTGTGACTACGCTTCATTCACACTCCGGCAGAGGGCACCATGCTCCCAGAAACACTCAGCTGAGACACAGTAGCAGAGGGTCCTTGGTGCAAATACAGCTCAGCTCAAAAGAACACCAGGAGAGTCCACCATCCCCTCCCACAATCCTGGCATGTTTTTTCTGAAAGTTGACACACTAAAAACAAGAACACTGGATCTCCACCGAGTTTTGTATGGCTGTGAAGCAAAGACTCAGCCTTAAACCAGAATGTGCTTGACCCCAATATCCCACACATGGGGACAACCAGGAGGGCCAGGGTTGTACAGACCACCTGCAGCTTCACCAGGACTAGTACCTGCATACATGACAGAAACACAAATACATCACTCATTCACAGGCAAAAATATGTAAAAGAGAGTGAACAAAGAGCCAAAATAAAGTAAAAAAACTCTGTGAGGGGGGTAAGTAAAGGTGGAGGGGAAGAGGCACATTTTCTCCCTTGGTAGGCAGACTCCAAGGGCGGCAGGCCCAAGGGATGGAAAGGGCTGAGTAGAAGCCCAGGCCCAAAGCTGCCCCAACTGGCTGAGTCCCCTGAGCAAGATCATTTCACCTCTTTTGGTATCAATTTCCTCTTGTGTGTAACAAAAAGGCAAGAATAAGTCCAAATCTAAGGGATGGGTCCTGCTCCAGATAAAAATTCCAAATTTGGTCAACATTCAGGTCTACCCACTGACTATTTGCTCCAACTTTCCAGGAATCTTGAACACACAGATACTTTAAAGAATCTGGCAACAGTGCCTGACCAGGCAGTGGCGCAGTGGATAGAGTATCAGACTGGGATGCGGAAGACCCAGGTTCGAGACCCCGAGGTCGCCAGGTTGAGCACAGGCCCATCTCCTTTGAGTAAAGCTCACCAGCTTGAACCCAAGGTCGCTGGCTTGAGCAAGGGGTTACTCGGCCTGCTGAAGGCCCATGGTCAAGGCACATATGAGAAAGCAGTCAATGAACAACGAACAACTAAAGTGTCGCAATGAAAAACTGATGATTGATGCTTCTCATCTCTCTGTTCCTGTCTGTCTGTCCCTATCTATCCCTCTCTCTGACTCTCTCTCTGTCCCTGTCCCTATAAAAAAATAAAATTAAAATAAAATAGCCTGACCAGGTGGTGGCGCAGTGGATAGAGCGTCGGACTGGGATGCGGAAGGACCCAGGTTTGAGACCCCGAGGTCGCCAGCTTGAGCGCGGGCTCATCTGGCTTGAGCAAAGAGCTCACCAGCTTGGACCCAAGGTCGCTGGCTCCAACAGGGGGTTATTCGGTCTGCTGAAGGCCCACGGTCAAGGCACATGTGAGAAAGCAATCAATGAACAACTAAGAAGTCGCAACGTGCAACGAGAAACTGATGATTGATGCTTCTCATCTCTCTCGTTCCTGTCTGTCTGTCCCTGTCTATTTCTGCCTCTGTAAAAAAATTAAAAAAAAAAAAAATTAATAAAATAAAATAAAAAAAGAATCTGACAATACCCTATCCATAAGAGAAATCTTGGTGGCTGTATTTATCTTATAAACCCAAATGCTTACCCAATGGGAAGAGGTATTTCTGATGAGTGAGTGGAGCAAGTACCAGAAACAGGCTAGGGCCTGACGAAGGCAGAGAGGGAATAGGGCCTGATGAAGGCAGAGAGGGAAACCTTTCCCTACCTGCTGGAAGAATGAGTGACAGAGGGTGCTAAGCCCACCCTCCTGCCTAGGAACATGCGTACACAGGCCTGAATAACCTCCTTATTTCCAAGGACAATTTGATCAAGCATCACAGACCTTGGTCTTAAGAGTGATCTCTGTGAAACCAGCAGACACATTTGGAATGTGAAGACTCTGGGACACCCATGTTATTGGCGCTCACCTGCAGGCATGTACTGGTAGGTCCTTTGTGTAATAGGTATCCTCTTCATCTTCTTCAAAGTTCAACTCAGCCAGTAATTGGCTGGTCTTGGCCACGCTGTCATCCACAGCCCCATTCTGCAGGATGCCTTCAGGTCCTCCAACCTATGGCAGAACAGCAGCGTCACCATGTAAGCCTATATGGCCTCCAGGCCTCTGGCCTATGGCTTCTCCCCAAGTGAGCAGCCATGGAGACCCTTGTGTGAAGTGCTGGCCTGCTCTCCACTTTTGAGACAATTCAGCCTCTTTGGCTTTGACTTTTCACACTCTCTCCTTCCATATCAAATTTACCCAGACCAAAGCATGGCAGTCACTGGTGGCCTACGTTATCTGCCCTGAGTCCTAAGCAGCCAGATCCAACCCCCATGGAGTCACAACCACAACCAGGATGCAGAGAAAACACTTCGTTCTCATCACTGAGGGCCACAAAAGCTGATTTTTTACAAACCAGTTCCAGTCCTCTCTGGCTGCAAAATGTCAGGCCAGAAGGCCTGGAATCCCACACAGTTAAGGCTCCTCTCAAAACCTAAGCACCAGAAGTCAAGACTGTGAACCCTGGAGACATAGGAGAGTAGTAATCTCCTCAGTCAACTGACTTCTTCCACTGCCAGTACCTTCCCTGCAAGGCAGCCCTTCTTGACTATGAATCAGAAATTGAGTATTAATTAGGATAACCTTCTGAATTCAGGCAATAATCTTACTAAATGTACTACCTTTTATGTTACAAGAGCAAAAACAAACAGGCAACTTTAAGTAACTAAACCATGAATTTCACAGGCACTTCTGCTGAGCTCACATATTCATTCAGGGGCACGCAGACTCAGCTCCCCCAGGAAAAAAGGAATCCTAACATCACCCACCAAGAACTACAGGTGGCAGTCAACAAGAGCACTGTGTAATAACAAAGTGTGAGGAGGAGTGCTGGGAACACCCCAGGGCAGACACCAGCCTTGTTGCATTGCAAAGCCCCTACCACCCAGAACCAGGGGACCAAAAACTAGAGCCAGCCCAGCCTGAGCCAACAGTGCCCACAGGGGCTTTCCCTATCCACACTCTGGCCAATCACTTGTTTGAGCCTAAGAACACCAATTCTCGTGAGAGGGCATTCTGGATATTTCAAAGGTACATTTGGGGAGTCAGGAAGTCAGCACCCTATTGTAGAAACACCTATGTCCGCAATGGTCTCAGCCCAGATCAAAACCCCATTGCAGAGTCAGCTACCACATTAATATGCTTTTTTCAAGAAGGCAACAACCAGGTTAATTACAAAAAGACTGTATGCTTTTTTTGAAGGAAAAAAAAATCAAAATCAACATTTAGATTTTAATGCAAAGAAAACTGCTATAAAATCATCGCAAGCACCTGTGAATCCCTTATCTCCATTTTTACTTTTTTTTTTTTAAGTGAGAGGAGGGGAGATAGAGAGACAGGCTCCCCACAGCACCCTGACTGGGATCCACCTGGCAACCCCCATCTGGGACCGATGCTTTAATGAGCCAAGCCATCCTCAGCACCCAGGGCTGATGCTCAAACCAATCCAGCCACTAGCTGCAAGAGGGGAAGAGGGAGAGAAGGGGGAAAGGAAGGGAAAGAGAAGCAGATGGTCACTTCTCCTGTGTGCCCTGAGTGGGAATCGAACCCAGGGCGTCCACAGGCCAGGCCAATGTTCTATCAACTGAGCCAACCAGCCAGGGCCTCCTGTTTTTGTTTTTTTATTTTTTAATTAATTAATTATTTTTTTACAGAGACAGAAAGTGAGTCAGAGAGAGGAATAGACAGGGACAGACAGACAGGAACGGAGAGAGATGAGAAGCATCAATCATTAGTTTTTCACTGTGCGTTGCAACACCTTAGTTGTTCATTGATTGCTTTCTCATATGTGCCTTGACCATGGGCCTTCAGCAGACTGAGTAACCCCCTACTGGAGCGAGGGCCCTTGGGTTCAAGCTGGTGGGATTTCTGCTCAAGCCAAATGAGCCCGCACTCCAGCTAGCGAGCTCAGGGTCTCGAACCTGGGTCCTCTGCATCCCAGTCCGACGCTCTATCCACTGCGCCACTGCCTGGTCAGGACAGGGCCTCCTGTTTTAAAAAAACTGTGGTAAAATACACATAATAGCCTGACCAGGCGGTGGTGCAGTGGATAGAGCATCAGACTGGGACACAAAGGACCAAGGTTCGAAACCCCGAGGCTGCTGCCTTGAGTGCGGGCTCATCTGGTTTGAGCAAGGCTCACCAGCTTGAGCCCAAGATCACTTGCTTGAGCAAGGGGTCACTTGGTCTGCTGTAGCCTCCAGGTGAAGGCACATATGAGGAAGCAATCAATGAACAACTAAGGTGCTGCAACAAAGAATTGATGCTTCTCATCTCTCTCCCTTCCTGTTTTTCCCTATCTGTCCCTCTCTCTGTCTCTGTCACTCTCTCTCTCTCTCTCTCTCACACACACACACACACAAAATACATATAATATAAAACATATTGTCTTAACCACTTTTTTCCCCAAAAACTTTTTATATATTGATTTTGGAGAGAGAAACATTGATTTGTTGTTCAACTTGTTGCTCAATCAATGCATCATTGATTGATTCTTGTATGTGTCCTGACTGGGTATTAAACCTGCAACCTTGGCATATCAGGATGATGCTCTAACCAACTGAACTACCCAGCCAGAGCCCATCTTAACCACTTTTAAGTATACAGTTTGGGGGCATTTAAGTAACCAATTCCCACCATCCATCTCCAGAACCTTCCATCTTCCCAAACTCTGTCTCCATTAGACACTAACTCCCCACTGGCTGCTGCCTGGCACCCACCATTCTGCTTTGTCTCCATGAACTTGACTCTTCTAGGAACCTCATTATCACACAGTATTTGTCCTTTGGTATCTGGCTTATTTCACTTAGCACAATGTCCTCAAGGTTCATCCATGTTGTAGCACAGGTCAGAATTTCCTTCCTTCCTTCCTTCCTTTTTTTTTTTTTTAAAGTGAGAGGAGGAGAGATAGTGAGACAGACTCCCACGTGTGTCCCAACCAGGATCCACCAGCAACCCCATCTAGGGCCGATGCCTAAATCAACCAAGCTATTTTCAGTGCCTGAGGCTGATGCACTAGGACCAACCAAGCCATTCTCAGTGCTTGGGGCAATGCTCAAACCAATCAAGCCATTGGCTGTTGGGGGGGGGGGGGAGAAAGGAAAAAGAGAAGGAGAAGGAGATGGTCACTTTTCCTGTGTGCCCTGACCAGGAACTGAACCTGGGACGTCCATACACCAGGCCAATGCCAGGGCCTCTTCTTCTTCTTTATTTTAAGATTTTATTTATTGATTTTAGAGATGGGATAAGGAGAGAGAAGGGAGGGGAGCAATAAGCATCAACTTGTAGGAGTTGCTTCTCATATGTGCCTCGACTACAAGCCTGGGGTTTCTTTTTTTTTTTTGTATTTTTTTCAGAAGCTGGAAATGGGGAGAGACAGTCAGACAGACTCCCGCATGCGCCCGACCGGGATCCACCCAGCACGCCCACCAGGGGGCAACGCTCTGCCCACCAGGGGGCAATGTCTGCTCCGGGGCGTCGCTCTGCCCCGACCAGAGCCACTCTAGCGCCTGGGGCAGAGGCCAAGGAACCATCCCCAGCGCCTGGGCCATCTTTGCTCCAATGGAGCCCTGGCTGCAGGAGGGGAAGAGAGAGACAGAGAGGAAGGAGGGGGGGTGGAGAAGCAAATGGGCGCCTCTCCTATGTGCCCTGGCCGGGAATCGAACCCAGGTCCCCCGCACGCCAGGCCGACGCTCTACCGCTGAGCCAACCGGCCAGGGCCCAAGCCTGGGGTTTCTAAGCAGCAACCTAACCATTCCAGGTCCACACTTTATCCACTATGCCACCATAGGTCAGGCAAGAATTTTCTTTCTTTTTAAGGCCAAATAATATTCCAGTAATAAATTTACCACATTTTGTTCAGCCATGTGTCGATGGACACTTGGGCTGCTTCCACCTTTTGGCTGCTGTGAACATAGGCATACAACCATCTCTTAAGAGACCATGCTTTCATTTCTTCATTTCTTTTGTATATACACCCAGAAGTGGAGTTTGTGGATCACATGGTCACTTCAGTTTAACTTTTTGAGGACTCACCAGACTGTTTTCCTCAGCAGCTGTACCATTTTTACATTCCCACCACAGTGCACAAGGGTTCCAACTTCTCCACATCCTTAACACTTGCTCTAATTTTAGTTTCAAAAATAAATAAATAAATAGCCTGACCAGGCGGTGACGCAACGGATAGAGCGCCAGACTGGGATGCCAAGGACCCAGGTTCGAGACCCCGAGGTTGCCAGTTTGAGCGTGAGCTCATCTCATTTTAGCAAAAAAGCTCACTAGCTTGGACCCAAGGTCGCTGGCTTGAACAAGGGGTTACTCGGTCTGCTGAAGGCCCGTGGTCAAGGTACATATGAGAAAGCAATCAATGAACTAAGGTGTCGCAATGAAAAACTGATGATTGATGCTTCTCATCTCTCTCCGTTCCTGCCTGTCTATCCCTCTCTCTGACTCTCTGTCTCTGTAAAAAAAAATAAAAAAAGTTTTAAATAAATAAATAAAAGGAAAAAAAAAAACAAGAACAGCCATCCTGATAGATGTGAGGTGGTATCTCATTGTGGTTTTGATTTTCATGTCCCTGATGGCTGAGAGTGAACATCCTTTCATGTGCTTTTTGGCCACTTGTATATCCTCTTTGGAGACATGTCTATTTAAGTCCTTTGCCCATTTTTTAATTTAACTGTTAAATTTTTTGTTGGTTATCACTTCAAAGAGTCACCTTTCTATCTGGCAATGCTTCTCCTGACACATGTAGTGACAATGCTGATATAAGGCTGCCAATAGGACTGGCACTGCTGTTCCTAGGCACATTTATGTTGGTTTTCTAAAAGTGTGTAGCCAGTTTATGGTACCTGAATTTCAATACATGGCAGTAAGGTTGAGAATATATATCATGCTGCAGGAGAGGGCTGAGAAGGTGGTCTAGAATGGGTTCAGCCTAGAAGCCAGCCACCCTCTTGGGCTCAGAATAGTATTTACTTTTTTTTTTTTTAAGGTGAGAGGAGGAAAAATAGTGGGCAGACTCCTGAATGCACCCAGGACCAGGATAGTGTATAGAGCTATTTTTAGCTACTTTTAGCACCTGAGGCCAATGCACTGGGACCAAACTATTCTCAGCGCCCAGGCCACAATGGAAACAATCGAGCCACTGGCTGCAGCAGAAAATGGGAGAGAAAGGGTGAGGGGGTGGGAGAGATAGGCAGATGGTTGCTTCTCCTGTGAGCCCTGACCAGGAATCAAACCTGGGACGTCCATACACTGAGCCGACACTCTATCCACTGAGCCAGGTCCGGTATTTACATTCTTAAACAACTGGACTACATACTTAATCAAAGCCTCAAATTTACTCCTTGTCTCACAAAGTCTCACAACTAACTCACAAAGGAGTCAATGTTTACTGACTCCTAGGTTAGAAAAACTCCTAAAATTATCAGGTTGTATAAACTTTTACATGTAAAGAAATATTCTAGGTGGTATCTGAATCTTTACCCTCTTGAAATACCAAAATAAGTACATGAAGTAAAAGAGGAAAAAAGCAGACCACCCAAGGGCTCTCCTCCTATCCACTTCTGCCTCACACTTTACCTCCCCTCACCAGGAAGATGAGGCACCTCAGGAGCATGTGAGCCTTATAAGGGAGCCTGACCAGACAAGACTGACTAAACCAATGTGGCAACCTTCTCTAAACCAATGTTTTCTAACCGCCTGTCCAAAGACCAGTACACCCAAAATTTCGTGCCAGTCTGAGAAAGTTAACCACCCTGATGTTGTATAATGATTACAGACCCAATGATTTTAGTTGAATTCTCTTGAGTTCTCTTATGTTCTGCCTTAGCAGCCCCCAAAATAATTCTCCTATTTTTACTGGTCCCCAAATGTAAAAATGTTGAAAACCACTGCTCTAAACCACTGACCCCTTCAGGCTTCATACGAGGCAGAAATCTTCCAATTTTAGTGTATGTGCTGCCGAAGCGAGCACACGAGGCAGAAATCTAAGTCCTCTCTCAGAACTCCAGGGAGAAATGGATCCAAGGTCAGGGGGACTTTCCTCACCTCCACAAAGCTGGGGAGAAGTACAGATTCCCTAAGGCCCAGGGACCTTGCAGCTGACTCACTGGGGAGTGTGGTGTGCCCCCCACTTGTGTGCTTGTTTGCACACATGCATGTGCATACACTTCTAGCTCCCGCTAGGCCTCACTCCTGCCCAGCTGTGATCTAGCCACAACACAAACTGTCCTCTAGAACTGTGTTAAGTTTCTCTCTTTACTTTCTGGAAAGTTTTTAAGATAACATTAACATCAAAAGTACACTTGACCTTAGAAACTGTCATTAAATGAGCTAAAGCATTTAGAGAGTATATATAGAATATAATAGAGTACCTGGCATAGAGAAGGCCTTCAATCCAGTCAGGTGACACAATGGGAGGAATGCAGGTGTCCTCGTCCTTAGCTGGCACAGGACTGAGGTCCTCCAAGGTGACTAACCCCTCATCTCCAGCCAGGAACCCTCGATCCTGCTGGGCTCAAGAGGGGCAGGGCCTCCCTGCACCCATGGGCTCCCAAAGCTTACATCCAGTGAGAAAAGTTTCACTGTGGGGAAAGTTTCTTCTCCACTTGTGCTCTGGACACTATCTGAAGTCCATATAAGAGCTGCAGAGCTGACAAAAGCCTACAGGGGTTTCTGCCAGAATGAGTTCCATACAACCCACTACAGAACTCAGATGGTGCACATCAGAACAGTAGGAAGAGAGGCCACTCCATCCCCACAGAGGAAAAGCAAGTACATTAAAAAATTACCCCTCAATGTGCTGGAAAGAACTTTTAGACCATAGCCTTTACTCCAAATTTCTAAGCATCGTACCACTCAATATGAAACAGATCTTTCTGTCTCTTAGTCTCTGAGTCAGCAGGCATCCTAGGGCCTTAGCAATCATTGTCCCTTGGCCTTTGCACAGCTGACTCTTGTTCCTTCAGGTCTCATCCACAGGACACCTCCCAGGGAGGCCTCCCCAGACCCAATCTGAGGGAACCCAGTGAGGCCACTATGCCTGTCCTGCTCCCTATGACCCCAACACCCAGAACTGACCCCACATAGGGCCTCACTGTATTGGTTAAGTAAATACATTTCATCCAAAACACAAAGGCTGAAAAGTGGCTCCTCATTTCTTCTTTTATTGCCAAGGATTAAAAATAAAAGAGGGAGTGGAAACTCACCCTTCCTTCCGGGTGGCCTGAGGCAGAGAGGAGCTACAGGGCCTCTGAGCAGGAAAAGGTAACAGAAAGTCCAGCCTCTCCAACTTCTGAAGAAGTTTCAAAATGAAATACCCATGTTCTTGGCCCGTGGATCCACCAGCCACTCACAATTCATCATGCCTGCTCTCTCCTCACACACTTTTATTTTCCTGACCCATTTCAAGTCATAAGCCCCAGTACAAGGACTTTCTCCCCATAATCCCCATACAGGCATACCTTTACTGCACTTTACAGATATTGCTTTTTTTTTTTACAATATGAAGGCAAAACATACCAGCAGCAAGAAGATTACTATTCACTGAGGGCTCCAATGATGGTTAGCATTATATAGCAATAAAATAATTTTAAATTGATATGTGCAGCCCTGGCTAGTTGGCTCAGTGGTAGAGGGTCAGCCCAGTGTGTGGATGTTCCAAGTTTGATTCCCAGTCAGTGCACACAGAAGTGACCATCTGCTTCTCTACTCTTCCCCTTCCTTTCCTGCGCTCTCTTTCTTCCCCTCCTATAGTCATGGCTTGATTGGTTCAAACACATCAGCCAGGGCACTGAGGATGGCTCAGTGGAGCCTCTGCCTCAGGTGCTAAAAATAGCTCGGTTGCAGCATGACCCCAGACGGGTATGATCATTCATTGGATCTTGAATTTAAACAACCATAAAGGACATTATTAGGACACTAGGAAAATGTGCCTGTGTGTATTAGATGGTATCAGTATTTTAACAATATGCTCCTGAGCGTGACACCTGTATAGGCATACCTTGGAAACACTGCAGGTACCATTCCAGACCACTACAATGAAGTCAGTCACACCAGTGTTTTGGTTTCCCAGTATGTATAAAAATTATGTTTTCAGTATACTGTATGTGCAGTAGTAGTGTATCTACATAAAAAGCAATACACATACCTGATTTTTTTCTTCTTTTCCATGTGAGAGGAGGGCAGATAGACTCCTTCATGCTCTCCTACCAGTATCCATCTGGCAACTCCCCTCTGGGGCTGATGCTCTGCCCATCTGGGGCCAGGAATCAAACCCGGGACTTCCGCACGCCAGGCTGACGTTCTACCACTGAGCCAACCGGCCAGGGCCTGAGAGTTGACCATTTTCAATTTATAAAGAAAGCATGGGCCCTGGCCGGTTGGCTCAGCGGTAGAGCATCAGCCCAGCGTGTGGAAGTCCCGGGTTCAATTTCCAGTCAGGGCACACAGGAGAAGTGCCCACCTGCTTCTCCACCCTTCCCCTTCTCTTTCCTCTCTGTCTCTTTCTTCCCCTCCCACAGCCAAGGCTCCACTGGAGCAAAATTGACCCAGGTGCTGAGGATGGCTCCATGGCCACACCGGTGCTAGAATGGCTCCAACCGCAATGGAGCATCGCCCCCTGGTGGGCATGTAGGGTGGATCCCGGTTGGGTGCATGCGGGAGTCTGACTGCCTCCCTGCTTCTAACTTTGGAAAATTACAAAAAAATTAGAATAGAATAGAATAGATAAATAAAAGGTATGATCCCACCCAACAGCGAGCTAGGTTCTAAATAAAAAGTCCCACCCTCCTGCTCCTTACAGTGGACCACTGTTCTGGTCAGTATGCTGAACCTACCCCTGCAAGTCATTTCCATGCTCTGAGGATCCTGGACATATCCCTAGTCACCTTGGGCTGCCCCTGCCTGTCCAGCTCTGAGGTCAGTCACTCTCAAAGGAGCCTGAGGACTAGTGCTTAGGCTCCCAGACACCCTCAGGGGGAAGTCAGGGAGTGTCCAGTAGGCGGGACACATCACAGAACCATGACCCAACTGAAACCCAGCTTAGTGACATGTAGAGGAGGGCTGCCCTAGACAGCAGTACAGGTAGATATGACAATCACATTAACGCTGGACCCTGAAGGGGTCCAGACCAAGCAAAGGTGACACTTTCTGACCAGTGAAGAATCTGATTGTGGAGAAAGAAAGCTCCCCCCACACCCTGTATTAGATGATCCTGAAATACCGTTGGCGCTATTCATCTGACAACAGCAGTACAGCTAACAAAGGAGAGGTGCCTTTTCATGTCTCTAGAGATACAGACTAAATACTGTAGGTCATTGGTTGGGTATTACTAATTCTTATGGAGCAACCTCAGAAGGGAGGTGAAGTGACACTCTAAAACACTTCAGTGAAGAAAAACAAAAAAAGGGGAGAGGATAATCTTCACAGCTGCAAAATCAATGCAATGGATGGATAGGGTTTACCTACAAGTGAGACAATCTATAACAAACATTTTTACACAATACAAGTAGCCACCTGGAATCTGCGGAAGCTCTAGCAAATGTCTCCCACCCAAGGTAAGGAAAGCCACCTCTCCAGGCTCAATGTTATCCCTGGCAGCTGAGCTCTATCTACAAGGAGCTGAAGTAGACAGGCAGGTCCCATCTTCAGTGGTGACAAAGGGCTCACAGAGCTCAGCAGGCAGCCTACGTCTGCTGCAGGTCTAGAAGCCTCCTGGCAACAGTCCACAGAGTTCCTGAGAAGCCTGGCTTAGTTGTCTAGCTTGCAAGCTGCTACTGGACCAACACATAAAAAGGCACAGGACCCTTTGCCAACCAAAGGTCCACTCGGCCTCCCATGTTTACCAGAGATAGTAGCATTTTGCTTTTAAGGAAAGCTCTTCTGGCAAGATGAGTTCAAGGACCCCTCATAAGACCTGGAGACTCGGGTGGACTCACTGCCTCCTCAGCACCTTCCAAGGACACACTCTGTAGAGCCCCACTGAACACAACTGGGCATCATGGCTCTATTCAGCAGGATGGACTGTCCAATACCACCACAGTGACCACCACAGCTGCCCAGAATCTGCCCCTTCTAGTCTCCATGCTTGTCACTCTGGTAGGGCCATTCTCTCCAGCAAGGCCTCTCATCCACCTCAGGTGGGGCCTCCAAGGATACGCTGACCAGCACCGCCCCCACTCATAACTACAATCCAAGGGGAACACTGTCTCAGCCCTGGGATCCTGGGCCCTGATTCAAAAACAGACAGAAAGTCGTGTCTGCACTAGACATAACTCCTTGTGAGGACTCAGGGGAAATGGAGTGTCCAATGCAGGACACCCAGCAGGAGGACCGACCACTGCAGAAGCCTGGTGCTGAATCACCTGAGTGCATCCAACCACAGCGCCACCCTGATTGAACTCTCCTGGCCTAGGTCATACTTTGCTAAGCCTCCAGCCATCTGACTAAGGACTCTTCCTCTCAAGTGCAGTCACAGCACCCCTCAGCAGCTCTATGAGGCTCCATATCCAGTCCAAACCCTTTGTGATGGCAAATCAGCCCTCACCCACACCCACTCTTCCTCCATGCCAAGCCCCAGGCAGTGCTCCATATCCACAATTCTGCCCAGTGGGCAGCACCTTCCTGAACCATTCTCAAAGGCTCTTCCTTTGCAGGACCACTCCCTTTTCTGAGCCCTGACCATCCCTAAAGTCAACCACAATCTGGGAAAAACCTGTCATTTCTAACAAAGCAGCTGCAGTTGCTGCTATGAGGACAGGAGTTAGAACCAAGCTGAAAGGCTAGCCTGATGGCCTGCACAGAGGAGACAGAAGTAAATATGAACAGACCTAAAAGGGCTTCCAGGCCTCACCCTGCCTCTGAACCCCAGTGCAGGGTTCAGCATATCCCCTCACATAGGATGGGGAGTAGCTAAGCATGGATTTCCCTATCTTACTGCTGTTGAACAAACACTAAACACTACAAAGATTAGCAAGAGCAAAAATGGAAGAAGAAAGGAAAGGTGGCTTAAAGGAGAAATCAAAGGCAGCAAGTGACTACGGTGATGGTCAGAGAGCCCTGCAAATTTATTAGAAAAACACTGACACAAGAAGGCTCTACAGTGTGAGAAGAGATGAAGCTACTGGAACGATGTCTTTTTCTGGTACGTGGGAGCTAAACTGAGAGCGAACTTTAGTTTTTTGTTACTACTGATACTGTATTGGCATTAACTTTTCCCCTAATCTTCCTAAATCTGGGTGAAGAAATGGGTAAATTGAGTAAGAAATCATTTCAGTTATTCACGAAACTGACACAAAACCTCCCTTTGTTCTAATTGCTGATGGAGTTCTTACCATCTGGAAACAAACCTGGGAAATCCAACAACAGGAAAGTGATGGATGAACACTTGCAGGAGCTCCTGCAAGATTACCAGTGTCTTATCTCTGATTTTGTCAAGGCATGCTTTTATCAGAACTGAACTGCATATTCACAAAACCAGATGGAAAAAATCCTACTCCAATTCTAAACTCATCACCTTTAGGGACCCCTGGACTGTATCAAATTCACTCCTTCTCATAAGCTTCGAGCTAGTAAGCAGAAGAGGATCTGTTCTCCTGATGGTCAAGGATATGATGGGACAGTCTGCCAGGAACTCTGAAGGTGGCAGGATTATGGTTTGGAAGACTCCAGTACATAACAACTCTTTAGCCAAGTCATCTTCCCACTTGAAAATGGAAATGAAGCTCAAGTTTATGTACTCAGGACTACAACTGAGAAAAAGCCTTTGTGTATCTGGTCACCTGTTTACAGCAACTGGGTTGTTTCCAGTTTGTAGCTCTTATGAGCTCTTTATGAGTCTGCTGTAACACTGAGCAGCCCCACATTTGGGCAACTAACTACCTTGTTTCTCTGCTGGGCCACAGAGCTGTGTGTAACCATCCCACCAGCAAGGCAAGTGGTATTCCCAGCATTTTTTTTAAATGAGTGGGCAGTAATATTTCCACGTGGTTTTTACCTTACACTGAAATACAACTGGCCCTGGCCGGTTAGCTCAGTCAGTTATAAACATTATCTTGAAATGACAAAGGTTACATCACGCATTGGATCTCCGGTCAGTGCACACACGGAAAGCACTACCAGTGAATGTTCGACTGAATAGTACAACAAAATGGATGCTTCCCCTCCCCCTCCCTCCCTTCCTCTATCTTTTATCTTTTTTTTTTTTTTTTTGCAGGGTGGGGGGTAAACCAGGGACAGATAGGAGGGAGAGAGGTAAGAAGCATCAACTAACAGTTGCAGCACCTTAGTTGTTCATTGATTGCTTTCTCATATGTGCCTTGATGGGGCGGGAGGTCCAGCTGAGTCAGTGACCCCTTGTTCAAGCCAGTGACCTTTGGGCTCAAGCCAGCAACCATGGGATCATGTCTATGATTCCACGTTCAAGCCAGAGGCTTAAGCCAGATGAGCCCACGCTCAAACCAGTGACCTTGGGGTTTCAAATCTGGGTCTTCAGCATCCCAGGCCAACGCTCTAACCACTGCACCATCACCTGGTCAGGCATCTCTCTTGGGGGGAAAAAAAAAAGCCCTGATCGGGTATCTCGTTTGGTTGGAGCATCATCCCTGAGCATGAGGTTGCGGGTTTGATTCCCTGGTCAGGGTACATACAGAAGCATCTCAATGTTTCTCACTATCTCTCTCTCTCTCAAAAAAAAATACAACTGACACACAATAAATGGCATGTTTAAAGTGTATAATTTTATAAACTGACACACGTCAATGCATGCCAACAACCACAATCCAAGCAATTAACGCATTTACTAGGCTCAAATCCTTTGGTGTTCTTTGTCATCCCTACCTTTCTTTCCTCCCCTCCCCCAACCACAGACCTGTTTTCTACTATTCACAGTTAGCCAGCACTTTCTAGAGCTTTATAATGAATGGACTCATCAAGTATATACAGACAGTTCCTGACTTACAATTTTTTGACTTTACAATGGTGAGAAAGCATCCATGCTGTTGCATATATCAACAGTTCATTCCCCCCACCACCTACCCCCGTTGAGTGGTATCCCAACTCTTAGATTTTCACCAGAATTTCAATGTTTGGAGGAAACAAAATCATAGCAACAATCAAGAAGAAATAGTCCAACAACTAGACAGACCAGAAGGGTTGTAACATCAGTTATTAAACCTTTTTTTTTATTTTTGAAAGAGAAACAGATATAGACAGGAAGGGAGAGAGATGAGAAGCATCAATTCATAGTTGTGAAACTTCAGTTGTTCACTGATTTTCATACGTGCCTTGAGGCGGGGAGGGTGTCTAGCTGAGCCAGTGACCCCTTGCCAGCAATCTTGGGCTCAAGCCAGCAACCATGGGGTCATGTCTATGATCCCTCACTCAAGCCAGCAATCCAACACTCAAGTTGGTGAGCTGGTGCTCAAGCCAGCAACCTTGGGGTTTTGAACCTGGTTCCTCAGCATCTCAAGTCAATGCTCTATCCACTGCACCACCACCTGGCCAGGTCTATTAGGACTTCTGAATTTACCTTTCAGTCTTTTGGAAATGGGGGAAGAAACCAAGAAAGGATCAGCTACTCAAAAGAAAACTGCTGTAAGGACACTTGGCAAGACTATTTCTGCACTTTTCATCCCAGGATCTTGAAGTATTTGAAAAATATCAGTTTAGCCTGACCTGTGGTGGCGCAGTGGATAAAGCATCGACCTGGAAATGCTGAGGTCGCCGGTTCGAAACCCTGGGCTTGCCTAGTCAAGGCACACATGGGAGTTGATGCTTCCTCCTCCTCCTTCTCTCTCTCTCTCTCTCTCTCTTCTAAAATGAATAAATTAAAAAAAATATATCAGTTTCATTTCATAAACAAAAAAAATAAGTGTTATTTGAACCAACTCAAGAACTCAGCAAGAGTCACACCCACCTACCATTCTCCCACCCTGGCCAGCAAAGACTTTCAGCCTCTAAAAAAACTTTCAGATAAAACCAACTGTTTTCCTGGCTGGATAGCTCAGTTGGTTAGAGCATTGTCCCAAAACACAGAGGTTGCTGGTTCAATCCCCAGTCAGGGATCATACAGGAACAGATGTTTCTGTCTCTTTCCTGCTTTCTTCCTCCTGCTCTCTCTAAAATCAAGAAAATAAACATTTAAAAACAAAAACAAAAACAAGAACAATTCTGCAAGGCCCTGGCTGGGTAGGTCAATGGATCAAGCTGTCATCCTGGTGTGCTGAGGTCACAGGTTTGATCTCTGGTCAGGGCACACACAAGAACTAAATAAAACTAAGTGGAACAAGTTGACGTCCCCCCTCTCTCTCCCCTTCCCAAATCAATAGGGGAAAATAACCAATTACGCAAAACTGGCAGTTGGGACTGATGTCAAAAGTGGCTGCACATCGGAAAAGTCTGGCAGCTCTCCCCCAAAATTATATACAGTTACCACACAACCAGCAGTTTCACTGAAAACATATACCCACAAATAAACCTGTATACCAATGTTCAAAGAAGCACTATTCATTCATAATATATTGCTCACAAAAATTAGGGGATATTTTATTGCTTCATATTCATTTTGAAATATCCCCTAATTTATGTGAGCAGCATAGGTAAAAGTGGAAACAACCCAAATGTCCACCAAAAGATATGTAGATAAACAAAATGTAAACTGTCCATACAAAAGTGGTAGCACAGCACTTGACAATCACTCATACAGTAAGATCAAATCAAAAGTTATTCAGGATGGGAGGTTTTCTGAATCTCTCTGGAAGCCTTAACATAGTTGGTTACACAAATAACTCCTGAGGACAAACAAGGTAAAGTCTTCCCAAATGCTGTAGGTAGCCAATACCACCAACTGACAGAGGAGATTACCAACTTTCCTGCCCCCAAGTTCAGGGCCTCCTCTTGTGACACAAAGGATATTACTTTCCTCCCCTAAATGCAAATCAAAAGTTAGGCTACAGGGGCATGCGTCATCAGGGCTAATTAAAAGGAAGGAAGGACAATCCCTTTTGATATCATCAGAACTCAAGTGAGCTCAAATACAAATGTTTAACTCTGATAGAGAGTTTTAATGCTTTTATTTTATATACCTTAGTGTTCAGGTGTAAGGAAATAAATCCATTATTTCAACTAAAAGGACATACCCTCATTTAATCGAAAACACAAGGAACAAAACCAGAAAAAGCTGCCCCAGGTCTACTATTTTGTATTGGCTACAGTTAAAAGGGTTTGTCATGAAACCATTATCTTCCACAACCCTGAGCTGCCACAGATTGTGGCACACTGCTCCACCAAGAGATCTTTTTTTATTATTATTATTTTTTTTTTTTTTGCATTTTTCTGAAGCTGGAAACAGGGAGAGACAGTCAGACAGACTCCCGCATGCGCCCGACCGGGATCCACCCGGCACGCCCACCATAGGGCAACGCTCTGCCCACCAGGGGGTGATGCTCTGCCCATCCTGGGCGTCGCCATGTTGCGACCAGAGCCACTCTAGCACCTGGGGCAGAGGCCACAGAGCCATCCCCAGCGCCCGGGCCATCTTTGCTCCAATGGAGCCTTGGCTGCGGGAGAGGAAGAGAGAGACAGAGAGGAAGCGCGGCGGAGGGGTGGAGAAGCAAATGGGCGCTTCTCCTGTGTGCCCTGGCCGGGAATCGAACCCGGGTCCTCCGCACGCTAGGCCGACGCTCTACCGCTGAGCCAACTGGCCAGGGCCTCCACCAAGAGATCTTTATCCTCAGCATTCCAGACTCGCTGAGCACAAGTTACACACAGCACTATCTGGTCCACTCATATATAAGTCCCGATTTCATGTTATGTTTAAAAGTAACAAAACTAAAACTGCTATGCCCCATTTTACAGCTGAGGAAACAGAGTTCTAGAGTCTGAGATTACAGGTCTGAGATTACACCTCCAGCAGCTCATTCTTCTCTCCAGGCAAACTCTCCCCTCTCTCATCCCTTCCTCCACTACATATAAACAAAACTGAAAAACATACATACTCACACACCTGTTCTCCCTGATGCCCCCCCAACCCATCAGGCTTCTATTTTTAAGGAATCTGGGGTTAGAATGAGTCAAATGTTTTCTGCTTCTATTAGGGGCTAAAAGAAAGTCCAAGTGGGTGGTCTACCCACAGGAGTGACTCAAACAACTACTCTAACCAGAATTCAAACCTCCATCTCCCAGGACAGAGTTTGAGCTCAGTCTCAGTCTGGCTATGGTGGGTGGCTACCCCAGCCCTAGCATGGGTCCTTGTGCCACGGGTCACCTGTGACAAGATGAGCCTTGTAACTCTTCCAGGGCTGAGAATGCAGAGAAATAACCTCAGGGAGGTGCCAGATACAGGGAAACCTGGTGAATGCAATCTGAGATCCATAGGATGACAGCTACATTCCCTGGGATCTCAGCCCAGAATCCTAGCCAGCCTCCTCTCCCACCTCTGGGTCAGGACCCAGCTCCAGGAAGTGTACGCCTGATATCTCAGAAGCCAAACTCAAATTTGAAATACCTGAATAGCTTTCGCTAAACGTTCTCATCATTAAAAAACAAAAGTTTCCAATGTGGTGGACCCATTTATATAAAAATCCACTATCGGCCTGACCAGGTGGTGGCGCAGTGGATAGAGCAGGAGTCCCCAAACTACGGCCCCCGCGGGCTGCATGTGGCCCCCTGAGGCCATTTATCCGGCCCCCACCGCACTTCAGGAAGGGGCACCTCTTTCATTGGTGGTCAGTGAGAGGAGCATAGTTCCCATTGAAATACTGGTCAGTTTGTTGATTTAAATTTACTTGTTCTTTATTTTAAATATTGTATTTGTTCCCATTTTTTTTACCTTAAAATAAGATATGTGCTGTGTGCATAGGGATTTGTTCATAGTTTTTTTTATAGTCCGGCCCTCCAACGGTCTGAGGGACAGTGAACTGGCCCCCTGTGTAAAAAGTTTGGGGACCCCTGGGATAGAGCATTGGACTGGGATGCGGAAGGACCCAGGTTCAAGACCCCGGGGTTGCCAGCTTGAGCGCGGGCTCATCTGGTTTGAGCAAAAAGCTCACTAGCATGGACCCAAGGTCACTGGCTCGAGTGGGGGTTACTCAGTCTGCTGAAGGCCCGCGGTCATGGCACATATGAGAAAGCAATCAATGAACAACTAAGAAGTCGCAATGCGCAACGAAAAACTGATGATTGATGCTTCTCATCTCTCTCTGTTCCTGTCTGTCTATCCCTCTATCTGACTCTGTCCCTGTAAAATAAAAATTTTAAAAATCCACTATCGTCTGACTAGGTGGTGGCGCATTGGATAGAGCGTCGGACTGGGATGCGGAAGACCCAGGTTCAAGACACCAAGGTCGCCAGCTTGAGCGCGGGCTCATCTGGTTTGAGCAAAAGCTCACCAGCTTGAACCCAAGGTCGCTGGCTGAGCAAGGGGTTACTTGGTCTGCTCAAGGCCCCCGGTCAAGGCACATATGAGAAAGCAATCAATGAACTAAGGTGTCACAATGAAAAACTGATGATTGATGCTTCTCATCTCTCTCCGTTCCTGTCTGTCCCTATCTATCCCTCTCTCAAACTCTCTGTCTCTGAAAAAAAAAAAAAATCCACTATCATTGCCCACTGGAGGAACAAACTCAAACCCAACTTTTTCAAGGCAGGGCTATGGAGTTATGTAACACATCGGTTTCAGCAACAGGCAATGCAAGAGGGAAAAACAAAATGCAACCTGCCTCTAGAATATCAATAGATGGCGAGTATGGGGATTCCCCATTGGAGGCAAAAATTCCGTTTCTGTTCCAGAAGTCTCCACTCTTCCCTCCCCATCCCCAGAGTCCCTGGGCCTGAGGAAATTTGATCAGGAGGCTGTGTGTGAATGAGAGTGCCCAGAGGGCTGCGACCACAGGTGGGAAGTGGGGCTTGGCTACGGTTCGACCGCAAGGGGGATCCGGACAGACCATCCTGGACCCAGGTGAAGAGGCACTCGGGGACCTGTAACTCCGATCTGGCCGGGGACGGACCTAAGGCAGGTCACTTCGGACATGCTAAGACGAACTGGGGCAGGTCACTTAAGACCTGGCTTGAGCTAGATCCAGACCAGACCTTAGAAGTACTCAAAGCAGATCACTCAGACGCAAACAGAGAAAGACCTGGAGCAGGTCTGCCCTGTGCCCAGAAGGCTAAGGGAACCGGAACAGTTACTCTGAACCAGGCCAGAGTGAGGGTCGCGAGACAGATTACATCGGACTCGGCCAGAGTGAGGGAACCAGAATAGGTTACTCCGGGGCTGGCCGGAATAGGGAGACGAAGCCGGGAGCCAGGACATGTTAACCCAGGCCCTGCCGGAATGGGGGACCTGGGGCAGGTCCCCGGACGCTGAGACCTGGCCTGGCTTCCGGCGCCGCCATGCGCCGCTCACCTGGGCGTCGAGCTGTCCGGCCGCAGCGCCCGCACCCGCGCCGACCGGGACACCCGGGACACCACCTCCGGGGGCCCCGGGGCCTCCGGGAGGCGTCTGCGTCTGGCTGGGGAGGGTGAAGTCGGTGAACTCGAATTCGGAGCCCTGTGTGTCGGCGCCGAGAAGCTCGGCCTCCTCGGTGTCCAAAAAGGTGAGCGTCTGTGAGCTGGGACCGTACGCCTCCACGCTCATGGTGCCGCTGTGTAGGGCCCGCAGGCCGGCTCCACACCGCACTCGAGCCCGCCGCCGCGCTGAGGCCTAGGCCGCAGGCCTTGGGGCGCAGCCGCCGCCTCGCCCGCGCCCCTAAACCGGACCGAAACGACCCCGCGGCGCGAGCCGGGCCAAGAGCCGCGCGCCGAGCCTTAGCGGCCGCCACCACCTGTGAGCCCCTCAGCGTCTCCGCTCTACTCGGAGCCGCCAGCCGCTCGCAAGCTCCGACAAGAACCGCCGCCGCCACTGCCGCCGCCGCCGTGCGCGTGCGCTAGCCTGACGTCAGCGCCGGCGCGCGCGCTCCTAGCCGACGCTTCCAACCGCGCCCGGACGCCCAAGGCTGAGCGAGTCCACGGACGCGCAGCACGCACGTCCGGGGGGCGGGGCTTTCAACTGCCATCGAGTGGGCCACACGAAACACGTAGTCCCGGCGGGCGGTCTGTGTATAGTGGTGTGCGTCTCTTGGGTTAGTTGAACGCTAATTGAACACCCAATTAAGGTGACGGTGCATCCCCATCGCTCAGAGACGCGCCTGGGTCTCAGTTTCCCTCTTGTAAACTCGGGGTTACTACACATAATAGGTGTTCAGTTGTGTATTTGTTGAATAAACGAATGGGGAGAACTCTCAGCACAGAGCCTGATGCCGGAGCTGCTATATACAAAGTGATTGGGACCACTTGCTCTGCGGTGAAATCCAGACCTAGCCACCTACCGGCTGTTTGACTTTATAGAAGTGACTTCATCTCTCTGAGCCTCCAGTTCCTGGGAAAGTGAAATAATAACCATTAAGATGGGATGAAGACTAGACTGACCAGGCGGTGGTGCATTAGATAGAGCATTGGACTGGGATGCTGAGGACCTAGGTTCGAACCCCGAGGTCTTGGCTTGAGCGCGGGGTTTCTGGCTTGATCACGGGATCATAGACATGAACCCAAGGTCGCTGGCTTCAGCAAGGGGTCACTTGCTCTGCTGGAGCCCCCGGTGAAGGCACAAATGAGAAAGCAATCAATCACTGAACAACTAAGGTGCTGCAATAAAGAACTGATGCTTTTCATCTCTCCCTTCCTGTCTGTCCCTGTCTCTGTCACAAAAAAGATGGAATGAAGAATAAATGAACTATTAGTCACTTCTTTAATATTTATAAAGTTCCACGTGGATAAGGGTTGACTTTGTTCATCACAGGATCTTCCCCATGCAGAGAATAATAACCACACACAGTAAAAGGTTGTCCAAGTTCAGCCACTGGTTTGAGCCTGAACCTCCTTAAATTCCGAGGTTCAGCTTCCTTTTTTGTAGAGTGTCTTGGAGAACCCCCTCACTTCCTTTCTGTCCCAAGATTCTGGGGCTCTACATACTTGAAGTCAGCTCACAGGGCTGGTTTGTTCCTGATCCTGCATGGTTCCTATTTTCCAGTATTCTTATCAGGACATGATAAGAGTTTCTTTTTTCTTCACAGCTTTTCTGGACTCCTGTGCACTGAAATGTTGGGATATGGAAAATAAATAATTAGGTCTGCCCTCTCCAGGAAGACACAAATTTTTTTTTAATTTTATTTATTCATTTTTAGAGAGGAGAGAGACAGAGAGGGAGAAAAAGGAGAGGAGCTGGAAGCATCAACTCCCATATGTGCCTTGACCAGGCAAGCCCAGGGTTTCAAACTGGCGACCTTAGCATTTCCAGGTCGACGCTTTATCCACTGCACCACCACAGGTCAGGCCAGGAAGACACAGTTTAAAGGGGAATCCCAACAAGCCAACAGATGATTTCAATAAAATCAAAAGCCCACCTATCTAATCAGCCCTGGTGCCTCAGGGAGCAGACACAAAATGTGGTCTGGACCACATTACCCCCAGACCCCAGTAACATGGTAGCCAGGGTTTCAGACTCATTACTTAGCCCTTCTTTCACTATCATCCCCAAACCTTTCTCTCTCTTCTTCAGATGAAACCATCTTCATAGACTGCGTTGATTGTAACTAGGATTAAATTATTGTGTGATAATTTGTCTAATGGACACCATTTTTTTTTTTTTGTAAAGGATGCTATGGGTGCCCTGCCCAGAACATTTTTCCTGGCTGGTGCACCCCTACCCCAGCTACTGCAAGTGTTGGCTACTAACAGCTCACAGCCACCCTTTGTGAATTGCTCTCTACCAATTACCTCATCAGGGAGGTTCTGCCCCACCCCCAAGAAAACACACCCCTAAGGAAGTCCATACCAAGGACTGAAAGGTATAGGGCACAAGAAGCCAGAACCCTTGCATCAAAATGGGACCACACTAGTGGTTGTCAAGCTCCAGGGCTCCTCCCTTACCCAGATCAGAATGAGATATGACTCTACCTGAGCCCACTTCCTTGCTTGTCCTTCCCTAACTTGTCCAGTGTCCCTTACTCCCTCATACATTTTCCCCCAAATCACATGACCCTGAATCTAATCTCAGGCTCTGCTTCTAGAGAACTTAATTCAAGCCAAGGTAGAGAAGCTAGCTCTCTGAGGACAAGGACTCTGTCAGCTCAGCTTTGTTTGCTGTTGTATGCCCATGGACTGGCACAACAGGGAGCACACAGTAGGTGCTCAACAAATATTTTAGGGGCCAACTCATGAGCCCTTGTCACTACTTGGGAAAAACAAGAAAGAGTCCTATTGCTTATGTTTATTGGTTGAACGGATGACTAAAAGGATCATCACATTTTGTCAAAATCTCCCATTCCCAGTCACCTCTGGCACATTTCTCCCATGACCCCTCCCAGATATGGTTATTATGACAAAGACTGACATTATTACATGCATATTACATTATTACAGGCAAGAACAGGAAGGAACCAGAACTCTTGCCCAAACTGCTGGATATGCAAACCAGTGCAGACACTTGGAAAGGCAGTTTGACAGTTTCTTCAAAAGTTAAATGTGGACCTCACCATGGGAGCCAGCCTTTCCCCTTTTTGGTGTTTCCCAGAGAAAAATGAAAGCAGACTTTGTATACAAATGCTCACAACAGCTTTATCTGTGATCCTCTCAAACTGGAAACAACCAGAACGTCCATCATCAGGAGAATGGATGAACACACAACAAAATACGTCTCATCAATGAAAAGCTGTGAACTACCAACACTTGCAACAACATGGATGTCCCTCCAAGGCATCACACTGACTGAAAGAAGCCAGACCCAAAAGGTTACATACTGTAAAATTCCATTTATAAGCTATTCCAGAAAGTATAAACTATTGAATGTAAATGGACAAAATAACAGGTCAGAGGCTGTCTGGGGAGGGGCATGAGGCAAGGATGACAAAGGCAGGAGGGAGCATTTGGGGTAATGGCTGTGTTCACTATCTTGATAAAGGTGATGGTTTCACAGGTGTAGCTGTATGTCAAACACATTGAATTGTACATGTTAAATACATATGTGCAATTTTGAGTATGTCAATCATAACTCAATAACACAAATCCTTGTACACACATGTGCACAGCACTAGTCACAGTGGCCAGAAGGTGGAAACAATCCAGGTCCATCAGCTTGGATAATCTGGATATGGTCCATCCACACAATGGAATATTATTTAGTCATGAAAAGAGTTGATCACTGACACATACTTCAATATGGATGAACCTTGAAAACATGCTGAGTGAGAGAAGCCAGACACTAAAAACCACAGAGTGAATGATCCCATTCATATAAAATATCCAGAACAGGCAAATCCATAGCAACCAAAAACAGATCAGAGGTTGCCAGGGGCTGGCAGAGGAGGAACCAATGGATACAGGGTTTCTGTTTGGGGCAATGAGAAACTTTGGAAGTAGATAATGGTGATGATTGCACAACATTTGGTGAATGTACTTAATGCCACTAAATTTTACAGTTAAAATGGCAAATTTTGTTATATGTTACCAAAATTAGAGCTTAAAAAATAAAATTCAAATAAAGAGAAAAATGTAACTCATGGCTGTGTCCTAACCACATAGGATAGACTGTTGCTAGTTTGGCTTAACTAGAGCAGTGATTTTCAAATGCTGGTCTGTGGAAAACCCTGAACTAGACCAGGACTAGATTCGTATCCTCACCCTACCATCGGTTTGCTGTGTGACCTGTCTCAAATGTCTTGGCTTCTCTGTGCCATACCTATGAAATGGGATTCTAATGGTCCCAACTATAACCCCATAGTGTGTTATATGAAGAGGTTAGGGCAGCACCTGGCCACTAGCCATCTAATGTCAGCTCTTTGAGAATATTCAGTTTTCTTTGCTTTGTCTACATTTTAACCTTTCATTATTGAAATTAAAAAAAAAAAAAACTAAACTAAAAAAAAATTTCAGACCACACAAAGTCCCTTCAGGCCTCTCAGGTGTATGTTTCTTTCAGTCCAGGTATAGCTCAACCAGTCCTAGGCTTATCCCACCTGGTGACTTAAGCCAGCTTAAATTCACCCACCAGTCCTGAACTCACCACCGTGCCCCATGGGCTGGCCCAGCCTCTCCTCAAGTTCCAGGCCAGCCTCCAAGTCCAGGAAAGTGTGCTACCACAGGGAAATTCCAGGACTTTAGGAAAAGGACATTTAGGATACTGCAGCTGCTTCCCCTCATCCAGCCACCAGCCTCTTTGAAACCCTCTCTGTCAGGATCTCAGCTCCTACAGATGTGGCCCTGTGACCCCGCCCTCGCTAAGAGGTGGCCAACCCTGCCAGACGGTGGACTAAACCCTGTCTGGGGCCCTCCCAGGAACAGTGAGCACTTGTGGGTTTCTGTGGGCCCCCCTTCTTCTGCCCCATTCTTGCTTCAAAGGAGCCCCTTGTGGGACATGGATATGTGGCCAAGGCCCTGGCGATGCTGGTGGGAAAAGAAAAACAGTCTTGTTGTATGTATTTTATTACCTCCTCTGCTCTCTGAATGGTCTTTTTGAAGGTGATGATGGGTTCACAGCAGGCCTTGGGTGGGGGATAGTGGGCAGCCAACTTGCTTCTAATTCAAGCACAGGTTGCTTTTTAGGAGGATATGCTGAGGTGTCTGGAGAAATGGGTTATGGCCTGGCTTCAAAGCTCCAGCTCCCACAGAGACTCAAAGCTGCTATTGAGGATGGTGAGGCCATCCAGGGTCTCCCGGAGGAAGACAGCCCCTGGGGACCCCCTTCATTCCTGTACCAGGCTGCATGCTAGCATATATTTTGGGTGGAATTTCACTGTGGCTATTTTAGAAGATGTTGGGATGGGAAACTAACTAACACCTCCCTGTGGGCCCAACCCCATATCTCTGTCCCCATTTTGCAAATAACTGTGTGGACTCTTATAGCAGGAAGATGGACAATAAGCAAAGTCATCAGAACTAGTAATTGGTGTAGTGTGTTAGAAGGTGATAAAGGGTCAAATGGAAAATGGACCACATCACACCCACTAGGATGGCTGTAATCCAAAGTGGAAAATAACAAGTGTTGTCAAGGATATGGAGAAATCGAAACCCTTGTGCATTGCCAGTGGGAATGTAAAATGGTGCAGGCCATTGTGGGGAAAAGTCTAGCAGTTCTTCAAAAAGTTAAATAGAGTGACCATGTGACCCAGAAATTCCACTTCTAACTATATATCCCAAAGAATTGAAAGCAAGCATTCAAAGAGATACTGTACATGCATATTCGTAGCAGCATTATTCATGATCAACAAAAGAAGGAAACAATTCAAATGCCCATCAACAAGTGAATGGATAAACAGAAGGTGGATAGGTTCTTCTATTTTCAATATTCTAAGGAACCTCTATATTATTTTCCATAGTGTCTGCCCCATTTTACGGTCCTACCAACAGTGCACAGGGTTCTTTTTTTTTTTTTTTTACAGGGACAGAGAGAGAGTCAGACAGAGGGTTGATAGGGACAGACAGACAGGAACGAAGAGAGATGAGAAGCATCAATCATCAGTTTTTCATTGTGACACCCTAGTTGTTCATTGATTGCCTTCTCATATGCGCCTTGACTGAGCAACCCTCCCCCCCCCTTGAGTCCACCACCTTGAGTCCAAGCTGGTGAGCTTTGCTCAAACCAGATGAGCCCGCACTCAAGCTGGTGCCCGCAGAGTCTTGAACCTGGGTCCTTCCGCATCCCAGTCCGACGCTTTACCCACTGCGCCACCACTCGGTCAGGCGCACAGGGTTCTAATAGCTCCACATTCTCATTAGCATTTGTTACTTTCTGTGGGTTTGGGGTTTTTTTTGTTTGTTTGTTTGTATTTTTCCGAAGCTGGAAATGGGGAGGCAGTCAGAGAGACTCCTGCATGCGCCCAACTGGGATCCACCCAGCATGCCCACCGGGGCAATGCTCTGCCCATCTGGGGCGTTGCTTTGTTGCAACCAGAGCCATTCTAGTGCCTGAGGCAGAGGCCACAGAGCCATCCTCAGCGCCCGGGCCAACCCTGCTCCAATAGAGCCCTGGCTGCAGGAGGGGAAGAGAGAGACAGAGAGGAGGGAGAGGGGGAGGGGTGGAGAAGCAGACAGGAGCTTCTCCTGTGTGTCCTGGCTGGGAATCGAACCCCAGACTCCTGCATGCCAGGCCAATGCTCCACCACTGAGCCAACCGGCCAGGGTCTTTCTGTGGTTTTTTTATAGTAGCCATCCTAATGGGTGTGAGATGATATCTCATTGTGGTTTTGATTTGCATTTTCCTGATGACTAGTCAAGTGGAGCAGCAAATAAAATTTTAGGATAAGCATATCTCAAGCATTATTTGAAATATACTTACCCTGAAAAATTATTTGTTGATTATTTGAATTCAAGTTCAGCTGTGTATCTTGTATTTTTGTTGATTTGTTTTTCTGTGTTGTTGTTTTTTTTTACAGAGACAGAGAGTGAGTCAGAGAGAGGGACAGATAGGGACATACAGGAAGAGAAAGAGGAGAAGTATCAATTCTTCATTATGGCACCTTAGTTTTTCATTGATTGCTTTCTCATATATGCCTTGGCCAGGGTGAGGGACTTCAGCCGAGCTAGTGACTCCTTTCTCCAGCCAGCAAACTTGGGCTTCAAGCCAGCAACCTTGGGCTTCAAGCCAGCGACAATGGGGTCATATCTATGATCCCATGCTCAAGCCATTGACCCCACACTCAAGCTGGTGAGCCTGCGTTCAAGCCGGATGAGCCCGTGCTCAAGCCAGCAACCTTGGAGTTTCAAACCTGCGTCCCAGTTAATGCTCTATCCACTGTGCCACCACCTGGTCAGGCTGTTTTTACATTATGGTAAAATATACATAACAAAATTTACCATTTTAGGCCCTGGCCAGTTGGCTCAGTGGTAAAGCATTGGCCCCAGGGTATGGCTATCCCAGGTTTGATTTCCAGTCAAGGCACACAGGAGAAGCAACCATCTGCTTCTCTACTCCTTCTCCCCCATCTCTCTCTCTCTCTTCTTCTCCCACAGCCATGGATCGATTGGTTCAAGCACATCAGCCCTGAGCATTGAGGATGGCTCCCTGGAGCCTAGACCTCAGACACTAAAAATAGCTTGGTTGTGAGCATGGCCCCAGATGGGCAGAGCATCAGTCCTAGACTGGGATTGCCTGGCGGATCCCGGTCAGGGCACATGCAGGAGTCTGTCTGTCTATCTGTCCTCCTCTCACTTGGAAAAGTAGACAAAGAATTTACTATAGTAACCATTTTTAAGTGTACAAATTCATTGGCATCTTGTATATTCACAATGTTGTGCTACCACCACCTCTATCTAATTTCAGAACTTTTCCATCAGCCCCCCAAAGAAAATAAGCATCTGTATTTTATCTGGTGAACTTAGCACTGTGGCAAAATGGTAAATTTATCTTCTTGTCCATCTCATGCGAACGTAAACTGTTTCTGATCCTTCTTTCTAATCAAAATAGAAAAGGATGCAGTAGCTAAACCAATGGCAACGTGCAACATCCCTGAGATCTCAGTAACATGCTCTGGCCAGGCCTCCCTGTTTATCCACTAGCTGGATGGGGCCTCCACTCCATCAAGCCTGCCACAGTCCATAAGCATTCTCCAGGGCCCATCTGGTGTCTGCTTGGCTGATTAGAGAATTAAACAGAGAAGGCAGGGACCCCCTCCCTGCATCCTCTAGGTCTTTGATGGTGGCCTAGTCTCTGGAGATGGGATATTATTTCTGTTTTACTGCTTGGACTGGGGGTGAGGACAGTTTCAGAGGATTACTATGGACTTTCCCACTCTATGTTCCCCAGGCCAGTGACTCAATGGTGGGAGGAAGTTTCTCTGACTTCTAGGCATATTCATTTTCATCAGCTCCAATCTCACACTGCGGTTGGATGAGCTTCTCCACCATGAACTGGACTTCCTCCAAGACTCCATTTACTACCGGACTCAGTACTCAGTCTGCAGGCAGCCATGATGACTCCTTGGTCTGCAGATATTGATGTCAGCCCATCCCATGTCTGTTAGTCCTTGAAATATATGGGCATCCACTTTGGTGGTGGACAGTCACTCAAACAAAAAACTGCAGGTCACTGTGGGGAGGGTCTGTCACAGTACAAACTCACCTGTTTTATTCTTCAGGCCTTTCAGCTGATTGGTGAGGCCTACCCTGATTACTTAGAATTACCTGGTTGTGTATGTTACCATGGCACTGTCTAAAATTCACCATCATGCTGTCTTATGATAATTGAAGGCTCTGGCTCTTTTTTTTTTTTTTTTTTTTTTTTTTTACAGAGGCAGAGATAGACAGGGACAGACAGACAGGAACAGAGAAAGATGAGAAACATCAATCATTAGTTTCTCGTTGTGCGTTGCGACTTCTTAGTTTTTCATTGATTGCTTTCTCATATGTGCCTTGACCGTGAGCCTTCAGCAGACCGAGTAACCCCTTGCTGGAGCCAGCAACCTTGGGTCCAAGCCAGTGAGCTTTTTGCTCAAACCTGCGCTCAAGCTGGCGACCTTGGGGTCTCGAACCTGGATCCTTCCGCATCCCAGTCGACACTCTATCTACTACACCACCGTCTGGTCAGGCGAAGGCTCTGGCTCTTGATGGTGAAGTGCCCACCCAGCCTCTAGTACTTAGGGCATCATGAACATTGATGAGCCCAGCTCTGTGACAGCCTACAAAGGAGGCCACTACTCTGCTTCCTCCTGGTGCTGGCACCTCTCTCTGAACACCTTGGGAAATGGTGTGTCCACTGGGACCTCCCATGGGACACGATTTTAGGAAAATTTTCACATTCACTCCATCATGTTTCTTACAGAATAGCTCACTTGGGCATTTCCACTCTGCTCAGTCTGGGATAGGCTTCTAATTAGCTGCACTATCATTCCCTTAGGTCCTTGCCCAGATGTTAAATCACATGTTCTAAGAAAGTGCTCCCCAATAGCTAAAACATGGAGCAATGTGGTAAGTGTTCATTGACAGATGAATGGATAACAAAATGTAGCATAAGCATACAATGAAATATTATTCAGCCATAAAAAGTAAGGAAATTCTGCCTGACCAGGCAGTGGCGTAGTGGATAGAGCGTCGGACTGGGATGCGGAGGACCCAGGTTCGAGACCCCGAGGTTGCCAACTTAAGTGCGGGCTCATCTGGTTTGAGCAAAAGCTCACCAGCTTGGACCTAAGGTTGCTGGCTCGAGCAAGGGGTTACTCGGTCTGCTGAAGGCCCACGGTCAAAGCACATATGAGAAAGCGATCAATGAACAACTAAGGTGTTGCAACGTGCAACGAAAAACTAATGATTGATGCTTCTCATCTCTCCATTCCTGTCTGTCTGTCCCTGTCTATCCCTCTCTCTGACTCTCTCTCTGTCTCTGTAAAAAAAAAAAAAAAAAAAAGGAAGGAAATTCTGACACATGCTACAGCATAGATGAACCTTAAGATCATTATACTAAGTGAACTGAACCAAATACAATGGGACAAATACTGTGTGATTCCACTTGTATGAGTCAGCTAGAGCCATTAAATTCATAGAGACAGAAAGTAGAATTATGGTTGTCAGGGACTGGGGAAGGGGGATTGGAGTTAGTGTTTAATAGGGACAGAGTTTCAGTTTTGCAAGATGAAGGAGTTCTATAGATGGATGATGATGATGGCTGCACAACAGTGGAAATGTAATTAATACCACTGAACTGGACAGTTAGAAATGGTTAAGATGGTAAATTTTATGTTGTTTAACCACAATTTTTAATTCTTTCCATTGATTTGAGAGAGATTTGAGAAAGAGAGAGAGAAACATGGGAGAGAGAGAGAAGCATCAATTAATCATTCCTCTTAGTTGTTCCGTGTAGTTGTTCATTCACTGATTGCTTCTTGTACATACCCTAACCAGGGATTGAACCTGCGACCTCGGTGTATTGGGTCAACACTTTATTCACTGAGCCACCCTGCCAGGGTTACCACAGTTTTTTTTTTTTAAGTGAAAGGAGGGGAGATAGTGAGATAGACCCGCATGTGCCCCAATCAGGATCTACCCGGCAATCTCCTCTGGGGCTAATGCTGGAATCAACCAAGCTATCCTCAGTGCCTGGGGCCAACGCTTGAGCCACTGGCTGTGAGAGGAGAAGAGAGAGAGAAGGTGGAGAGGGAGGGGAAAAGAAGCAGATGGTCACTTCTCATGTGTGCCCTTACCAGGGATCAAACTGAGGATGTCTGCATGCCGGACCGATGCTTTATCCACTAAGCCACTGGCTAGTGCCAATTTTTTAAAAAGAGCATAAAGGAAAACATAAGGTACATGACCACCAAATGGAGACTTCATTTGGAACCTGATTCTAAGACACCAACATGATAACTTTTGAAACAGCTGGGGAAATTATAGAATATGGATAACACATCATGGTTACATATGAAAATCCCTGTGGTTTGGAGCTGTGTAAGTAGCAAAGAAATAGAGAAATGATTTGAGACCTTGGATTGCTTTAAATATTTCAGCAAGTAAAAAAATAAAAATAAACATTATGTTCAGTGAATGAAGCTAGACAGAACAGGCACATTCATAGGGACAGAAAGCAGATCAGTGGTTATTAGGGGGTGAGGAGGAGAGATGGGGAGTGACTGCTAATGGGAACAGGATCTCCTTATGGGGTAATGGAAATGTTCTGGAACTAGATAGAGGTGCTGGTTGCACACCACGGCAAATGTGCTACATGCCACTAAATGGTTTACTTTAAAGTGGTGAATTTCACCTCTGTTAGAAAAAAGAAAACCCACTTTGGAACTGTTCTTTGCCCCTGCACGTTCTTGGGCAAACTGTTGCCCTCCCTGGCCTCCATTTTCAGCCCTATGACACGGGGTAATGCAGAACCCCCGTCCGCCTAATATGAACCCCCACCTGAGGACAGGACTGGCCTCACTTATTCCCGCTATGTCCCCAGCACCTGGTACAGAGACCAGAGCATGGTGAGAGTTTAGCAGGTGTTTGTTGAGTGAATAAATGGTAAAAAATTCATTACCTCTAAGCTGTAGTCTGAGTCTCCATTTTTTCAGGAAATTTCTCTCCAGTCCGGAAATGGGGGTGAGAGGGACTTTGCTCGGCTAGAAAATCCCTGTTGAACTTGGGCCTCCAGGGAGGGCAGGCCAGATCCACACAGCTCTGCAGGAAGAACAGAGGTGTGGCAAGGCCTTTCCACTCTGCAGTCAGAATCCCGGCCCCAAACGTCTTAAAACAGCTCTGCTCAGACTGGAAACATTTTCCTTTATATGTTTCCTGGAGACGTTGGCAGAGCCTTTAAGGAAAATTCTAGGGGACTAAGGAGAGAGATCACTGGCATACGCTGAGGGCTGACAGGGGGTAGCCAGACCCCAAGGTTGGGGGTACCCTGCCATTCTGGGGGAGGCTAAGAGGCCCTGATAGGGTCAGGTGTCCATCGGCAAATTATCTGGGTCTGGGAGCCTCCTGCAGATGGCAGATCTCCCTGAGCCCTGGAGTGGCAGGAATGGTAGATGGCCTTACTGTCTACTCCACAGGAATTTGTATAAAAGCTGTTTCAAGATATTCCCAGCCAGCATGAGCATGTTGACCCCACTGGCTGCTGAGGTCTGGGGGAGAGAGCCTCCTGGTGCCTGGCACAGGGCAATGGGGTATGGGTCTAATGTGCCCTCTGCTCACACACATATTATGGCTTCCCATTACCCTGGGATGGAGTCCAGACTTGATTGCCCTGTCTCCCACCACCTCCAGTTCCGGGAATGCTGCCTTGTTCTTCGTCACTTCCAGGCCTTTGCCCATGCTGATACCCCATCTTGACCACCCTTTGTGGTCTCTGACCCAGCTGATTTTTATCCCTCCTTTAGTTAGAATTTAGAGGTTCTTCCTCCTGGCCCCCCATAACTCCCATCACAGCTCTAACTACCCTGTCATGTATTAAGGGCAAAGTTCTTGATTATAAATCCTGGAGTGTTGCTGGGGGCACTCAGGGGACCTAGGAATAGATAAATGTTTCTCAAATTTTGGCTTTAGAGCTGGTATGTCCCCTGTCCCTGAGAAGAGACAACCCCACTTAGTATGTGCTGGGCATGATGGTATTCACGCAGGGATTAAAATACAATTTGCATGTGTATGAAAACACAAAGAAGATAATTTCAAAGCATAAAGAGTGTTTTTTGTTTGTTTGTTGAAAGAGAGAGACAGGAAGAAAGAGGGATGAGAAGCAGCAACTCATAGTTGCATCACTTTTTTTTTTTTTTTACAGAGACAGAGAGAGAGTCAGAAAGAGGAATAGACAGGGACAGATAGGAACGAAGAGATGAGAAGCATCAATCATTACTTTTTCGTTGCGCATTGCAACACCTTAATTGTTCATTGATTGCCTTCTCATATGTGCCTTGACTGTGGGGTGGGCCTTCAGCAGACCGAGTAACCCCTTGCTCGAACCAGCGACCTTGGGCTCAAGCTGGTGAGCTTTTGCTCAAACCAGATGAGCCCTTGCTCAAGCTGGTGACCTTGGGGTCTCGAACCTGGGTCCTCCGCATCCCAGTCCGACGCTCTATCCACTGCGCCACCGCCCAGTCAGGCTGCATCACTTTTTTTTTTTTTTTTTTAGTTCATTGATTGCTTCTCATATGTGCCTTGACCAGGAGCCTCAAGCTGAGCCAGTAACCTTTTACTCAAGCCAGCAACCTTGGGCTCAAGCCAGAGACCATGGGATCAGGTCGATGATCCCATGCTCAAACCAGCAACCCATGCTCAAGCAGGTGAGCATGTGCTCAAATTTGATGAGCCTGTGCTCAAGCTGGTGTCCTTGGGGCTTTGAACCTGGGATCTCCCAGGTCAACATTCTATTCACTGCACCACCACCCAGTCAGGCAACATGAAGAGTGCTTAGAAGAAAGTTGGGTGAAGGCATTTTTGCTTAGGAGTTGGGGGAGGCCTCCTGAGTTGGTGTGATCTTTAAGCCAAGATCCAAGGGAAGTATCATGTAAATATGGGGGATGCACATTACATATGGAAAGGATGGTTCATGCAAAGGCCCTGGGGTAGGAAAAGGGTTTGGCTGTTGGAGGAGTAGTGAGGAGGCCAATATGGCTGGAGCAGAGTGAGTGAAGGAGGAAGAGACAGGCTGGGAAATAGGCTGACATCAGATCATATGGGGCTTTGCAGGCCATGAGAAAGAGATGGATTTTATTTTTAAAGTAATAGGGAACAACATAGGATGTGTGAGCTGGAGAGTGAGCAATCTAATTTACAATTCTGAGTCTCCTATGGTTCTCATGGGGAATAGGCCAAGGCAGGGTCCAGGCTGGAGTAAGCAGGGCTAAGACCAGGGCAGGGAGCTGTTTGCACTTGTATATTTTGGAGGCTGAGGGAACAAGAGCCGCTAATGTACTCCCTGGTGGGCAGGAAGGAGTCTCAGATGCTGTCCAATTCACAGGCCCAGCCCTGAGTGTATGGTGGACCGATTGCCTAAGACCGGAAGGCTTGGAGAGGTGACATCGGGGACCAAGAGCCTCACTTGGCCGTGCACTACAGTGTCTGGTTGGACCCATATGTCTGGGTCAGAATTTTTGTGCTTCAGATGGTACCATGGCCTTGGTGAGAAGGAGTGGCCTTTGATGACCAGGCCTGGACAGTTTCCACCTGGGAGAGGCAGGCAGGGGGCATGGGCTACACTCTTGACCTCCAACCTTTGTACAAGCAGGTGGGGCCCACATTTTCCCCATAACAGGCCCTTTCACTTAGGCTGGAAACCAAGACCAAGTCTTAAAGTCCAGATGTGCAATTGGATGCAGCCCTGTGACCATGCGGTTTGGGGAGGCCCAGCATCCAGTGGGTCAGGCCTCTGGGGAGCCTTGCTGGCCAGGCCTGGTGGAGGGGGTGGGGAGGACAACTTCAGTTTTGAGTCTCTGACTGCAAAGGTTAAAAAAATAACCACCAGTACTGAGGCCTCACCCTTCCCAGCATCAACCCCAGCACTGGGCACAAAAACAGGCCCTGGGATCCCAGCCAGTCCACAGCCTGTTCAGGAACAGGGGCAGGGGTCTGTAGTTGGATTCCAACATCTCTCTGGACTTAAGAGGTGACTCAGTTTCCCACCTGGAAAATGTGGCGTTGATCTGAAATTAAACACCCCAACTTGGAGCACCAGGAATAAGACTCCAGTGGTTCCAAATATTCCAGGCCAAGGGGTCAGGTCAACTGTTAAAATCAGGTAGGTTAAATTACTTTTGAATCTTCTGATCCCAGTTGCTAAGAAGAAGTAGTTCAAGTGTGGATTGAGAAGATGGAGACTGGAGCCAGGGACTGGGGGTGGGGAAAAGGGGGTTATTTAATGAGGATGGAGTCTCAGTTTTTTGAGATAAAGAGTTCTAGGGATGGGTGGTGGTGATGGTTGCACAATGTGAATGCACTTAATGCCACAGAACCACACACTTAAAAGTTACTAAGATGGGCCCTGGCTGGTTGGCTCAGTGGTAGAGCATCGGCCTGGCGTGCGGGGGACCCGGGTTCGATTCCCGGCCAGGGCACATAGGAGAAGCGCCCATTTGCTTCTCCACCCTCGCCCCCTCCTTCCTCTCTGTCTCTCTCTTCCCCTCCCGCAGCCAAGGCTCCATTGGAGCAAGGATGGCCCGGGCGCTGGGGATGGCTCCTTGGCCTCTGCCCCAGGTGCTGGAGTGGCTCTGGTTGCGGCAGAGCAACGCCCCAGAGGGGCAGAGCATTGCCCTCTGGTGGGCAGAGCTTCGGCCCTGGTGGGCGTGCCGGGTGGATCCTGGTCGGGCGCATGCGGGAGTCTGTCTGACTGTCTCTCCCTGTTTCCAGCTTCAGAAAAATACAAAAAAAAAAAAAAAGTTACTAAGATGTTATATGTCTTCAACACAATAAAATATCATTTTAAAAAAGAGAGAAAAAGGTGGACATTGGAATCAGCTCTGTCCCTCGTTTACTATGTGGCCCTGAGCAAATGTCTTGCCCTCTCTGGGCTTCTGTTTTCTCCCTGACTCCTTCCGACTCTCCTTCCCAGTTCTGGGTCATGGTTGTTGCTCTGATCTTGATGATTCATGCCACTCTGCATTTTCCTATTTCAACCCTTTGGGGCCTGAAACAGGGCTGGGAGTAGCTTTGGAAGTAGTGATGGAGTGGGGAGTCCCCTCCCATTGGCTCCTCCTCTGCTACCCGCCAGCCATTTGGAAACAACAGGCTGGTGGCAGCAGCCGTTCCAGACCAAGCCTGTCTTCTTGGGATGTTCAAGGTTGCCTGATACCCTGGGAAGGTCAAGAGGCAGCAAAGTAGGGAAGGGCCTCAGCTGGCTCTGTAGCTACCTTCAGCAGCTGTCTTCCAGGGAGACCTGTGCTGGAGCTAAGGCTGCCATCCTGCCCAAGAGCAGAGGGCAGCAAGAGGGGCCTCAAATGTAGCACTTGGAGATGGGGGCAGAGGATGGAGACTTGGCCCATTACCAGGGTCACCCCCATTAAAGCAGGTCAGACTCAAAATCCTCTGATCCAGAAAGCCCTTGAGACAGGAGTCTGTGATAAGGAACCTAAGTTTCACCATGTTTAGCATCTGGTGCTGTCCAAGAGGGGCTGACCCTTCTTCCCTCAGGAAAGGCTGATTCAGCTTTGAGTCTCTGACTGCAAAGGTTAAAACATGATCATAATGCCCCTAGCCTGACCAATCAAAACCCCCCATTCCCAGTGATTGGTTCTGGGAGGGTCATGGTTCTCTGAGCTGGACTAAAGAGAGTCAGCCTTGAGATCTCTATTAGGCCTATCAGGGGAAAGATGTTTGTTTTCATTGGACCACGGGACTGGAGAAATGTAAGACTGGCCCATTTTTGCACCCCAAGTGGCAGGAAGAGAGCTGACAGGGAGATGCAGATCAGAACCAATAGGAGATACCACTTTATACCCACTAGGATGGCCATAATAAAAAACCTAAAAAACAAGTGTTGTGAAAGATATGAAGAAACTAGAACCCTGTGCACTGCTAGTTTGGGTGTCCAGCAGTGCAGTTGCTGTAGAAAAGTGTGGCATTCCTCAGAAAGTTAAAAATAGAGTTATATGATACAGCAACATCACTTGCAGGTATAGAACCAAAAGAATTGAAAACAGTTGTTTAAACAAAAACTTGCACATGCATGTTAACAGCATTCATTATTCACAATAGCTAAAAGGCAGAAATAATTCAAGTGACCCTCAACTGGAATGGATAAACAAGATGTGGTCTATGCATACAATACAATGGAACACTATTCTGGCATAAAAAGAAATGAAGCACTGGTACACATTGCAACATGGATGAAACTTGAAGACATACTCAGTGAGAGAAGCTAGATGCAAAGGGATGCATGTTGTATGATTAAGTTTATATGAAACGTCCAGAAGAGGCAAATCAATAGAAACAGAAGTAGATTGGTGATTGCGGCTGGGTGAAGGTAGGGAATGGGGAGTAACTACTAATGGGAATGGGATTCCCTTTTGGAATATGAAAATATTCTGGAAAAAAAATATTCTGGAACTAGATAGAGGTCATGGTTGCATGATCTCATGAATGTACTAAAAACTACTGAATTGTACACTTTAAAATTATTGAAGTGATAAATGTTATATCATGTGTATGTTACCACCTTTTTTTTATTTTAAAGGAAGAAGACAATTGAGGGAATGACAGATCTTAAAGGAATCATTTGGATTTCGGAACCCAGCCATGCCTAAATGCAGCCCTGCCACGGGTAAGGCAGTGAGGGATGGGTTTCTCACCCTGTAACTTGGTTTCAGAGATCAGCCACATTTTTTCACTCCCATGTCCCCATCAGGATAAGAACAGTCCTCACTAAAGGTGCCAGGGCCTTGGAAGGATGAGAACACCATTCCCAGGCCCTCTGCTTTCCCATTTGTAAGATGGGAAGAGGGCGAGGTCCTTCCATGCCACCAATACCAGGTCCCAGTGTGTACTCACTATGATCATGTTTTGCTCCCAGAGCAGCCCAGTGAGCAAGATGTTCCGAGTTCAGTGGAGGGAAGACATGGCTGAGTCTCATGCCCTGGCATCCTTGCTGTGCCATGTCTGGAAGCAGATGGCTTGGGCTTCAGGAGGAGGAGGCTGAGGTCCCAAGAGGCAGCCTGGCTGGGTGCTGATGAGCTCATGCTTACCATCCCACAGACCGAGGTTTGAGTGCTGGCTCCACCCCTCTGTGATCCTGGGCCAATGGTCTCTTCCTCTGGGCCTCAGTTTCTCCTTTACAAAACAGACTGATTGTTTTGGACATCAGGTGCGGGGTCTTCTGGGAGACATTGCTGTCCCAGGAGAGCTCATTGATACATGGATGTGTCTGATGGAATCTGAGCTGGCCTGTGACTCCTGGTATGGGCAGAGGTGGGAGCTACGCTGGTGTGAGGGCAGCTCTGTAGTCTACCCCTGCCCAGAGGGGATGTACCAGGGTACAGTTTCCCCTCCATGCCATGTTGCTGTTGGCTTTTAAAGAAACATGGATGTAGAAGTAACTTGTTGATTCTTTTTCCATTTGTTGCTGAGCACTTGGTGTCCCGGCACGCCCGGTTGGAGCTTGGCATTGTTTCCCGGCACCCAGACAGCTTCACTTGGCACAAGGATTCACTGAGTAGTGGTTGGCTGGCTGCAGGAGTCAGTGATGGCATAGTCCTTCTCTCCCGCAGTTTCCCCAGAGATGTGGAAGAAAGTGCTTTATAGCTCCTGTGGCCCTTTGGACAGCCAACAGGTGAGGATGTGGCTGAGAGAATGGTTCTGTTGAGGTCAGTTCTGAGACTCCATCCTGTGGCATCTCAAATGTGGGATGCCCCAGTGCCTTATCTCAGCCCTCTTGGTTCCTGTGGTTACCATCCTATAGTTCTGTGCTTCTGCTGACTGGCGGCCACATTATTCTGGGCCCAAGGCTCTCTTAATGCCATACTTCATACTTCTTTTTTTTTTTTGTAGCGAGAGAGACAGAGAGAGGGAGAGACACAAAGAGAAACAGATACAGACAGAGAGGAAGAGAGAGAGATGAGAGGATCAATTCTTTGTTGCAGCACCTTAGTTGTTCATTGATTGCTTTCTCATATGTGCCTTGACGAGGGGCAAGTCAGTGACCCCTTGCTCAAGCCAGCAACCTTTGGACTCAAGTCAGCAACCATGGGGTCACGTCTGTGATCCCATGCTCAAGCCAGCAACCCCGCACTCAAGCTGGTGAGCCCGTGCTCAAGCCAGATGAACCTGTGCTCATGTCAGAGACCTTGAGGTTTCAAACCTGGGTCCTCTGCATCCTAGGCTGATGCTCTATCCACTGTACCACTGCTTGGTCCGCCCCATCCTCCATCTTAATGGCTCTAGGATCCAACAACTCTGTGGCTTTAGCACTCTGTGGTCCTGCAGTCCTAGGATCCCACAGTTCTGTGGCTTTGGAACTCTGTGGTCCCATGGCTCCATAAACCCTGGATGTTATGACTGTCATTTCTTAGTTCTGTGGCTCCTTGTTTTGTGGTCTCATGGCTCTTGAATTCTGTGGAACCTTGGCTCTAGTAATTATTCATCCCGGTGAGAAACAGAGTCAGGAAGACTCAACAGTTGGATGCTTACCATGTGCTTCACTTTTATTCTTTTGTTGACTCCTCACAGTGACTTCTGGATGGGGTTGCCACATAGCCAGAGAGGCTCCTGTGGAGAGCCCACCTACCCATTTATCCACCAACCTCCCTATCCACTCACCCGTCCATTCATTAGCTCACCCATCTGTATGTCCATCCTTCCACCCACCCAGCCATTCCATCTATCCATCTGTCCATTCACCCATCCATCCATCCATTTGTCCATCCACTCATGTACCCACCCACCTATCCACTCATTCATCTATCCATCCACTCACACATCCATCTATTCACCCACTATCTAACCATTTTCACCCACTTGTATAATACATCCACCCATTATCCTTTCACTTATCTATCCATTTTTCCCCTGACCCATCCATCCATTTATCATCCATCCTTCCATACAATCATCCATTCATCACTCATTTATTCCATTATGTGTGCACGATGCTAGAGACATTGGGGAACAAGATGGTAGGGCTCATTTGAGATAACCACATACCCCAAGTAACCCAGCAGTGCCACACAGTGCAGTCTAGCTGTGATGGAGGATGCTGAAAGCACTTTGGAGATCAGAAGAAAGCCACTAACCCAGCTGGAACGAGAAATGAGTCATGTTAAAGAGGATCGTGCACCAGGGAGCAGTCACAGCCCAAGTAAAGGGTCTGGAAGGCAGAAAGAGATGGGGCTAGAGAGGACTGTGGAGTCCAAACATGACTCACAGCTCACAGTTCTGTCCCTGCACAGGGCTCCCATCCCTCCACCCTTCCCTGTGGTCCTACCTTCTTCCCCTCCAGTGCCCCTCTACTCCAGTTGCACCTGCCTCCTCATTGAACACATCAGGCACATCCCACCATGGGTTTTGCTTCTGCTGTACCTTCTGCTTGATGTGTTCCTAGTTAGCCAGAACCATTCATCTGTTTGGGCCCTGGCATCAACATCCCCCCAGCAAAGGGGCTTCCTGGACCGCTGGGCTTATTCCTCCAGCCCAGTCAGCCCTTCTTCTGTGTGGTGAGTGCAGCATGCAGCTAATATGCACTTGCCAGCCTTTGAGACCACTCACCATAGAGCCGAGAGGCCAAGATCTCCTCCACCCTGCTCACTATGTGGGAAGGGGTCAATGTCCATCCAGTGAATGAAGTTATTCAATTTCATCCCACTAATCAATAATCACTTATTTGGGCCTGACCAGTGGTGGAGCAGTGGATAGAGTGTCAACCCGGGACAGTGAGGACCCAAGTTTCAAACCCCGAGGTCACTGGCTTGAATGTGGAATCATAGACATGACCCCATGGTCACTGGCTTGAGCCCAAGGTTGCTGGCTTGAGCAAGGAGTCACTGGTTTGGCAATTAATGAACAACTAAAGTGATGCAACTACAAGTTGATGTGTCTCATCTCTCTCCCTTCCTGCTGGTCCGTCTCTCATTCTGTCTTTCTCTGTCGCTATCTCTCTTGCTTAAAAAAAATTACTTATTTGGTACCTTGTGTGCCAGTCTTCCTAATTTGGGGTTGGGGCTCCTCCTCGCCTGGTAGCTCCCTCTTTGATGGGCCCATCTCCCAGCCACAACCCTGCCCACAAGGCAACTGATGGGTAAACACACTCCACCTTCAGCCTCCATCCATCCATCACTGAGCTGAACAAGAGCCTCCTGTTAATGAGCTGGGATTGGGGACGAAGAGAAGCTGGAGGAGGGGCATGAGGAGGTAGGTTCTGTATACCTATGCACCATCCCCAGAAAGATCCCCAGAAACCTGGGTGGGGGACTCTCTTCCTGCGCTCAGGCTACGTGCCTTCACGAGGAAGAGAGGGCGTGTGAGACTTATCTCTCTGAGCATCCAGTGCTCAAAGAGACAGAACAGACCTGTCTTGCTGAGCTTCAGTTAACCAGAACTGAGAGTGGGTATGTTACCAACTGAAGGCTCGTCACTTTCCAAGGACTAATTCATTCAGCTCTCATGATGACCATAAGAAATGGGGCTCTTATGGCCTCCATGTTCACCTTGGTTTTTTTTGTTTTGTTTTGTTTTTTGTATTTTTCTGAAGCTGGAAACAGGGAGAGATAGACAGACTTCCGCATGCACCCAACTGGGATCCACCCGGCACGCCCACCAGGGACCACGCTTTGCCCACCAGGGGCAGGGGGCGATGCTCTGCCCCTCCGGGGCATTGCTCTGCGGCGACCAGAGCCACTCTAGCGCCTGGGGCAGAGGCCAAGGAGCCATCTCCAGCGCCCGGGCCATCTTTGCTCCAATGGAGCCTCGGCTACGGGAGGGGAAGAGAGAGACAGAGAGGAAGGAGGGGGGTGAGGTGGAGAAGCAAATGGGCGCTTCTCCTATGTGCCCTGACCGGGAATAGAACCCGGGTCCCCCGCATGCCAGGCCGACGCTCTACCGCTGAGCCAACCGGCCAGGGCCCCTCACCTTGGTTTTGACTGCTACTGTTACTGTGCAAAAACCTTTAGGCATTTCCATTTTTCACTTCATCAGACAGGGAGAGGAACTGAGGGAGAGAACAGCAGTTCTGCAGTTAGCTCCGCAGATGGTCTCTCCCTGTAACACAGGCAGAGAGTTGTTTTATGAAAATTCTTATTAAATATAAGAGGAAAGGAGGGAATAGCAGGGTGGTCCTTTGTCCTGCCACATTTATCCCTGGAAAACCATGAAAATAACAGCTATGTAAAATTGTTCTTAGAAGTCAGTACCCATTGAAAGCTGCGTATTAAATTCCAGTGAAGTTATTTTTCTCCTGAAGCAACTTTGCTTGCTTACCTTGAGAAATAAAAGTTTAGATTATAATAAACTTTTGAAAGTGGTCCTCCCCATCACCAAAAGAAAGAGAGAGAGAGAGAAAGAGAGAGAGAGACAGAGAGAGAGAGAGACAGAGAGAAAGAGGGCAAAATGAAGAAACTGAGACACAGAGAAGTTAAGCAACTTGCCTCAGGTCCCACAGCAGAGCTGGGATATAAAACTCAGGGCCTGAATGCCAGAAACCAAGATCTTCATGGCTGTTCCCTACTGCCTCCTACGATGACTAGTTCCTGTTCTCCTGGGGCTTCAAAAGGTAGGAGTGAGGAAGATAGAAAGGGAAAACCCACAAAAGTAGTTGGCAAGCTTTTGAGTGTTTGGTACTTACTAAATGAAATTGTTGCTACTATATTTATTGTTCTCTTCTTTATCATCACCTTTCAGGAAGCCTGGGATGGGATGGGGAGAGCTGGGGCAAATGAAGGGTGGGAGAGAAGGCAGGGCTTGCCGAAGGTCACAGAGTAAGTCAGGGTGGGTCTATCAGGCTCCAATGCCCAAATGGTACTATATCCCCCTGCTCCCTGCCACTCGGTCCTTCTGGAGAGATGAATGCTTGTTCAGAGACAAGCTGGGTCAGGATTCTCCACTATGGCCTCCCTCTCAGCCCTGATGAATTTCCCAGACCCTGGCCTGTGGCTGGGCCCGCCTAGGGCAGGGCTGCTGCCTTCCAGACATATTTTCCCTCTAGATTCACCAGGGGAGGAAGCTGGGCGAGCTGGGGGCACCCACATGTCTCCTGGATCAACAGGCTTCTGCCAGGAGAGGCCCTGGGGGCCCTATAACGCAGGCCCCAGCCTGGCCAAGATCCCGGAACTGCTGGTGTGGTGGGAAGGGGAGTTGGCTGGGGCACTGGCCAAAGGCTCAGGCCAGGAGGCCTCAGGCAGTGGAGGCTTCATAGCTAATAAGGGGCCTGGGCCATCATTTCTTGCCTAGATTCTGTGGCCAAAGGCAGGGAGGGGTGTGTGAAGGCCTTAGGGGTCCTACTGTCCCCAGTTCTAATCCTGGCTGTGTGACCTTAAACTGTTTCATCTTCTTTCCCAGAAAAACGTGAATAAAATCTCTTTAAGATGTAAATGACATACTGGTAATTCCTTTATTGTATAGGGAGACTGACACCAGAGCCACATGCTGCACAAAGCTTTGCTCATTCAATCCACTCAACAAGGATCAGCCTCATTTTACAGGTGAGGAAACTGAGGCACAGACCAGTCAAGCAACTTGGCTAGATCATATAGCAAGGCTATGCCCAGCTGAAGTTCCAACCTAGGCTGTGTGGTCCCCAAATAATGTCCTAAAGTACAAGGCTAGCAAGGGTTACTATTACCAATAGCAATGATGTTGCATTATTTATAATGAACTATAACTGCTACAATAATGATAACAGGTGCTGTCACAGATCCCCAAACTCTCCAGCCTCTCTCTATACAGCTATTGGCCCTAGAGGAGCCTCCAGGCTGGGAGCTATAGAACTAAACACAATCCCCAAGGTCAGACTATTACAATCTTCTCTGCCAGGAATATTCTGCTGCAGGTCCCAGGGGACCGTCACACAAGCACCAGCCCCTGATCCCTGCCCCAAAAAAGAGCAGGGAGGGCTTCCTGAAGAAGGGACATCAGAGCCAGGACCAAAAGGACAGAGGAGAGTATTTGAATGGCAAGTTAACAGCAGGTACAAAGGTCTGGAAAGACAACCAGAATGAGAAGGAAGGAAACACTGCCTAGAAAGTGAATTTCTTGCCAGGAGGCAAGAGCAGGAAACCAGAATGCCTATCTCAGGTCCTCTGTTGCCTAACAAACAGGAACATCCTCAGGGAAGCCTTGTTGTTCCCTCTGCCTGCAGTGCCCTTCCCCACTTCTCCCCATGGCCCAAACAAGGCCATGTGTGTCCAAGCCCCAGCCCCGTGCCAAGCCTGTGGCAGAGGCCTGGCTTCCATGTGCCTTTGTCCCAGCTGCATGAGGCATATGCATACCTGCTGGCCCTGCTGGAGCCACGGTTTTCCCAAGAAATTTAGCACTAGCCGGGAGTGGCCCCCAGGTGTGCCAGATGCCAAAGAAAACAGGAGGTGAGCTCATGGGCAGCAGACAAGGCGGGTGCTTCACTGGAAATGCCCAGGCTGGGGCCAGCTGTTCCCATCCAGCCTCCCCTCCAAGCCCACCCCTCCTCGCTCACCCTCTGTGACTCCCCATTGCCCTCAGAAGACAGCCCAAGCCCCAAACCACTGGTATTGCTTCTTCTTTTTTTTTTTTTTTTTTTTTTTATTTATTATTTTTTTTTCTGAAGCTGGAAACAGGGAGAGACAGTCAGACAGACTCCCGCATGCGCCTGACCGGGATCCACCCGGCACGCCCACCAGGGGCGAGGCTCTGCCCACCAGGGGGCGATGCTCTGCCCATCCTGGGCGTCGCCATGTTGCGACCAGAGCCACTCTAGCGCCTGAGGCAGAGGCCACAGAGCCATCCCCAGCGCCCGGGCCATCTTTGCTCCAATGGAGCCTTGGCTGCGGGAGGGGAAGAGAGAGACAGAGAGGAAAGCGCGGCGGAGGGGTGGAGAAGCAAATGGGCGCTTCTCCTGTGTGCCCTGGCCGGGAATCGAACCCGGGTCCTCCGCACGCTAGGCCGACGCTCTACCGCTGAGCCAACCGGCCAGGGCTGGTATTGCTTCTTCTGAGCCCCAAGACCTTTCCACCCTGAGATCAGTCTGTCCATCAGGCTCATTTCTGCCTCAGGCTTGGCATATGACGTTCCTCTATCTGGAATGCTTTTCTATAATCTCTTTGCCTAGTCATGTCCTCTTCATTTTCCTGCTCCTAGTTCACTATTCCCTTCTCCTCTGGGGAGCAAGCCCAGATTCTTCCTACCACAGGCTGGATCAGATAACTCTTTGGAGTTTCCCTATCACAGTCCTGGTCCCTTTGGATGATTATGTAGCTGCCTCTCACCAAACCTGGGCTCCCTGTGAGGGAGAGGCCAGGTCTGGCTTTTTCACCCTGTGTCCTTTGCATCTAGCACAGGACATGACACATGATAGGGGCTCAATGCAAACTTGTGGGACAAATGAATGTGCCGGAATTTCCCCACTTACAAGTTCCACATGCTTCCCTCTGTCAAAATAGTCTTTACCTTTTCCCTTTGCTGACCCAAGTCCTCCCTTTCCTTTAGGTTTCCTTGCCATCTCCTCTAGGAAGCCCTCATTGATTTCTCTGCAGCCTCTTAGGAGAACGGATCTGGCTATGACTCTACCTGGATTAATCCCTCCCCTTGAAGTGGCCTTAGGCTAGCCACTTCTACAGTTTAGGCCTCAGTTTCCCAACTTTAGAATAGAGGCCATAAGTGTCTGGAGCATAGGGATAAGGGTAGGGAGGGAGAGGGTTAACTCCTGAAAACTTAGCTGTTTTGTAGCTCAAGAGTGCGCCTGGGTTGAGAGGGATAATTTTCCTGATTAGCAGTAATTTTTATTTTTATTACAGGCTGTTTCCATAGCAGCTGGGACAGAGCTTGGAAGGTGTGGTGAAGTCTCTACAAACAGAAGTTGGAGCTTTTAATTTGTGAACCTGTCTCCCCACCCCCAAGGAAATAAACACATGAACAGTCCATTGCAAAGACTAGGAAACTATCCTGGGGGCCACTTCCGGCTAGTGCTAAATTTCTTGGGAAAACCATGGCTCCAGCAGGGCCAGCAGGTATGCGTATGCCTCATGCAGCTGGACAAAGTATGCCTCCTGCAACTAAGGTGTCCCCACAAGCACTCACTGGTCAGAGAACCTCAGAGAGAGGAGACTAGAATTGATGGGGGGTGTTACCTACAATTCTCTGGGGTGGGGGGCCAGGAACATGCCTTCATGAACCTGGGTAGGTTCATGAAGAGACTGAGGTTCCCTGCTGTCATCTGAACCATCATTTTCCTATAATAACCATCTTCATTAATAATGATACTACCACCATTGTGCCAGGAAGACAGGCACAGACAGACCTCACTTGTTCCTTTTGAAGCAAGTGAGGAGGAAGTGGAGGATCAGTCAGCCTGACCTATGGCAGGAAGGGAGGTGGAGGTAGGTGCTAACCTTTAGCTACTCTTTTTTTCCCCAGATTTGAGAGAGAGAGAAGGGCAGGGGGAAGGAGAGAGAGAGAGAGAGAGAGAGAGAGAGAGAGAGAGAGAAGCATCAACTCATTTCACTTAGTTGTTCCATTTAGTTCTGTACTCATTGATTGCTTCTCCTATATGCTCTCACCTGGAGTGGAACCCGAGACTTCTGGCACGTTAGGTAGATGCTTTAACTACTGAACCACCCGGCCAGGACCCTTTTAGCCATTCTGTTTCCCCAAGTGTGAGTTGAAAGGAATGCCATGAAGATTACTGCATTCCCAGACGTGCCCCAAGCTTGGCATACAGCAAGTATTCAATAAATAAGTGAATGAGAGGGCTGGAAGGTGGTCCCACCTGACTCACTGCCCGAACAACCTCTGCACTGGCCCCCTGTAACTCAGTTTCTCCACCAAGTCCCGGTTCAACCATACTGGGTGGGTCCTTGAACGCAGAGGGCAGAGTGGCTGTTTACCTTGCTGCTGGACGCTGGGCAGGGCAGTGGTGGGCAGTCCCTGTGGTTGGCCGTGCCGCCAAGATAAATAGGCCCCACCAGAGAGGAACCCTCAGTCCAGCTCCTGATCACTGCCATGGCCATGGTTCTCACAGCCGCCTGCGTTCTCCTGCTCTCCCTGGCTGCCCTTGGCGCGTCGGGTCAGGGCCAGATACAGCTGGGTAAGCAGCGCTCTTCCCCACGCTGTGCCCGGGATCCGCAAACTGGCGGCTCCCTAGGGATCCGGGCGGTTCGCCTGGGCGTGCAGGGTGGAGAAAGCAGGCAGCTAGTTGGAAGTTCAAGGAATCGGGTGGGTGTCCGGGTCCCTGCCGCTGCCGCGGCTTGAGGGAGTTCCATGCCCCATATCCCCACCAGCGCCCCCTATTGGCGCAGGTGCAAACCTGGGCCCACAGATGCTGCGTGAACTGCAGGAGACCAACGCAGCGCTGCGGGAAGTGCGGGAGCTGTTGCGGCAGCAGGTGCGGACCCGAGTGGAGGATACAGGGGTGCGGGGAAGAGGAAAGAGACCTGGAAGAGGGGGTTGTCCAGGAGGTAGGAGCTGAGTAGGGGTGGGGACGGGAGAAAGGGGTCCAGATAGTGGTGAACAGGGTCCTGGGTACGAGGATGAGGAGTTATGGAAAAGGAAGTGGGAAAGAGGAGGTCCCAGGGATAGGGGGTTCTGCGGGAGAAGATAGGGGTCCGCGAGGGGGTAAGGGAGTCCCAAGGAAGGAAAGGGGCTGGGAGTGTAGAGAGTCCTGGGGGAGGGGGTGGGGGGTGTAGAGAAGGGAAAGCCAGGAAAGGAAGAGGATGGAGTCCTGCTGACCACACACCGTGCCCCCTGCACCGCAGGTCAAGGAGATCACGCTCCTGAAAAACACGGTGATGGAGTGTGACGCGTGCGGTGAGCGGACCTAAGGAGGCAGAGACCGGGTGGCGGGAGAGCAAGAAGGGTGGGAAGACAGAGACAGAAACCGAAAGCGAAAAAGAGACGGGGAGGAAAAGAGACGAGGAAGAGAATGAGGCTGACAGAGATGGAAAGATTGGATGAGGGGTGGGGAGAGACAAACAAGGAGGGGAGACAGAGAAGATGAGAGGAGGACACAAAAAAAGAAGCAGAAGCCGTGCGGGAATTACAGGGAGGTGGAGAGACAAGGAGGGAAAAACTGAAAACGCGACAGCATGGAGAGCAGAAGACTGGAGGACCTGCGTGCAGCGAGAGCGATCCGGGGTGGGGTCTTGGGTCTTGGTGGGCTCAGCTCCCTGCAGGGGCAGGGTGCCGGTAAGCTCCGTGGCTAGGCTTGGTGCTGACTGCCCAGCCCCGCCCCGCCCCGCCCCGCAGGGATGCAGCCTGTGCACACCCTCGGCGTCAGCGTGCGGCCCCTACCCCAGTGCGCGCCCAACTACTGCTTCCCAGGCGTGGCCTGTACCATGACCGCGAGCGGGGCGCGCTGCGGACCCTGCCCTGCAGGCTTCACAGGCAACGGCTCGCAGTGCATCGACATCAACGAGGTGTGCCCGCCCCCAACCACCCCAATGATACCCCAACTCTCCTCTGCCCCCGCGACCTCCTCTTTAGCCGGGGGTGCTATCCTGGAGGATCCCCTCACCAGCCGGGGGCGGACGGCCAGACGACCTCCGTACCGCTGGGGGTCACCCACTCCAACCACGCCCATCACCACCAGGGACACCCACCCTAACAACCGCTTCCATTGCTAGTGACGCCTGCCCCCCCCCCCCGACTACTCCCCTACCGTTGGGAGTGTTCCGCCCCAACGACACACCTCACTTCCTTCCGAGGCTCCGCAGCCCCAACGACCTTTCCACCAACGTGGGGAGCCCTCCCCGGAGACCGCCCCCCAACGACGGCACGCACGCTTCTATGACCACTTCCCCCCTCCGCTCGGGACGCGCGCCCTCATAATTCCGTCCCACCTCCATGACCACCTAGCCCACCACATCCCAAGAACAGTCCTTTCCAGGCACGCCCCTCCCCTCGCCCAGTCCTACCTCGGTCCCCATTAAGGCAAAGCCGTTTTGGCCCCTGGGATGATGGCCTCGCCCCTCGTGGCGCACACCCCCTCCAAGTGCTCGCTGATAGCCCTTGGATTTTCTAACTTCAAGTGTAAGGAACCATAAGAAGCTGCTGTGGGGTGGGGTGAAGGCGTTCGGGGAGAAGAGCTCCACGCTCTCTCACACTCCATGGCCCTTTTCCTCCCAGTGTAATGCCCATCCCTGCTTCCCCCGGGTCCGCTGCATCAACACCAGCCCTGGCTTCCGCTGTGAAGCCTGCCCACCAGGGTACAGCGGCCCCACTCACGAGGGCGTGGGGTTGGCTTTAGCCAAGGCCAACAAGCAGGTGAGGACCTTGAGAAATGGCGCCAGAAATCGGGGTGGGGGTGGGGAGCGCATTTTGTTCAGTAAACTGGTTCTCCAGCCTGTGGCCTTTTCCTTGTCTTGCTCCGAGAGGTGGTGGGGACCGAGGTCTGGAGGGAGTCACTGGGGAAGGGTGAGAGCATCAGGGATGGTCGGGGTTTGGGGTGGGACAGTGGGGAGAGGTAGCATGCAGAAAAGACCGAGAATCAGGTCTGGGGGTGTCTGCGTGGGGGCGGTGACCTCTGCGCTCCCTTCCACCCAGGTTTGCACGGACATTAATGAGTGTGAGACTGGGCAGCATGATTGCGTCCCCAACTCCGTGTGCATCAACACCCGGGTAAGGCCCAGGAAGAGAGGAGAAGGATGGAGAGGAAGGGCTAGCAGTGAGATGGGGTGTGAAGTGGCAGCGGCCGGGTGGCTGACCTCCCTGGGCCCGCATGCAGGGTTCCTTCCAGTGTGGCCAGTGCCAGCCGGGCTTCGTGGGCAACCAAGCTTCTGGCTGCCGTCAGCGCACACAGTCCTTCTGCCCCGATGGCACGCCCAGCACATGCCACGAGAAAGCCGACTGCGTTCTGGAGCGCGATGGCTCCCGGTCTTGTGTGGTGAGTGCAGATGCACGGCGAGGGGTATGGGGTGGGGAGGCGGAGATCCGTGACGCTGGAACATCCATTCACCCCAACCCACAGTGTGCCATTGGCTGGGCTGGCAATGGGCTTTTTTGCGGCCAAGACACGGACCTGGACGGCTTCCCGGATGAGAAGCTGCGCTGCTCAGAGCGCCACTGCCGCAAGGTGTGTGGGGCCAAGGGACGCGGTCTAGTGAGGGGTGAGCCTTAGTGTACAGCTACTTGGCCATCCCCCCTCACGCCTGTCCTGCCCGCTCCTAGGACAACTGCGTGACTGTGCCCAACTCAGGGCAGGAGGATGTGGATCGTGATGGCATCGGAGACGCCTGTGACCCTGATGCAGACGGGGACGGGATCCTCAACGAAGAGGTAGGGCCAAGGCACTGTCTAAGCGACCTGGGCTTTGATAAAGGGTGTGGCCTCGGAAGCGGAACTTCTGGATCTAGGAAGAACAAGGGGCTCCCTGCGGAGGAGGCGGGGCCTCAAAGTTGCACCCCTCTCCTTAACCAGTCCTGTCCCCTAGGACAACTGCCCGCTAGTACGGAACCCAGACCAGCGCAATTCAGACGACGACAAGTGGGGAGACGCGTGCGATAACTGCCCAACCCAGAAGAACGAAGACCAGAAGGACACAGATCAGGATGGCCAAGGCGACGCCTGCGATGACGACATCGACCATGATCGTGAGTGCGGGAGAGGGACATGTTGTGGGAGGCATCAAGGGTTGGGGTTTGGCCTGAGACTGGGCTGGGAAGCCGAGGGTTTGAGTTTACCTGGGGTGCCTGGGACTATGGACTGGACCACACTTGGAGGAGCAGAAAAACGTCTGCTTTGTCGGATGCTGCAGGGAAGAAAAGCAGAACAGAGCCTAGGGTTTAGGGCCCTGGAGGTGCCCTTTATACACCTGAGATATAGAAGATCAGGGAGGTGCATTCACAGGTGAGGGAGAGCAGCTAAGCTGCCCCCTAGTGAGGGCCAGTCCCCTCCCTCTCTGACCATTCATGAAGTCTCTATGAGGCTGGGTCTGGGGCTTGAGTACTTGGTTTGACTTTGTAGAAACTGGAAGCTAGGGGAGGGTAGGACTCTGCCCCAGGCTTGCATTTGCTCTGCTGAAGTCTGGCCCTGCCTGATCTTGGGGTCCTGTCTTGTTTCCCTGCTTCTCATAGGGATAAAAAACACTGTGGACAACTGCCCCAGGGTGTCCAACTCGGACCAGAAGGACAGTGATGGCGATGGTGTAGGGGATGTCTGTGATAACTGTCCCCAGAAGAGCAACCCAGACCAGGTAGGGCAGGTCAGACCCCAGCTGGGTTAGACCCATGGTGTGAACCCCAGCAGTGTTAACAAGACTGCTGTACATTCAAAGAAGTTGGAGGGGTGTTCCTTGGGATAAGGAGGACCTTTGCTCTGGACCTGGTGATGGGTTGGAGACTTCTGAGTTCCTTTGCACTGATTATGGACCCCTGACTGCCCCCCCAGAGGGATGTGGACCACGACTTTGTGGGAGATGCTTGTGACAGTGACCAAGACCAGTAAGGAAGCTTTCTGGGGTGGGGTGAACTTAGGGTGGACAGACCCTAACCCACCCAGTGGGGATCTCATTGTCTCTCCATCCACCCATACACTTTAGGGATGGAGATGGGCACCAGGACTCACGGGACAACTGCCCCACAGTGCCCAACAGCACCCAGCAGGACTCAGACCGCGATGGACAGGGTGATGACTGTGACGAGGATGACGACGGCGACGGGGTCCCTGACATTAGGGACAACTGCCGCTTGGTGCCCAACCCAGGCCAGGAAGATTCAGATCGTAAGGCAGGGGGCAGAACCTGTGGTGGTGACAGGGCTTGTGGAGCCGCTGGGGTATGTTTTCCAGTGGGCTGGTGGGGCCAGTGGAAGGGGTGGGCGCTGCGGTAGCTGGTGTGGGTGAGGTTAGGAGGGCACCTGGCGCTAACCTCACTGCCCAAGGGTCTCCCACATCCTCTCAGGGGATGGTGTAGGTGACGTGTGCCAGGGCGACTTCGATGCCGACAAGGTGGTGGACAAGATAGATGTGTGTCCGGAGAATGCCGAGGTCACCCTCACTGATTTTCGGGCCTTCCAGACGGTGGTACTGGACCCAGAGGGCGATGCACAAATAGACCCCAACTGGGTGGTACTCAACCAGGTGGGGACAGGGACCAGGAGGAAAGTGGGGGTAGCTCAGGACCCCCACTAAGGGTCCTAACCTAGGGGCCAAAAGCTGAGGATCCTTCTTCCTTTGACCCCATTAGGGGATGGAGATCGTGCAAACAATGAACAGCGACCCTGGTCTGGCTGTGGGTGAGATGTGAGGCGGGGAAAGGCTCTGTGGGTAGCTGCTCAGGGGCAGGGCCAGAGCGAGTCAGGGCTGAAGCAGGGTGGCTGAGGCAGGTTGAGGGCTCAGGGGGTATAGCTGTGTCTGGATTTAGGGATGGGGATGGGTGGGTCTACTGGGGGGGGGGATCTGGGCCCAGGGGTAAACTGTATTCTGGAGGGAGTGTTTTAGGGACACTCAGGACCCCACTGGTCTCCCACCTCTCCAGGTTACACAGCTTTCAATGGCGTGGACTTTGAAGGCACATTCCATGTGAACACTGTCACAGACGATGACTATGCTGGCTTCATCTTTGGCTACCAGGACAGTTCGAGTTTCTATGTGGTCATGTGGAAGCAGATGGAGCAGACCTATTGGCAGGCCAACCCCTTCCGCGCAGTGGCTGAACCTGGTATCCAGCTAAAGGTGTGTGGAGGTGGGAGGTGTGATCTGACTTCTTGTTTCATGCCCTTTAGGAGGCCTTATACCCTTCCACAGACCCCCAAAGCCTTCACAGTCCCCCAGCATCATTCTATGGACCTCCGTCTTCCTACCCACTTCCAGCTGTCCTCTGGACTTCCACAGGCCCTTAAATCCTCACCCAGCAGTCAATCATCTTCTGGGCCCTGAAACACTCTCACAGAGCCCTAAGCTTTCCCTCAGGTTCCAAATCCTCCTACAGATTCCCTAGACTGTGTTTCAGAAATTTCCCAAATACTTTAAACCCCAGTTTATCCCACAGACACCCAAAAGTTTCTATAGGTCATAAAATCCTCCTGTAGAACCCCAAATCTTCCCAGACTCCAAACCCATCTACAGGCCACCAAACACTCTCATGAGACCCCAGATCACTGCTGCCCAGAGGGCGATGCACAAATAGACCCCAGCTGGGTGGTACTCACCCACCATGACCCACCTGTTAATCTCTACGTGGTGCCCCCAAAAGCTTCCTTTTGGTTTTCCCATCCAGGCTCCCCAGGGTCTCTATCATTCCTCCATGACCTGTAGCAACCTCCAGGCAGGGTTCTGAAGGCCTCCAGTGACCTGTGCATTCTCTGACCCTGTATCCCTGTCTCTGGGCATGTCAGGCCGTGAAGTCCTCCACAGGCCCAGGGGAGCAGCTGCGGAATGCGTTGTGGCACACGGGGGACACAGCGTCACAGGTGCGGCTGCTGTGGAAGGACCCCCGCAATGTGGGCTGGAAGGACAAGACATCTTACCGCTGGTTCCTGCAGCACCGGCCCCAAGTGGGCTACATCAGGTGGGGACCCTGCTCCTACCAAGGGGTTGGGTCCCTGCTCCACCTTGGCTCCTGGAAGGAGAGATATTTGGGGGCCTCAGTCCCCTTGTTTGTAAAGCAGGAACAATACAGGCAGCTAGAATTAATTGTGACTGGCCCTAGGGCAAGACACCCCTCCTAGGACCCAGCACACAGCAGGGCCTCAGCTAGAAGGTAGGGTTTCACCCATTCCCCATTTCTAAATCCCTGTTCTGTGCTGGAAGTCCAGGCACCCTTAGTTAGCACCTACTGTGCGCAGGACCCCGGATATCCATTCTCTTGCACAGGGAAACTGAGGCACAGGTCAGGAACCCCCACCTGCTGAGTATGGGTGAGACGGGGGACCCATAGCCTCCACTTCGAGAGGGGAGGCCCATAGTCCAGGGCAGGATGCTGAAGCTCTGAGGGGCTTCACGGTCTCCTGCCTTACTGCCCCCTGCCCCCTGCAGAGTGCGGTTCTACGAGGGCCCTAAGCTGGTGGCTGACAGCAATGTGGTCTTGGACACAACCATGCGGGGTGGCCGCCTGGGTGTCTTTTGCTTCTCCCAGGAGAACATCATCTGGGCCAACCTGCGCTACCGCTGCAATGGTGAGAGGGAGTAAGGGGAGGGGATGAGGGAGGGCCTGCTGGGGAGTCTGCCCTGCTGGCTTCACCCTTTCTCACCCACTTGCCCTCTCTCCATCCGCAGACACCATCCCAGAAGACTATGAGACACAGCGGCTGCTGCAGGCCTAGGGACAGGTGGGCACCTGCTGTTAGATGACGGCCACCCTCAGGGCAGGGGCAGCCAGCCTGGGGGGAGGGAAGAGGTCAGAGAGAACAAAATCAAAATAAAGTGTGTTTGGCAGGATGGTGGCTGTGGTCTGTGCCTTGGGACCTGGCCTTAGAGTGATACCTGTGGCTAATCCCTCACAACTGACCAGGAGTGCCCAGCCTTGACTCAGATCCCCCAGGCCCGCTGTTGCAGCCTGCCCGCCCCTGGAATGTCTGTACCAGGAGCCTGGAAGATGAGCTGCTTCCCTTCCAGCACACAGGTCTGAGTAGCTGGCCAGGAGGGGGAGGTGGTTAGGAGTACACTTCTGCAGGTCCATATTCGTGTGTGTGTGTGTGTGTGTGTGTGTGTGTCCTGCCAGGTATAGATGTGACACTCATGTTTCATCCTTGGGGTGGAGAAAGGGGGCAGGAAAAAAGGAGAGGAGACAGAGACGAAAACATTGGGTTTTTATTAGGTTTCATTACAAAGGATGCAAAGGTACAAAGACAAAAGCGTCCACTCCAGAGGACAGGCAGGGGCCGGCTGAATGCGCCCTGAGCCGCCCGCCCCAGCCCGCCATGGGTACCCACACGCACAGCCCATGGTATGTCCACAGCAGAGTGTACATGCTGGGGGGCAGAGCCAGCCTGGGGACAGAGGGGTATAGGTAGGGCAGGGCTCAGACTGATGGGTTTGCATATATTTTAAGTGCTGCCCAGCCCCTTGGGGGCAGTTCCCAGGGAGGGGTTACACATAGGGTGGGCAATGGACTTCAGTTGCCAAAGCCCTCTGTCCCAGGGCCTGGTGGGGAAGCCATGGCAGTATCCCCTTGTCCCAGTGAGCAAAAGGTCAGAAGTGACAGGCTAGGATGGGCTGAGCATCAACTGCCCCCAAATTCCAGAATCCTGTGAGACGGGCTGTTGGGGACAGGCCAGGAGGGTGAAAGGCAGAGGGAGCCATCTGCAGCCAGCATCATCCTGACATCTAACCCCTGCCCCTCACTCTGATTGGGAGGGGCCCTGAGGGTCACAAAGGTCTTGTTTCTGCTCCCCATGCCCTCAGGAGTACCCAAGCACCCGGCTGGGTGAAGGTCACCTTACCTCCCTCTCCTAGAGAGTGGCCAGTTGCCTGTGGCATGAGAAGGGTAATAGGAGGCCTGAGCCCCACTCAGCCAGCACCCCCTAAAGGAATGTCACAAGGGCCCCTAGTCACATACATACTGTGAGAAGCCCAAGAGGTAGGGGCCTGGGGTCCAAAGAGAACAGGGGCAGAAACAGACCCAGCTGGCCACTTACTCCAGGCAAGCCCCCAAGGTAGGCAAGGCACTGAGTCTTCCCCCAGCTCTGCAGGCCATGTGGGGAAGGCTCAGGTGGCCACAGGCCTCTCATCTGGAATGACACCTGCAGGAGTGATGTGTCAGGACCAGGGTGTCCAGTATCCTTGACCTTGTGCCCCCATACCCCAGTCCTACACTGGGCCCCACAGCTTCATCAGAACCTAGGGGCTGCTTTGTCAGCTTCCCTCAATGCCTCCAGACCTCACACACCCAGCCCATATGGAGGTGGGGTACTTCCTGTGGAAATGCAGAAAGCTAAATCCGGTGGAAGGGGCCTTGGAAGGATGTTTGATTATGAACCAGTTCAGGAATCCTGGGGCCCTTTAGCAAAAGTCACTCATGGGCACTCATTAGGCCCAGGATGCCTAACAGATGGCGAGCCCGCATATTGGACACCTGCCCCTGCAGGAAGCATGAATGGACGTGGGATCCCTTGCCCTCCATGCAGGGTCTCATATAACAGAGCCGACCTCATCCACTCCACTGTGACGCACAGGCCTCACAACGCACCACCCTACTCCGTGTCCTTCTAGGAGTTTGGCCAATGAAAATCAGGTCAAACACACTAACCATTCAGAACCTTCCTTTGCCCTGAAAACCAATGAACAGATAACAGCACAGAGAGGCAAAAAGCCCAGCCCATGCAAAGGGGCAGGGAAGCGTGTTGCTGGGGAAAGGTCCAGAAGGACACACCCCTGCCCTCGATGGCTGGTCCCAAGGAGCCCTGTGAACCACAGTGGCAGGGCTGGACCCACTGCAATTAGGGCCCCTTCTGCTGTCGCTTGTTCCCATAAAGGAGCCTAGCCAGTTTTGGGATGCTGCTGGCTGTGGGTCCCCAAATTTTGCTGAGGGGTTGACCTGCCCCCTAAGCTTTCTACTGAGGGTCCCAGGGCCCCCTGCCCCAAGAAGCTGGCACTCACCCTTCCTGCCCAGAAGTATCAAGGGGAGGGGGCTGCAGGACGCTCCAAACAGCACTGCCTGTCTTCCCCCTGTAAGGGCATGGAGGGGGGAGGTCAGCGTGGGCACCTGTGACAGGGGATGTGATCCTAACAAGACCCTGTCTTCTCCTCCAGTCAGCCCTGAGAACAACCCTCTTTTCTAGAGGACAGAGAAGTGCTGACCCTGGGCTCCACCCTCAGCCCACGAGCCACATGGGAGAATAAACTCACTACCCTGGGACTTGGAGGGCAAAGAGTAAACTGAGGCAGGTGGGAATAGGCTGGGCAGCTTGAGTTCCTGGGGTATAAAGATTTTGCACAGCTGAGGGGACTCAGCTAAAGCCAGGAATAGCGGGAGACAGGGGAACAGCCTGGCTGGCCTCTGAGCTCACATGGGCTCAGTATCTAGGCTTGAAGTCCAGGCTTGCCCCAAACTCGTGAGGAAAACATGGGTGGCAGGTCTATATACACAATACAGACCAAGGCCCGCGCCTCATGGCGCAGCTTGCCTGAAATCACAGTATTTTCACATCATATTTTCACATCACAAGTTAAAGAACTGATTCCCTTAGGCTGTCTTGCCTCAGAAAGCTTGGCAACTGAAGAATATTTAGTAGAGAAGTGATATTTAAGAAAAAAACAAAATTCCCTGTTACAGACCCTGGGAAGCCTCCCAAGACCCAGGAATACATGGGGATACATGGCCCCTGGCTCCTGGTGGGGCCCTTTCCAGGATGGCCTGCACCTACGCCTCTCACAGGCCAGGCCGTGTGTCAACAGTGTCACCTGTGCTCCAGGTCACGAGCCTTTTCTGTCTGGACAGATGGGAAGCGCAGGCTAACAAGGCTCCCTCGCTGGATCCCCAATGCCTTGTTTGAAAATTGCATCCAGGAGGGTTGCTTGTAATTTTATTAAGGCCATTTTTTAAAAAAGTTCTACATACAAGTCTAGTGGTAACCAAACTCTTCTATGTACATGTAGGTGTTTTTTTAAGTCCCCCTCTCTGTCCCCTGTCCCTGCCATGGTAAAAAGACAGGCCCTGGACCTGGACAGATTGACACTGTGCTCCCTCACCCGACACAAAGGTGGTAGAGCCAAGTGAACAAGGAGGTGGGTCTACTCCCATGTATGGCCACCCAGCTGCTTGGATATGTGCTAACAGCCTGGTCAAGGAGTGAGAGGGAAGGACAATTGCTAGAACAGCTCCCACAGACAAAGGTGAGGACTCCCAAGGCCCAGGCAAAAGGGTGGCTGCGACAGCACAAAGAAACATACCGAGCAGAAGTGTAAGCTCAATGGCAGGTAGAGGAGCAAGTAGAGATGCAACCTGGGGACTGAAATGGGGGTTCCTACTAAAGCAGCCAACAGAAGACAAAACCAGCCCACTGCTCTCTTGAAGGGCCTGGAGAGCAGAGGAATGGTCACCTCTGCCTGCCAAGGCACTTTGAGAAGCAAGCACCTAGAAACCCACCACTACAAGCACGCTGCTCTTTGCCTACAAACCCAGCTCTACCAGGAGAAGCTACAAAGAAGTGGCCAGAGGGGTGAATGTCAGCCAGTCCTCAGGGCGGGGGTAAGAGACGATGTCTGGGGTGTCTGGGAGCAGAAGGGTGGCCATAGCTGCTGCCAGCCTCAGGGTCTGTGATGCACCAGCCCTGAGGACTGAAAGGCATCTTCAGGAGGTCAGGCAGAGCCAGGTCTTCTCAAGACCCTTTAATAAGAGCAGTGGCTCCTTCCCAGAAGTCTGTTCATGTAGCCAGATCAGAGGCCCCTCCAACTACCCAAGATCCTGCTGAAGTCCCTGCCTGGCACAACCTGCCTCACTTGGCCAGGCAGCCACGCAACCCTTCTGTTTTGAGATAAGTTGAGGCAAAACTAATGAGGTCAGGGTTGCAGCTCAGATAACAGACTGCTTTCAGTTAGCTTTTAAAAATGTGTAATGTAGGTCCTGACCAGACAGCATGTTGGTTAGAGTGTCGTTCTGAAGCACAGAGATTGCTTAGTTCAAACCCCAGTCAGGGCACATAAAGGAATCAATCAATGTTCCTTTTTCTCTCTTTCAAATCAATACAATAAACATTAAAAAAAGATCCTTGTTTTTTTTTTTAAAAAAGTGCAATGTAGGATTTCTGGAATAAAAAGATGCTCTCAGGCAAGTGATGGCTTGAAGGAGCCAGCTATTTGTTGATAGCCAAAATGGAAATACAAACCAAAAGAACCAACAAAGAAACCATCAACAATGCCCTGGCCACTTGTTTCCCATCATCTGTAAAGAACATTAACAGTGATCACAGCACAGAGAAGGAAAGATGAAAACAAGTTCTAAATTCCTCCAGAAATGACCTGACTCAACATGGGTTCCCTAGCAGGCCCTGTCATCCTGACGTGGGGTAGATGGCAAGGTGGAAGGGGACTGGGAAGACATAGCTGCTGTGTTTACACCTTTGCATCCACCCTCCTGGTAAGGGCTCCAGCGTTCTGTGTGATCAGAAATATAAAAGACAGCAATCAAAATAGTGTTTATTTTGCGCTGGCTCTGCCCTTCTCTCTGGCGCCCTCTCCCTTTGGCGGGTGGGGCTGGCTCTCTAACCATGGCTTAGCAGTGGTCGGCAAATTCATTAGTCAACAGAGCCAAATATAACAGTGCAACGATTGAAATTTCTTTTGAGAGCCAAATTTTTTAAACTTAAACTATACAGGTAGGTACATTGTTATTAACCTAATTAGGGTACTCCTAAGCTGGCCTTTGAGCCACGCTCAAGGGGCCAAAGAGCCCCATGTGGCTCTTGAGCTGCAGTTTGCCCACACCTGGCCTAGGGCAATGTGGAGGAAGGAGACTGGGGATGAAGGAAGGCAGTGAGAGCTGGACAACAGTCGGAAATGCACGTCTGCCCACCACAGTGCGGACCAGACTCTGGCGCCCCCAGGCCTGTAGCCCTGCCCAACACGGTTTCTGCATCTTACAGCTGGGGTGGGAGGTGAATGAGTGCACGCAGGAGTCCAAGGGGGCAACTCATGGCCTCCCAAAGGAGATGAACAGCTGAGCGGAGGATGGGGCAGGGTGCTTGGCGGCATTGCAAGCTCAGAATCACAAGCTCGGCCGTTTGCAGGGACAGTGTGTGCAGTCCCTGGGCTCAGGGAGACTCCACTGGGACCACTGACCGGTGGGGTGATGGAGCCAGGACTGGGCGGCGGAGTGCTGAGTGTGCACTCACAGACGGTCCATCCGGAAGGTGTCCTCAGTAGCTGGGTCAGCCAGGACCATGTCAGGGTCGTTGAGCATGTGCAGTCCATCCAGGGTCAGGGGGTCAATCTTGAGTTCATCCAGGGGGAACTGGCTGTCAGAGTCGAAGCTGACATCTCCAACCCCGGCCAGTGTGCTAGTCAGTTCTTTAGAGAGGCTGGGAGGGGACTCTCCTGTCACTGGAAATGGGGGTGGGGGGTGGTAGGGCACACACAAGTCAGCTTAGTCCTGTTTCCCCACCCCATGCTCAGGGAAGAGGGCTTGGCCCACCCCAGGGGTACTTACTGGGGGGTCTGCCTTTCAGGGGACATTTTTAGCTGTGATGACTGGGGAAAGGTGCTACTGACATCATGTTGGTGGAGACCAGGGCCGCTGCTCAACACTGCACAGTGCACGAATGACCCCACCCAGAGAAAGATCCAGCCCCAGACACCAGCAGGCAGTTTCCTCCTCATGTGTCAAGATATCAAGCTGGAGTATATACATCAAGGTCCCTCCCTGTGTCTTAGAGGAAGTCTAGTTCCTCCACAGAGACCCAGGTTCAAACTTGGGACTCCCTCCTCTACTTGTGGGGAGTCCCTAAGCCTGTTTCCTCATCTGGAAACAAATATAGAAGTCCTCATCTTTCTAAACTGTTGGGGTCATCATGGCAGCCTGATCCTCCTCAGGCACCTGAGACACCCTCAGGGTGGGAAGTACAAAGTCGGCACTGGGATCCAGGCCTTGGAGGGGCTCTAGACATAGACTCATCCACCTTGGCAATATAAATGGGGACTGCCAGGGATGCTCCCTCAATCTCACAACAGCCCTGGCTTACAAGGGAACTTAAGTCATTTCTTCAATAAAACCCAGGACCTTTGGTAGGGAGGTAAGTGGGGGTGGAGAGGGCATCAGAGGTCTGGGCTCTGTGTTGCACGGAGCAGGACTTCCTCACATGCGCTGTGCTTGTCTCCAGACACCTGGGCACCGTTTTTAGGCTGTTTGAAACACTTATTGCAGCATGTGCAAGCTGTTACATGTCTGTTGGCTGCATAGGAAGTACTCCGTTCACCATGCAGGGTTCACCCCCTGCCTTGGTTGCCTATGTTGCCAACACACTCAGCTAAAGAGTTTAGGTGCCTGGATGGCAAGCATGGGGTTGGGTGAGTGACTGGCTCTAATTCCTACTCTGAACATAGGGTGCTGCATGCCTCGTGTGGGGTTCCAGTGTAAGTTCCCCCAACTTATCTGCAGCCCAGCAGTGAATCAAGGTTAGGAAGGGATGTCTGGCCTCCTCGGTTCCACACCAAAGGCAGGAACACCTCAGACATGTCACAACTCACCCTGCAGGGCAGGGGGTTCTGTCTCCTCTAGGGCTGAGACCTATGGCAGCTGCCAGTCTCTGCAGGGACAACAGGACTGAGACCCCTGCCCAGAACGCCACGTACAAGGTCTCACCTGTGAGAATAATGTTGGGGATACTGCTGTGGCTGGGATAGCCAAGCTGTTGTGTGTCTGGCAGGCTCCCATGGCTGCCCGTCAGGCCCATCATAGCCGCCTGTGAGTAGTTGAGTGTAGAACCAGGGCTATACAGACTGCTGGAACTGATGGCAGTCTCCAACATGTTGAACTGCTCCAGCTGGGAGAGGACACAGGGAGTGAGGCTAGCTGCTGAACACCAGTTGCTGTGGGCTACACTGCTTGAGGCCATCAGGACCACCTCCTCTTGCCCAGTGCTATGCTCAGGTCCACCCTTGGGGGGCCACCCACACAAGTCCCTCTGCCCTGGGGTATCACCCTATCCTAACCTACATGGGCCTGCCCATACACACACCCTCAGGGCTTCCTGGATGGATGAATTGGTAAGTGGATGGACGGGTAAGTGACCAGCTCCAGGCAGAGGCAACCCCTCCTGTGCCCACAAGCCTGACCTGGCCTCCACACAAAGCCAGATTGACCTCCCACAAACTTACATGCATGCCCCATGCCGAGTGCCACTGTGATAGCCACTGCCAATCCCTTCTGGTGTTCACTGACATACCAGCTAAACTCCAGGGGAGGCAAAGGCAGTCATGTGTTCCACTGCCTGGAGACAGGAAGGGCCAGGAGTGGACCACATGCCCAAGGGCACGCAGGCTCTGGGAGAGCGTTTCCTGGGGCGCTATGGCCCAGGCACCCGCTCACCTGGTGGGACAGAGCATTGGCCTGCCTGGCCGCCATCTGCTGCTCATAGTACGAGTCCCCAAACACGCTGCTCAGGGTGGAAGAGTGCTGTAGACAGAAGAAAGGCTTGCTGTCATCATTATACCCAAGACAAGGTGAGGGAAGGGGGCTGCTGTGGTGGGGGCCTCCCATAGGTCAACTGAGCCCACAGGGAGGTCTGAGACCTATTGGAGGATGTTCAAGACAAGGGAGGCCAATGACAGCTATTCCAGGGCATCCAGGAGGCTCCCTTCTAAGCGGGCACCCCATCTCAAGATGACTACTTCTTTTCACTGCCTGCTCCTGTGGGACCCTGCATCTAGATATCTTCCAAAGTGCTACCCCCTTCTTCTCTCCTTGGGCCCAGGTGTGAGTGACCTCCTTTCTCTCAGACAGAAGACAAGGGAATAGGGGGGGGCATGGGAAGGAAAGAGTGTTCAGGATGGGACCAGTACTTGGTGACCTTTGTCAGGCCCCTGGGGAGATATCGGACAGGCAGGCAGGCTACACACATGTAGACAGGACAGGTACAAACACAAGACAGGCACATGGAAAGCCCGTTACCACCTGTCAGTGTCTGGCTGCCCACCCTAGAGACCTCCGGGACCACTGGCAGGCATGCAGCCCCATTCCTGCTTGTTTAAAACTGGCCAGGGAAGGATGGGGGGCTGCTCCTGGGAGAGGAGCAGGAGACCATGATCTCAGAGGCAGTGGAGACACCAGAAAGAGTTTGGAGTCCCTGCCCATTCTGGAGATACTCTCAGGGATGGTGGGATGGAGTCTGGCAGGATCTGGGAGGGAGGAGAGGGATGGCCAGCATGTGGCCAAGCTGTACCCAAAACACCAGGCCTGGAGAGATATGTCCCCAGCTGGGACCCCAAGCATCTCTTCAGCAGGACAGGGTGGCTCATGGAAGCTGTTGCACCATGGCCATTCCCACGTGTCCCAAGTGATGAGTGCATCTGGCATGCATCCTTTCAAATGTCTCCAGAAACCAAAGGCCCTTGAACCTTCCCTCTGAACTCCCTGTTCTAGAAAAGTCCCCACATGCTCTGACAACAACCAAAGCCTGAGTTTCAGGCCTCTATCCCAGACTGGGGTTGGCCAAAACCCACTGGTTGCTCCAAGTAGCCAGTGGACTGAGAGCAGAAAGGTGCAGAGGGCTACCCAGTGGGCAGAGAGGCTCCTACGGACGAATGTTCTATCAAAACACCAGAAGTTAAAAATTACTAGCTTCAGGTTTAGAAAAAGGGGCTGAAGGTTCTGGCTAGCTTGCCCATGAAAGAGGTGGCAGATCTGTTCTGGGGAATCTGTTCCTGTCCCTGTGGTCTTGGCCCCAGAGAGGCCCAGCATGACCCCAGGGTATAGTTTCTCTTGTGAGGAAGCCATGAAGGTTTGCCAAAAAGGTCTGCTCAGAATTGAAAAGGGAAGGCACAGAGGTCACATTCCCAGATGCATGGGGCCAAGTACATCTGCTTGAGGCCAGGTGGCACCCCTGCTACCCTGTGTGTCCAAGAGAGATACTTCCTGGGCTGGGGAGGCATGGGCCTATGGGGCTGATGACTGTGTCCTGGAAGACCCAACATGCAGAGGGAAAGTCAGGTTCGCCCTCTGCCCAGCACTCTTTTCCTCTGAATAAGCCCCTTGCCCCTCTAAGCCGGTGTCTCTGGTTGGGGTCAGACAGTCTGATGGGCCCCACCTCATACCTGAGTGAGCAGCCTGCCTCTCTAGCCAATACATGATGGATGGACAAACTGACACACTGATAGGGGCTTGATAAGACAGGAACATACTTTCTGCCTGGCACAAACCAGTTGGGTTCAGGCTAATCTCTCCTGAAAGAAATCTGCTTGACCTTTAACTTCTTGTCCTGCTTTGAATTAGAAGGTTGTTACTCAAGGACGGGCCCCAGACAGGGCTGCCCATCTGGGACAAGCCCCACCAGCTGCTTCCCCTACCAGGATCAGTTTCTCCAGTCTATTGTATCCCACAGCACCACATGATGAGACTCCTTTCTGAGAGCCACAAGAGCTCAGAGCTGGTATGAATGGAACCCAAGTGTGCAGACACCAGCTGAGCTCAGGCCTGTCCCAAGCTTATTGCCACCCTCCTCACCTGCCTATGCAGCAAGATCCTGTACCTTGATGGTCTCAGTAGGATCCCTAGCAGCTGTGGGACCTCCTAGCTGCAGGAGAAAGCACCTGCAGAAAGCCCCTCCTATAGCAGATGGAGCCTCAAGTCCTCCCTGAGTGGGATGCCCACTGTCACAAAACACAGGACCAGGCTCAGGGTGCACGTCTGAGAGCTAGGGAGATAGGACAAAGGAGTCTGATGTCGTTCCTGCCAGATCTTGTCTGGATGGGCAGCTCTGTTCCCCGTTCTGTGCAGGAAGGAGAATCCTATCTCCTCTCGGCTGAAAATGAGGCCTCAGGGCCTGGGGCTCTGCAGGGGTTCCTAGGGTTTCTCAGGTTAATGACATTTTGCAGACTTTGGGGCATGGTCCTGGAGAGGCTCTACAACTAGAGTGAGATACTTCCGGCCCAGGTGTCAGCTCTTTGGGCACTACTTCTCTGATGGAACGTGGCTATGGCCAAGCAGGTTCCACTGAGGAACCTGGACAAGGTGTATGCATGTTAGAGATCAGGGCCCAACTGTGCTGGGTGTGTTTGTGTGGGAAACCTCCATCTAACAGGTTTGGTCAAGCCCTGCTTATTGCCTAGGGCCTGAGGCTGGCCTCTGTCTCATCTGTGGGAGGTGAACAAGGTCCCAACAGGCTGAAGTATTGTTCAGAGAAGCTTCCTGGGGAACACACCTTCCTATAGTGTACAGGGGAGGGGAGGAAGCTGAGGAGTCAGGGCTCCCACCACAGCTGGCTGTCACCTCAGTTGTGGCCCAAAACAAGGGGAGCACCCCACACTTTCAAAAGCCTCAAAGTGCCAGGCCTCAAGGCAGGCAAGCAGGTGGGGACATGTACATAGGCTGTTGGATGCATGTTTGAGCCACACTTGGGGCTGTCCCCAGCCACTGGACAAGGAGCCGGAGCATGGCTGACACCGAGATCATTAACAGGAATGAGGAGCCCACTACCCCCAGCTGGAGTCCTGCAGAGACTAGAGAAGCAGTGGGAACAAGGGACAGTGCCTTCTCCTCCCAGCCCCCGTGGAGTGGAAGAGATGGGATGGAGAGAGGCATGAGGCACAGATGGGTACAAGGTGAGGCTGGAGCATGGGGTGGTAGCATTCCTTACTTGTGGGGAGCTCCCAGGGGAGAAGCCTTGATTGGAGACGGGTGAGGTGGGAGACTGGTTGGCTGGGGAGCCGGCACCAGTGCGGTACTGCTGCAGAGCTGGGGCCTGCAACGACAGACAGGTCAAGACATGGAGGCCCCAGCCTGACTCCTGGCTGGACCCCATAGGCCCCTACCCCCCAGTGAGGTGAGGACCTGAGGCCAGAGCCTGGGGTCTCATGGGGACCTGCCTCCAAACCCAGCTCCCAGGAGTGGGGGCTATAGTCAGAGAACCTGGAACCCAGCTTCATAGAGTTGCCCTGGTGGGCTGAGGGGGGGGAAGGGAGGGAACTACTTCGATGCAGCAGGATTCAAAGCACCCATATAACATATATGTGCGCACAGTCATACACATGCACACTCACACATGCACAGGCAGGGAAGGCTGGACAGGCAGGTGCTGCCCTTTGCTCTTGACTCTGGATGGACCCCTGTGTTTGCACTGGCACATCCTGCCCACCTCCAGGTAGTGGCTCTGACAGTAGGGCTCCCAGCATCAAGCAGTCACTATCATTAGTGCAGCTTTGGACCAGCCTGATGGGATCATGCTCTCCAGAGACCTCGGAGAGGAGGCCACTTCCTTGTTCAAAGGTAGAGAACCCTAACTCTGTACCACAGATGAGACAGGCTGGGCTAGGATTTAGATCCCGCCTGACCTCTATGAGCCTGCTGTTTACTGAAATCCAAATAGCTGGCCCAAGCCCCATAAGTGCTGGGTCTCCCCCATTCCCTCAGTGGCCTGCTCTGAGCAGTTTGATGAGGGTTGAGCCTGGGAGGAGCATGGGAGCTCAATTAACAGGGTATGGTGGCATCAGTGTGGTTACTTGGTGAAGACCAGGAAAATGTCCAGTCCAGAGAGACATCCTTCTTTGGGAGAGCCTGCAGAAACTCTGGAGAAGGCTGCCTGTGCCCCAAGGGAGCTGGCAGTCCCTGCGCAGGTACTGGGCGATAGACTCTTTGATTTGGGATCCTGGTGAAGAGCTGTATGTGCACTTGGCCTGAAAATCCATGCCCCCAGTATTAACCCAGCTCCAAAGCTAGGACCCACTGAGGGAAGGTGGTGGGGAACTGGGTGCCCAGGCCGACCCCAGCATCAGAGCTAATCCTACACCTGCTGTGTTAATGGCAAAAGAAAGGGTTGAGCACTTTCCTCTGTGTGTGGGGGTGCCTGCCAAGGGGTTGGAGCAGCTTGGAAATGTGGGTCTCTACCATTAGGTCCCTGTCTGCACTCCCAGCTCAGGGGTGGGGGAGTAGAGGAGGGGGAGAGAGGGAGAAGGGTAGCTGTTCTTTGCAAAACACATGATGTTCTGAAGGCATTTATCCTGTGGCTGGCAGCTGAGGGTTAAGTGTGGAGGGCTCACTGTGCTCCAAACATCGGTCTCTGTTTCTCTAGATGTGGTCAAAGGCAGCAATGACAACTTGTTTCCTGCCAGGGTAACCAGTGTCAAATTCTGAACAATCAGAAAGCTTTGGGATTGAAGAGGAAATAACCTAGTACTTGTTACTCTAAGCCCAGCCCAGGAAGGATGTCCCATGGTCTGAGCTGCAGCTCTCCCACCCAAGCCCAGGAAAGGTCTCAGGAGCTATAGCCTCCTGGTATCATTCTATATTGAGCTGCAGCCCCTGGCCCAAGCAGGGAGGTCCCAGGGTCTGAGCTGAAGCCCCTGGCACAGGCACTGTGCTATATCCCTTTCTCCCCTCCAGGTTCACCAATCTGGCTCCCAGATGCCTGTTCCCCAGGCCCTCAATGCTGTGCTCTCCCTGCCTCTAGGGAAGCTCCTTTATGGACAGGAGGGGTGGGAGTAGATGTATCAAGAGCCATGGGGGACAGCTTGGCAGCCAGACACGGGTAGTCTTATTTTGGGTGAAGTTTGGGGCACTGACCCCCACTTGTGCCTGAGTTTTCCCATAGGTACACAGAGTGACAATGTCGGCTTGAGAATTCCAGATAGAAATTCCACTGGGCATTCAATCCCCAGCAGTATCTGCTTTAGTCCCAAACCCTGGCAAGTTAGACTCCAAGTGGAACCTCAAGGCAGCTGTAGACGTAGCTGGACACCCAACTGTCACTGGGCCCTGGGCACCCAATGGAGCCTCCCACAGCCCAGGCTCTTCCTATATGACCCCACAGCTAGGCTCTGAGGACCCTGTCCCGGGCTTACCGAGGCAATGTCGATCCCCATCGGTGGCTGGCCTGGGTTATCTGGAGGGGACTGTGAGAGAGAGGACAGTACCGTGACCGTGAGTGGGGGCAGCTGGGGCCTCTGCGTCAGGCTGGCGCTTAGCATCAGGGGGCTGTCTGGGGGGAGGCCAACGGGCACCTGCGGAGGCGGTGGGGGTGGCTGCTGCTGGGATACAGGTGGCGGGGGAGGCGGGGGCTGTGGCTGTGGTGGAGTCGACTGCTGCGAGCCCCCCTGGGTGAAGAAGGCATAGGGCAGCTGCTGCTCCAGAGACAGGGTGTCCATGGCTACGGCCTGTGGGAAGGGGAGAGTATCAAGCTCAGGCATTAGCAGTGGGTGCCGGGCCACAAGCACCTGGTCCCCAGGGGGCACCTATGGCCTGATAAACTGAGCAATGACATGACAGATGAACAAAGGTATGTCCACACCCTGGACCCAGGCCTGGTAGCAGGCCTATAGGGGGCCTGGTCCGGCACTACAAAGGGTCAGGCTGCAATTGGACAGGAGCTGGTTATCTAATCCAACCAGCCTTTCTTTCACCCTTATCACACACCCAGAGGTGGGCATAACCTTCTGTAATCACTTAGGTTCAGGAAGTCCTGGCCTCTCTGGCTGAAGTTTCCCCACTGCAGGTATCACACTCTGGTAGCCTAAAGGCTAGCCAGCCCCTGGGGGAGGGGAGGGGATCCCACCACCAACCTATAGCCTGGCCCACCTGGGGAGGTTAGAGAGGATATGGGTGATGAAGGCACTAGTGTAGCCACTTGGTGATGACCAGCTCAAGCCTTTTCAGAGTTGGAAAGAGGAAAATAAGCAGAGGAAGTTTTCAAGTCATGAGTCTGTGCGGAGATTCCCTGGGACAGGCGGGACTCCTGCCCTGTGATGGAGGCAGTACATGCCAGGAGCTTAGCAAATGCTTAATCTCTAATAAGCAGTTAGGTAGTTAGTGATCAAAAAGTACTTTCCACAAAAGGAAAGCAAAGCTAAGAGACTGGGAGTGGAGAGAAGAGGCAGGGGTCACAGATGGAGTGATGACACAGCTGCCAGAAGCAACCATGGCTGTCTGGATCTTGAGCTGAACAAGACCATTGCACAAGCAGACAAGGAGGGGAACCAGGCCCAGAATGGCATCGAAATGTGTGAAAGAAGGATTTAATTTTGGTGTAAGTGGATGATGCCATTGAGGTTATGTTAAAAAAAAAAAAAAGCAAAAATGTTATGTCAGAGATTTTTAAAAAATATACAAAATGTACAAATTCCTAGAAACATACAAACTACCAAAACTGACACAAGAAGAAACAGAAAATCAGTAGACCTTTATCAAGTAAGGATATTGAATTAGTAATCAAAACCTCCCAGTGAAATAAAAGCTTGGATCTGGATGGTTTCGCTCATGAATTCTACCAAACATTTAAAGGATTAACACCAATGCTTCTCAAACTCTTCCAAAAACAGAGGAGAATGTTTCCCAACTTGTTCTATGAGCCTCAAATAACTAAGTAAACAAAAAAAGAATCAAATTATTGAAATCAGATACAAAAATGGAAAGGAACATTACTACCAACTTTTCAGAAACAAAAGGATTATGAGTACTATGAACAATCATACAACAGCTCACTGCATGACCTAGATGAAATGGACCAATTCCTTGACACACACAACGATAAAAGCAGATGAAGCAAAAATTTCAGTAAACTGGGAAAAAAAATAAAATTTTATTTTGGAAAATTTCAACTAGGTCCTAAATAAGAGAAAATGCCATAATGAAGTATGTCCCACTTACACGGCAAGAGCTAAAGCCAGACCTGCCTATAATAGCACAGGGGACTCCACGCCACTGACTAATGCATTTAGCCATGTGTTTGAAAAGTTGACAAAAAGCCAAAAATGCTGGGCTGTTACTATGACCCCTCTGGAAGGAGCAGGAGGTCTCTCAGAGAGGCAGAGCTGGGCTGCACCCCAATCCCACTGCGCCCTCGCACCTGAGTGATGGGTGACAATGAGGAGAGGGTGGGTGACACCTGCTGGGCCTGCTGCCGCCGTGCCTCCGAGCTCAGGGACAGTGGGCTGACACCAGCTGGACGGTGTTGTGGTGAGGAGCCTGGAGTACTCAGCCCTGGAAGGAAGGGAAGGTGGACATGACTCCAGATTCCAAAAGGTCACTCATACACCCATGATCACTGCTCAATCGCTCAGACAGAAGCCAGTGGGCATGTCCTGTTTGCCATACCCAGGGTACCACCTCCTGATATCCTGACCTTGGGGCCTGCAGCTCTCTCTGGTCTCTATTCTCCTTCCAGAATCCTGATGACCAACACTCTCCATACTGATCCCAGCATCCCTTCAGGAGGAGGGTGTCCTGCAGGTCCTGCCAGGCAATACTTCCCTGCCTCTGGATTGCCACATGATTAGCCCCTAGATAGACATGTGACCAGATTGGTCCAATAAGAGCTTGCCTTGGGACTTTTTTTGGGGGGAGAGAAGAGGGAAAAGAGGAGGAAGGGAAAAAGTGGGTGTGCTCCAAAGGAGAGGCAGGAAGAACGGGAGAAGGGGAGGGAGGGAGGGAGCTCATGTAAGAATCCTGCCTTGGGCCCTGGCCGGTTGGCTCAGTGGTAGAGCGTCAGCCTGGCGTGCAGAAGTCCCGGGTTCGATTCCCGGCCAGGGCACACAGAAGAAGCGCCCATCTGCTTCTCCACCCCTCCCCCTCTCCTTCCTCTCTCTCTCTTTCCCTCCCGCAGCCGAAGCTCCATTGGAGCAAAAATGGCCCAGGCACTGGGGATGGCTCCTTGGCCTCTGCCCCAGGCGCTAGAGTGGCTCTGGTCGCAACAGAGCGATGCCCCAGAGGGGCAGAGCATCACCCCCTGGTGGGCAGAGCGTCGCCCCCTGGTGGGCATGCCAGGTGGATCCAGGTCGGGCGCATGCGGGAGTCTGTCTGACTGTCTCTCCCCGTTTCCAGCTTCAGAAAAATACAAAAAAAAAAAAAAAAAAAAAAAGAATCCTGCCTTGGGACTTTTGAGAAAACTCCATGAAGAGAAGCTGCAGCTGTGTGGGGATGGGCATCCTGTGGCTGGAAGTGGAAGGATTAGCTGAAGAATGGTGGGAGAGGCAGCACCTGAGCCCTGGATGCAGCCACACTGGCACTTCCTCTCTTTGGGAGACAATCAATCCTTTTTTCCTAAACTGGCTTGGGTTTTGGTTAGCCTCAAGCAAGTCACTTCTCCCCGAAATCATATTGCCTATTTTTTTTTTTAATTTTATTTATTTTTTACAGAGACAGAGAGTGAGTCAGAGAGAGGAATAGACAGGGACAGACAGAAAGGAACAGAGAGAGATGAGAAGCATCAATCATTAGTTTTTCATTGTGCGTTGCAACATCTTAGTTGTTCATTGATTGCTTCCTCACATGTGCCTTGACCGTGGGCCTTAAGCAGACCGAGTAACCCCTTGCTGGAGCCAGCGACCTTGGGTTCAAGCTGGTGGGCTTTTGCTCAAACCAGATGAGCCCACACTCAAGCTGGCGACCTCGGGGTCTCGAACCCGGGTCCTCTGCATCCCAGTCCAACGCTCTACCCATTGCGCCACCACCTGGTCAGGCTCATATTGCCTCTTGACCCTCATTCCTTCGTCACCCTCAGATGCACATGTCTCTTTCTGTTAATTGCTGCTTCAGCCAGATCTCCTCTCAGCTTTGGACCTGTGTAACTGGCAGTCCCCCATTGCACCATTTCACTTCTACGTCCTCCTCCCTCCATCTTTGTATCCTCTATGCTGGAGTGTTACCCTGCTGGGATGCCTAACCTAGAAACTTACTCTTTTGCCTTCTTCCAAAACCCTCATTTCTTTTAGTTTTTCCATTGATTGAGAGAAAGAAAGGAAGGGAGAGAGAAGGGAGAGACAGAGAAGGGAAAGGAGAAAGAGACGTGGAGGGAGGGGAGGGAGGGAAAGGGAGAGAGAGACAGAGACGCATCAACACATTGTTCCACCTAGTTATTCCATTTAGTCTTGTACTCATTGACTGCTTCTCATACACGCCCTGACTGGGGATCAATCCCGTGACTTTGGTGTGCTGGGACAATGCTTTATTCACTAAGCCACCCATCGAGGACCCAAAAACATCATTACTGATGGAACTCCTTCCAGGAACTTCACATTGCCTCTTCCCTCACTTTGGCCCCCTTCCCGAACAATCCGATCTCTGGATACATCTGTTGTGAAGGAGTTGAGTGAGGTCAAGTTCAATATGGCAGCAGTGGGACCTGTCCAGTTATCCTGGGGCACTGTGCCAGGGAGGCAACAAGCCCCTTGATGCCAGGGGGACTCTAGGAGCCTGGCCTGATCCCCTAGATTCTGTTTCTTTGTCCTCGAGATGGGAGATGATACCAGTCGCCCTTGCCAGTTAACTGTGAAGCTCTAATGAGGTTATGAGCAAGCTCTGGTGAGTCTGGCCCACAGTCAAGGCCAGTGAAGAGACCTAATTCACTCAGGGAAGCCAGGCCCTCCTGCCAAGGGCACCAGATCAACCTTGTTTCAGCAGGTAAGATGACAGGCTCATTCATGGGCCAGTGGGAATGCACCTAGTGCACACTGAGAGAGATGACAAGCAGCCTTCTCTTTGCCCAAGGCAGCTGCTTGCTCTATCATCCATGTGAGATGAGACTGGTCACACCTATACTTCCCTTTGGATGGCCTGGCAGCTCCTCTTGGCTGAGCACTGTGGTGGTGGTGGTGGTGGGGTGGCGCCATTGACTGCTCCCAAGGCAGGCCATAGGGGTTCAATTTCTGCACAGCCCTGGGCCCCAGAATCAGGCTGCTATGGACACAGCGATGTCAAAGGATGCATGGTCAAGAGGCCTGGGCAGGAGTCCAGGAGATACCTGCTCACAGCCCATTTGGACTGGGTACCCTGGGCCATTCCCTCATCTTCTCTAGGTGTCTACTACTTCACAGGTCTAGCAGGCTGAGGAGCACGTGACATCTAGAGAGCAGATGTCAGGATTCAATAAGCAGCAGAGTCAGATGTAAGGAGTGAGAGGATCAGTGGGGCGACAGGGACAAGTGGGCCTGTGGCAAACTGGAGCCCTCTAGCACACCTTGAGGCATAGGACCTTGACCCATTGTTCCTAGGTCTTCCAATTCAAGAGAAGCCAAAAATCCAGATTTTTACATGCACTCTCCTGATGTTTAAGTGTCTATTCACAGCATCACGCACACAGCTGTGGGCTAGACAAAATACACCACTGGGCTGAATTTGGCACTTGGGCTGCCAGTCTCTAATGTCTGCCCTGAATACAAAGGTGTTTTTGAATCGTCTACTGGATTTCAGAGTGAGCTCCTGGCCTCCCATGGGGACTAGGAGGGAGGACGAATGCCTTGCTGTTGAATTCCTTTTGGCAACCTGGATCACCTTTGGGGAAAGGGGTAAGGCCAGCTGGAAAGGAAGTCTAGGCAGGGAAGGAGAACTGCCAGGGGAGGACGGGCCAGGTGGCAGGGGCCTGTCTCAAAGCACGTAAGCCCTGAGTGTGGGAGTGACTGGGCGCAGAGCAGTACCTGGAAGGATTCAGGCCTGTTGTCTTTCCAGGTCCCAGCAGTCAGGGAAAGGACTTCAGCAAATGTGGAATGGGACAAGAGGGGCTACTGTTTCCCTAGTGGAGAGGCCTCTTCCTCCTCTCAAGCTCATGTTCTGACTAGCGGGTGAGCTGGGGTGGGGGGCCGCAATCTCCACGTGTGCCAGAGGCCAAGGCTTGGCTTGATTTAAAATGCACCAAGAAAGTGAAGCTCTTGCCAGATGAGCCAGTGGAGCGGCAGGTTCGAAAACAACCCAACACATGTCAAACATCACTGGCAGATACTGGAGCCAGATGGCTGGGGTCACACTCCCCTGGAGTCTCCTCCCACCCGCCCCTGACTCAGGTCTGCAGCTTTCACACATGCTTATTTCCCTGTGCTTGTTTAGACTCTGTTCAGGCTGTAAATGCACAGCTCCAGGTGGGTGCTGGCGGGCTGCCAAGGACCCTTGGATAGAAGAGGTGGTCCTCTGTAGGGACCACCTCTTCATGATGCTCTGCACATGATCTTAGTAAAAAAGGCCGAGAAGCAATTGAGGGGGTAATGTTCTGGAGCCACAGCCACAAGTGGGGAAAATTGTCAGTACCAGCTGGGGAAAGGGGAGACAGTACCCTCAGAGCCAACCTTCCAATTTCTTTTGCACAGGCCAATGCCTGTGCTGCTGCCTACTGGTCTCTAGAGGCCATGGGTCTTGGGCTTCTCTGAATCTGCTCATTTGTCTTTTTTGGGCCTTCCTTGGGGCACACCAAGCTGCCACCCTCAGCTCTGTGGCTAAGAATGGGTGGGCACAGGGTCAGGCATGTGAAAAAAAGAACTCACCTTCAACATCATCAGGGCAGAGTCTCACTCCTCTCTTCACTGACTGGCCTGAATCCCCTCATCTAAAAATCTAAGAACATGGCACTGTCCTCAACACACCTCACCTTCCCAGGCCCTGTGAGCACCAGGTCCAGGAATGACTCTCCTCCATATTCTGTATCAACCCAGCTCTCAGGCCAGCCAATTTACCCTAGAAAACTCTGCAGTGTCTGGCGGGACCCTGCCTTGACTAAGGTGCTATCTTGTCCTTTGACAGCCTGTTCTCCCTGGGCATTCAGAGGGACTGTGGAAAATCTAAGTTTGAGTGAGAGTGTGATTCTCTCAGAAAACACTGCATGGTACTACCCACCACATTCAGGGTGATGAACAGATGAGTGCTGGCTATTCTGTGGCCCCTGGGCAGGTGAGAGGGAACATGATATAGTACCCTCACAAACCACCAAGTCCTGATACCTGTGGACTCACAGAGGGGTCCCTTGGCCTCTCCTGCCTATCCCAGCACAGAGGCTACTGGGGGCCACCCTGTCTCCTCCCTGAATGCAAACCCACATACTCCACAGTCAACTGGGTGCACAGATCATAGTGGGGTCGCAGGAGAGTTGAGGCCCTGCCCAGATGACAGGCAAGAACACAGTAACTCAGGGTGAGTATACAGAAAAGCAAGGCTGTGTGAGAGGTCAGGTGGAGGATGTGGGTAGAAACCAGGCCTCACTGAGGGGAGGAGGTGTGAGCAGAGATGGGGCTGGTAAGGGGTCCCCTTCTGCCTGGAGAAAGAGGAGGACCATGTGGGAGGCAAAGCACATGCAAAGGCACCAAGGTGAGATCATTGGCTAGAGAAGAGAGGTGGAAGATATGGGGTTATACAAGGTTCTGAGAAGAGGAGGGCCTTGAGCTAACAATTGTTCTGGGTGGAGAAGAGGCTGGGACTGGGAAGAGGGGGGTACAGGTGGAGACTGTGCAGGGTGAGGAGAATCTGAGTTGGGCTATGTCCTGATAATGGAGCTAACAAGACATGCCAATGAGTCAGGTTGGGCAAGAGGTCACAGGAATTGAGGAAGATACCTCCAGGTTCCTGACCTGTGTCATTGCCCCTAGGAGGAACGGGGTTGGGTGTTGCCAGGAGATATTGGGATTAGCAAGGACCCCAAGGGTTGTCCCTGAAGACATGCTCAGGGAGAAATGAGTATGGAGCCTTGGTAGGGGGTCAGGCTGGAGCATCCCAGGCAGGTATCCCTAAAGCCTGGCCCACTGCACTCTCTAAAGCCCCAAGCACCCCTCAGAACCACTGTCCCATCCCTGGGAGCACCATGAGCCTTCCCATCACCAAGCCTCCACCCCAGCTGTGCCCTCTGCCTAAACACTATTCCCCTTGGGGCAGCCTGATAATATCAAGCCCCCATGCTGGGCTCTGCTTCCAAGTTATGACCAGCATTTTGGAAATGACCCTGCTCAGTCACCACACACACACACACACTCTCTCTCTCTCTCTCTCTCTCCTCCCATCCTATGCCCAGCATTTGAAAGTGACCCTGCTCAGTCACTATACACATACACATTCATCCCCCATCCCATGCTAGACAGTGAGCTCTGGAGGGGAAGAAAGTGTCCTCACTCGCCTGGTCTTACCCTGGCCAGTGCCTCCAATGCCCAGGTGCGTCAGGTTGGCAGTAAGGTTGCCGGTGCTGCTGGAACTGCTGAGCATGGGGAAGGTGGGCTCCTCAGGGTCCAGTGGGGTTGGGAGCGGGGAGGGGAAGTGGATGTTGGTCAGGTCAGGCAGGGAACCCCCAGTGTTGTGGGTGGCAGGGATCAGGGCTGTAGTGTTTTCCTGGTCAGCGGATGGAAAGATGCTGGGAAAAGGCCAGACATAAGGAGGTTGAACTCTTAAGACTGCAACTGCTGGTTCTCCCCCAGAAGCTGTGGCAGCAGCGGGAGAGGGCTTGCAAACAAACAAACAAACAAAACAAAAACAAAAAAAAAACTAGCAAGCACAAAATGGTATCTTTCAATTAGATGCTGCCATGATTGAGAAACAATAACCAGCCCGAACCTCCAACTGGGACATTAGGAAGCAGCCTACCCTGCAAGGACAGGGGATGGGGTGAGGACCCTCCAGCTGCCTGGGGACAGGGTGTGTCTGAGGGTTGGGAGTATCCCCTAGGGTGAGTCTTGCTCCACACCCCCATCCCTCTAGTCTCAACTTGCAGCCTGGTGAGCAGTTCGGACTTGGGGAAGGAGGAGATCATCAGAGCAGCCCCTGGTGGCCGTAGGCAAGCAGGGCAGGTCCCACTGTGACTTACTTGATTCCAGGGACCTCGCAGGACTTGGGCCTGGACCCTGTCTGAAAGAGAAGATAGCAGAGGCTAAGCAGCCTCCTTGCAGCATGGCTGATCTCCCTAAGGCCAAGTGACACTCAAGGAGAAGCAAGCTTATGGGGTCCCAGGGAGTCCTACAGATGAAGTAACCCCGTGGGATGGTAATGGGGGGGCTGCCCCAGACATGTCCAGGCGCAAAACCTAGTTAAGTAGAGAGGGTCTCTCTGTGCACCCCCCCGCCCCGGCTTAACTCTGTCTGCCTAATAAGGTGGCACAGTCCAGGGGTGATGTGATGCCTCGACAGAGCAGGTGTCCAAGGAATTGTGCTGCCTGCTTTTTATACCTCAGCCCTCAAGGCTGAGCCACAGTTGTCTGCCACCAGCTCAGCAGCTGGCCTGCTGGAAAACTGGATGTCCAAGGCTAATCCTGCACACATGCCTGGGATCAGGGTGGGCAGGAGGGGTGGCCACCAGGGCAGGGGCTGTCTCTGCTCAGCATCTATCTGAACACCCCTAGAAGGGACAGCATATGTGACTTAGCTTGAATTAGTTGCCCTAAACACAAAGAGGCTGCGACTCTGCCCCTAGCTGACCCACCTTCCCATGGTGCTCAGAATTGTGATTCCCATGGGGATCCCAGTACTCCACTTCTTCAGGAATGGGACTCTGGCCATCCTGCAGGCTGGCCTAGCTTGGGAGAAGGAGATCCAGGGAAACCTCGTCAACCGTAAGACTGATTTTTCCTCTGTGAGCTAGGGACCTTTATTGCCACTGGAGATCTGCAGGCTCCAGGCCAGGCCCCTAGACTCTTGTTCAAGGACAAAGCAGGGAACTCTCTTCCTATGGTGGCAGACATGATGAGACAAAGCCTGTGTGTTGACAGGGGCTCCACTGTGTCACGCTCAATAATTCCTGTCTGCCTCTGGGGCCCTCAGGTAGACACTCCAGCTGATGTGTTCTTTGGGGAGTATTAGAAAGAACGTGGACCCACTGGGGAGGGCTGGGCCAGCCCACACACATACCCAATGAGGGGGGAATGCCTGACTGGCAGTGACTGGGGAGCTGGAGGAGGGCATGTGACCATCAGGCTTTGAGCCTCTGCAGGGAACTGAGTGGAAGCGGTTTCTACTTGGCCATGGGCTCCTTAATTCTGGAAGTAAATATTCACTTCATTCCAGATTTTTGCAAAGCACCTCGACAATGATTTTATAAAGAATCCTTCCAAAAACATTCCACATAAACAGTATTAAGAATTCACCCATTGAAAAGAAAAAAAGGAAAATAATTCATCCATTGTCCCCAACCCACCCCAAACAAATCTAATGAAATCTCTGACACCCTCACAGAGCATGTGTCATTTCAAACAGTAGTTAAAAGCAGTCCTGCCAGGATGCCGGGCTCTGCTGTCCTCTTCTCACTCCCAGGATGCCAGGGTGCTTCCCTAACACTTTCATTTTCTCTTTCTTTATGGTAGCACCACACTCGGATGCAGGGAGGGAACCTGATGTCTTTGTGTCATTTTTGTGCAGGGACCATGCTAATCCCTGTATAACCCAATTTTAGTGTATGTGCTGTGGAAACAACCACGGGTTTTATTTCATTCTTTACGTGCTCTTCAACAGTGTTAACAGGCCTCCATGTGTGTTAAATCGGCTGACATGAGTAGTCAAATCTGAGTGAGGGTTTTACTTCAGAAAGAATGAAGCTCCCCCCTACAGTGTTGTTTCATCATCTTTGCGTGGCTATGTTTAAAAAAAGACCAGGAAAGAAACCACTCCTGAAAGCCCATGGGTTCTTACCTTCTTGGTATCCCATGCTTGCTTGAAAAGGTTCTTGTTTGTCTCTGGCGTGGTCTCCTCCATTCCTGGAACTGTTAGTAGTAAGACTGGAGTGGAGTGTAGAGAGAAGGAGAGTCAGAAAACACATCTTGCTGCAGCTACCTGGTGGTACCAGCAGGGCACTGCCCTTACATACAGTCATGACCATGACAGCAGTGTAAGTACTCCAACAGTGACTTCTGGGGATTGTACTAAAGTACAAATAGGGTTTCACTTTTAAAAAACCAACCTAAAAATAAAGTCAAAGTCATGTGACTTAAACTCTAGAGCTAAGGACATGCATCGATTCAGCCTCCTAGTGGAACTAACGTGGACTTCAAGAGGCCTTGGGCTACAGAGAATAGCTGAGAACTTCCTGCCTCCTGTGAGTGGCCACGGCCCTGTGGACACCTGTCTCTCCCTCTTGGGCCATCAGCACAGTATAACCTCACTCAATGTCAGCTGGGTTGGGGGAATCCACCATGGTAGCTGTGGCCCCATGAGTTAGTCACAATGCCAGCCAACTGTAGAGAAAGGGAGGAGGGGAGGAGGGAATGAGGGGAAGAGGGGAGGAGGAGAAGAGAGAGGAAAGAGGGGAGGAGAGGGGGAGGAGGAAAGGAAGAAAAGAAGGGAGAAGGAGGGAGGAGGGGAGGGGAGGGAAGGTCTGAGAGACTGGATGGGCATCATTCGAAGCCATGAAACCAACTGTGCTCAAAGACTCCTTTCTTTGGATCCTTTGGTAACAGTAAGATTAAACATTTTCTTGATGAGACCCAATTTCCTCATGCCTGTTAAGAGGTTCAGTTTTTCACTGGGAATAGAGCTATAATAAACAGAGCCAGATGGGTCAACTCTTTTTTTTTTTTTTTTTTGTATTTTTCTGAAGCTGGAAACAGGGAGAGACAGTCAGACAGATTCCTGCATGCGCCCGACTGGGATCCACCCGGCATGCCCACCAGGGGCGACGCTCTGCCCACCAGGGGGCGATGCTCTGCCCCTCCGGGGCGTCGCTCTGCCGTGACCAGAGCCACTCTAGCGCCTGGGGCAGAGGCCAAGGAGCCATCCCCAGTGCCCGGGCCATCTTTGCTCCAATGGAGCCTTGGCTGCGGGAGGGGAAGAGAGAGAGACAGAGAGGAAGGAGGAGGGGGTGGAGAAGCAAATGGGCGCTTCTCCTATGTGCCCTGGCCGGGAATCGAACCCGGGACCCCCGCACGCCAGGCCGATGCTCTACCGCTGAGCCAACCGGCCAGGGCCTCAACTCTTTCTTAAACACTGAAAAGGCCAAGCTGGGGATGGGAGGACAGCCACGCTAACCCCTCACCATATCATTGTATGGGCCCCTCTTAGAGGAATGGGGACAGGTGACATTTCTCCCTTCCACCCACCCCAAGGCCAACTAGACTCTGAGCTGCCAGGGGTTCCAGGCTTGCAGCTCCCTTCCACAATCACCAAGAGTCCCGCCTCCCCCAAAAGTCCACATTCTTGGAGACCCACCAGGGAGATGGCCACCTCAGAACTTCCCCTAAGCTAGGGAACAGAAGAGAAGTGCCAGGTACTGTGCCCTCGTCACCTCTGAACATTTAGAATCCTGGTTTTTATTAGAGACAGTTCCTTCTGCAATCTCGCCTTCCCTGCCTTATGAGTTAGGGTCCCAGGAAGATGGGAGTGCAAAGACAGCCCACCCTGAAGAGGTAAAGTTCTGGTGGACAATCCGTCAAAAGAATCTTCTTGGTGTTTACAAGCTTGCACACTGAACTGGTAACAAAAAACTGAGCATCTAGTCCTTAACTGTATATGATAAATTCTCGGTTTCAGTGTCTTGGGGCAGTCAGACCCCTATGGGGTTTCCTGGGGCTGGCTCACAGCATCATGCTCCCCTCTATGGATGACACTACCCCAGTTTTTAAATTGGCTTCTGGAAGGTCCCAAGGATGTTGCCTGTGCCCAGCTCCGAGGACTGGGGTCTGGGCACAGATCTGCTAGCTGCAGGTTATGCACATGGTCCAGTTGGAGAGGTTCTGGGGAAGAGCTGGTAAAGAACCAGCCTCTTTCCCACCCACCAAGGCCAGGATGAACCCAGGGGCTGTGGACCAGGAGGGTTCTGAGAAGCAGAGCCAGAATATGGTCCAGTGTGAAGCCCTGGATCAAGCTACACCTGAAGTTGAACACCTAGCTCTGGCCTACTGGGTCATGAGCTGTTAACTGCTTGTTCTGCTTAAGCTTGCAGCCCACTACATTTTAAAGAAACTGCAAGGCCCCCAGATGGCGAGGCCATGCTGAACCCATGAAGAGAAGGCAACAGGTGTTTGCAGGAGCTGTTTTCTCTGCCTAGAAAACTCTTATAAATTCTTCAAAATCCAACTCAAATAGCGCCATCTCTAACATTTCCCTGAGCCCTTCCCCTAGTCCCATAGCATTCACCGTCTTCCTTTGCAGGTCTGACCATGAGCTTTGACCTCTGAAAGCATAGGAGCTACTATTGGACTTGCCTGACCTAAGGAAAGATGCCCAAGTGCTTGGCCCATACCTCTTTTCTGGTGTGCGTCCTGGGACCCGCCTGTAAAGGGCTCTGGTTGGGTGGGCGTCATTGTGCTCTGGTGTAGGGCAGAGTCAGAATTGGTCCTGGGAGAAGAGAGACAACAGTGAGACCAAGGGTGACATAGGGGCAGTCCTGGCCCCACTTGGTCCAGGACACACCCGATGGGATAGGGTGGCAGTTGTAGGTCATTTTTGTGGGCTGTTGCACCTAAGTACTGTTCTCAAAAGAACCACAGGAGTGACCATGACCATGGTTTTGGTCTGCAAAGCCTGTTTGCAGCAAAGATGTCCCTCTGTCCTAACCCACCCCTGCCCCATCCCACCCTCCCCACCCCCCATCCCCCATGAACTTCTCAGCTTTAGAGAAAGGTTGGAGCCTTCCTGCTGAAACCCTCCAGAAAGGGGGCCCAATGGTCCCACAGTGGCCAAATCTTGTGGGTATGGGCCCATCACTGGATTCCCTTTGGTGACAACCACCAATGGCTAATCCCTCCCTCTGGGATGCTCAGTTACAAACAGGTATGATGGACAAGAAGAGGAGGCAGAGACATAAGGTTTAGAGAAAGCCTCAGAAAGAATGCAGCCCCTGGGAGGGAAGGGGTTGGGTATGAAGGAATAATAGCATGGGGGGCGGGGGTGGAATCTTGTTTCAATTAGCCCAAATGCTGCCAGGAGCTCTATCCTCTGCCCCAGGGACACAATCATCAAATCTGCCCCCAGCTACAGGTGCCTGGATGGAGGGATTCTAAAACAGCCATCAGCTGCCCAGGATACTAGGGGTGCCCAAGGGGAGCTGGGTAGACATGCAAAGGACAGTCCATGAGCTTGGCAGGCAATTCAAGGATGAGAATAAGTGCTGCTTGCACCCAATGGGGATGTCCCAGACACTGAGAGTGATGTGGAGGAAACTTAAGGGAGAAGAACATGTTACAAAGGATCAGGCCTGTCGCTGACCCCAGGGCCAGCTGAGCAGTGAAGAACCAGTCAGGATCCTAGCCACGCCTCACAGCTATATGTCTTTGAGTGAGTATTCTGACCTCTCTATGCTCAATTTCCTTGTGTCTATATTCCACAATGCTATGGCTTTTTTTTTTTTTTTTTGCATTTTTCCAAAGCTGGAAACGGGGAGGCAGTCAGACAGACTCCCACATGCGCCCGACTGGGATCCACCCGGCACGCCCACCGGGGGGCGATGCTCTGCCCATCTGGGGCTTCGCTCTGTTGTATCCAGAGCCACCCTAGCGCCTGAGGCAGAGGCCCCAGAGCCATCCTCAGCGCCCGGGCCATCTTTGCTCCAATGGAGCCTCGGCTGCAGGAGGGGAAGAGAGAGGAAGGAGAGGGGGAGGGGTGGAGAAGCAGATGGGCGTTTCTTCTGTGCCCTGGCTGGGAATTGAACCTGGGACTCCCGCATGCCAGGCCGACGCTCTACCACTGAGCCAACTGGCCAGGGCCAATGCTATGGCTTTTTAAAATTGATTTTGAGAGAGAGAGGAATGGAGAGAGACAAAAACACAGAGAGAAACATCAATTTGTTGCTTCACCATTCATTAATTGATTTCTTTTATATGTCCTGAGGAACAAACCTGCAACTTCAGCATAACAGGATGATATTCTAATCAACTGATCTACCTGGACAGGGCCTGCTCTCTGAGTTTTATACCAGTTAATGTATGTGACAGTCGAACATGGCCCAATATATAAGTGCTTGTTGAGAATTTAATTGTATTATTTAATTAAATATTGTATTATATACATATATTTTTTTAAGTTTGCTTACTTTTAGTTGTTTTTTTTCTGAAATCGCATATACAAATACACATTTTCTGTGTGTGGTAAGGGATGTATAACATAAAATTTACCATTTTAACCACTTTTTTTTCTTATTTTCCAAATGAGAGGAGGGGAGATAGAGAGACAGACTCCCGCCTGTGCCCCGACTGGGATCCACTCGGCTACCCGTCTGAGGCCATGCTCTGCCCATCTGGGACCATGCTCACAACTAAAATATTTTTAGTGCCTGAAGCGGAGGCTCCACAGAGCCATCCTCAGCACCGGGACAGAACCAATCAAGCCATGGCTGCAAGAGAGGGGGGGAGAGAGAGAGAGAGAAGAAAGAAGGGTGGAGAAGCAGATGGTGACTTTCCCTGTGTGCCTTGACCGGGAATCGAACCTGGAACATGCACATGCCAAGCTGATGCTCTACCACTTAGCCAACTGGCTAGGGAACCATTTTAACCATTTTTGAGTGTATGCTTCAGTGGCATAATGTATATGGTACATAACCATCACACACACACACACACACACACACACACATATATATTTTTACAGAGACAGAGAGAGAGTCAGAGAGAGGGATAGACAGAGACAGACAGACAGGAATGGAGAGATGAGAAGCATCAATCATCAGTTTTTTGTTGCGCATTGTGACACCTTAGTTGTTCATTGATTGCTTTCTCGTATGTGCCTTGACCGTGGGCCTTCAGCAGACCGAGTAACCCCTTGCTTGAGCCAGCGACCTTGGGTCCAAGCTGGTGAGCTTTTGCTCAAACCAGATGAGCCTGCGCTCAAGCTGGCGACCTCAGGGTCTCAAACCTGGGTCCTTGGCATCCCAGTCTGACGCTCTATCCACTGTGCCACCGCCTAGTCAGGCAACCATCACCTATATTATTGAACATATTTATATTAGTATTTTATACCTTTCTATATGATGGTATTATGAGTGTTTTTATTTTAATAAGTGTACCTTCTCTAGGTACATTTATTCTCCTAATATTCTAGTAATAAATGTATAATACTGTTATAACTGCATTTTCATGACATTTATCATGTGGGAAACCATAGCACTAAATGAAAAATAAAGCCAGCCACAACACTGAATAGCCAATATAATCCCAACTTTGCTTAAAAAAGGAAAATAGAACGGATTTCTAAAAACTAGATGCTTCTTCATTTTGTTGTTTTAAAGTGAGTACATAATTGATTTTCCAAACACATCTAGGATGAAAGTTTGGTTTTGTTTCCAACCAGAGGACTGAGGCTGGCTTTGGGTCACTGACCTTCTCCAGCTGGTGTCCGAGGGTGGCGAGAGGTACACAGTACCATAAGGACAGCTGTCCGCTTGAATGTGAGTTAAGGGGACAGCACTGTTGACTCAGATCCCACCCTAGCCCCAAAAACCCAGTGGCCAGGCTAATAGAGCCTGCAAACAGCTGGGGCCGCAGGGTGGGGAGGGGGGGCCTTTTCCTTCCTGGCTGTGAGTGGCCCCGGGGGCGGCCCCATCCACCTAGCACTCAGCACTCACCCCCTGCAAGTGCACGTGTGGGCTGCACCCCTTCCAAGAGGGGCCTCAGCCATGAAACCAGGGCCCACAGGGACAGCAGGGAGTCTTGTTCAGATGACCCAGGTCATGACTCTTAATTCTGGGCTGATGGGCGGATCCCGGGGCCCGAGGGCTCTGTCTGGAGCCCAGCTGGTTGGGCTCCCCCAGCTACGGAAATGAAAACCAGGAAAGAACAGGCTTCTCTGTTCTAGGAAGCAGGGGTTCCCAGAGCTGCACTCAGACTCTGGGGGGTGGGGCTGGTTGGCTGAGCTCCAAGGGATGGCTGAGTTGGGGGGGGGGGGGCTCCTGATGATCTTTGCTTGGCAGAGCTGCAGACAGAAGTTTCATGTCTTCAGATGGAGTCTCCCTTGGATCCATCTGGGTCTGGTTCGGACCCCCTCAGCCCCACTGCCTTGGTTGGTCTGTCCTCCATGTGGCCCTGGGAGGGGTCCATTAACATGGCCTTGATGTGTGGTCACCCTGCTCACAGCCTTCCTGGGCCCCACTGCAGCTGGGCATCCAAGTGCAATGTGGTTCAGTATCACCTTCCCCAACTCTCACCTCAGGCTGCATGCTCCAGTGGCCACCTATGCATCCTTGTTCCCTGTGTTCCTCAGTCCCCACCTAGCCAAAGGTTTATCAGCTTGCTTCACTGCCTCCTCCAGGAAGTACACTGGGACAGCACCAATCCATCCCCAGAGCTGGTAGCTCCATTAGTTAGATGAGCTCAAGGTCCTGCAGTCACCAACAGGGCCCAGCCCCCCAATCCAAGTCCTCTGGGGAAAGGATATCTGCCGTCCATGTTTGTCCACCGACAGGGGCCGGCGGTGTGGGGAGCCAAGCCGGCCGCGCTCCCGGTATACTCTGTCCACAAGCCCATGGTGCCGGGTAGTCCGGCTGGTGTCCAGGCCAGAGGACTGGAAGGGTGTCTGGGGGAGGGGAAGGGGCCGGCAAGGGGAGGAGAGAAGGAGATGGAAAAAAAAACGAGAGAAACCCAAAACGGTTATCAGCTGTGGCCTGCCCCTAGGATCTTACCTCAGGGTCCCCCATTCCCAAGATACTGTTGGCCAGCATGAGGCAACCAGGACAGGTTTCCCCCTGTGACCAGCTCCCAACCTCCAAGCACTGCGTGGTTAGGGGCAAGCCGGGGGTCCTGGGCGCTGCGGCGATGGGCGTGCAGTGCAGCCGGCATGCACGGGCCAGGCAGAGTGGCACAAGCTCAGATCCAGTGCTGGCTACGGTGCCAGGGGTGCAGATGGCCTGAGCAGTACCCCACCCCCACCCTGCCCTCAGCCTCACCAGGTGCGGACAGGCCTCTGCCTTCTCTCTGGGGCCTGGCTGGCCTCCTCTTCCCACCTACGTCATCCCTGGAGGGGCTGCCAAGAGACAGCCTGGGGCTTCTAGCCGAGGATGTTGAGGGGCCCACATGGCCAAGTGCTGGCTCCCTGGAGGCTCCTTGTTGAGCCTGTTTTTGACTGAAACTCAGCCCCAAGCGCTCTCCCTGACCATATATTGGCAATTCCATGATCCAAATACAGGCACTTTCTGGGGCCCTGGACTACTACTTGGTAGGATAGGGCTTTCTTCCAGCACCTGGGGCAGGCATGAGGCCCTTGGCCAGGCCCTGCTCCCTCTCCCAGCTTCATGCCCTGGGGCCCTCAGGAGCATGCTCTCTGCCATCTCTAGCACCATGGGGCTCCTTGCCATCTGACTGTGGTGTAAGACTGGCAACTTGAGCTAGCTCTCAATACAGCCTGTCCCCTTGCCTAGCCAGCTGGTCCTTGGGCCCTCCTATCTTCTCTGGGAAGTGGGGCTAAAAGTGACTTCCTTCTTCCATGGTGGAATCTGCTCTTCCCCATGTATCCAAATACCTCACACCTGGAATTCAGGGCTGACTGCTCTCCCAGTATCCAGGACTTCTGTCTTTTTCTGACCCAGCAAGGATCCTGCCAGCTTGGGAGATGGCTATGACTAAGAGAGGGAGGGAACCTCACCATCCAGCAGGGACACCAGAGGGCAGGGGCTGCTTACTTCCTCTGAGATGCATGGAAAGTGGAGGGAAAACTGAGGTGGCTGAAGCCGAGCCAGAGGCAGAGAGAAGCTCAGCTTGGCCATAGCCTAGCTCACCAGACCATGTTTAGGATTGTGCACACGCATGTGCATGTGTCATGGGAACAACCATGCAGCATTGGAGTGCATGCTCAAAATCTTGGGTGGGGTCTTTCCATGTGCCCACACACACTTCCCCAGACACAGGGGTGCAGAGCAGATTAGTTTCTGTTTGGCAGACAGAACACTTCCCACCAGGCCAGGAGGGCAGCCACGCTGGGGACATCAATAGCCTCAGCCCAGGGGCTCATTTACCAGAGAGACAGGAGTTGCTGCCAGTGTATCCCCCAGAAATCCGTTGGGCTGGAAATACAAAGAACCAAGACTCTGAGATGCTCTGCCTCACCTGGTCCTCTGGGACCCCAACAGGCCCCTGTATCCACAGCCCTAAAGGCTCCATGCTGGCCCAGGCAGGGCAAGCTCAGGATGCCCAGAGACAATCTCCCCTAGGGAGGAGGAGGGAGAACCCCAACTCGGGAGTGCCCTGACGAAGGGGTCAGCTTTTGGTCATCTCAACAGCCCCAGACATCTTTTCCAATGAGGAGGCTGTTCGAGGAGAGCCGTGCCTCAGGGAGCCAGAGCTGAGCTGGGCAGATCCCAAGCCAGCCTGGGGGATCCTGGTCAGTGGTCTGCTGCATTCCAGTGTCACTATCATGGTAACAGTAGGAACTGATAAGTTACTTGGGTGGAGACTAAGTGCCCTGAGGTTCCATCTGACCTATCAGCATATGGATAGATGTGGCTATTTCTGGGGCCCCGTCTCAGCAATGGGATGGAAGTGTGGCAGTCCATGGACCTGTCCCTGCAGAGCAGACAGCATGGTGGGAATAGCCCAGCTCTCAGCCCCAGCTCCCCGGCCCACCTTGCCTCCACTCCCACCTGCAGACCACCATGGTCATGAGCAGCCCTGGAAAAAAGGCTGGCACTGTGCCCAGTGGTGAGCCTTATCTCTCTTTAGTTATGATAAGGATGTGCATGGCAGCCCTGTGGCCTGCGGGAGCCATGCTATGTGGGTCTCTGCCAAGAAACATTTGCAGACAAGTGGGGTCAGGCCTTGGGGCCTCCTTCTGAGAACCGCTGGGCTTGCGGATTAGTGAGGCTGATGGAGCCAAGCCCCAGAGGCCCTAAGCAGTTCCCGCTGCTGCGCAGCCGGCCAACAGGTGTAGTGGCTGCTGAAATACTTGAGGCCAGACTGAGGCCTTGCTGCAGGGTCTACTGATAATGACAGGGTACTGGCCAGGAGGGATCTGGTTGAAGTATGACCAGGTCATCCCAGGGACAGGAAAGGAGTAGGCGGGTGTGGGGTGGGAGAGCTGTGGCAATTGCCTGTTGACCTCAGTTGTTCAAAGCAGCCATCATGCATATCCACTTGCCCAGAGTGAATGTGCCCCAGGCAGGAAGCCAGGGAAAGCTTCCCTAGAGAGGTAATGGGGGAAAGGAGTGGGGGTATTCACCTGAAAGGGCAGATCCACCGTGCCGCTCCCAATCTGGTTCACATTGGGCAGGGAACCGCCATAGTACTGGCCACGGCTCGGGCCCAGCTGCAGGTACTGTGACTTCTGGAGCTGGAGCTGTAAGAGAGAAACCAGCAGCTGCAGTGGGGGCTGCAAGGCCCTCCCTAAGCATACCATTAAAACACCACCCTATCCCCAAGGGCCTGAAAAGAACCCAAGTGGTGAGGTCAGTGGCACCAGTAACCGAAGGTGTAGGATCCCATGATTCAAATTCTCGAAGGAGCCAAATGTCTTTTTACCCAAATGGCAGAATCATAAACCCAGGTAACCAAAGAGGTCATCCCCAGGACTCTCTGAATGTAGGGGAACTTTTTTTTGCTGGCTGATAGGCAGTTTTGTAAATGAGCAAAAGTATAGAGTAGGCCTGGAGCCTGCAGCCCAAGGAAAAGGCCCCTCACCCACCCAGGGGAGCCATTTCTTATCATGGCCAAGGCTTCGTTACTGGGCACAGGCCAGAGGCTGCAAATTGACGACCAGTCACAAGAGAAATCTTCTTTCCAATAGCCGGAATCACGGGCCGACTCAGTGGCTTTCAAAGTGCAGGATGTGGATTCCTCCAGCAGCACACCCAGGAGTAGCAGGTCTGCCAGACCCTACCTGAGTTCAAGGGTCCTGCCCAAGGCCTCAAGCTCCTGCCTGTCCCTCTGCTTAACTGGGGCTAGGCCCAGTAGTTGGCTCTCATCTGGGCTGGCCAGATCCCTGCACAGTCCTCACTGCCCATCACTCAACTGGGGACTCCTCCTACCTCAGAACCAGGGATCCGGGGCTCCTTAACCAGCAACAGCTGCCTGGGACCCGGCCTGGCATCTGCCTGTTCTCTCTCAAGCAGCTGATTCCACTTTTTGGGAACAACAGCTGATACCCTGACCTGGGCATCCCCACCTGTAGCCCATCACACCGCTTTGGGAGGCGGGCGTCATGAACAAGGGCTGGGCATGCAGGAAGGGGTGCTGTCGCTTTCCAGACTGTGGTGGTTGCTAGGGTCGACTCTATAAACAAAGCTCTTGCAGTTCCTTACAAATAGTTTCTGACAGCCTCCACCAGCTGGCCACCTATACCACTCACTCCCCAATCATGGCCCAGCTCCTGGGGGGCTTTGGGCACTGTAGAGAAAGTGAAGCCCAGAAACTAGCCACCCAGAAGAGCACCTCATGCAGGTAAACAGCTGTTTCCTGCAAGCTGTGTGGAGCTGAAAGAGAGCCTGACCTTGTTCTGTTCCTATGCAGGTGATTCTCAGGGTCTGCAGGGCCCAGACCAGAGTTTGTCTCTGACATCAACACCCCACTGTGACCCTCTGTAATACCAGTGGCTAAGGCCAGGCAGGTCCACATTGGATTCGGGCAGACAGTAGAGGAAGTGTGGAGCCAGAAAGCATTAGGGCCATTACTGTTTATTAGAGTCCACGGCAGGGGAACACACAGGCAGGGGAAAACTGCTTCTCATGGCAGCAGGCACACGAACAGCAAAATGACCCCTCACAGTGGCAGGCAGGCAATCCACCCACCTGAGGGCGAGGACCCGTAGCCTTACATAGACTATACACATGTGGCACTGTCATGTGCTCATACACTAATCAGGCAAAGTACAAGCAAGCAAGCCTAACACAGCTGTTTCCAAAAAGCCACCCCTTTAGGGTTACTTGCCTCACAATCTATATGTCAAGTATCTTCTATGATGGTCCCTGTGTGAGGAGTGAGGCACATTATATCACAGAAACAGTACAGAGTACAGCAACAGAATTACAAAGGCACAAACTATACCAAAAATGACAATAATTACAAAGATGCCCTTTACAATGTCTCCCTGAGCACTCTGCCCAGGGAGTTAACTGAAGGCCTACCTCTAACCCCCTACCGCACAGTAGGTGGGAGGGCCTGTACAGTCCAGGGCCATGTCTATTGAAAAAAGTGTCCTTAGTGCGTTCCTGCAACTGGATGTGAACAGCTTCCCAGTGCAGGAGGGCCTCCACAGGTGCCGTGGTCTCACCATCGAGGTCTCCTGGTAGTACTGTCCACAAGCAGCATGTCCAACCAACAAGGGAGCCAGTGTCCCCCTCTTGTCGAAGTCCCTGCTTCAAGAGTCCATTATACCACTCGATGATCAGTCCGTGATAGCGCAGCTGTCTGTACAAATCACCCAAGGTGAAAGTCCATTACAGGCAACTAGCCATATAGCTCTTTGATTTTGTGCTGCCTCCACACACACACCCTCAAATCTGCCACTGTCTGTGTAACCACATTGATGGGCTGCTCCACACAGGGGCTCAAGATAGCCACTAGTGACCTAAAAAGAGCTGACAGAGTGCCGCAGAGAATAAGGTGCCTCATCGCTGTATTGGGTTTCTGCCTGAATTTCATCCCTAACTCCATCAACTCTGGATACAGAGCCAGACCACAGAGTGCTCAACTACTTGGGGAGGGGGTTGTGCCTGCCCCTGAGGCACTCTTGGCTGCTGGGTTTTTACTTTCTGGGTGACCACTAGCTGGATTCTGAGTCTGCTGACGGCTGTTTCAGCTTGAACCTCCTCTTCTGAGAAGGAGTTGGAATCACCTGCTCCTGCCAACTCAGAGCCACTCTGCTGCATGAATACAGCTCCCTCTTCAATGTCTGCTTCAGTTCTTGAAATGAAGCTGGAACTCAAGCTCTTGATCCCAAAGTTGTTTCTCTAACAACTCACTGACAACGTTCAGCTACTAGGGCAAACTGCAGCTCGTGAACCCATAATTCCTTCTCCAGTGCTGGTTCCAGTTCCAGGCTCTGCTGGTGCTCAGCCTGCATTTCACACTGGTGCTCTTGAAAGGCCTCCTTCTCTAGCAACTGTTGCAGTTCAAGCTGCACTTAGTCTGCAGCTCATCCTGGAGCTTTTGACCTTAGGTGGCCTCTTGTACAGAGTTTTCAGTTTCTCCTCCCAGGGCTGTAAGAAACACCCAGCCCACAGCCCCTAACAGGGTAGTCACAGGGAACAGCCACTCCTCTATATCACCCTTCGACAGTGTCCATGGCTCCATACCCGATCTGATCTGAATCCTGCCAACTACACCAGATGTAATGCTGGTAGCAGAGGCCAGGCAGGTCCACAATGGATCCAGGCAGACAGTAGAGGAACTGCAGAGCCAGAAAGCATTGGGCCATTACCATTTATTATAGTCTTGCAACAGCAGGCAAGTACACAGGCAGGGGAAAACTGCTTCTCACGGCAGCAGGTGCATGAACAGCAAAATGGTCCCTCACAGTGGCAGGCAAGCAATCCACAATCCACCCTGAGGGCAAACACCTGTAGCCTTATTTAGACTACACATGTGGCACTGCCACATGCTCATGCACTAATCAGGCAAAGTAAAAGTAAGCAAGCCTAACATAGCTGTTTTCCCAACACCCTCCCCACAGTCATGAGGGGCCCTGACCAGCACCTGGGCACAGGTGACCTCAGATCAGAGACTCACCCCATGTCCTCCTTTTGTGGCATGAGCCACATGACAGGAGCCTGCCCTGCTTCTCTCAAGAACCTTCTGGCCCTCAGTTTCCCCTTCCAATTTCCTCACCTCAGTCCTGGGTCCCTTTATTTCCAGGCAGGGCCCTTTTCCCCTGACCCCACCAACTCCCCTGCAAGAGTCACCCTCAGTCCCACCTTGCTGAGAGAATCCCACAGGTAGGGGGTCACCTGGCAAAGTGCACATCCCCAGCTTCTGTCAGTGCCCATGCCCTTGCTGGGAACATCCCCCATCCTGGCAGCATCCACAGGGCTAGGCAAAATGGGGACCAAAAGAGTGGGAACAGGGGCCAGTGGCCCTGGGAAGGTGTGATGTGATGGATGCAGTCACTTCTCCAGAGCACTCCCAGTCCTTAGCTACCACCCCCTCACACCGACAAGATGATGCCGTGACACACACCCCTGCCAGCCCATCCCAGGCTTCACTCTTTTTTTTTTTTTTTTTGTATTTTTCTGAAGTTGGAAACCGGGAGGCAGTCAGACAGACTCCCGCATGCGCCCGACTGGGATCCACCCAGCATGCCCACCAGAGGGCGATGCTCTGCCCATCTGGGGCATCACTCTGTTGCAACCAGAGCCATTCTAGTGCCTGAGGCAGTGGCCACAGAGCCATCCTCAGCGACTGGGCCATCTTTGCTCCAATGGAGCCTTGGCTGCGGGAGGGGAAGAGAGACAGAGAGGAAGGAGAGGGGGAGGGGTGGAGAAGCAGATGGGCGCTTCTCCTGTGTGCCCTGGCCGGGGATCGAACTCGGGACTTCCGCACGCCAGGCCAACGCTCTACCACTGAGCTAACCAGCTAGGGCCATCAGGCTTCACTCTTTAAACAAGCCAACCTTGTTCAAGCCCATCAGTAATCTCCATGGTAAAAGGTGGGCATTCTAATGCGATTAAGGGGAGCCAGTGTGCTAAAGGCTGAGCTCTGTCCTTCAAAGCCTGGTTGGGTCAGGGAGAAGTGTGCTCTGAGTGGGCCTCCATTACCCTCTCATGAAGGCTTCAGTCTGGCCATTTGCTCTCCACAATGACCAGGCTCCACCAACTAAAATGGTTGCTGCCTTGAGGCCTTTGCACTGGTACTGCCTCCTACAAGAGGCTCCTCCCACTGGGCTAACCTGACACGGAGTATCTCACACCCACAGGGTTACTTCCTCCACAGCTCATTGTCCAAAACTACCCAACCGAGGTCTGTGTCTCCTCCCATCAGATTGTTAGCCCCATAAAGTCCATAACACAATGGAAGAGCTCAGAATACAAGGGAAACGAGTGACAACAGGTGACATGTGAGCACAGGAAAGAGATGAACACACTCAGGATCCCAGGCAAGAACCATTGTTTTTCCTATATTTACATAAGACCCTTACCCCCAACCTCGAGGACACTGAGGTCCAAGGAAGAAGAGATGGCTATACTAGTGCAGAGGCAGCATGTGCCCCTGTCTGGGGCCCAACCTGAGACCCACCCACAAGAGGGAAGCAAAGAGCGCACGCTGTCCTCTTCCCAGCTCAAGCACATGTTTCCAGGTCCAAGCGCTAACTGGGACCCAGGGGGATTGGCATTCCCTGGCGCAAGTCACTTTTGGGGGTGTCCTTGGGAGGGAGAGACTGGGCTTCAACAGGTTCTCCAAGTGTTCCAGCAGCCATGAGGACACATGCAGGGAGCCCCTGAGCCCCTGAAAGAATCCGAGTCTCATAGAGTCACCAGTGGGTTTTCCAGGGCCACCATTCCCTAACAGCCATGTGCATTCAGTTTGTCTGGCTGGGTCCCTCCAGGTTCCTTCCCAGGCTTGGCTGTAGGAGACCCCCAGCTTCAGCTTGGGCAGCAGGTGCTGAGTTTGAGGACAGACTGCCCCTCCTGGGCTCCATTCCCTACACAGCTCAGTTGAGGTGATATGTGCACAGCTGTGGACATCTCACTGAGGCCACAGAGGACAGCAATAAACAGCCTGGGCAATCATTCTAGGGGGAGGAGGGCCAAGGGCCAGGCCACCAGCCCTAACTTGGGACTCCCCAGCCTCCATGCTGTGGCTGCAAGAGACCTCAGTGACCACTCATGCCATATGTCCACAGGCCATGCTGTCTCTCTTCATCATCACCTTTACCCACTCTGGAAAGGACTGGAAACCTGCGCTCTGGGGGGATGGCTGTGCCTGCAGGTGTTCGACCAGAAAGGCCCAAGACAGCGTTTCTCTCTCTTTGTAAACTTTATCGAAGCCAATTCCCATAACATAAAACAAACTATTTTAATTTTGGGGGGTTTTTTTTTTGGTATTTTTCTGAAGCTGGAAACGGGGAGAGACAGTCAGACAGACTCCCACATGCGCCCGACCGGGATCCACCCGGCACGCCGACCAGGGGGTGATGCTCTGCCCCTCCGGGGCGTCGCTCTGTTGCGACCAGAGCCACTCTAGCGCCTGGGGCAGAGGCCAAGGAGCCATCCCCAGCGCCCGGGCCATCTTTGCTCCAGTGGAGCCTTGGCTGCGGGAGGGGAAGAGAGAGACAGAGAGGAAGGAGAGGGGGGAGGGGTGGAGAAGCAGATGGGCACTTCTCCTGTGTGCCCTGGCCAGGAATCGAACCCAGGATTTCTGCACGCCAGGCCGACACTCTACCACTGAGCCAACTGGCCAGGGCCAAACTATTTTAACATGTACAAATTCAATGGCATCTAATACATTCACAATGTTGTACAACCATGACCTCTATTTAGTTCCAGAACATTTCTGTCACCCTAAAAGAAAACCCCAACCCCATTAGCAATCACTCCCCCTTCCCCCAACAACCACTAAGCTACCTTTTTTTAGCGCATGCTAGAGACAGAGACAGAAAAGACAGGCAGGCAGGGAGAGATGAAAAGCATCAACTCGTAGTTGCGTTACTTTTAGTTGTCCTTGATTGCTTCTCATACGTGTCTTGACCAGGAGGTTCCAGCCGAGCTAGTGACCTTTGGGCTCAAGCCAGCGACTATGGGATCATGTTTATAATCCCACAATCAAGCCAGCAACTCCACGCTCCAGCTGGTGACCTCAGGGTTTCAAACCTAGGTCCTCAGAGTCCCAGGTTGATGCTCTATCCACTGTGCTACCACCAGTCAGGCCACTAAGCTACTTTCTGGATGTGGATTTGTCTGTTCTGAATATGTCATGTAAGTGGAATCATAAATTATGTGGCCTTCTGTGTCTGGCTTCTCTTAGTCGGCATGTCTTCCAGGTTCATCTCCATGTTGTACTGTGTGTCGGTGCTTCACTCCTTTTTATGGCCAAATAATGTTCCACTTTGTCGATGGACCACATTGCTGTGGACATGGCTGTACAAGTATCTGTTTGGGTCGCTATTCAAATCTATACAGGTCACATGGTAACTCTGTAATTTGTTTTTTTGAGGAACAGCCATACTGTTTTCCACAGTGGCTACAACATTTTTACATTCCCACCAGCAGTGCACAAGGGTCCCAATTTCTCCACATCCTCACCTATACCTGGTTTTTATTGTTCTGACAGTAGCCATCCTGTTGTGTTTGATGTGATATCTCATTGTAGGTTTGATTTGTATTTTTCTGGTGTCTAGAGATGTTCACCACCTTTTCATGGCTTGTTAGCCATTTGTACACCATCTTTGGAGAAAAATGTCTGTCAAATCCTTTGCCCATTTTAAAACTGGGTTTGTCTGTCTTTTTCATGTTGAGTCATAAGAATTCTTTATATATCCAGATTAATCCCTTATCAGCTATCTGGTTTGCAAATATTTTCTCCTGCTCCATGAGTTTTTACTATGATAGTCTTTTGATGCAAGAAGTTTTTAATGGTGATAGAGTCTAATTAATCTATTTTTATTTTGTTGTTTGTGCCTTTAGTGTCTTATCTAAATAGCCATTGCCTAATCCAAGGCCAGGAAGAGTTACATCTATGCTTCCTCTAGGAGTTTTATAGATACAGCTCTACATTTAGGTATTTGACCTATTTTGAGTTAATTCTTATCAATGTTGTTGCTGCCCAGGTCCCACCTCACAGCCAACACCCCTGAAGCGTGCTTGGGACACTGGAGTTTAACATCACACATCTGTTTAGTGAGGGAGGGAATAATGAATGAATGGGGGAATGAATGAAAGCATCACAGGCTTGTGGCAGAGTGAGGATTCCAGGCTGAGTCACCCAGCCCCCTGGCTGAGTGAGAAACTCCCCAGCTGCCTCCTCATTCATTCCCAAAGTGTAAATACAGAACCAGATACACAAACACCAGGCGTCTTGGAATGCCTTTAATCAAGCTCTGTGGTTGCTGCCAAGTTCCCGACCCTGGCTGAATCAGAGGGTCCACTGGGAGCATGTTCTGTTTCCCTATTGGTGCGGTTGTTGAGTGCAGGCCTTCCAGCTGGTATGTGTGAAGGGTCCCTCGGGGTCTGAGCTCAGCACAGCTGGCTCATGGGGGCTTCTGCCCCAGATGAGACCCCAGCCCCACCAGCCAGCCAGGAGATCACCTTGAGTGGGGCCGTGCAGCAGCCTTTAAGAGGTGGACCTGGCTTCAGCTACATTTTATAAGCAGGGAAACTAAGACACGGAGGGACAACAGGCCCTGAGGCTGCCCACTGACAGGATGGGCCTCGGTCACAATCCAAGTTCATTTCCTAGCAAACTCAATTTCCTGCAAGGCCCTTCCTCTGCCTCAAGGTCCACACATACCCCACACACACACACACTACCACCCTTTCCTAGAACTTTCCATGGAGCTCCTTCTCATCACCTGGGTTTCAGCTCATACACCTCCTCAGGAAGCCCTTCCTGATCCCTACTTACAAAATAACCCTCTTTCTTTGTTATAGCAGCCTGAGCAGCTCAAACAACAGAAACTTATTTCTCTAGAACTTTTATGGTTCTAGAGGATGAGAGCCCGAGACCACGATGCTGATGGGGTTCTAGTGAGGGCCCTCTTACTAGATTGCAGATGGCCACCTCCTTGCCATGTCCTCATGTGGTGTTTCCTTGGGTATGTGTGAGGAGGACTCTCTTTTTTTTCTCTTCTCACTAGGGCACCAGTCATAATGATTGGAACCCCACCCTCATGACCTCATTTCACCTTAAAAGTCACCTCCTCGAAAGTCCATCTCCACATATAGTCACACTTGGGATTAGGGCTTCTACATGTGAATGTGAGGCATCCACTCAAGGATATGTTGCCTCCTTTGTCTGTCCAGTAGGCCAAGGGGCCCTCATGGCTGTGGTCCTCCCAGGGTGCCCCTAGGATCAGCACCCACCCCAGAAAGTGACCATCCACAGCTTAGGTTAGAGTCGCCCTACAGCCAACCAGGACCAGGAACCCCAGGACTCTCCCAGCAAGAGCCTCCAGGGTGCAGAGTGACCTGTGGGAAAGAGCCTTCTTGTGCCTGGCCCAGGAGAGCCCAAGACTCAGTAAAGTAAGATGGTGCGCTCCTCCAGGACTGCTAGGCAGCAGGGAGGAAAGGAAAATCATGAGCAGTATTTCCAAAATCAGTTCCCCAAATGTAAAGTGACACGCTAGCTCACTGGGGTCACAGGCCAGGAAATGGGTGGGTGCACCTGGAGAACATCACAGGTGGCTGCAAGGCTGTGGGATGGAGCTGGAACAACAGGCAAAGCAGCTCAGCCCGTATTAGGCTGACCAATGACCCCAATATTCATGCCAATTTGGACACTTAGAATGTGACCTTGTTTGAAAATGAATTTTTTGCAGATATAATTAGTTAAGGCTCTTGAGACAGGTCATACTGGATTTAGGGAGGTCCCTAAACCCAGTAGCTGGTGTCCTTATAAAAAGAGAATAGAAACAGACAGGGATAGAAGCCAAAATCAAGCCACAAGGCTAAGGAACCCCAAGGGTTGCTGGCAGCCCCCAGGAGCAAGGCTTAGGACAAACTTTACTTTACGGCCCCCAGAAGGATCCAACCCTGCCCACACCCTGATCTCAGACTTCTAGTCTCTAGAACTATGAGGGACTAAATTTGTTGTTTTAAGTCCCTGGGCCTGGATAGTTGGGGGGAGCTAACAACAGGAATCCTTAAGCTGACACTCCAGGATAAAGAATGAGCTAGTAAGGATCCAGGCAGAAGTGGAGGCACAGGAAGAAGGAGGTAGTTCAAGGCCAGGCCAGCTCTGATGGGCAGTCACTGCAGAGTAGTGGGGAGGACAATGCTGATGCCCAGACCAGGACAGTATGGGGCCTAGCCAGAGACCCAGGGGCTAGTGACCCTGGAGTGGATTTGCCAGGTTGGGGGTCTCGGCACACTGGGAGCTGCCAAGGGCCGGTCCCTAAGGCATATCTCCCTGGAAGCTCCTGGGGATAACCTCTATAACTCTATTCCAACCCCACCATAAGGTCCTGGGTACACTGGGTGAAGCAACAGAGATGTGGGACCTTACTGGGCATGTAGCTCAGCCTGGCTGCACATATCCCTCTGGCCTGCTTCTGGTCATCACATCCCCAAGCCTAGAGTGGGATGCTGTGAGCAGTATGACTCTGCCCACCCCCTTTTACACATACTGACTACAGGGACACAGCACATCACCGTCAGGCCTGCAAATGGTTATACAGCAGAGGTTCCCACCTCTGCCCTGTATAAACCCTGGCTGGTCTGCGAGAGGTGTGAGGGGCCCTGCATGAGAAGCAGGTAGTTATGCTTTGCAGGTTCCACATGCAGCTTGAAGGCAAATTCCAGAGACACCAGCAGAGCCATATGGAAGAGTGGGTTACCTTCTGCCATAAACTGGTGGAAACTGCATTGCCAGGAAACTTTTTATATTTCAGGCTATCTGAAGCTATCTGCTACCCCTGGTTCCATGTTATTATGTTCTTAAGAGAGGAGGCTGCTGCCCTGCATTGCACAAGATGTCCAGCACTTGAACGCCAATCTCACCCCATTTATCTAAGTGCGTCGCTCCCGCAGCATGGTTGAACACTGCTAGCCAGTGTCCCCTGAATCAAGTGGCTGACCCCAGCACACATTGCAACCCCCTCTGAATAGCCAAGAGCATCCAGTTTCTCCTGAAACCTCCAGAAGCTCTCCAGGCCTCCTCGGGGGCTGCTGGCCCTGGCACAGCCAGAGGCTCTGGGGAGGCCACAGAACTGGGATGCTATCTGCCAGAAGAGCTTCCAAGAATGAGACAAAGAGAATTGAGTAAACTTCTAAAGATGATCAGGCCTGAAGAAGAGACTTGGAGCTGCTCATTTATATTATAACTACATTTTCATGTTACTTGGCTTCTGGAGCTGATAAGATCAGATCTCTGATATTTTTAAGTCCAAACCCCGTGGACACTGCAGCTCACAATTCATTCTCTGCAGCTAATTAAGCTGAAGAAGGCTGGGAATAAAGTCTGGAACCAGGTTAATAAAGTCCCTTGTCTAGTAAAATAAGAGAGCGAGAAAGAGAAAGAGAGACAGACTGTCCCTAGCCAGTTAGCTCAGTCTGTTGGAACGTCATCCTAAAACACCAAGGTTGCAGGTTCTATCCCTGGTCAGGGCACATATGGAAAGCGACTAGTGAACGCACAACTAAGTGGAACAACAAATGAATGCTCCTCTCTCTTTTTCTCCTCTCCCTTCCTCTGTCTCCCTAAAATCAATCAATTTAAAGAGAGAGAGAGAGAGAGACAGGGGTCAGGACAGTGTACACTCCCAACCCCTGGGCAGCCTCTCGGGTGGCAGGGCACTGAAGGAGAGGTGCTTCTTCAGGATCTGAGGGTACCCTGACACTGGAGCTCCTCTCTGTCTATCCTGCACTCTTTGGCACTGTGTAAGTGTCATGGGACTGCCAGAACAAATTACCACAAACCAGGGGGCTTAAAACAACAGGAGATTTATTCTGTCACAGCTCTGGATGGTAGAAGTCTGAGACAGGGCTAGGCAAGGCTGGCTCCTTCTGGAGTATCTGCCAGAGAATCTGTCCCAGGCCTCTCTCCTGGCTTCTGGTGCCTGCCGGCAGTCCATGCCGTTCCTGGGCTTACAGACACATCACTCCCATCTCCATCTGTTTTCACTTGGCCTTCTCCCTATGTGTGTTTTGTCTTCTTATAAGGATACCAGTCACTGGATTTAGGGCCCACTCTCCTGCAGGATGACCTCATGTTGACTTGAATAGATCTGCAAAAACCCTATTTCCAAAGTTCCCATTCATAGGTACTGGTTGGACATGAATTTGAGGGTGCACTCTTCAATGCATCACAGTCACCCAAACCTACGTCACCTCAAATTCCACACTAAGAACCATCCAGCAGTGGCAATGCCCCAGACTTTTCCTGTGGCCCTGGGCCCCCACAGGCAGTGCTCTCCCCTCCCTGTTTCCTCTACTATCACTGGGGGCTGAGGGGTGAAGCCATACCAGCACATGGATGCCAGTACATATCAGCCTTAGCAGAAATGACCAGAACCCTGACAGGCAGGTGGCCCAAAGTGTCCTCAAAGCCATCTGGCAGCATCCATTGGGAGCCTGAATGTGTTCCTGCCCTCTGACCTGATAATCCCACTTCTGAGAAGCTCTCCTAAGGGAGATGTCCAAAACAAAGATTTATGCGAAAAGATGTTCCTGCAAATCATCAGTCAGCAGAACACGGAGCTGGAACCACTGCAGGATCAGCCCAGGGCAGGGCCTCCACTTCAGGAAGAATGAGGACACTGCCCAAAGGGTGGGAGGTGGATGGAGGAAAGCCCCTTTCCACCTGCTGCAGTGATTTTTGCACTGTCTTCAAGATTGGTCCGAGAGGGGAAAGGTATAAATCCCAGGATAGGGCCAGCCTGCCCCCTTTCTAGGGACGTCCCCAAGCAGGGGCTGATACAGGAGTGTGCAGGGAACAGGGTGGCTAGCAGGAGAGGAATTCTTTGGAACATAGGAAAGGCCTTGACAAACCACATTACTGGAGTGAGCAAGCCTCCTGAGCTCAGGGCTGGGACTGAACACCCTGGTTTGTCCTCTCCAGGACATAGACCAATGGGAACCCAAAAATGGGCCAATGTGATGATCCAGATAGCAAGGGATTCTGTGAGGATGGGGGCTCCCTGGTAGCCATAGAGAGGGACCCCATGCTAGACAGAGCTAAGGAAAGAGAGGGAGGGCTTGAAATGCAGAGGCCCTACAGCAGCGGTTCTCAAATATGTATTTTCTGATGGCTTTAGGCGACCCCTGTGTTTTGTTGTCCGACCCCCGCTGGGGTCGCGACCCACAGGTTGAGAACCGCTGCCCTACAGAGATCAGAGGTCAGAGAGGGGCATCCCCAGCTCTAGGTGGGCCCCCAGGAAAGGAGCAGGAGGGACAGGATGGGTGTATCTACGTTTGTTATACATGGGGAGAGGAAACTCCAAAACTTGTCATTTCTCTGCCTTGACTAAACACACCCTTCGGTGTACACACGTGGCTTTGGGAGCATAGAAACATATATCTCTACTTGTGTCTGAGAGTAAAGATACTTTGCAGTTTAATTTTATATCTCATCACATTTGGATATAGAAACCACCAGCCAGAATCCCATTCATGGGAAATGAGGGGACTGCCTTCCAGCAATGGGCCCCTCGATCTAGGCAGGTACCCATATGCTGACACAGTTGCAGTGAGATGTCCCAGCCTCCCTCGGCCCAGCCACCTTGAAAATGGTAGGCCAAGTTTCTGACAGGTGGTTGACCTGCCTGGGGATGTGGAGTCCCAGATGTGGCAAGAAGGCTGACCTTTCTCACGCCAAGGGATCAGCATCCACTGGCCTCTGGGATGCTGGGCACCACAGGGTGATATGCAGCAGCTGCCTTGTGCTAATGCCAAACAAGCAATTTTTGACCACAGCATCCACAGGCTGACACCTGGCCTTGCTCAGGTTCTGTACTGAAACCATCTCCCACCAGCAGCTCCTTCAATGATGCCCCTACCCCAGGATGGCAGGGGCTCTGGGAAGACGGGACAAAAGCAAGGTGCCCTCATTATCATGGGCCCAAAATAGCTTTTATGCTCCATTTTTTAGACAGAGTTATGTAAAAACCCTAAAAGCCATTTTGTGGTTGGGGAAGGTTGCCTGGCCCACTTCTCAAATGCTTCATGGCCCTGCCCTGAGCCCCAAAAGATCCTACTGGAGCCCTGGGCAGTACCTGCTGCAGGCCTGGGGAAGGGGCAGATGGGCCCTCAGGCTGCCTTGCTGCCCTTAGGCCACATTCTCAACCTGGTGAAGTAGGTCCACATAAACTGTGTGTAGTCCAGTGGACATTTTCCTGGACAGGCCTCTCTGTGGAGGAATTGTCCCCAGCTTGGGGAAGAGAAAGCAAGGACAAGGACCCAGGGAAGGTGAATACTATAGGTCTGTGGAGATAAGACAAATGGTGGCATGGGTGGCTGGGGAGGTAGACACTGAGGGGAGACCACTAGGAGGTCAGGTCAGAGAGCTGGCTGGGGTGGGCTGGAGGGAGACCTGAGTGTTGCACCAGGAAGGCGAGGGGCAGGCAGGGGAGTAGTACTGCAGACTCTCTGTAGGTCCTCCCTTTCCCTCAAACCATCATTATTTCCTTAAACAAGTCCCAGTAGCTTGATCTCCAGGACCCTGGTCTCAGCCTGTGTCATCTCACACAGAAGCCCTTATAACCTCTTCTACAAACCCCTATCCGAAGCCTTCTCTGCACACTTCTGCCAGAAGCTCTTTCCTCTCCTTTTCTTTTGTTTTTTTTTTACAAGTTAAAGTAATTTTCTTTTCTTTTCTAATATTTTTCCAAAGTTGGAAACCGAGGGAGGCAGTCAGACAGACTCCCGCATGTGCCCGACCGGATCCACCCAGCATGCCCTCCAGGGGGCGATGCTCTGCCCATCTGGGGCGTTGCTCTGTTGCAACCAGAGCCATTCTAGAGCCTGAGGCAGAGGCCATGGAGCCATCCCCAGCGTCCGGGGCAAACTTTGCTTCAATGGAGCCCCAGCTGCGGGAGGGGAAGAGAGAGACAGAGAGGAAGGAGAGGAGGAGGGGTGGAGAAGCAGATGGGTGCTTCTCCTGTGTGCCCTGGCCAGGAATCGAACCTGGGACTCCTGCACGCCAGGCCGACACTCTACCACTGAGCCAACCAGCCAGGGCTAATCCTCTCCTTTTTTTTTTTTTTAATTTTTTTTTTTTAATTTTTATTTATTTATTCATTTTAGAGGAGAGAGAGAGATATTGAGAGAGAGAGAAAGAGAGAGAGAAGAGGGGAGGAGCAGGAAGCTTCAACTCCCATATGTGCCTTGACCGGGCAAGCCCAGGGTTTTGAACCGGCAACCTCAGTATTCCAGGTCAACGCTTTATCCACTGCGCCACCACAGGTCCGGCTCCTCTCCTTTTCTTAAGTTCAACTTGTGTCACACTCCTATTTGAAACATCAGGAGGTTGATGGTTCCTGAACAAGTTAAGCACAGAGTTACCACAGGATGTATTATGTCCACTTCTCAGTACAAAGCCCATGTAATCAAGACCTCTGTCTACACCAACACTTGCACACATGTGTTTATAGAAGCCAAAAAAGTAGAAATAACCCAAATGTCCACTGATGAAGGATAAACAAGGTGGTCTATCTAAACAATGGAACATTACTCTGCCATAAAAAGGATTGAAGCTTTGACATACACTACAATGTGCATGAACCTTGACAACATGATGCTCACAAAAGAAGCCAGACACAAAAGGCCACGTGGTATATGATTTCCTGATATGAAATGCCCAGAACAGGTAAATCCACAGAGACAGGAAGCAAATTAGTGGTTGCCAAGGGCTAGGGAAGGGGAGATAGGGAGTGACTGATCATGGGGACAGGGTCTTCTTTGGGGTGGAAGGGAATGTTCTGGAATTAGATACAGTTGATGGTTCACAACACTATGTATATGCAAAATGCCACTGAAGGGTGTATTTTAAAATTATAAATTTTATATTTGGTAAATTTTACCACAATAAAATAAACTCTAAAGAAATGAAAAGCATCCCCAAGGTTTTAACTGAGGGACAAATATATGTCAGTGTGAAAGGGAATGGCGGTTGGGGCCCAGAGCATCCCTTGCTGAGCTCCCAATGGGGGACAACAGTGCGAGTGAGGGACAGTTGCCAAGGACAGTGTCCCTGTCCTCAGAGTAGTGTTCTCTAACTGGAAGCCACCATAGCCCCACAATTATATGAAGAACATGAACTGCTGATCAGAGACCATTGGCCACATGGCTTTTCGGCCATTGCACATACTCTCTAGAGGCAGCCTGGGATGGATGGACCTGCCTGGCACCCATCCTAGGAGTGGTGTGGCCACCTGTCTGGTGAAACTCAGAGGGCTTGGGGTTCACAGGCCCACGTCAGAGCCTGCAACCTGGCAGGTAGGAATATGGCAGCCGCAGCTGTGGCCTTTTTAAGGACTGACAGCATTTAAAAAAAAAGTGAACTAGTAGCCAACTTTAAAATTTGGGGGGTTATTTGTATTTTTAAAATCAACTTAAACGTCAGAACTGTTGGCTTCTGAAACACTAGAAGTGCCAACAACTTAGGGCCTGGCTTCCTGGCTGGCAATTTTTTATCATCTAGAACAGGACCATGGCTCCTCTGCCTCCCATGCATGGGGGCAGCATGGGCCCCACACCTGTCAAGCCTGAGTGCAGGCTCTGATAGGGTCAGCACAGCCTGATATCATCACCCAGTTGGATGCAGACCGAGGGCCACCAAGCCCAGCTAGCTCATCCCTGCTGCTCCTAGCTCTGGATCAGCAGCTGTGTGGCCTGACCCAAGACGCAGAGGGAGAAAGCCCCAACCCTACCCTAGAAGCAGGTCGACTGAGACAGGAAGGTGAAGGCTGCATATGGGCCAAGTGAGGCCCAGAATGCAGGTCTCATCCTAAGCCAAAAGCCCAAAGAAGCCCACTGCTGCACGTCCAGCGTTTAACTTTTAGAGGACCCAGTGAGAGTAGATGCCCCAACACAAAGAGGCCTGGGAAGCCTTTAAGAGGGGACAGTGGCAAAGTCAGAGGGGTCAGCAGCCAGGCCAGGTGGGCACAAGCTTTCTCAAGAGCTGAGGGCCCCAGGGGGTGGGGGCAGGGGCAGGATGCAGCCAATACTATACCCCCACCCAGTCCCTAAATGAGGGAATAGCTCAACACAGCCCAGAAGTCCAGCCAATCACACTGGATCCTGTCTCTGCCCTTTAGTAGTCCCAGAAAATCTTGTGTGTCTGGCTCAGCCAGCCAGTCCCCTCCAGGAAGGGTAACCCATCCACAGGGCATTGCCCAAGGTTAGCAGGACAGGAGGCCTGGGCAGGTACCTAGAGACAAAGGGAGCCAGTTTACCAAGGGTGCTGGAAAGGAGGCAGTAGGGGAAGCCAACAGGCCCATGCTGGCTGGGATGAGCTCTGCCAGTTCATGTGCTCACCCACAGCATAAACAGGTCCAGGCACCAGGTGCTCCAGGCACCAGATCAGGCAGTGAATAAAAGGCGGCAGAGAATTTCTGAGTGAAGTCATGCAGAAAACAAGCAGGAAATGGGGTGGTGAGGGAGGCCAAGGAGGCAACATTGGAGCTGGGAAGAGCAGTACAGGTGAGAGGCCCATCGAAAGTGAAGGCCTTGGGGTCAGAGCGAGTGTGCTGGGGGGAATACCTATATGGAAGAAGATAAGGGGTCAAGGCCAGGCTGCCCACCTGTAAGTGAGATGAAGAAAGAGGAGGGCTCAGAGCCTCTCAGGACCTCACTGTGAATGTGATGAGAAGCCACAGAAGAATTTAAGCCAAAGTCACCTGAGCCATCTTCCCTTGCAGGGTCCCCCATGCTGGGAGGAGCTAGAAGGAGAGGCCAGTGGTGGGAAGGCAATGGGGGAGTGAAGAACCCATCCACGGCTGGTGGGGATGAGACCCCTGAACCCAGTGTACTCTAGGGTGGGGGCTGATGAGACATCTTGGAGAGCTGAGTTACTATCCAGGTGCAAGTAAGACCACCCAAGGCAATGTGACCTAGAGACTCACCTGTCCCAGGGACTGTGCGCACTTAGATCACATGTATCCATGGGTATATTCACAACTTCCCATGGGGTCCCAGGAAGGTATCCACAAGTTCACCAGCTCACCCCAATTCCCATCCACAACTTCACATGGACAGCCCCTGGCTGGCCCCCAGACCCATTCTGTCTGTCCCTCTCTCACCCCCATGTACGCACTGGACATCTTTCCTCCCAATGTCTCCCTCCTTCCAATCCAGTCCCTTCCTGGATGATAATGAAAGGTACAGCAGCTGTCCTTAGCTTCCCGTCTTCCTCACCCCCCCACCCCAAGCTCACCCCCTTCCCCTGCACCATGGGCTGGGACCCCCTGCAGGCTTCTCACCACTACCTTCAGGAAGACGTCCAACACACCTGCAGAAACACAAGGCCAAGACAAAGCTTCCCAGGATCCTGTCCCTTTGGGTACCACCTTCTCATGTGCATCACCCCCATGCCAAATCTTTGCAGCTCCTCTGTCCTCCACCAGGTACACCTTTCCCATCCTCCTGGGTATACATCACTGAAGGCAGCACTGGGCTCAATGTGCCCCCCATTCCCCACCAGCACCTGCTGCTCCAGAAGCAGCTGCAGCCCCTATACTTCCGAGTGCCATGAAGGCTCAGAACAGGCACTAGTCAGATGTGTGTCAACTGGGACACCTCTCTAGCCTGGCACTCATGGCTGTTCTTGCAAGGGGGCCTGCTTCCTCCACACCCCCGGCTCCTCCCCCAGCTTCTGCCCTGGAGTTGAGCTCCCTCAAACATGGCTCTCTGTGCTTCTCATGGTCCCTCCTCTAGGCAGGCCCTGAAGGCCAAGTCAGCCATTAATCACCAAGTGCCACTGGCTACCCTCAGAACTCTCTGTGATACACTCAGGACCCTCCTCCATCCAGCAGCCCCCACTAGGTTCTCATCCTCCTAAATCCTCCTCCCCACAACCCTGCTCCTCCTGGCCCTAGCAGACCTTCCCTAAGTTGTAGCCAGAAACCCAGGGGTAGCTATATTCTTCCCTCGAGCCTCTCCACTGTAGCTGGCCTGGCAGTCACTTCTTCATTACAGCTCCTGAGCCCCCAGGTTCCTTGCCTCCCACATCCAGTCTCCTTGCTCCCTTGACCAATAATTTCTCAAGCTCTTCCTAAATTCAAAGCCAATCTGGGTCGCCCCTTCCCTAACCCCACAACCAGCTCTTGAGGATCACATCTAAGCTCCCCAGCTAGGCTCTCAAGGGCCCATAGAAATCTGGCTTCCATTCCCATTCCCGTCCCCTCTCACCACCTGTCCCCCACCCAGATTCACCTTGTACCACATTCAAACCCCAGACAATCCCCCACCAGGCCTCTGTGTCTTCATACCCACTGTTCCTCTCCTCCCAAAGACCCTTCCCCTCCCTATCTCCCTCTTGGCCCATCACAGAGGTCTTCTCCAGGCTTGGGCTTGGCCCCACCTTCCCGCAGCCTCCTCTCTCCTCTAAGTCAGTAGTTCTACAGGACAATCAATCAGCAGACACAACTTCTTCTACAGACCACCAACTGTGTACAGGTCCAGTCCTCATGCACAGACACAGTTAACCCCAAAATGACCAGGCTAGTAATGTGCTTGCCCAGGATCACACAGCTGGGAGGAAGAAAGCAGTACTTCATAGTGTTAAGATGGCAACATGACCCAAAGCTATCTACAGTCAATGCAATCCCTATCAAAATCCCAACAATTTTTTTTTCAGAAATATAAAAATCCACCATAAAATTTATATGGGACCTCAAGGGGCCCTGAATAGCCAAGACAATCTATAAAAAGAACAAAGTTGGAGGACTCATGTTTCCTGATTTCTAAACTTACTACAAAGCTACAGGAATCAAGACACTGTGGTATTGGCATAAAGATAGACATACAGACCAATGGAATAGAATAGAGAGCCCAGAAATAAACCCTTGTGTATATGATCAAATGATTTTTGACAAGGGTGCCAAAACCATTCAACAGGGAAAGAACAGCCTTTTCAACAAATGATGCTGGGAAAACTGGATCTCCACATGAAAAGACTAAAGTTGGACCAATACCTTATACAAAAATTAACTCAACATGAATAAAAGACCTAAAGCTAAAAGTATAACTTAAACTGTAAAAGCTAAAACTATAAAACTCAGAAGAAAACAGAGGAAAAGCTTTATAACATGAGATTTGGCAATGACTTGTTGGCACCAAAAGCATAGTCAACAAAGGAAAAAATATGTAAACTGGACTTTGTCAAAATTAAAAACATTTGTGTATCAAAGGACACAATCAACAAAGTGAAAAAGCCCCATTTCCATGTAACGTAAAAAATATCTGCAAATCTTCTATCTGATAAGGGATTAATATTCAGAATATATATAGAACTATTAAAACTCAATTACAGGCCCTGGCCGGTTGGCTCAGTGGTACAGCGTCGGCCTGGCATGTGGATGTCCCAGGTTCAATTCCTAATCAGGGTACACAGGAGAAGCGGCCATTTGCTTCTCCACCCTTCCCCTCCCCTTTCTTTCTCTCTCTCCCTGTTCCCTTCCTGCATCCATGGCTCAAGTGGTTTGAGTACATTGGTCAGGGCTCCATGGAGCCTCTGCCTCAGGTAAGGTACTAAAAGTAGTTCAGTTGAGAGCATGGCCCCAGAAGGGCAGAGTATTGGCCCCAGACGGGGTTGCCAGGTGGATCCCGGTACAGGTCACGCAGAGGAGTGTCTATCTCCACTCCTCTCACTTAGAAAAGGAAAAAAAACTCAACTACAAAAATAAACACTTCAATACAAAAATGGGCAAAGGACATGAACAAACATTGCTCCAAAGAAGACTTACAAACAGCCAATGAACACATGAAAAGATGCTCAATATCAGTCATCACTAGGAAAATGCAAATCAAAACCATGAGGTATCACCTCTAGGATGATAATAATTAAAAAAAAATAACAAAACCATAAAATAACAATTGTTGACAAGGAGGTGAAGTAATTGGAACCCTTGAACACTATGGGTAAGAATGCAGCTATATAAAAAAATAGTATGGAGGTTCCTTGAAAAATTAAACATAGAAGTACCAGCAATCCCACTCCTGGGTATATATATACCAAGAAAAAAATAAAAGCAGAGATTCAAAAAGATATTTGTACAGATGGTTCCCAACTTATGATTTTTCAAGTTTATATGATGGTGTAAAAGCAATACAATAATAAATTACATAAGATGTTTAACACTTCATTATAAATAGGCTTTGTGTTAGATGATTTTGCCCAACTGTAGGCTAATGTAAGTGTTCTGAGCACATTTTAGGCCAGGCCTAAATGTTCAGTAGGTTAGGTGTATTAAATGCATTTTTACTTCAGGTATTTTCAACTTACAATGGGTTTATCAGAACTTAACCTAATCATTAAGTCAAGGAGCATCTTTATTTGTACACCATGTTCACAGCAGCATTATTCACAACAACCAAAAGGCAGAAGCAAATCAAGTGTCCACTGAAAGTGAATAAACAAAATGTGATACATACATGCAATGGACTATTATTCAGCCTTAAAAAGGAAGGAAATTCTGGCCCTGGCCGGTTGGCTCAGTAGTAGAGCGTCGGCCTGGCGTGCAGGAGTCCCGGGTTCGATTCCCGGCCAGGGCACACAAGAGAAGCACCCATCTGCTTCTCCACCCCTCCCCCTCTCCTTCCTCTCTCTCTCTTCCCCTCCCGCAGCCAAGGCTCCACTGGAGCAAAGTTTGCCTGGGCGCTGAGGATGGCTCCATGGCCTTTGCCTCAGGTGCTAGAATGGCTCTGGTTGCAACAGAGCATCGCCCCCTGGTGGGCATGCTGGGTGGATCCCGGTCGGGCGCATGCGGGAGTCTGTCTGACTTGCCTCCCCATTTCCAACTTCAGAAAAATACAAAAAATAAAAATAAATAAATAAATAAATAATAATAAAATAAAAAAAAGGAAGGAAATTCTGACACCTGCTACAACATAAATGAACCTTGAGGACATTATGCTTGTATAATAAGGCAGACACAAAAAAATACTGCATGATTCTACTTATATGAAGTCCCTAAAGGAGTTAGATCCATAGAGACACAAAAATGTGAGTGCCACAGAATGGGGGAGGGAAAATGGGGAGTTAGTGTTTAATGGGAACAGTTTCAATTTTGCAAGATAAAAAGTTCTGGTGATAGAACACACACACACAAAAAGAAATGATTAAGATGGTAAATTTCGTTATGTATATTTTACCAAAACTCTATTTTATTTTATTTTTTTTTACAGAGACAGAGAGAGGGACGAATAGGGAAAGACAGACAGGAAGGGAGAGAGATGAGAAGCATCAGTTCCTCATTGTGGCACCTTAGTTGTTCATTGATTACTTTCTCATATGTGCCTTGACCAGGGGTCTACAGCAGAGCAAGTGACCCCTTGCTCAAGCCAGTGACCATGGGGTTATGTCTATGATCCCCCTCAAGCCTGCGACCCTGCACTCAAGCTGGTGAGCCCATGCTCAAGTTGGCGACCTCAGGGTTTTGAACCTGGGTCCTCCACGTTCTAATCTGACATTCTACCCACTGCATCACCGCCTGGCCAGGCATTAACCACAATTTTAAAAAGGAAAAATATTAAAAGAAAATGAGCACTTCACTTGTGTGGGATTCCTGCCCAAAACACACCACCTTAGCCCAATCACACACAAAAAAATATCAAACAGCCCTGGCTGGTTAGCTCTATCAGTTAGTGTCATACCAAAACAGAAAGGTTGTCAGTTCCACCCCAGTTAGGGAACATACGGGAAGCAACCGATGAATACACAATCGTGTCTATAGCAGCAGCATCCGAATGCTTTTCTCTCTTGCCTTCCCTTCCTTCCTATGTTTCTCCAAAATAAAAAAAATAATAAAAATAATTGAAATTGAAAAAGAAAACATCAGATAAACCACACCCTGAGTGACAGTCTACAAAATACTGTGCAGTTCTCTTCAAGAGGCTGAAGGTTAGGGACAACACAGAAATCTTAAGCAATGATCATGATCGAGGGGATTATGACACAACAGCTAAACACAAAGTGGGAGCCTGGAGGGGATCCTAGGTCAGAGACAAGTCACCACAGGACATCTGAGGAAATACAAATGTAGTCTGGAGTCTAGCTAATAGAACTGTGATTATGCTGATGTCCTGGTTGGATGAGCACACCCTAGTCACGTAAGATGTTCAGTCAGGGGCTACAGGAACAGTCTGTGCTGTCTTTACATCTTTTCACTAAATCTAAAATTATCTCAAAAGAAAAAGTGAAAATAAATTAATATACTCCCCTTCCCCAAAAGGACACTCACAGTAGTGTCGTGGCATCTGTCACATGTCAAGCCATGACACGTGGGTGTACTGGGTAAGACACTGTTCTCAGGCTGCCCAATGGGCACCCTGATGCTGGCCAGGTATAGGGCTAAGCACCTTGGGAGGGCACATCGTCTAATCTGAACAATGCAAAAAAGGAAAACTAAGAAACAAGAGTCAGGGGAAAGCTGGCAAAGGCAGGACCTGAATCACAGTGAGAAGCCACTTGGCCAGGTTCTGAGGGGGCCACAGGGCAGGCTCTTGGACACAAGTCCAGCAGGCCTTCCTTAAGGACCCACCCCCACATTTACTGAGCTAGTGGCAGAAATTAGCAGCTACTTGCCACTTAGGGCATGAAGGAGGCTGCTGGGCCCATAAATCACTCCTGAGGCTGTGCATTGATTCTATGACAATTTAATGAGCTGCTCCTGTCCTATTTAATTTTTTTTTTAATTTTATATAGAGACAGAGAGAGAGTCATAGAGGATAGATAGGGACAGAGAGACAGGAACGAAGAGAGATGAGAAGCATCAGTCATCAGTTTTTCATTATGACACCTTAGTTGTTCATTGATTGCTTTCTCATATGTGCCTTGACTGGCGGGCTACAGCAGACCGAGTAACCCCTTGCTCGAGCCAGCGACCTTGGGTCCAAGCTGGTGAGCTTTGCTTAAACCAGATGAGCCTGCATTCAAGCTGGCGACCTCGAGGTCTCGAACCTGGGTCCTCCGCATCCCAGTCCAACAATCTATCCACTGCGCCACGGCCTGGTCAGGCTCCTGTCCTAATTATAGCTATCAAAGCCCACCTGCCTGGAAGGACAGAAGAACAGAGATAGTACAATGCTCATAGGTGTGAAAGAACCCATAGAAGAGGGTCTCAGAGGTCTGTCTTTTCAGTCACCTGAGAAACAATGAAATTGACCTCAACATGAGAGACGCTCTTTAGCCAGGAGGGCATGGACACAGTGGCCACTCTGAACCTCTCACAGGGTGGAAAACTCGCATATCTTTGCAGGGTGCATTTTGCTTCCCTGTGTCCCCAGCCCAAAGACTGGTAGCCTTGGGCACTCTGCCTCCCAGAGACTTCCAGATGGGAGTGACCAACTAACATGCACCCACCCATCTCCATGCCCAGGTGAGCTGTGTCAGATGCACAGAGGAAACGGAAGTGTTTGGGGTTTTCTGTTTTCAATTTTCATCAGTTTTGAGACATAAATTATTATTTTTATTAAACAAACAAACAAAAAGGCATGACAGAACATTTCCCTGCAACCCCAGCAGGTAGGGAGGACCGCCTGCATGCACTCTCTGGATCTCCTTCCCTCATCAGGGAGCTCCAGGCACTGGGCACTCAGGAGACCACTGGGCTCCAAGGCTGTATCTAGAAATGCTGTGCTCACTTGACAGCTGATGAGGAAGAAAGTCTGTCATGCAGACTCAACCTTCTGGACAGAAGACCATGCTCTGGATTTGGGGTAAAACCCCAGTGACCAGGGAGGCATCAGGATGGGACCTCAGAGAAGGACGAATTTCACATACGGAATTAAGGCTTAAAGTCTCCTCTCTGCTTCAGAAAAGCCTTTCCTGAAGGAGCACCAGAACACGAATTTAATATAAACCTCCTTATTCACGCCCCTCGGGATTTCTGATTTCAGGTGAAGGAACTACCAAGTCAGCAAGTCCTGGTCTATACCAAGTCTGAGTTCCACCCTTTCCCAGGGGACACATTCCCCAATACCCTCTCAGGTGCCTGAAACCCCCTCCTTTCTCTCTCCAGGCCTGTTCCTATATGGTGGCTGAAGAAACCTTTGCTAAACCTGCATCTCATGTCAGGCCCTTCTCCTAACCTTACTGGAGCATGCCCCCTATCCCAGAACCCAGCCCATGAATAATTACCCACTGAGCTCAGCCAGCTCCTGCTCCTACCTCCATGGCTCATCCTTGTCCCCTGGGGCTCAGCCCAAATGTCAGCTCCCCCAAAGGGCCCCTACCCCATTTCCCTCTCTCAGAGCTATGACCTCAGGGCCATGCCAGGGATCAGCTGGCCACTGGCATGGTTTCCTCTGAGGGTATGGCTCCATCTGACTTGATCTGCAGGGCTTCCCCAGGGCCCAACACAACGATGGGTGGTCAATAAAGTGGCTTATCCACCCAAACACCAGCCTCTTCAGGACACCTCATGGGGGACCTCATCAGAAAACCCAGTGTTTCTCACATTCTCCCCAGGGCACTCGGGGCCACTGCCCCTATCTAGCCTAGCCCAGCCCATCCTGTAACACACTGAGCATAGTCAATACAATCTCCAAGTTGTCCAGCAAAACTTGAGCTCCACAAAGCCCACCATGCTACACACCTGATCCCATGCCCCTTAGAACCTGGTTCATTCTCCCAGATGGAGAAGAGGACTCCATGCCACACTCCCAGTGCTTGAAGGGGTCCCCAAACTTTTCACACAGGGGGCCAGTTCACTGTTCCTCAGACCATTGGAGGGCCGCCACATACAGTGCTCCTCTCACGGACCACCAATAAAAGAGGTGCCCCGTCTGGAAGTGTAGCGGGGGGCCGGATAAATGGCCTCAGGGAGCCGCAGTTTGGGGACGCCTGGTAAGGGGTCAGCTTGACAGTGTGGGGAGATCTAGAAGATTCCAGAGTGAATAGGAGACAGGCCTGCCCTCAGGGAGGTCACCATCCAGTGTCTACTTAGCACCTGCTCACTGTCTGAGTACACCCTGTGTGCTTGCTATATACCTGCTGGATGTTTGCCGACTACCTATGTGTGCTTGCTGTGTGTCTACCAAGTACCTGCTATGTACCTGCTGAATACACGTACACTTGCTAAGCATCTGCCAAGAGCCTGCTGAATGCCTGCCATATGCCCACCCAGTGCCCACTGAGCACTGCCTGTCATGTATTAGCAGTGCACATGCCTCCAAAAATCTCAGCAGCAAGCACACAGTGAGCATCTGTGTGCCTTGGGCCCCATTTTGGATGCACTATACAGGTTAACCCATCTAAGTGTCACCCCAGTATAATGAGGTGGAGACCACTGTGACTTCTGTTTCATGGAGACAAGCAAATCCTGGAAGGGATGTCTGGGTTTAAACTTACCCAGGAAGAAGCAAGGATAAGTTTGCCATGTGACCCTGCCAGGCACCAGGTGCTATGGAATCTGCTGTGCCCATCTGAGAACCCTGAAGAGGAAGCCCTGGCCATACTTCATTTCCATTTGGCAATGGAATGTCCAAATAATAAATATTGACTCATTCCATGTCCTTGGACCATGAGGCATTTGGTGCCTTCCTTGTTTGTGAATCTGGACCCCCCTCCAGCTGATGGCACTATAGCCATGTCCTGCCAGGGCAGGGTACCCACCTAGGGTCTAGCTGGACGTGGTGGCAGGATGGAGGGAAAAGAGGGGAAGACACCTTGGCCAGAAACAAGGGGCTGCTCCACCCTACAAGCTCCAAGATGAGGTAGGACTTTTCCACCCCTGCTCCTTCCTCTCTGGGTCCCCCATCACAGCCAGGGAGCCCCACCTTGCCTTCCTTCCTCTCACCTCTCAATAAATGCTGTCATTATTATCCCCTAAATGCCCAAATCAGCCTTCCCTCTGTCCTCACTGTGGGCCACTCCAAGCTGCTGTGCCCACCCCTGTACCTGGCTGCTTGCATGCATGAAACGAACACGATGCATATCTGGTTTGTAAAACACCAAGGACAACCTCCAAGGTCCTCAATAAGTGCTATGAACTGAATCTCAGCATATGCCATGGTGCTCCATGCCTGTGTTAAGAAATACAAAGGTGCCTGACCTGTGGTGGTGCAGTGGATAAAGTGTTGACCTGGAACACTGAGGTCACCGGTTCGAAACCCTGGGCTTGCCTGGTCGAGGCACATATGGGAGTTGATGCTTCCTGCTCCTCCCCCCTTTCTCTTTCTCTTTCTCTCTCTCTCTCCCTCTCTTTCCTATTTCTCTATAAATGAATAAATAAAAAAAAAAAGAAATACAGAGGCACAGGTTCAGACATAGGTTCAAACCTCCAAACCCAGTAAAACCATGGAAACTTTCACACCTCAGTCTTTCATCTGAGCAAAGGGGGAAGCAAAGGATCTTCCCCCTGGGTCACTGCAACAACCCACTAGGTACATGGCATGTGGGATCTAGCACCTCTAGTCCCTCATGTTGCCATCTCGCTGGGACCCTCCAAGGTTCCTCATCACCCACAGGCTGGGCCTGGCCCAGAGCCCTCCACCACCCAACCACTTCTCTCTTAGAGCTCTGCCCACACAGCCTGTGCTCCTTGAACTGTTTCTCCATGCACAGGGTTCTGGCAGCCTGGAAGACTCTGCCCCACTCTGAGCAGCAGGCAAACTCTCAGAGTAGTACGGACAGAACACATACGGCCACTGGGTTAGTACAGCCTGGGTCCAACTCCAGCTGTCCCACCTCTAACACTCTCTGGGCCTCGGTCTTCCCCTCTATAAACCAGGGAGGATGCCAGCTTCTGGGGATATTGTCACATGTCTCATGAAATCGGGGGTTTCCACCTACCTCTCTGTACCTGCATAATTCCAGCATAGACATAGACAGGCACACAACAGGACTACTACAAAACAGCCAGCTCATTTTCTGGGGTAGGCCCGTCCCAGACACTGCACAGTGGTGAACTGTATCCCTTGTCACCACCCTCACACCCAACACATGACAACCCAAAATATTCCCAGATGTTTACAAGTGCCCCCAGAGACAGAATCAGCAGGAAACACTCATTTGTGATGCTCGCCCAGGACTGTACTCACACCAGTACTCTCCAGGCCAGACCCCACCCTGACCTCTGAATGGCATTTCCCAGAGGGTCCTGTTTGAAAAAAAAAATCCCTGGCCCTGACCAGCTAGCTCAGTCGGTTAGAGCGTTGTCCTGAAACATGAAGGTTGCAGGTCTGACCCCTGGTCAGGGCACATATAGGAAGTGACCAATGAATGCACAACTAAATAGAATAACAAAATGAATGCTTTCTCTCGCTTTCTCTCCCTTCCCCTTTCTGTTTCTCTAGAATCAATCAACAAAATTTTAAAAAAATAATTTAAAAAAATTAAAAACTCCCAGCACCAAAGACTAAATCCCAGGCAATGAGGCTGTCACCTCCTCTCACTGGAGCAGCACTGAAGTCCCAAGCCCTGAGCCAAAATCAGAAAAACCCCTGCACAGAAAGCAGCAGAGAAAAGTCAACACAGCCTTTCTCAATGCCCAGGATGGGCTGGCAGTGTAACCTAATTAACTCGACTAGGACCAAAAAGGCTTACTGCAAGGACAAGAGTCACTTGGTACTGTACCCCCAGCCAGCCTTGGGGAGAGTGACAGCAAATACCCTCTCTGGTTATATGGGCCAACAATGACCACTGTGCCACCAACTGAGGGCGAGACAGCCTGCTCACTCCATGACTGAAGCTAACCCTCTTCCTCCTGGCATAGCCCTGGTGACTCCAGTGCCCAGGCCTCCTGGCGAGGCCTGTATGACAGAGTCCTCAGACTCCCACTTGGAATTCAGGCCCCTACATACCAGACCTGAAGAAGCAGAATCTTGGGGGAACTCATTCTTCAGCTACCAGATGGTTGATAGGCCCCTAAAAGTAGGAGAACCGACTCCCATGATCCTCCCAATCTTCCATGATGCTCTAGGTCAGCAGGTCTCAAACTGCAAGTGAGATCCATTGGCCAGGTGTATCAAACTCGTTCTGTAAAGGGCCAGATGATAAATAATTTTGCCTCTCCAGGCTACATGATCTCTGTCACAATGGCTCAACTCTGCCATATATCAGGCATAAACAAATGGGCATGGCTGTGTTCTAATAAAACTTTACTTACAGCCCTGGCCGAGTTGCTCAGTGCATAAAGCATCAACCTGGCACACTGAGGTCATGGGTTCGACCCCTGCTTAGGACACATTCAAGAAGCAATCAACGAGTGTATAACTAAATGGAACTAAGTAGAACAATGAATTGATGCTTTCTCTCTTTCGCTCTCTCTTCTCCTCCCCGCCCCATCTCTGTCTCTCAAATCAATGGGAAGAAAGAAAAAAAACAACAACTTTGCCTAACCCGTGGATAAAGCGTTGACCTGGAATGCTGAGGTCGCCAGTTCAAACCCTGAGCTTGCCCAGTCAAGGCACATATAAGAAGCAACTATGCCCTGGCCGGTTGGCTCAGCGGTAGAGCGTCGGCCTAGCGTGCGGAGGACCCGGGTTCGATTCCTGGCCAGGGCACACAGGAGAAGCGCCCATTTGCTTCTCCACCCCTCCGCCGCGCTTTCCTCTCTGTCTCTCTCTTCCCCTCCCGCAGCCAAGGCTCCATTGGAGCAAAAATGGCCCGGGCGCTGGGGATGGCTCTGTGGCCTCTGCCTCAGGCGCTAGAGTGGCTCTGGTCGCAACATGGTGACGCCCAGGATGGGCAGAGCTTCGCCCCCTGGTGGGCAGAGCGTCACCCCTGGTGGGCGTGCCGGGTGGATCCCGGTCGGGCGCATGCGGGAGTCTGTCTGACTGTCTCTCCCTGTTTCCAGCTTCAGAAAAATGAAAAAAAAAAAAAAAAGAAGAAGCAACTATTACAAGCTGATGCTTCCTGCAACTCCCCCCCTCCTCTCTCTTCTTTCTCTAAAATTAAAAACAAAAAGCAAAAAAACTTTTTTTTTACAAGAAAAGGCCTAAGTGGCCTAAGTAGGCTCTGCAAACCGCAGAAGGTTCTAGTTTGTGCTTTTATTTTTTTTAACCCTTTTTATTTATTGATTTTAGCAAGAAAGGGAGGGAGAGAGAGAAACAGGAACATGGATCCATTCCTGTATGTGCCCTGACCAGGGATCGAACTGGCAATCTCTGTGCTTTGGGCTGATGCTTCAACCAATGGAGTTCTTCAGCCAAGGCTAGTTTGTGCTTTTAATTCTTTGTTCTCAACCCATCATGTGTGCTCACTCTGGGGCTGAACACCAGCTTTGTCTCTTCCCAGCTGGGGCCTCAGAGATCCATATGTATAAAGAGGGGGGGGGGTGAATGAACTATAAGAGCAGAGGCTGAGTGAAAGCCACATGGTGCCAGGCAGGGAGCAGGAACTAAGGGTAGAGGGCAAACTGTATCCCTCACTGTAGAATTACAACCCCAAACCCTCAACCCACATCCCCACCACACCCTGCCATGCTCTTGGTCAGTTCCTGACAAGCCCCAGGGCTCTGGCTCCTGCTGTTGTCCCCTCTGATTTGTTCACCATCACTGCTGGACCCAGTGTGGAGGTCCCTAGTTCTTAACGGTAGCTGAATAAAGGGCCCCTCTAGGCCTCAATGGGTAACATAGTACATAAAACCTGTGAGTAAGCCAGAGAAGGACATATGGGCACACCTGCAAACAGACCCCAGGCCTACCGTCTAAAGATGATTTCTACAAGTTACCTGGACTCTGCATGCTCTGTCTCAGCCTGGGGGAGAGTATCTTAGCCTTGCTATCATAGATGATCACCAACCAGGTAAAACAACAGAAACTTATTTTCTCACAGCTCTGGAGGCCAGATGTCCAAAATACTTTTTGTCTCTAAAGGTATTGGTAGGGTCACACTTCCTCTGCAGGCTCTGGGGAGGATCTTTCCTTGTCTCTTCCAGCTTCTGGGACTCTAGGCATACTTGGCTCATGGCTGCATTACCCCAGTTTCTGCCATCATGGTTATATGACCTTTTCCCCATGTGTCTGTGTCCTTTCCTCTTTTTTTTTTCTCTCCTCTTTTCATAAGGTTGCCAGTCACTAAATTTAAGACCACCCTAAATCCTGGATGATCACATCTCAAGATCATTACCCTAATTTCACCTGCAGATTTCTTTTCCAAATAACGCCACAGTCACAGGTTGTGGGGGACAGGGCACGGGCAAATCTTTTTAGGGGTCAGGGTGTAAATCACACAACCAGGAAAGCACTGAGGCTGCTGGGGCTTTCTGGGGGAGAGGACAGCTTCCCACCCTCTCAGCAGAGCAGCTCACAAGAGTCCTACGTGTGTGCATGTGTGAAGGCTACAGATGGTACCAGACACTTGGAATACCCGGCACAGAGGAAAACAGTGCCAAAGCCAGGACTGGGGCCAGGACCAAGGGCGGCCTCCTCACTCAGCTCACCCAAGCCACCATTGCGCTTCCTCCAGCCTCTGCAGAGCTATCCCCATCAAAGGGTAAGGCCAGAACACCCTCTTTCTTCAGTGCAGCCAGAGCTGCAGCCAGGTCAAGCCACATGGACTGCTTTGTGTGCAGGCTTTTCTGGCCATAGGGCTGCTCCCAGGGACGCTCAGAGCCTCCTGAGTCCTGAACCCCTGGCAAGAGGGCAGCATGCCCCACATGCAATCCACCCACACATCTCAGCAGCTCTGATGCTGAAATATCACCAAAATCCACCAATCCTGCTCAAGATACCCTTCTAATCCCCAACCTAGATGCTGCAATGCCTCTCACTGTCTGCTGCGTTCCCCTCACCTCCTTCCCAGTTCAGCTCACACCCATCTTTGTAGGACAGAAAGCGCCCTCAAATGTTTCAATGGAGAGTTACCATATGACCCAGTATACTCCTTGGTGTATACCTAAGAGAAGACCTGCATCCACACAGGCACTTGGACATCAGTGTCTGTGGCAACACTATTCACAACAGCCAAAAGGTGGAAACAATACACATGTCCATCAACTGATACAGGATAAACAAAATGTCATCCATCCACACAATGAAATATTACTCAGACATAAAAAGGACTGAAGCCTCAAAAACATCATGCCAATCTGGTTTGAGCAAAAGAAAAAAAAAGCTCACCAGCTTGAGCCCAGGGTTGCTGGCTCAAGCAAGGGGTTACTCGGTCTGCTGAAGACCTCCAGTCAAGGCACATATGAGAAAGCAATCAATGAACAACTAAGGTGTTGCAACGCGCAATGAAAAACTAATGATTGGCCTGACCAGGCGGTGGCGCAGTGGATAGAGCATTGGACTGGGATGTGGAAGGACCCAGGTTCAAGACCCCGGTGTCGCCAGCTCAGCTTGAGCGCGGACTCATCTGGCTTGAGCAAAAAAGCTCACCAGCTTGGACCCAGGGTCACTGGCTCCAGCAAGGGGTTACTCAGTCTGCTGAAGGCCCGCTGTCAAGGCACATATGGGAAAGCAATCAATGAACAACTAAGAAGTCGCAACGCGCAATGAAAAACTAATGATTGATGCTTCTCATCTCTCCGTTCCTGTCTGTTTGTCCCTGTCTATCCCTCTCTCTGACACGCTTGCTGTCTCTGTAAAAAAAAAAAACAAAAAAAAAAACAAAAAAAAAAAACACCACATCATGCCAAGTAAAAGAAGCCAGATACAAAAGCCCACATAGTATATGATTCCATTGATATGAAATGTTCAGAACAGGCAAAATCCATACACCAAAAGCAAATTAATGGAAAAGCAAATTAATGGTTGCCAGTAGCTGGGATAGTGAGGAGTGACTGTAAATGGGGATGTGGTTTCGCCTGACCAGGCGGTGGTGCGGTGGATAAAGCGTTGGACTGGGACGTGGAAGACCCACATTAGAAACCCCAAGGTCACTGGTTTGAGCGTGAGCTCATCCAGCTTGAGCACAGGCTCATCAGCTTGAGCAAGGGGTCACTGACTTGAGTATGGGATCATAGACATGACCCCATGATTGCTGGCTTGAGCTCAAAGGTTGCTGGCTTAAAGCCCAAGGTCACTGGCTTGAGCCCAAGGTTGCTAGCTTGGGCAAGGGGTCACTCACTCTGCTGTAGCCCCCAGGTCATGGCACATATGAAACAGCAATCACTGAACAACTAAGGAGCTGCAATAAAGAACTGATGTGGGTCCTGGCCAATTGGTTCAGCAGTAGAGTGTCAGCCCAGCTTGTGGAAGTCCTGGGTTCAATTCCTAGTCAGGACACACAGAAGAAGCGCCCATCTGCTTCTCCACCCTTCCTCCTCTCCTTCCTCTCTGTCTCTCTCTTCCCCTCCCGCAGCCAAGGTTCATTGGAACAAAGTAGGCCCGGGCACTGAAGACGGCTCCATGGCCTCTGCCTCAGGCGCTAGAATGGCTCCAGCCTTAAAGGAGTAATGCCCCAGATGGGCAGAGCATCATCCCCTGGGAGGCATACTGGGTGGATCCTGGTCGGGCGCATGCAGGAGTCTGTCTGACTGCCTCCCTGCTTCTAACTTCAGAAAAATACAAAAAAAACCAAACCCTTCCTGTCTGTCCCTATCTGTCCCTCTCTCTGTCTCTGTCAAAAATAAATGAGGATATGGTTTCCTTTTGGGGTGATACAAATGTTCTGGAATTAGACAGAAGTAATGGTTGCACTACATAGCAAATGTGCTAAAAACCACTGAGTGGTATATTTTTAACTGGGAGATCAAATGTATTGGGAATTACATCTCAATACAGCTGTTACAAAAATAAGCACTGGCTCAGGCTTCTTACTATCATAAACATTGCTCCCTCAGGTGGAATATAGGGTTCCCAAGGCCCAGGTGCTCCCTGGGCAGGTTGACGGCTTTTCTTGTACCTTGGACCAGGATAGACAAGTTTGTTCCAAGCCCATTTGGTCATTGCCCGTGGCAAATGCATTTCTGCAGTGCCTAGTGAGGGTGAGTGAACTCACTCAATGCAGGCTCTCCTCTTGTTCTCACTCTGTGGCTGCAGCCCTCCCTCACTGCCTCCCTCTGCAGTACACACCAGGGTTTCACTTGCACATGCTGACACCTCTCCCACCCTCTCTCCACAAGCCAGCCTCTCTGTTCTTTGATCTGTCCTCAGCTTTGCCAAACCCTTCCACCTCAGAACCCTGTGCCTGCTTGTCTCATACCTGGGGTGCTCCTGCCCAGCATGTGGGGCTCTGTCTCGCTGTCCAGGTGTTAGTTCCCCACCCACCAGTCAGGCCACATCACCCTGTTTCTTCTCTCTGAAAGCCTGTGCTCTCAAAGAGATTCTTTCCTGTTCCCCCTAAAACCACGCCTGTTCCTCAAAAGCATGGCCCTCGCATGCTCTATGCTGCATTGTGCATCCAACATAATCCCTGGGGCATGCTAGACAATCAAAAATGTCATGTGGAATAAACACACTACCCCAACTTTGTAGACCAGGATTCAAATAGTTAGAAAATCACACAGCAGGGTACCACAGCCCCTTTTTGCATTCGCAAAAAGTAGTATGCAAAGGCTGAGGATGGTAAAAGAACACTCATACACCCACCTCTCTGCCCTGCAACATACAATCAGTCTCCCTGAAGTCACACCCTATCCTTCATCCAACCTGGCCCTTGCGTCCCTGCTCCCCAGGAACGTGATAGCATTCATTTGCGCATCACACTGAACGTCTATTGACTGGCTTTTCATGTGTGAAGTCCATTACCACCGAGGACCATGAGCAGACACACAGAAACATAAGTGGCCCTGCTCAACCTAGGAGTAGGCAAGCTGTCCTAAAGAATTCACGGAAGAGGAGCAGCTACCAACAGGGCCATGCCCATCTGGTAGTATGTGCAGGTGAAACTGTGGTGTGTATTGCAGAGGGCTGCAGCCACAGAGTGAGAACAAGAGGGGAATCTGCATTGAGTGGGTTCACTCACACGCACTACACACTGCAGACATGCATTTGCCACAGGCAGTGGCAAACAGGCTGGGAACAAACTTGTCCATCCTGGTCCCAGGTGCAAGAAAAGCCATCAGCCGGCCTATGGGGCACAGCCATGAAAGTAGGGGCAGAGCTTTGAACTCCATCTGTCCAGGTGCAAAGGTTGCACCTCTGCCCACTCAGCAGTCCTTCCAAACTGAAGATTTCTAGGCCTTGGCACTACTGACACCTGGGGCCAGATCACTCACTCTCTGTGATGTGTGCCATCTGTGCATCATGGGCTGGTAAACAGCATTCCTCTTCTCTACCACCAGCTGCTAGTAGAACCCCCTCCCCCTGTCAAGACAACCAAAAATGTCTCCAGTCAGTGCATATGCTCCCTGAGGGGGCCGAATTGCCTCCAGTAGAGAACAGGCTCTGTCTCTAAAATCCAGTGTAAACTCACCTCTGCCTGGAGACTGTGCCCATCCCACCTCCCAAATCCTGAAGTAAAGGAAGGCAACAGAGAGGGGAAAGAGATGGAAAATGGTTATCAGAGCTGAGAGAAATGTTGATTCTGTATCTTAAAAATATTTTCTAAATTCATCAATGGATGAATGGATAAACACAATGTGGCCTGACCAGGTGGTGGCGCAGTGGATAGAGTGTTGAACTGGGATGCCGAGGACCCAGGTTCGAGACCCCAAGGTCGCCAGCTTGAGTGCGGGCTCATCTGGTTTGAGCAAAAGCTCACCAGCTTGGACTCAAGGTCGCTGGCTCAAGCAAGGGGTTACTCGGTCTGCTGAAGGCCCACAGTCAAGGCACATATGATAAAGCAATCAATGAACAACTAAGGTGTCCCAACGCGCAACGAAAAACTAATGATTGATGCTTCTCATCTCTCCGTTCCTGTCTGTCTGTCCCTGTCTGTCCCTCTCTCTGACTCTCTCTCTGTCTCTGTAAATAAATAAATAAAATAAATAGTGAAAAAATAAAAAGGCTTTAAAAAAAAAACCACAATGTGGTCCATCCATACAATGGAATATTATTTAGCCATAAAAAAGAATGAGGTTTTCTGATTCATGTTATAATATGAATGAACCTTAAAATATCAGGCTGAGTAAAAGAAAGTAGTCACAAAAGGCCACATAGTTTTTGATCCCATTTATATGAAATGTCCAGAATAGGTAAATTTATAGGGACAAAAAACAGATTGGTGGTTGCCAGGAGCTGGGGGAAGGAGGAATGGGGACTGACTGCTCATCAGTACAGGTTTCTTTTAAATCCTTTTTTTTATTTTATTTATTCATTTTTAGAGAGGAGAGGGAGAGGGAGAGAGAGAGAGACAGAGAGAGAGGAGAGAGAGACAGAGAGAGAGAAGGGGGGAGGAGCTGGAAGCATCAACTCCCATATGTGCCTTGACCAGGCAAGCCCAGGGTTTCGAACTGGCGACCTCAGCATTTCCAGGTCAACGCTTTATCCACTGCGCCACCACAGGTCAGGCAGTACAGGTTTCTTTTAGAGGAATGAAAATGCTTCAGGCCTGACCTGTGGTGGCACAGTGAATAAAGTGTCACCCTAGAACACTGAGGTCATGGGTTCAAAACCCTGGCTTGCCTGGTCAAGGCATATATGGGAGTTGATGCTTCCTGCTCCTCCCCTCCCTTATCTCCTCTCTCTCTCTAAACATGAATAAAATCTAAAAAAAAATTTTTTTTAATGCTTCAAAACTGGATAGTGGTGATGGTTGCACAACTCTGTAAATATACTAAAAACCACTTTAAACAAGTAAATTATATCTCAAAGCTGTTAAAAAAGTCTTTTCAACAATAATCCATTTCCAATTCCAAGACAGAAACATGACCTCCAATCGTGAAGACAGTCATGAACTTCACACAACCCACTTCTTCTTGTCATACTACATCCATCTGACATCTACAGTGCACTAACACACACTACGTGCTAGAGACAAGATGATATGGATACTCCTGCCCTCAGAAGCCCTGACCTATGGGTCACTCCAGTTGCTCACTTTCATTTGTTTTCTCATTTCACCAACCATCTCTTCCTCCATATCCTAAGTGAAAACATGAGCTGCTGGAGCAGGGACAGGCAGCACCTGGCTGACAGCACCCAACAAGTATGTGTCAAATAAATGCACGGAAATAAAGACATACATAAGGTCACGATCTTACAGGAAAGTAAGCAACTAATTAGAAAATAACATGATCTGAAAATTCCACCTGAGGAATCAGACTGAGGCTGAAGTCACAAAAATAGGTCCGCCTGGGATGATCAAATCCGTGGCCAAATCCCAAAACCAGCAGTGTGGGTGCCAAAGCCATTCTGAAGCCCCAAGGTGCAGGAACACAGCAGACATTACTGACACCTGTGCAAACTGTGCTTGCCTCCTGGTCAACGAGGGACGGCTTGTTAGACATACTTCAGAAAGGACCTAAGTTCGAGGAGCTCAGAACTTTGCTATAGTCACATGGCCAGAGACCTGAGAAAAGCCAGGCCACCAGTCCCTTCCCCAACCAAGGTCATGCTCTTGGGCCCACAGTGGCTTCCCAGGTGAGGTTAGGTAACCAGGCTTGCCTCTGTATACCAAACCCACCCAGTCACCAGAGGAAACCTGTCCCTTCACCCTGTTCCTAAGGGGCCATCTGTGGGTAGCTGTTCCTTGTCCTAGTGGGAGGAACATCACCTAGTCCCCACCACATAGGCTGCAGGGGAAGAGGAAGCTATCTCCACTCCAAACTCCAGGACTGAGTACATCTTCCTTCCTGACCCTCCCTCAGGTCCCCACAAGGGAGGGCAACTGACCTTGCCCTCAGGTGCCCCAAAGGTCTATTCCACTTCAGGTCTGCAAGAGGGAGGCATGTGTCCTTCTGTCAACACTCAGGGAATAAGACACAGGCACCAACAATGTAAAGACACCTGTCCTTTCAAGTAGCAATGATGCGGAGTCACTTGTCCCCTCAGGTAGCAATGATGTGGGAGCACCTATCCCCTCACCCAGGTACCAGTGATGCTTTCAAGCAACGCCTAATTCATACACCTCAGTGTCATACTGTCTCCCCTAAGTAGCAGTAACACGGGGACACCTGTTCCTCTCAGGTAGCAATGATGTAAAAACACCTGTCACTGTTAGGTTAGTGATGTAGTGACACCTGTTCCCTCCAGATAGTAATGATATACAGGTCCCTGCCCCTTCAGGTAACAATGATGTGAGGGCACGTGTCCTACTACCGTCTAGGCAGCAATGATGTTGGGACACCTGTCCCCTATTAGGTAACAATGATGTTCGCACCTGTTCCCTCCAGGTAGTAACGACATGGAAGCCCCTGCCCCTCCAGATAGCGATGATGTGGGGGCACCTATTCCCCCTCAGGTACAGATGATGTGGGGTACCAATACCGCCCATGACATCGGTGAAGTGGGGACACCTGTCCCCTGCGGCCAAGCCAAGCCCCGCCCCGCCCGCCGCGCGCCCCCGCCCCGTGCACGCGCTGGACACGCTCCTTCTCCTCCCTCTCGGCCCTGAGGGGTCGGCGCGGCAGCCCCCTCACCCGCGCGGCCCGCGTCAGGCTCAGGTCCTTCATGACCTCCTCGAAGGCCGCCGTCTCCTCTGCCTGTTTCTGGTTGTGTAGCGCGATCTTCTCGCTGAATTTCCGCGGATTGTTCGAAGTCGCCATCTTCTCGCTGCCGTCGCCGCCACCGCCTCCTCCTCCTCCTCCTCCACCTCCTCCTCCTCCTCAACCTCCTCACCCCCCCATTCGGCAGTACCACCGCGCAGGCGCTGGCCAGGCCCGCGGGCGGCGGGCGTTGCGCAGGCGCAGCGGCGGTCAGGAGAGCGACGCAGGCGCAGGGGAGAGACACACGGCGCGGGGTGACTGCGCATGCGCTTGCTATACCAACGGTTTCGGGGGCCCACGGGGAAAGCGAATGAAAATTGGCAGCGGGTGGAAATTCTTTGCGAGTGGACAGCGGCTGCTGACTGTTGAGCACAATGAGGTCGAGCGATGCATCCTCCAACAAGGAGACAGCCAAACCCAAACTCTTGCAATTTACAAGGATGCGGCCAACCCAAGGACAGGGAGCATCCTGAGGTTGTGCCTGAGCTGGGCTAGTTCAGCTTTTTTGTTTGTTTGTTTTTTGGTTTTTGACAGAGACAGAGTCAGAGAGGGACAGACAGGAAGGGAGATAGATGAGAAGTCGTTGGGGCATCTTAGTTATTCAATGATTGCTTTCTCATATGTGCCTTGACGGGGTGGGGACTGCAGCAGAGCGAGTGACCCCTTGCTCAAGCCAGCGACCATGGGGTCATGTCTGTGACCCCATGCTCACGCTGGCAAGCCCGTGCTCAAGCCGGATGAGCCTGTGCTCAAGCCCTGCAATTGGAATGGGCCCTTCCCTACCAATCCACGCTCTATCCACTGCACCACTGCCTGGTAAGATTAGTTCAGCTTTGATACCAGTGTGGGACGTGTCTTACCCCGTCTGGGTAGCAATGATGTTGGGACACCTGTCCCCCATTAGGTAACAATGATGTTTGCACCTGTTTCCTCCAGGAGTAATGCAAATTAGCAGTTATAAAAATAGCCTGGCCTGACCAGGCGGTGGCGCAGTGGATAGAGCGTCGGACTGGGTTCGAGACTCCGAGGTCGCGCGCGGGCTCATCTGGCTTGAGCAAAGAGCTCGCCAGCTTGGACCCAAGGTCGCTGGCTCCAGCAGGGGGTTACTCGGTCTGCTGAAGGCCCACGGTCAAGGCACATGTGAGAAGGCAATCAATGAACAACTAAGAGGTCGCAACGAGAAACTGATGATTGATGCTTCTCATCTCTCTCTGTTCCTGTCTGTCTGTCCCTGTCTATCTCTGCCTCTGTAAAAAAAAAAAAAAAAAAAAAAAAAATAGCCTGACCTGTGGTTGCTGAGGATAGAGCATCAACCTGGAGCGCTGAGGTCTCTGGTTCAAAACCCTGGGGCTTGGCCCTGGCCGGATGGCTCAGTGGTAGAGTGTCGGCCTGGCGTGCAGGAGTCCTGGGTTTGATTCCCAGCCAGGGCACACAGGAGAGGCGCCCATCTGTTTCTCCACCCCTCCCCCTCTCCTTCCTCTCTGTCTCTCTCTTCCCCTCCCTCAGCCAAGGTTCCACTGGAGCAAAGTTGGCCTGGGTGCTGAGGATGGCTCTGTGGCCTCTGCCTCAGGCGCTAGAATGGCTCTGGTTGCAACTGAGCAACGCCCTGGATGGGCAGAGCATCGCCCCCTGGTGGGCATGCCGAGTGGATCCCGGTCGGGCACATGCGGGAGCCTGTCTGACTGCCTCCCCGTTTCCAACTTCAGAAAAAAAAATACAAAAAAACCCCCAACAACAACAACAACAACAAAAAACCCTGGGACTTGCCTGGTCAAGGCACATAAGAGAAGCAATCAATGAACAACTAAAGTGAAGCAACTACAATCTTGCTCTCTCTTTCTCTCCTCCCTCACTCCCTCTCTAAAATCAATAAACAAAAATCTTTTAAAAATATACCAGGGGGATGTAAAAGTACAGCTTAGGGAATAGTCAATAATATTGTAATAACTGGTGTGAACCCTTCATAAGGCATATAAATGTATAATCACTATGTTGTACACCTTAAATTAACATAATATTGTATGTCAACTGTAACTGGAAAATAATTTTAAGGATTTTATTCATTTTAGAGAAGAGAGAAAAGGGGGGGGGGAGTAGGAAGCATCAACTTGTAGTTGCTTTCGTATGTGCCTTGGCCAGGCAAGTCCAGAGTTTCAAAACAGCAGCCTCAGGGTTCCAGGTCAATGCTCCAACCATTGTGCCACCAGTCAAGTCAAGTGAAAAATAATTTAAAATAAAAGTGTAAAAATTCAGTGATGGGCTGGCAGGAGAGTGATGTTAGGCAGGGAGGTTTCCACCACCACCGCCATCAGGGAAGTTGAGGGACATTTGAGCTGAGGCATGGCCCTTGTGAGCAGCCCAGCCCAAAACCTGGCATCATTCTTGATACCTTTCTTTCCCTATCACTTCACATTGTATCACTTCCTATTCTCTGGATCCTAAGCTCAAAGAACCAGAACTACAGAGTTTCAGCCCTCTTTGTTAATTTCTCCAGTCCAGTCTTGCTCAAAGATCCTGGTTTTGCCATGGGATGCTAAAGGAAGGATCCAGAAATCTCAACCAGACCCAGCAATGAATAGGATAGTAGAGTGTCCCAGATAATGGAAGGATGACCCAGGGAAGCAAAAGGGGTTCTATCTAACACCCAGCTGTCCCTTTCTAGGCAGAGGGACCCCAACCACCAATAGCAAAGTTTTATATTCAGGACACCTTAGGGACTCTGGAGCATGGGCAGGGAGAAGGCAGTAGGGGCAGCCAGGGGGATGTATGGCAGCTGTAATTGCACAAACTATACACTGTTTACTAGGTCCAGGGATGGCTGAGGGGAATTAGCAGTGAAGATCAAAGGGGGACAGCTTTTCTGAATATGCTTTTAGTCCCACTTTCTAACCATCTAATGAACTGTCCATGTTAAATATATATTGTACATACATAGATTTTAATTTGGAGTGTCCTGGGCACTGTCACTGCTCCATTTTATCCTTCTTGTTCATATGGGGTTTTTGTGGTTGTTGGCTTTTGTTTTTTGGTATTGTTTTGTTTTAGAGAGAGAAAAACATCAATTTGTTGTTCCACTTACTTATGCATTCATTGGTTGATTCTTGTATGTGCCCTGACCAAGATCAAACCTGCAGCCTTTGCATGTCAGTTCAATGCTCTAACCCAGTGGTCCCCAACCCCCAGGCTGCGGACCGGTTCGTTCCGTGGGCCATTTGGTACCGGTCCACAGAGAAAGAATAAATAACTTACATTATTTCCATTTTATTTATATTTACGTCTGAACGATGTTTTATTTTTAAAAAATGACCAGATTTCCTCTGTTACATCCGTCTAAGACTCACTCTTGATGCTTGTCTCGGTCACGTGATACATTTATCCATCCCACCCAAAAGGCCGGTCCGTGAAAATATTTTCTAACATTAAACCAGTCCGTGGCCCCAAAAAGGTTGAGGACCACTGCTAACCAACCGAGCTATCAGGCCAGGATTCATGTGGTTTTGAGAACTTTCATGGATATTAGCATTTTTGCCCAACAAACA